>NC_090924.1:720423834-721048834 GCF_040938575.1 Ambystoma mexicanum | reverse complement strand
GGAGGTGAAACCACGGAGGAGGGGTTAGTAACAGCAGAGGAGAAAGTAACATGTGGGAAGAAGGGGAAATAGTGGAAGGACCAACAATACAAAAGAAGCAGGGCAACCTTTAGTCACAAAGGGTAGGAAGGCATGATAAGGCCAAAGGCACTGTTAACTAAGCATGTAGAGGAATGAGACCCTTCCAAAGGGAGCAAGGAAGGAGTAGTCAGGATAACAGTGAGGGTTCCCCCTGACTTGAGGTAGGAAGGTGCACAGAATCAAAGAAAGGCAAGGAGACAAGGAGACAATGATCAACGGCGGTGTTCACGCAAAGGTACCTTCTCACATCTATGGCGATACTGTGGCTGTACCATCAACTAGTCCAAGAGGTAGCCAAACTGACTGAGAGACTCTGTTCACTTGAGAAACAATATCACACAAAATGTTTCAAGAGCCCCTGAAAAAACACAAAATGCTACTATGAGGTGAGACATGTTCACACCCAGTGTTAAAGACTTGGATTTTGTTTCATCTATAACCCTATTCTCTACCTTTGTGTACTGCCATTCTAGATTTCAGTCTTTTTGGTGTCCCACATTGGCTTCCTGACAGTCATTTCAAGCAAGGAAGCCCTCAACTCCTAACACACAAACTATCTTGGCTTTCATCCTAAAAAAGACCTTGCGGTTGCAGCTACAAAGGCCAAAGTGATGCCAGACGTATGGGCAGATATCCAGTTTTTTTGCCAGTTGTTTGAACCTTTTATGCAAAGAGTCCATCCTGATATCAATTCCTTGATTGTTCCAGTTTCTTTTTTTTATTAGAATTGTATTGGCATTTTCAGTAATGTAAAACAAACATTATAGTATTTATTGAGCCCACTGTACTAAGGCATGGATAGTGATATTTCATAGTCCATTGGAGTCTACAACACTAATATTGAAACAAATTATGAGTGGTCCATGTATCACTTCTAAAAATGCATATTTCAGATTAATGAGTATTAATGAGCCAACAGACTGAAGTAAGCTTATCTCAGATTTCATGCTGGTTGGTGTCTGTGAATGCTGGTATATAGATAAAGGAATCCAACAAACCCGTAATCAAAAGCAGAACATAAATATACCAATTGCACATGAAATAACTGAGAATTAAATGAAGTTCCACTTGAGTATTAAAGCTGCATCTCTCTCCTTGATGAAATTCAGTAAATTGGAAACTGTAGGACCAGTAGCACAAGCACATACATATGTCTGGAGGACTTGGTGCATCCGACCAGAGATCTACTTCATACTAAGCCTGGGTGAGCTGATTCAGGCAATCCACCCATGGAGCCTCTTTAGGCAATACCCTGTACCTACACAGTGTAAACAGTGTGTACATGTGATGCAGATTTGAGATAATTTGAATTCTATTGATTAGTATGTTGAACTTGAAATTAGAACGGTTTTAGTCATTCCTATATTATTTCTCATAGCGCATCATGTCCATGACATTAGGCACACATGATTCATGTAGTTCAACAAGATCCATTGGCAGAGAGACTGAATTGTCGAGAGACTGAATTGTTCAGAGCCCCTGAAGAATGTCTATAATGAAAGAAACAGAAAATGTTGGGGTTTTGGGAGCTTGTGAAAGGATTAAGAACATTGTGGATTCACTTTGTCACTTCTGTGTAGGGATGGATTTTGTGAATTGTTCTTTTTGAAATGTTTTACAAGATAGTTTCTCGAACTTGAGGGGTATGTGCAATAGTGTATGTAATACTTGGTACATTTTTGCGACCTAACACGAGGGGTTAATGATGTCTTTTGGATTATCGAACATTGTACATACCTGATATGAATCAGAGACACAATATATATTTAATTGTTAAAAAATAAATGTGAACAAAGAAACTAACCCTTGGTTGATTCACTCGCTAGAGGCTCCTTTTTCCTGTGATCCATTATGTGTTAGATGGGTTTTTATGCCTGGGTATGATCCCCTGAGACATTCAGCACCATCGCACTAGTGTTTTTTGGAAAAGTAAAAATTCTCCACTGAGGAAAACTGATCATTTTGGACATTCACTCTTTAAAGTACATGGGTATTTATTGAACAGAGGGAAGGGCAATCCTTAATTAGAATTCAGTGGGCGATTCACTTTGCTTTACTGGACCTTTTAAATTTACCAGAGAATTGAAAGTATGCGTCGTCACCCACAAAGGTGACTGTAGAATAGTGGAAAGATACATATGGCAATAAACATCAAACTCCCTAAATGTGTGGACTTGTGATTTAAAAAGTTGTCACTCAAGTTCACCGAGATCAAAGGAAGATTGCTTAGGCTGTGTAGCATTTATTTATTACCTATGAAAATTCACATTACTAATTAATCCTCCTGATATCCCAAAGTACTTAAACATTGAAAGCCACCAGACCCTTGAGATAGATATATTAGTACAGATTTATATTTGCTCTAAAGCAGAAAACAACGATTCCCCTGTCCATTGATAACCTTTAAATCCCATCTTCTTCCCACGGAACTTCTGTGCTATTTCACCTTTAGAATGCTGCCTATGTCCAAGGGGTGGAGGTAGGAGAGTCTAAAGATGTGGTGAGTCAGGAGGACTAAGGAGTGATATTTATTAACATCCGCCCTATAATATAAAATCATAAGTGACGATTTTGTGTAACATTTTTATGTAATGCGTTTTGTAACGCTTGAAATTGGGGTCATTGTATGTCCTACAGAAATGGTTTTGGTGTCATTGTGTTCCACATTTAGCCCACTTTAATGGTATGCTGCCCAAAACTGCAATCTCTAAGAGTTTGAAGTTTATTCACTGGTGAAGTTGTTTATAAGTGACGTTTACATGTAAAGGTTTTCGGTAACTCTTTAAATTGGGGTCATTGTATATCCTACAGACATGGGTCTGGTGTCATTCCGTTACACATTTCACCCACCTTAATGTTATACTGTCCAAACTGCAATTCCTAATGTGTTTGAAGTCTGTTCACTGGAGTTCATTCACTGATGAATTTGTGGGTGACGATTTTTGTCATGTTTCATATGGGTCTAGTGGCATTCCGTTCCACACGCATCCAATTTTGATGGTATACTGTCCAAATCTACAATTCCTAAGGCGTTTGAAGTTCACTGATGACGTTGTGTGATGAACTTGTGTAAGTGATAAAAAGCGGGACTGTAACACTTTGAATTGGGATCATTGTATGCCCTAAAGATATGGGTCTGCTTTCAATCCATCCAACATTTCTCCAAGTTTGCCGGTATACTGTCCAACTTCCCAATTCCCCAAAGGGGGGGTGCGAACAAAGCAAGTTCTTGGTGGAGTATCCCTACAAATGACCAAGCTGCTGAGTTCAATACGCAGCAGTCACCAGGGGTGGGGGTTTCGGGCACCAAAGGCACCAGGGGGGAACAGCCCCTCTAGCAATCAATGAAAGGTTAAATCCCATCCTCCATCCTTGCCCCAGTTTTTACACATTGATGACATACCTGCCAGTCCTGCACTTTGTCTCAAGAACAGACTGGGTGAATTAGTGAGTTAATTAATCATAATCGATTTTCACAAAGTAATCCAGAATGTTGTGCCAAGCTGACCCAAATGAGATCCTCCAAGTGGGGGTGATGATATGATATGATATTTTATTTATATTGCGCACATGCAGAAGTGTTTTAGAGCACAATGAGGCAAGGGAGGGGTACAAGGGAGTACAAAACAATGATCTTATTAGGCCCAGTGACATTGAGCGTGCGCAAGTGCAGGGGAGAGGGAAGGGGGAAAAAGATGAATATGTCGAACAGTGAGAATCCTTGAGATTAACTTCATGAGGAACCCACACCAGCAGGGGAGTTGCTAGGTCTGGAAAAGACCCGGGGCTACGCTGATGTCAGAACTGTTGGGACTGGGGGCAAGCTAGTCCTTTGGCTGTAGCTCCTGAGATTCTATCTGGGGCTACAACCAAAAGATCAGGGGCTATAGCCCCGTTAGCCCCCCCCCTAGCAACGCCCCTGCACACCACTGGTAGACCTCCACTGTACTGTTCCTATCACGGGCATAGTTCCTTTGAATAGGATTCCACAGTTATAAATATGATCCATCTGCTGATGGACATTGTGCTTGATATTTTCTCTTTTTCTTGGCTTCCAAGGGAGCCAAAGAGGGCCTCGACACTCCTGGGACCGCCAGGGTGTGTAACCACACTTCCTTTGGGAGTTGCCGTGCCTGTTGAAATACAGGCAAGATGTTTTCATTAGTATAGCATGAGAAACAGATTTCTTTTTTTTTCAAAAAGGGAGGTGACTGGCGAGACAACTAAGATCAGAAAAACAAAACAAGTATGGTTCTGACACGCAGAAGGCAACTAGCTCTCTGTGTGCTGCATGCACAGAATAGCAATTCTTGTACCTATAAATTAGAACATATCTCCTTCAGCATTAAAACAACTAAAGGGCTCAGAGAAAATATGCAGCATCCTGACCATGTACACATGGCATGAGGCATAAACATGAATTCCTATAGATTTGGCCAGCTTTTATCACATGTTAAAAGCTGTCAGATTCCATGGGAATTCCATTCATTTACACCAGCATGCAACTAAATTGCATCCATTCCTGGCAGTCGGAGAGGATAGGGGTAGTGGGGATCTAACGTTTGTTTCCCTGCTCCAAATTCTAAACATCTGAAAATCAACAGATTGCTAAAGCAGATGCAAAACCAGTTTTCACTCCTATTTTAACACTAACGAGGCTTTGGAAAAGAGAGGCCCTCATTAAAATGTTGCCGGTGTGGATATACCGTGCTGGTTTAGCGTATACTGCAATGTTTCTGCACCGGTAAAGTACATGTTTGCCGTTGAGGTGACAGGAATGACCTCAAGCTAGGCCTAACTGGATGTCATTCTGCTACCTTATTGCCACAAAATAACCGGTATTACTGGTGCCGGTAATACCAGCAATCCCCCCCATGGATTCCTAAGTGGCGCCATTGAATGTGAATTTACCATTGTTACCTGCACTCGAAATATGGTAGACATTCCACAGGACCGGGTGTCGGTAACGTATTACCGTTACCACCAGGATTCCTGCAAACTCATAATGAGGGTCTCTTTGACTCTATTGTGTTTTCCAAATCAAAGACCTCTTGTACAGCCTTGTATTTCGTATTATAATATTTTGTGTATCTTATTTTTACTTTAAAGTAGATTGCATGTTGTTATAAATTCAATGCAGAGTGTTTTGTAAGCACCATTGTAATCACAAAAACATAAGCTAAGTGCAATAATTGTCGGTTTGACCAAACTAGGGAAAAGAAGATTACAAAGCTTAGAAGTGTCCTGGTTAATAAAGTGCTGCAAATATGTTTTTTCTGTGAGGTGCAACAGGAATGTTCAAAGCACTCTCAGCAGACATCTTTGACCTGCAGTTTGCAAGCAAAAGCTATGTGCAAGCCTTGGGCCATGCTGCAAATAAACAGTGCACAGCTCCTGGTGCGTTGCCATCTACCAGGTGTAATGCATTCCAAACCCTTTGCCCAACCCTTAGAACAGAGAGTATACCAAAATGCCTTTGTCTAAGCAAACGTTCCGTTTGCAAAGAAAATGATGGACACAGATCAGACAGGCGTTGTGCATCAGAGCTATCATGTACTGGTATCAACGATTCTCACAAATTCAGAACTCAGCAACCAAGGAGGAAAAATGCATTTGATTAAAAGTAGGACTGACGGTTCCAACATTTAAGTAACTGTCCACTGCTTTGGCTGAAGTCTAATGGTCTGTCCGAAAGAAAGCTCTACGTATTGGGCATTTCTGCAATTCAATCAAATCATCATGAAGGCCTAGATCAAAGATTCCAGGCTTTAGGATGCAGAGGTGTGCACCATCTTGATCGGAAAAAGCACCCAAAGTTAGTCAAAAGCACTTCCACACGTTTCTGCAGCTAAGCTTTGCTCAAACAACTCAGATAAGAGTGGTTTGGGCGCGTCTGACCTTGCAGATTATATAGGGCATGCATGGTCGGAGTTTGTGATCATTCTTGCTAACAGGGGTAGAACAGGAGGTTGCTAGGATAGTTAAGAGAGAGGCAGAACACTGAAAAAGCATTTAGTTATTTATTTATTGCATTTATGTACAGGAGGAACAATGTTCTTTTGATCACAAAAGAACATACAATAGATAAGAAAGCAGATTTGACAGGAAGCAGCAAACTTCTTACAATGGGGTGAGTTTGAGGGACATTCTCTCTCTGCACTTGTCAAATCCCCATGCTTCATCATCGACCCTCACCTATCCTTCACACACCACATAGCAGCCACTACCAAAACATGCTACCTACAACTGCACCTCCTGTACAATGTAAAACACATCCATTCCCTTGATGACTTATGCACCGCAGTCCACACATTATTCCTGTCCAAACTGGACCCTGGAAATGCTATCCTCACTGTATTCCCCAATATTACCCTCACACCCTACAACACATACACAATTCCATCCTGCACCTACCAATGCCCCACATGCATCACCCCAGTTCTCCCCCAGTTCCACTGACTGCCCATACCCCAGAGAATTGCTGTACAGGACTATACATTATATACAAAATCATCCACCTCAATGCCTCATCTACCTTCACAGCAAATCTAAGCCCATCACACCACACAAACACAAAACAAACCAGCTAAAATCTCGTGCACATTCATCTCTGTAAATTAAATAGCACCAAAACAATACATTCACCCAGTTGGTACCCAGAGCCTGGAATGCTCTACCACTCCACATCCATAAAAAAACCTCCATCATCACTTTCTGAAAAAGCCTCAAAACAAACCTCTTTCCCCACATCTGATTCACTCACACTACCTCTCATTCCATCCTATTTCTACCTTGATCCCCCCTGTAACTTCTTTTTCACTTCCTCCAAGGGGAGCAGTGGTCAAAAATTTGAATCAAATATAACTAAATTATAAAATAGTTGGGAGCCATTACAGAACATCCAACATCATGATCAGCTAGTCAGGTCACATGCCATTTATTTTTTTCCAATTCGCTGGTGCCCTGGACCCTGGCATCAGGGGAAGGGGAATAAGAGGGTGTGTCAATGTGACTTAGCCCCTATGTAGCCCTCATAATTTCACAAGCCTCTCTTCCTGGAAATGCCTTCTTCCAAGCTAACCTTGTCTCCTACTGCACTTCCCAGTTCTCCATTCAATACGCGTGCAGTGCCACTTCGAATTGCACACATGCTCCTTCTGTACACCACCTGGTTGTCTTCCAATTTGTTTGTATTTTGTTTCTTTTGCTGGTATATGGCTTCCACTCCTATGCATTCTTTCATTGCCAGTTTATTCCAGTACAGTATCTTCTCTTTACATATTAGCCACCTCTGTGTGTCCTCAAAATTGCACACTGAAATATTTTGTTTTGTGTTCCAGTACAACTTGCAATGCTGCGAAACATGGCAGGCGGCATTTACTTCATTTGCAAGTCACAGTCGAAAAGTGCAGGGCAAAGGGAAGCGTACACTCCACCGTGAAAATCACCAAAATTTGATGATGGGACCCCACCTCCATGTATGTTTACACGTAACAGGTCCCCGCCACCAAATTATGCGGCTCACTAGAATAAGCCCCCTTGTGTTTATGGTACCGCTTACATATCGTTAAGTGTAGCGGTTAACACCTTTATGTATATTATGACGCAGAGCGTAAAACCAAGCCGTAACACGTTTACGCCTTGGTTTTACGCTAGGCTGCAAGTATACATTGCACCCTGGTTTATATGTCCTTTCCTATTAATCAGCCCTTGAGCTCCTGCGGTGACTCACATTACGTTTTTTGTAGACTTTTTCAGAAGGCAGTAATAGTTTCCACCTCTGCTATGAACTCATTGGGGGTCACATTACATGCAAAGTAATTGCATGCAGGTGACTGCCAACCTAAGCACTTACTGCTGTTGGGTCTCATGCATGCAATTTAAAACCTTTACAAATAGGAGTGTAGAAATGAAAAGCAAAAGAAGGTGAATTTGCCTGTAGAATTCGCTTTTAATTTCTGTTCAATTTTAAAAAATACCTTACGCTTTGCAGCTGGCATTTACCAGTGGATTCCTTTGGAATCTGCCTGTTTTTTGCAAGTGCAAAATGGAGGCAGAATCTGTAGGAATCTATTGGTTTTAGGCCTGCTTGAAAATCTCATAGAGTTAAATCCAATTTTCTTTCAAAGCACGCAGGAAATCTTAACTCGTCATCGTGGCTCGCATTACGCCTTGCTTTTGCACCTTCACTTCCCCCTCCCCCTATAGGAAAATGACCCGCCTGGCACTATTGCTTGGATATGCACCTTTATTTTATGCTGTTTGTTCTTTGAAGTGCAATCTCCATTTGTTGCTGGAACCCGGGTAACCCAACTGCAGATGTCTAACAACGATTTCATTTGTGAGAATTGATTCTAAAATGGCGCCTAGAGTCAACATTATTCTTTCTCCCGTCAACATCTGACACAAATACTGAAGGATAAGCATCAGCAGTGAAACTGAGATATGTGTTGCGCCTTACAAATGACTCCCATTTTGATATGTATGTGCTTCTCCACAAGTAAGCTTGCTGATACAACAGATGAATGTAAGTCCTGGTAGAGTTATTTATCATTTTTGTGACTGGGTGATAGTTTTGTTGATTGTTGCAACACTACACAAAAACAGCCCCACCACACTTTCTCATCACCTCCTTCTGTCCGTCTGTGTCATGTGCAATTCCTTGTTCTGCTATCAGTTCTTCATTAGCTCTCGTTCACCTTCTGCCTAGTGTTTCGAGGCTGCCTTCAACCATTTATCATGTGTGATGCTCGGTATTGGGGGATCAGTGAACACATCTCAATCATGGGAAATACCGACCTCGATTATTTCGCTTTTTTGTGTTGACCCCCACCTCTGCTGGACCTTTTGTTGAGGGGTTCACCATGGGGGATTCCCCCTTTTAACCGGCCAGTCAAAAAGGCCTAAGTTAAGGGCCCTCATTTCAGAAACATTGCACCAGTGTGGTGCTCTTTTTCATGGTATTTGCAGTGTGGTGACAGCTTCTCTGTTGCAAAAATGCGTTGGAACACATTCATATTCATATTGGCAATAGGGCAATTTTTGCCCCAGTGCTAATAGCAGACAAACATGCGCATGTGCCAGTGCAATCTTTATGTAATTATAGCACACGTTATCTTTCTTGTTTCATGTATACAAAGGTTTTGCGTTTCCTAGCATCTGCATCTTCAAACACTTCTCTCACCAGGATTCCCTTCTTTTCATTACAACCAGTGAGTTGACCCAGCAACACTTTATTTACTATCGAGGTGACAGATAATAAGCACTCATTGTTGACCACCTTAAAAGCTTCCCAGATCTGTCCAGTGCCCTCTGTCACGTCCTTATTTAGTCTAAGCCATGAATCAATCTTCTATCTATTTTATCCCCTCCGTTTGACTAGTGTATGTTCCAATCAGCGCTCTCATCTCAGAAAGAGGATACAATAAAGGGCAACCCTGCCATCATCACTGCATATTTATTACAGGAACTGTGAACAGTGGATTGCAAAACCTTGCAAGATGTGATATCGCCTTTTCCTCCTATATTTGATTTTATTCCTCACTGGGCGAACCATATTGATATAAATTCACTCCTCAAATAAATTGGCTAGTAACAGGAATTTGTTACGTGTCAATAGCATCCATGCCCGAGAAGTTCTATAGCAATCTGTCAACAGAAAACCCGTTTTGCATTTCCTCAGGCTCTTTGCAGACCAGGCCGCCAGCATCGGCATTGCCTTCTCTCATGTCTGCTGCTTTCTTTTGGAATGAGGAATTGAACAATGGCAACACATTCGCTTTCTTCCCAAGGGTGATGAGTAGCACTGAGGGGCTTAGTGTGTGCATTTAATGGCAGGCACCTAGTACTGTGTGACACAAGGAGCATGCCAGAATGGCTTGCCGCAGCACTTAAAAGAGAGAGAGACAGAGAGAGAGAGGGAAAGAGAGGGGGGAGGGAGAGACAGAGATAGAGAGAGAGAGACAGAGAGAGAGAGAAACAGAGATAGAGATAGATAGATAGCATCCTGAAAGAAACAGAGCACTCAATACATTAAACTAGGGCCATTTGTTATCAGAGCCAGGAGGCTGGTCTGTCATGAAGCAGTGATACGCCCCAGAAAGATAAACATAACAGTTGTTGTTCCAAGCCTAAATGACTGCACTGCATCTTTCGTATATTGTTAGGTTGTAGGATAAAGCAAATAGTGTAGATATGAATCTCTTCCCTTGGTATTCAAACAAGGAAAACCATTTATTTCATTTAGCATGAGTCCAGTTTTGAGTGAGGAGGTGGATGGGGCATGATTTGACTTTTCCTTTATTAAATAAGCATTTGTATAACACATTTTCTAGTGATGGCAAGTTGTCATTATACAGCATGGATAACACTATTGAAGCAAGGTCTCCGGGTCATTTTGTTGGAGGCATTCAAAAAGGATGGATTGACCAGCCAAGCTCTATTGTATTTTGCAGTGTTATAGATACAATTGCAAGTACAACAAAAATATACATCGTAGGGCAGAACATTATGTGAGTCACGTTTTTAAACATACAATGGACCTGATTCACAAAGCCATTTAGAATGGGAAAAACGGTTTTAAGGGGTTTTTCCCATTGAAACACGCTTTGCTTTGTGAATCAGGCCCAATAGCTTTCACAGTTTGCAAAGTGTAGTAAGATCTTAGCAAGTTAAGTGCTCAGTTCAGAGATGTGTGTAAAATCTACAGTGGCAGATGTGATACGTTATTTTGGAACAACAATCACCATTATCAACTTGTAACAAGCAACTAAACGGGCATAATGATGACTAGGTGTTTTTAAATTAATACATCTTGAATGCCTTTTGCAAAGATATTAACTGCAGGAATGGGCAGAGCCTACAATGATTCCAAATGGGGCTTCAGGGCGAACATACATGCCCTTAACATGGAAGGGTTTAAGAAGGATATAACATACATCTAAACGCAGAGTCTCAAAAGCCAAAAAAAAGAGAAACAGAAAATGATTGAGTGGAAAGGTTGCCATGGTGGAACAGATGAATCTACAACTACAAAGCTGTCTTGCCCCCTGCTACTATAGAAGAAACCGTATGGCCAAATAATCAGAGTGATCCAGAACAAGTGCTTTTTACAAGCAATGCAGCACTGCTAAAATATAGTGTTACTGCTGTAAGGACTTTGTACCACTAAGCTTGAACTAGGGTTGGGAAGTCCGCTGGATACAGCAAAGTGTGTTTCTTTCTTCTTGGAGATAACTGATATGCACATACCTCGGTTATGTAGGCCCAGAAATGCAAGGTAAGGTAATGATTAAACCCAAACATAAAACAGAGGAAGATAAAAAAAAGGAGACAGGGAACAAAGAGAGCAGTCTCAGGAAAGTACCACAATTTCAGTGAGAAATATTTCACTTACAATTCTATAATGTTATACATATGTACATATTATCAAAAGACAAGTTAGTATTGAATTTCAAAGTGGCACCATATACACTTCCCTCACAATATACAATTTTCTGTCATTTCCGTCCCCAATATGCTAGTGAAGGCTACCATGTCTTAATGTAAAGCCACACAAATTGCATTTAAACTGTAAAACTTTTGCATTACTACGCTGTCCAATAGCAGAAATAACAGTGTTAAAGTTTATTAATTAAAATAGTCTTTTGAGACAGATGGCCAGCATTGTCTCCGAAATAAGGGCATAATCTCCAAGGCTTCTCTAGAGTTGGCTGTGAAGCCCCCCCAGTTGAAGTTGAAGGGAGGTGTTATTTGCAATTTGACACCTAAGTGTCATGGAATCTATTATATCAGGCCCAAGCCCAGACACAAAGTCTGACAAGCGTGTGATATGCTTCCTCTTGGTCCATTCAGAGTTTCCAGGGGGGTGGCACCTTTTAGGGGAAGGCAACTCCTGTTCCCAGCAAACAAATGTCCTTTGAAACCAAGCAGGAAAACCTGTTTTGCTGGCACCCCAGGACAGCAAATGCATTTTTTTCCTGATCCATAAAGCAAGGCTGTTGGAATAAAACATTATATTAGATTTCAAACAAAACCCCCCTCACATTTCTATGCAATTACAGCGCCTTAACTCCACATTTCACAAGCAACCGTTTTTACACATGGTTAATTCTTCTGCGATGTCACTTTGAAATGTGGCCTTCTTACATCCTTTTCCTGAATCTTTCCAAAATCCTAGTCATGTTTCTAATGCACAAGCATCTGTTAAAATAAAGATCCCTGGAAACTGACATATGCACAGAGAGATATGGTTGCTTTTGAAGTATTTATCTGGGATATTTTGTAGCAAAAAGTTAAGCCTTTTTCTGTTCGGCTGGGAGTAAAGTTGTTTGTGATTTTACTGATTTTTCCTGACACAGCCTGTCATTCAGTGAGAAATGCTTTCTTATGCTGGAGCACAACCTCAATATGGCTGGGCATAGCTGGGTCTCATTGGATCTGGACTGTGTATTGTTGAACAGATGAAAAAGAGCATCAGGGCGGCATCATTTTAAATGTAAAATATTTCCTTTTACTCATGGGAAATTTTGAGCTAGCAGCAAAGCAGCACTGCTTTTCAACTCTCTTCTTTTGTGCACATCAGGAAACACACTGGCAGCCTTTCTTTGCATGTTCCCGGTTCCATCTTGCCCCATAGGTGCTTGGCAAAGACAGTGCAGCCATTATTTTGGTGACTTTAAAACACAGTTTTTAATGCAAGATGATAGTGCTCAACAGTGCCAGCCCAGCCATTTGCTGGTAACTGCTAAAGTGCTGATTGGTGATGGAGGAGAATTCTGCTGGGTGGATAAATGTACCCCACAGTGGGGCGGGACTTAAACACAGCCACCCCAAAGATGGCTGCATTTTGTTTTCCTTCACATGAATACAGGAAAAGTAACTTAAGTTCAGAATGGCTCTGCATTGCTGTTGTGTCATTTAAAGACTCCAGGCTGCACAGAAAAATGACCTGTATTCAAGACTTTGCTCTTTATTTCATTTTAAAACATCAAAAAGTCATGCCCTTCAGTGAAAACCACCCTGGCAT
The DNA here is from genome assembly GCF_040938575.1 of Ambystoma mexicanum. Lineage (NCBI taxonomy): Eukaryota > Metazoa > Chordata > Amphibia > Caudata > Ambystomatidae > Ambystoma > Ambystoma mexicanum. Next base: position 721,035,726 of record NC_090924.1, on the reverse strand, counting down.
GCTTTATTTCTGCTGAGCATCAAGAAATGAGGCAAATACATTTCCAGAACAGTTGATGTACTGGGAAATCGCTTCAAAAGCAAAGAATGTGGTTTTCCAATGAACACGGGTTGTGTTTTCTTTTGGTATCAACCATCGCGCACAAATCGTAGTAAATGAAAGAAATGATGCAGTGTTTCTTTTTCCCATGTCAGTTTCAAAGAGATGCTTGGAAATATATCTCTCTGTGTTCAGAAACTGACCATATCTCTAAATGCCTTCCAGAAGATTCAGTGAAGTGAAACTGTGTGTTGCAAAAACCGCATTTGTAAAGTGACATCCAAGAAAAATTAATCCACGTGTAAAACAATGCTTTTTGCAAAGCAGGTGAATGCTGTTTCCTCAAGCATCCCTCTGAAGGGGGAATTGTCCACAACTTCAAAAGACATCATACATTTTTTTTGTTGCCAGCCAAGTTTGGCAGAGACAGTTGTTGTGGGTATTTGTAGTACCGCCCACATCCAGGGCAAATCTACCTTATTGACAATAAAGGACATTGTACTTTAAGACATTTTTCCCAACCATCTGAATAAGCAGCAATGTGATATTATGACAGTTTTCATGTGATTTTTAAACAAACAAAATGAGACCCAGAGCATCTTGCTGGCACATGGGGAATTAGAATGGCAGGAAGAATGCATTTCTGGGTGAAGCATGAATGGCACAGACATTAAACTTGGGGAAAATATGCCAAATACTAGTGGGCATATATGTAGCCATTTGCAGAATTGTGAATATTATATTTTTCCTAAAAACAATGAAATTGTGCCTAAAAGCGATGCTGCCTCGCACAGAGTTGGCGATAGGATGATTCATATCTTGTGAAATATGGCATCTGCCTACCTGATTTTTATTAAGGTGGCTTCTGTAAATTTGGGCTTTTGTTCCAAAACTCATTCTTGTAAAAAACAGGCTTGTGAGACAAAGTGAGTCATAAATTGCACTCACATAAAGTGATGTCACTTCCCTTCCAGTGACCAGACCTTTTGCTCAGCTGACCCATCCCGCTGTCCACAGTGACCAGACTTTGCCCAGCTGACCCAGTAACCACATCTCTTGACCCTGCTGCCCATGACCAGGTTTTTGGCCCTGCTGTCCAGAGACCTTGCTGGCTGTCCAAATTATCAAACTCAATCTTTCCTTTTAAGTATCCTATCACCCAGTACCCAAAAACTGCATATCCTGCTCTTTCACCTTGCACCCTGTTCACATCCTATTCAAATCCCATAAAAACCCTAGTCATATCCCAAATTGCCAGTATCCTGTGTTTACCCTTTCCTTAGAAGAATCTTTTAATCAATGTCTGTTAGTGTATTCTTTTTTATAATCATTTCAGTTATCTGTGTAAGTCTCTAGTATCATTTGACATCATTCATTAATTTCCCTTATAAAGAGATTCCCAGTGAGCTGGTTGCAATTCGAACCCAGCCCCCTCATGTCAAGTGCCTCTCTTTAAGAATTATAGTCCTTAAAATGTATCTCAGTATAACTAGTCATTGTGCTACCAAAACCGAATTTGCCCTTATATTTTGCTTTTCTTTAAAAATCCGACTTCTATTTCCATAATAAAACCATACTATCATTTTATAAAGATTCATCCCTTCCCCTCAGTATCCTCTCTGTTCTGTACCTTTGTTCCTCATCCTAAAAAAAGGTTTCTGTTTTTGACTGCTAAGTACATTTTCTTAGCTGTTTGTCATTTAAAAGCTGGTGTGAAATAAGAAATAGCAATTCTGCCGCTTGTGATTTCTGTTACATTATTTTCCTCCCAAAAATGATTTTTCTTACTTGTGTTCATGTTGCTTTAGTTCCCTGCTCAGTAGCCTGTAAGTTTCCTTGTCTCTTTAGTGCAACAACACACATTTCTGTCCTAGCTATCCTTCCGCAAGTGTAAACTGATCTATTAGTAACCAGTAAAAGCTGTGTAGGTCATTTTGCTCATTTTGAAGGTTTTCAATTTGTTTTTGGCCTCCCATTCTGAGGTGGTCGGCTGAATTTTCAATCCGATTTTTCCCTCTTCTTTCTGACTCCTTGCCATCCACACAGAATTTAGTCAGCAGGTGTTTGGGGAAGTGTTGCAGGAGGAGTGCATAACCTATGTGTCATCTGTGATTCTCAAGTAAAGTGATTTTGGGCCTCATTATGAGTCCGGCGGTAACCTGCTGGTTTTTCCCGGCTGAGTTACCGCTGGACTCGTATTACCATTCCGCCTCCGTGATTCCTGGAATTACTGGGGCATTACAACCCCGGTGACCCAGGAATTCCGGAGGCAGAATTCAGTAAATCCCCATTCCCATTTAGTCCCATAGGACTCAATGGGAATGGGGACCATGGAAACACTGGCACCATCTCGTGATGGTGCCGGTGTTTCCCTGTCTGCCTGCAGGCGGGCGGTGTTGAACCCGCCAGGACACCTCCGCCTGCAGGACTCCGAATCACCCGGTATGGAAACAACGGTGGAGGCGGGTTTTACGTCACCGTTATTTGAATACCGGGTGACTCGTAATGAAGCCCTTTGTGTCCATTTCTATTAAAGGTGTAGGTATCTCATGTTGAAAGTTGATTTCACTGTATTATAAGACTTTGCCTTTATTGCCACATCGTGGTGGCTGCTGCCCTAAATTTTGTTTTGCTCTGATTTCCATTTCAATTCTAAAAATAAATAAATAAATATTTCATTGTTACGCACCAACCTGGTTCATGGTCCATTGCGACACAGCGTATTTGTTAAGGTGGGTGTGAGACGGGTTAGGTGCCTTCTAAAAAAAGAACCCAGGGTTCAAATAAAAATAAAAAGGTATTTTTTTTAGTGCTCCACCTTCAGTGTCAGTGGATGGAGTCCCTGGCTGGAGTGTGCCGTGCCTGTTACACTATAAAAGCACCATCCCAAAACGTATACCCTAGGTATCAGGCCAGTGTGTAAAAGCAAAGTAAAAGCAGAGTACAGAATTGTTCTTGCATAGATAATTAAATAAAGGAAGAACACTCTTCATAATGAGCAACGTAGATATTAATATAGCTAGGCAGCACCTTCTGTCCAAACTATTTGTTAAAGGGGAATGAGCAAAACAGGAGCAGGGAGCCTAGCTAGCCAACATTATGCAACAGGTCTTCTCCATGAACATGTATGTGTGGCAGGACAGTGGCCTGTTACATCAAGCCTTGACTGAGTTGTATATGTAATGGTCCGACTCACTGCCTACATGTACCTCCACATGGTGGTTATGGAAGAAAAATATCAAGAAAGTATAACCCTTGGCAAAACCAGTCTGAGCTCTAAAGCAAACCAAAACAGGTAGAAGACAAATTTCAAAAGAGCCAACATTCTGAGGTAGAATTTTAAAACCACATCAAGCAGCTCAAAGAAGAGTTGGCTGTACAATGACAAAACAATTAAGATCAAGAGGCCAAATTAGCTACATTAAAAGTGTAGTGTCAGGAAAAGGTTAATTGAATCAACAAATAAAATATAAGAGTCTGCGCAGAGCAGAACATTACTTTACAGAAACAGATTGAGAAATTGGAGGAGGAAAGTAATACATTAATTATTAAGGAACTCCATTCCCAAACAGAATTTGACCAAGAGCGCATAAATTAGGTGCTATAAGACAACAAAGAGATGAACTGACTGAACAGGTTGGCACCCTGTATCAGGAAAAAGGTGCCCTATACCAGGAAATGTGCAAATTAAAACCAGACCTACAGAAAAGAGAGTCAGAACTTCAGGAACTGACTGACCTAATAACTGAGTATGAAAATGTAATAGGGTGCATGAGACAAGTAGAAGAGACTACCCAAGCCAAGCCAAAACTTTGCAGAGTCAGGAGATGTATCTCCTGCAACATAAATAGTCTCATTGCTTGCAGGCAATACAAGCAGCACAAAAAGACAATGAGGTACTTTGTGATGAGAACAGCAGACTCCAGAGCCAGGTAGTAGCCCAAAGGACGGTAATAGAATCAAGTCAAGCCCTGATAGCAGAGCAAAAGGCCCAGGCCTTTGCCTACTATCAAGAGGTAGGGGTTGAGAAGGAAAAACTTTGGAAAAAGAGTGTGCTAGGTTAAACCAAAACATGAGGGACTCTGAACCGGTAGAGAGTGGCAGGGCAACCCTGATCACAGTATGATGCCCTCTGTACCAAGGGCCTCAAACCCATGTACCACCTTGTATACCGAAGACACTGCTCACTTCATGTCTACAGGTTCACATGAGCCTGAAACCGTGATGAGACCAGACTTAAATAGGCCTAGCATGATTGAGCTGGCAGGTCAGCGTCCATCACAGACTGATGGGCGGGCTTCCCTGTTCAAATTCAAAAATGTCATGGCTGATGGATCTGACCAGGTAAGCTCCTAGTAGGAGAAAATCAGGAAGCTGGACCTGTAGAAATATCATCTACAAAAGAACCAGTTAATTCGCTTTGCAGAGAAAAAGGAGTCTGAATTGAGGCCTAAAAAGAGTGTTCTGAAAACCTCCACCCAATCAGAGCAGTGGGGGGGGGTTCTCCACCAACCCTGGAAGCAGGGGAAAGTCAGAAGACTCCAAGAGGAGTGACCCAGAGAGCCCAAGGCACAACAGGGGAGATGAGACTAGGCCCCATCATTCTAGGAGAAACTCGCAAGCTCAAAGAATAAGGGAGCGCCTAGAGGATAACAAGGGGACCTCAAATAGTAGCAGTTCTGAGTCAGAGAGCAAAAGGGCTAATAAACAAAAGAGAGCTCTGGTGAAAGACCCCATTAAGCAAATTAAAGCTATTAGGAGTTTCATGACTTTGTACATCTTGAAGCACTTCTCCACACACAGAAAACCCCAGAAGGCCCGCAAGGCAGTCTACAATCTGCAGTGTGGAGAGGATAAGGCCCCAAAAGATTTTTTTCAGGAGCTAAAGCGGGCATTTGCGCAAACTACTAGGCAGGTGCGCACGAATAGTAGGGAATTTATAAATACCTATTTTCATGCACTCCCAAAATATATCATGAGACAGCTGGTAAGAGATTTCCATGATGGCAGGACCCTGGATTGGGTAATAGAGTAAGCTACCCAGATCTACGAGGTCCAAAAACCTGTAGAAAACAAAAATCTCAAACCAACCAACACCCCCGCTGCTGCCAAGATGGCGGAGGTGAAGGTTGCCCACATTTTGGACTGAGAAATGGGGGGGCCCAAAAATACACCTTCCCAAAACCAACCAAATCAGAGGCAAAGAAGATCCTCTGATCAATCACAAGCAGGTGTTAGTCAGGTAGGTTTTAGGGAGAATTCTCATTTTATGCCTAATTTCCCTTACCTATAGAGTCCCCCAGCAGCTTTGCTGGATTTGAAGGGGTTATTTCTTTTTACCTGCTAAGAGTGAGACTCTTTTTCCCACTCTTAGGCATCTTTGCTATGTGTGTTCTAGGCTATTTTTGTGTTTAATGCCTATGGGATCTTTTCTCTTACCCATAGGAACCATCTGTATGCACATGTGTTACACAGCACCCTCCGAGCAGTAACACAGGGGTGTCGTAGCGACCCCCAAACATAGACTCCATACCCTGGGACGGACTAGTGTCACTCAGGGCATGTAAAGTCCCCATTGACTTTACAAGTCAAGTCAATCTCTATGAACTAAACCAGTATAACCCATCTTAAAATGGAAGTACTGGAAGGGGTTAATAGTTTTTCCCCTATGTTCATTTTCGAGAGGGAACCTTAAAGTCCATCTCAACAAAGTTTCTGGCTGGTGGAAGTGGTTACTACCTTTAATATTCGACCGCGAATATTTCCCTATGGTATTTTCCTATTGTTCGAGGCTAACACTTTTACTGACAGCCTCTAACATACCACCGGTTTATTTTATTATTAACTTTACTCCGTTAGGTTTTATTTGCCAGAACTTTGATATAATTTTTTTCTCGTGTCTTACTCTAAACTCCTAACACAGGTCGGGATCCTTTGTTCGCTCTTTTGGCGGCTTCTGCCAAGAAGCCCTCCTTTCGGTGCCTCTGAGTCTGGGGTGGGTCTGTTGTTTGGGAAGGGGAGTAGAACCCCTGGACAGAGTTGCCACAGCCACTCAGGTTGCACTCTAACCTGATAGGCTGGAGGGTCTCCCGCCAAGAAGACCACTCCACTGTGTGAGTGACAGCTAGGCTGTATGAATGGGTCTCTTTCTGCATAAAAGCAGGGTCCTGAGGACTGGAAGAGCAAGACGTCGCCACTGGAACTACGGAACTGAAGGGGAGAGAAGCCACAGACATCTTCAGCATCTACACCACCAGTGAAGCCCTGCCGGATCATCTCACCACTTTTATACCACACAACGAGAGGAGATCTTCAGTGAAAGAGCCTCCTTCCCTTGAGCAGGTGGGGTCAACTAGTTCACCTATCGCTTCCTCGGACCTGCCTTGGTCGAATCGACAGTGCCCAGCACTTGGAGACTGGATAGCCAGGCAGCTATCGACCCAGACCGCGATTAAAAGGAGCGTACCTTTTAAACAGTGGCTGCGAACTCTCAAGTGGTTAATAACCACTGAACAGGTTATCAGGCCTTGTTCTGTCGAGAGAGGGGTGCCCGCTACCTTTGCAAACTAAATTTCAAGGAACCTGGGATTGGTAACCCTAGGTCTCCTGGGGGCAACCAGACGTGGTCTCCCTCTCACTGTGCTTAGAGAGGCATCAGCTTCACCTCACTGATGATCCCCAACAAGGGTGAAACACGTGTATGGGGTTGCTGGTGGTACTCTCGTTCAGGTTGGAATTGACATTGCATTTCGGTGCTGGACTGCCCCTGGGCAGGACAAAGACTGATATGCAAATGGATATTTCCCATCTGTGAAAGGCACAGTGAGTAAAAGCAGTGGCTGCGAACTCTCAAGTGGTTAATAACCACTGAACAGGTTATCAGGCCTTGTTCTGTCGAGAGAGGGGCGCCCGCTACCTTTGCAAACTAAATTTCAAGGAACCTGGGATTGGTAACCCTAGGTCTCCTGGGGGCAACCAGACGTGGTCTCCCTCTCACTGTGCTTAGAGAGGCATCAGCTTCACCTCACTGATGATCCCCAACAAGGGTGAAACACGTGTATGGGGTTGCTGGTGGTACTCTCGTTCAGGTTGGAATTGACATTGCATTTCGGTGCTGGACTGCCCCTGGGCAGGACAAAGACTGATATGCAAATGGATATTTCCCATCTGTGAAAGGCACAGTGAGTAAAAGCAGTGGCTGTGAACTCTCAAGTGGTTAATAACCACTGAACAGGTTATCAGGCCTTGTTCTGTCGAGAGAGGGGCGCCCGCTACCTTTGCAAACTAAATTTCAAGGAACCTGGGATTGGTAACCCTAGGTCTCCTGGGGGCAACCAGACGTGGTCTCCCTCTCACTGTGCTTAGAGAGGCATCAGCTTCACCTCACTGATGATCCCCAACAAGGGTGAAACACGTGTATGGGGTTGCTGGTGGTACTCTCGTTCAGGTTGGAATTGACATTGCATTTCGGTGCTGGACTGCTCCTGGGCAGGACAAAGACTGATATGCAAATGGATATTTCCCATCTGTGAAAGGCACAGTGAGTAAAAGCAGTGGCTGCGAACTCTCAAGTGGTTAATAACCACTGAACAGGTTATCAGGCCTTGTTCTGTCGAGAGAGGGGCGCCCGCTACCTTTGCAAACTAAATTTCAAGGAACCTGGGATTGGTAACCCTAGGTCTCCTGGGGGCAACGAGACGTGGTCTCCCTCTCACTGTGCTTAGAGAGGCATCAGCTTCACCTCACTGATGATCCCCAACAAGGGGGAAACACGTGTATGGGGTTGCTGGTGGTACTCTCGTTCAGGTTGGAATTGACATTGCATTTCGGTGCTGGACTGCCCCTGGGCAGGACAAAGACTGATATGCAAATGGATATTTCCCATCTGTGAAAGGCACAGTGAGTAAAAGCAGTGGCTGCGAACTCTCAAGTGGTTAATAACCACTGAACAGGTTATCAGGCCTTGTTCTGTCGAGAGAGGGGCGCCCGCTACCTTTGCAAACTAAATTTCAAGGAACCTGGGATTGGTAACCCTAGGTCTCCTGGGGGCAACCAGACGTGGTCTCCCTCTCACTGTGCTTAGAGAGGCATCAGCTTCACCTCACTGATGATCCCCAACAAGGGTGAAACACGTGTATGGGGTTGCTGGTGGTACTCTCGTTCAGGTTGGAATTGACATTGCATTTCGGTGCTGGACTGCCCCTGGGCAGGACAAAGACTGATATGCAAATGGATATTTCCCATCTGTGAAAGGCACAGTGAGTAAAAGCAGTGGCTGCGAACTCTCAAGTGGTTAATAACCACTGAACAGGTTATCAGGCCTTGTTCTGTCGAGAGAGGGGCGCCCGCTACCTTTGCAAACTAAATTTCAAGGAACCTGGGATTGGTAACCCTAGGTCTCCTGGGGGCAACCAGACGTGGTCTCCCTCTCACTGTGCTTAGAGAGGCATCAGCTTCACTTCACTGATGATCCCCAACAAGGGTGAAACACGTGTATGGGGTTGCTGGTGGTACTCTCGTTCAGGTTGGAATTGACATTGCATTTCGGTGCTGGACTGCCCCTGGGCAGGACAAAGACTGATATGCAAATGGATATTTCCCATCTTTGAAAGGCACAGTGAGTAAAAGCAGTGGCTGCGAACTCTCAAGTGGTTAATAACCACTGAACAGGTTATCAGGCCTTGTTCTGTCGAGAGAGGGGCGCCCGCTACCTTTGCAAACTAAATTTCAAGGAACCTGGGATTGGTAACCCTAGGTCTCCTGGGGGCAACCAGAAGTGGTCTCCCTCTCACTGTGCTTAGAGAGGCATCAGCTTCACCTCACTGATGATCCCCAACAAGGGTGAAACACGTGTATGGGGTTGCTGGTGGTACTCTCGTTCAGGTTGGAATTGACATTGCATTTCGGTGCTGGACTGCCCCTGGGCAGGACAAAGACTGATATGCAAATGGATATTTCCCATCTGTGAAAGGCACAGTGAGTAAAAGCAGTGGCTGCGAACTCTCAAGTGGTTAATAACCACTGAACAGGTTATCAGGCCTTGTTCTGTCGAGAGAGGGGCGCCCGCTACCTTTGCAAACTAAATTTCAAGGAACCTGGGATTGGTAACCCTAGGTCTCCTGGGGGCAACCAGACGTGGTCTCCCTCTCACTGTGCTTAGAGAGGCATCAGCTTCACCTCACTGATGATCCCCAACAAGGGTGAAACACGTGTATGGGGTTGCTGGTGGTACTCTCGTTCAGGTTGGAATTGACATTGCATTTCGGTGCTGGACTGCCCTTGGGCAGGACAAAGACTGATGTGCAAATGGATATTTCCCATCTGTGAAAGGCACAGTGAGTAAAAGCAGTGGCTGCGAACTCTCAAGTGGTTAATAACCACTGAACAGGTTATCAGGCCTTGTTCTGTCGAGAGAGGGGCGCCCGCTACCTTTGCAAACTAAATTTCAAGGAACCTGGGATTGGTAACCCTAGGTCTCCTGGGGGCAACCAGACGTGGTCTCCCTCTCACTGTGCTTAGAGAGGCATCAGCTTCACCTCACTGATGATCCCCAACAAGGGTGAAACACGTGTATGGGGTTGCTGGTGGTACTCTCGTTCAGGTTGGAATTGACATTGCATTTCGGTGCTGGACTGCCCCTGGGCAGGACAAAGACTGATATGCAAATGGATATTTCCCATCTGTGAAAGGCACAGTGAGTAAAAGCAGTGGCTGCGAACTCTCAAGTGGTTAATAACCACTGAACAGGTTATCAGGCCTTGTTCTGTCGAGAGAGGGGCGCCCGCTACCTTTGCAAACTAAATTTCAAGGAACCTGGGATTGGTAACCCTAGGTCTCCTGGGGGCAACCAGACGTGGTCTCCCTCTCACTGTGCTTAGAGAGGCATCAGCTTCACCTCACTGATGATCCCCAACAAGGGTGAAACACGTGTATGGGGTTGCTGGTGGTACTCTCGTTCAGGTTGGAATTGACATTGCATTTCGGTGCTGGACTGCCCCTGGGCAGGACAAAGACTGATATGCAAATGGATATTTCCCATCTGTGAAAGGCACAGTGAGTAAAAGCAGTGGCTGCGAACTCTCAAGTGGTTAATAACCACTGAACAGGTTATCAGGCCTTGTTCTGTCGAGAGAGGGGCGCCCGCTACCTTTGCAAACCTTTTAAACTTTGTTTGGCAGCACCTCGGCTGGTTCATCCAAGGGTAGTGCAGCGACTCGAACCTTCCTCCATGACGAGAGCCTCTCTTCCTCTGTTGGACCCCTCGACCTGCAAGAACTACCAGGAACAACCGCCACCGCAGGAGCCACTTCTTCACGTTTAAGGTACATTGTTCCGCCAGGCCACCCTTTCTCCGTAGTAGCCCCAAAGGTGTTTTAAATCCTTTAACTACTTGTGGGGTCGGCCGCCCTCTCTCTTAACATTATCTTTCGCTTCGCATCTACCTCTTCAATATTTTTCTACTAAAGACTTGACTGCAGCTACAAGAACATTTTTGCTCCTAAGCTCTTGGTCCTGTACCACTGACTCTGGCTCAGGCCTATTGACTCTGGCTGATTTGTTACATCTGCTCTCACTAGATTGGTTTTCAATGAGAAATGTGTTGATGCATCTAAATCTTCTAAACCCCTCTTCCTTCCTACCGTTTTAACTTGTGGAGTGCCATTTTGGCTAAAGTGTGACTGTGCATTACTTTTTCACAAAACTTCAGGGAAGTGTTTCTAGGGGGTGTCTGAAGATATTTTGGTTTAACTTGTGCTTTCCCTCCCTTTCGTTGAATTGCTGGAGTGCCATTTGTAGTTGGTTGTCACTGTGCCGTTTTGCTCAGTTTTCACTTTACCGCAAACTTGTCTACAATTGAATAGGGAGTTGTATATGCTTTTCCTTGACTAAACTTAACTTACTTTATCAACTGTGATCTATGTGTTGGAACTAGATGTGTATAGAATAAATATATTATCTTTTTCATGCAAAGCTTTGGTCAGTTTTTCCTTGCTCCATAGTACTGTACTGCCTATTGTGTAAACCCTGAATACTGCTCATCTCCCTCTTGAGATAAGTCTGACTGCTCAGCCACAGCTACCAACTAAATCTTTGTGCTACAGACTGATACCAAAGGGGATGTATTGCTCTCACCTGTAGTCCTAATCTGGTGTAGTGCTCCCTAAGGGAACTGCACTGGATTCTGCCTAACAGTAGGGTACCCCACAAATGTGCCCCCTTCTCTGCCAATTACATCAGCCCTAGGTACAAGGGCAACAGACCCATCTTGGGGTAGGTGTGGACTCCCCCAGCCCAAAGGGCGGGGATCCATTCAGGTGAGTACGGCCCCAGGAAACTTCCCTCCTAACTTCCCTCAGGAGGGCAGTAATCTTCCAAATTCTGGGTTAAGTTTCTTCCCCAGGTACCCTCAAAACCCTAACAACCAGGGCAACCCTCCATACTCTTCCTGATTTCAGGAGTCCAGATCACTAAATACAGGAGAGGGGAGGCCAAGGGTGGAGGGCTACCAGGGAAACCCCAAGTACCCAGGTTATTCTAGGGGAAGGGATAGTTGCCCTTCCCGAGAGCCACCCACAGTTGATCCAAGACCCCCGTACCAGCTGGAGCGGGTATCCCACTGGAGCGCCAGGTCCAGAACCTAACTCAAGATCTGAGTTGCGTGTTGAGGGCTCAGCAGAACCCTCAGATGAACATGACGGCTCAGAATAACTCAAACCCAGGGTCTGGCAACCCGGAACAATGATGAGGAGAGAACCCCAACTGCCAACCCGCTCCAGAGGAGGAGGCACAGGAGGAAGGGGGATGCAAAGCCCTAAAGGAAGCTTCCCCCCTCACCCGCGAAAAGCCCCTAGACACCCCGGAACTGGAACTGAAATCTCCTGCCCCCGAAAATCTGCTTCTCCTTCAAGGATGGGGAATTCCTCCCAAAGAAAAATGGGTCCCAAGAGACCATAACCTAGACTGGGTAGGTGTGGGGACTGATTCAGAATCGCCCATCCCTGAACCCCAGAAGTGTCCTCCAGAGTACATAACGATAAATGAGGGATCCTCCCCACAAACCAGTTCTAGTGACTATCTCCAGGGAAAGGGGGACAGCACAGAGCTAAGGGAAAAAGGGGATTCCGAAATCCCATCTATTTCTGGACGCCAATCTTTTTTTTTTTACTGATTCCTCAACTCAGACACAGAATACTCTCCAAAACCCCACAGTGTAGGAGTCCAAAATAAAGAAACTAACCACCCAGCTTGCCCAAAATGCCCATTTCCTTTGCCCCTTGGAGGAGAAAGAAGGTAGGTTCTATGCCCCGTCCGAGCGCAAGGGCAATGTGCATTTTTAGCACTAGTGGACACTGGATCCCAAGCCACTTTTCTGTCCAAAAAGGCCTCCTTTTTGAACCTAGCATCTAACATGTGAGACGGGCAGACATGTAGTTCAGGCCGTCTGGTGTGCCTCCCCTATGAGGGAGACAAGGGAATCAGAACACAATTGTTCTCTTCTCATGGTCTTCTATTTTATGCCCTGATGAAGGCAGATTACAATATTTTTATCCACATCACCGCCGAAATGCTATATGCATGAGGGGACTGAAGGTGCTTGCACATAAGGCTGTGCATCAAGTTGTCAGGACACAGCTGATCTATCAGCATCTATACCTCTCTTCTTTGTTTTCTGCTCTCCCTACTTCGTTGGCAGGCCCCACCTCAAGAGGTAGTTTCCATCTCGAGGCTAATAGAAGCATTTTGATTTGAAAAACTGTTTCTATACACAAAATGTGCTAATGGTCATAACCTATGCATTTGAGATGCAGTTTGTCTTTGTTTAAATTTGATTAGTAATTTTAACTGAAACAAATACACTCAAGGCAGACCATACCTCGAGAGGTAGGTCCCATCTCGAGGCTGACAGAAGAATGTGTTTTGTATATCTCCACACGCAAGATGTGTTAAAGGTTATACATATGTGAAGTTGTTGTACAGTTTATTTTCTTTGTATGAATTTGAGTTCAAATTTGAATTGCTAAAAACCTTTGTTTTTTCCTTCAATGTCACCTGTTATGTGTATATCCAAGTGACTTTCACAATCTCAACCCCTTCATTTGCTCTGAGAATGTTGCTTTGTTTAAAGCCATGTATTTGTACATTTGTGTTGTTTTTCCAAGAATATATATTAGCATAACAATGATATACGCTACTCTGGTCTATTGGTGATTTTTCTGGCATAAGAATAACTAATTAGTTTAGTGCCTTAGGCAAAATCAGTGGTTGGCCCAAGGAGTTTTATAACGATATAACCCATGCATAACCAACCCCACGTGCAACTGTACCTTTTCTTGTTGATACAAAAAGGCCTTTGAGCAGCTAAATTTAGGAAGGGGGGGGGAGACACCAGATCCCTCTCACCCCTCTTCATGGACAATTCCAGAACTTCGACAGGAATTAAATTCCCGTTGAGGGGACTGAGGATCTGGAGATTAAAATGGGGTGACACAAGGTGAAGCACCCGGTAATAGTCGTGACTCCAGAGGGAACCCCCTGTCTACTAGAAAATGACCTCCTTCAGAGGTTGTCTCCCCTGATAGACTGTGTGAGCAAGGTCTTCTGGACTCAGACTAGCCAGCCAATAAAATTAAAACAAAGCATCAACTATGTCAGTTTAAATGACACAGGCCACATGGTTGAACAAAAATCTGACAAAATTGAGTTCCATTTTCAAAACAATCGAATACCTGACATTACCACAATTGCTGTAGGACAACAAACTGGTGATGGGAACTCCTCTCCATTCCTGAAAAATCAAACTTCCTTCCAGTTTCAAGTGGCATTCCACACTGGAAGGAAATCCAAGTAATATAGTCAAAAGTGATGAAAAACCAGCTCAAAGCCTGGCTGATATTCGGAAAATGGATTAGCAACTGTTCCTCCCTATTCAGTTAAATGAGGGGAGGGAGCCTATTCTCGCCAGAGTATGCCTGAATAATAGAAAAAGCTTCATCAGTGAAGCGTTGTTCAGGAAGCTCCCAAAAGATCCAACGATTCCCACATTTAAATTGATTGATAAGTGGGAAATGGGCCTGGAAACTCCCAATTCCAAACATCTCCTGACTAGCAGGTGTATGCTAAAAATGTCCATAGGTCATAAAAGCATAGAGCATATTTGTTGGGTCATGCGAGATGTCCCTTCTGAATTCTGCGTAGGTAGTGACATTCTCAATCGGTTCTCAATTAATTTAGACCTCATAAATTACAAGGCCTGGTCCCGACTAGGAGGCAACCCTATGGGCTTTGATAATTCTGAAAACACATTTTGCTCAGCTCAATTGCTACTGTATGCAGCTGAATTTTAAATTGGAGAGGAAGCCACCAGGACAGACCCGACAATTCCCACTTTACTTAAAAATTAATTAATTAAGAGAGGACAGAAACTTCAAAACCCAGACGCATATGTACACTTGAATCACTGTCTCCAACAACAGGGGTTGGGGTTAAACCCAACACCATTAGTGGACTTAGAGCACAACACCATTCTAATAGGGGTAGATAACAGCAACCTAGGAGTATCACTCTGGGCGCAGACACCTTTATTGGAATGGAAGTTGATGACCAGCAATTTTCCATGGACTTGTTTGTTTGTTTGTTTGTTTGTTTGTTTATTTATTTGTAGGGTGCCCTAAACCCTTAGGTATCTGGGCGCACAACATGACAAGAATACTTCTAGCTTGGTTACAGGTATAGACAGTTTGTCACAGTGTAGATAGCTTGGTTACAGGTATAGACAGGTACATCGAATACTTAAAGGCACAGTTGCAGTGATAATAGATACAAGTAAGAGGCAAGACACAAAAACAGATATTGGGCCTCATTACGACCCAGGCGGTAAGTTACCGCCTGGGTCGTACCTTTACCACCATGGCGTAAACTACGTTTACGCCATGGTGGTTGGCGGACTTACCTCCCCATTCCGAGGTTGGCGGGGCGGTAAGTCCCCAATCCCCATTTACCCTTCCCCATTCCCATTTTTGCCCCATAGGGCATAATGGGAGTGGGGAAGGCGTTAATTGCGCCACCGTAAATTACGGTGGCGTAATTAACAACAAGGTCCCTTAGCGCCATGGATTTTAACACCTGCTAAAAGCAGGTGTTAAATCCTCCATGGTGCTAAGGGACCTCGGAATCAGGCGGTAAGGGTCGGCGCTGTTTACGCTGCCGTAAACCCCTTACCGCCTGGGTCGTAATGAGGCCCATTGTCATTAGTCTAGTGGTCATTGAGGCGTAACCAGGTGCGGGTGTTGTGTCTAAAGCTGTCGTCCCTTCTTAGCTCAACTGGTAATGCGTTCCATTGCTGGGCTGCTTTTACCGGGAAACTGTTGCCACCAGTTTTTTTTGTCGGAACCTGGGTATTTGGAGGCAATAAGGAATTGGCTGTCCTAGTCGGTCGTGCCAACAACTTTCTAGTTATTCTTTCCTTTAGGTACAGGGGGCTGCGTTGTTTAAGCATTTGAAGGTTAATGTAACAGTTTTAAAGAGGATTCTTTTGCTGATCTTCAACCAAATATGGTTTTTCCAGCGTTAGATATGTGCTCTCTAGTAGGGAGGTTCAGGGCCGTCCTAACCGCACTATTTTGCAATGTTTGTAATGTATTGATAATGTATTTCTTTGCTCCTACATACAATGCATTGAGTAGTCCATTTTTGATAGGATAAGGGCGTTGGCTAAGATGATGAAGCTTGCTAGTGAGAGGAACAGTGTAGGCAGTGGATGAGGCCAGGGAGTTTACCTGTTTATTTAGGGATCGCATGGAATCCAGATAGAAACCAAGCGTTTTCATGTCTTTGGCAACTGTGATTATATTGCCGTCAATTATGAAGGCACTGTAATTGGAGTCAAGTTTTTTTAGGTTATTGGGCGAACCAAGGATCAGGATCTCCGTTTTGTCGTCATTCAGGCAGAGGCCATGGGTTGCCATCCATGCCTGAATGAGGATGTAAATCTTGTTTACTAAGGCTGTATCTGAGGTGAAATTGCCCGAGAGGGGAATGAGCATCTGGGTGTCATCTGCGTAGTTTGTGTAGGTGACACACAGTCTGTCCAATTTGTCAAATAAAGGCTTAGTAAAGATATTATACATAGTTGGTGAGATGTATTTGAGCCCTGGAGAACACCACAAGTTGTTTGAATTGGGTCTGCAGATGCTGAGGTGGAGAAGACTTGCATACTTCTGTTGTCAAGAAAGGATTGGACCCAGGCTATTGCTGCCCGCTTTGAAAAGTGGGCAGCTGATGCTAGGTGTTTGCATAATACTGCATGGTCCACAAAGTAGAATGCTGCCGACAGATCAAGGAGGAGTAGCATAGCTGTCTTTCCTTTGTCGTTGAGCTCATCAATTTGGGCTTTAAGGTCTATTAAGGCTGTCTCCGTACCGTGCTGGGGTCTGAACCCAGATTGGCGGGAGCCTAAGAATGAGTTGGTCTCAAGGTACTTCTGAATTTGAAGATAGGCCACTCTATCTATTTTATTTAATTTTTTTTATTTATATCGTTGAAATAAATCAACTTTTCAATATCAAACTTTACATGCGATTAATGATGGATAAAATTTAACACACTTTTCATGAATATAAGATGAATTTTACACATTTAGTAATCCTAAAAAGAGGATTGAATTATTCAATTAATATAAAACATCAAACAAATTAGAAGTTGACAAAATACAAACAAAAATGTAAAGGGCCAGGAAATAAGTAATCACACAATTCATCAACAAGTCAATTTCACTGCATAGAGAAAATTTACAATTGCAATTTATAAGGAGACTTTTGTCGTGCACAATAGAGTGGACCACCTTTGTACTGAGTCTAAGTTCCCCAGGTAACTACAATGACTAGAAAAATATTTCAGGTGCTCCTGGACCAAGGCTGGGCACAGCAATAAAATGTGTTCCAAGGTTTCTGTGGCCTTAGTGTCTAGGCAGTATCTGCAGAAAGTTACAACGCCCTCCCCAGTCTTACGTTGAGCCAGTAGTTTGCGAGTATACCATAAATTCAGGCGCATTCTCAGAATACCTGATTGTATTTTTTTACAAGGGAATTTCAGAAGATATTTCAGGTGTTGCAGATTTGTATTGGAGACATTTGGATCGATTCTTGATCCAATCATTACGATAAATTAGCTGTTTTACTTTATCGGGATTTGTCAAAAGCATATTAAGGGATGCATCTGCTTCTACTAAGATGTAATAAATAGCACGTAACCACTGCTTAACAAAATTATGTGTAGTGTGAAAGATGTAATTCGACAGGAGTTGCAAGACATTGGGCCTCATTACGACCCTGGCGGAATGGGTTAAACGGCGCCGTAAAAGGTGACGGCACCGTTCAACCCGTTCCGCCACATTACGAGGTCCCCTCGCGGGACACGTTAAGCACGCCTGGGAAAACCAGGCGTGCTTACCGGGTCCCGTGAGGGGAAGAGGGAGCAAACAACGGGCCATCTCGTTATGGCCCGTTGTTTGCTCCCTCTCCCATTCCCATTCAGCCCTATGAGGGCTGAATGGGAATGGGGAAGGACCGTGTCCGGGTCCTTGAGGGAGGAATTAACGGGCCATCCGAACTCGGAATGGTCCGGTAAGTCCTCATTCCGAGGACCCGGAAACGGATGCGATTTCGGCGGCATGGCTACCGGCCGAACTCGTAATGAGGGCCATTGTATTCCCGATTAGGCAACAGACATTTCCGAAGAAGGGCACACATTCTCCACTGGTATTGTGCATTCAGGGAAGTTAGGCCTAGTTCATAATGCACCCAAGCTATTGGGATACATTTTGGGAGTTGAAGAATTGTTTTCCAAAATTTCCCTTCTAACCTATCTAAAACTCCTGACTGCCAGGGTGATTGTGACTCAAGCCCATATAAAATACATGGAGTTGCTTTTTGTTTCCAATAGAGTACTGCCAAAACAGTGCATTATGATTTTAGTCTGGGAGGTGGCCGAATCAAGTTTGGACTTTATAACATCCAAATGAGCAACAACTGAGGCACTACCATCAAAGATCATACCCAGATAAACATAACTCGATACTGTAGCCAATTTTATTTGGTTAATAGACCAGCATGACGTGGATCTAGCCGTGTTATGTGGTCTATAGATGACAATTTGGGTTTTAGCAGTGTTAACCCGCAGTTTGTTAGCCACTATGTAGCTGTTGAAACCATCAAGTAGTTTTTGCAGGCCAGACGGGGTTTTGGAAATTAATACCAAATCGTCTGCATACATAAGAGTCTGAATTTTATGGTTGTTTATTTTGGGTGAATCCGATGATATTGCCTCAAAAACCTGACGTACACAAAAGGCAGCCTTGCTTGAGACCACGGGCAGTCGGAATACCCCTAGATAATAGACCTTCTAGATTTAGTCTAATGCGCACAGATGTCTCGCAATGAAGTGATTGAATAATTTGCTGTAATGTCTGGGGGCACTTATCTCTGATGAGTTTAGCAAAAACAATGGGACGGGAAATGGCGTCAAAGCCGTATGAAGATCCACGAAAGCAAAATATAATGCTTGTTTGGAACTTTGTGCTTGGGATTTAATGGCGTTAAGACAAAGCAAATTGATGTTTGTACCTAGGCCAGCAAGAAAGCCTGTCTGAAAAGGGTCTCTTGCTTGGGCAGCTTTGGTCCATCTGTTAAAATCCTGAAGTATAAGTTTGGAAAAAAGCTTGCCTGGAGCATCTAGAAGGGCAATAGGCCTATAGTTGCAGGGAAGGGTACGATCACCCTTCTTGTGGATGGGTACGATGATAGAGGTTTTCCATGAATGTGGGATATTACGAAAGAGTATAATGTTTTGGAAAAGATTGTTCAAGATTTTAGCCCACATTGGGGGATTCGATTTAAACATGAAGTTACTAAGGCCATCAGGGCCTTTGGCTCTAGAAGAACTGATATGCTTAATATAACCCTCAAGAATAAGCGGGCAGCAATCAAGAGACCAACTCTGGGGGCTATCAGGTAGCTGGGCCTGATGCACAAAGGACGGGTCCGCATATAGATTGGTGTAGTGTTCGTTCCACAGGGCCTCAGAAACACTAAGAACCTGTAGGGCACTCTGGCTCTTGTGGGCACATTGATTAAAAATAGCCCAGGTTTCAGCTGTATTTTTGTTCGCTATTAGTCTGAACATGTGCTCACTATCCATTTGCAGGATGTGTGCTCGTTGTTGACGCATCCAATTGCGGTATCTGGATTTGGCTGCTCTCAATTGCATAATGCAATTGGCCTGCTTTAATGTACTGATTACCCTTTTTTCACGATGGAATTCAGTCTTTCTAGCTTTAACTAGAGGGTTGAAAGAGTGTTTATGGGGTGTCTCTCTTTGATTGCTATGTTTCGCTAGATGCCGGAATGTAATTAGAAGATTAATATACTGTTTTGGATTATTGGAGTTATTATTCGAAATGATCAAATGGGATAAGGCTGTTAAATTAGAATCCGACCAGCAAAAACACGTTTTAGCACTATTGACCACCAGCTCAGACAAATAGTAGGACTTATGAGGAGCTACATAATTCCAATTTATTGTGAGAGCCAGCAAATTGTGATCACTATGCACCTGAGGGATAATTTGGAAAGATTTTATCTGCCCAGTTAGGTTGCTATGAGTGTACATATAATCTATTGTACTGTGTACCGATCCTCTTTGCCACGTTGGCTGGGCTGGGATGTCACCCTCTATTGCACCATTGATCATATGGAAATTGCGTTCCATCATAAAGGAAGACCACCGCTTAACCTTATCAATGGTGGTTTTCCCCTTAGGATGGAGAAAATCTAAATTGAGGTTGCCCACAATCAGGGTGTCCGTAATGTCCGAAGAGAGAAGTACTAAATCCAGAAAACGAGTCAAACCCACATAGAAAGCAAGATCAGTTAGCCCAAGAGGGTTACGATAGATGTTGGTTAGTGCAATAGTATGCAGCGGGCATGTCATTTTTACGAGTTGAATAAAAACCGATACTGAGGCCCAAGCCTGGATAGCGAAGCCTCTGGACATATTTACTCCCACTAATAGGCCTGAAGACGGTCGGCCCTTTTGGCCAGCCATGGCAGGAAGTAAAACTATCTCATAGTTATTCCATGCAGGAGTTTGCAGTAGCCAGGTTTCTTGAAGTGCTATTATATCAAATACAGTCAGAAAACCAGCAATGGAAGTTTGCAAGTGTGCGTGGCCGCGGGTGTTCCAACTAGCAATAGTAATGAGGCATTCTTGCAGGATCCTTGATGGTTATGACATGTGACACTGAACACTATAGGTGTTATTTACTGGTGATTCACTCGAATTGGCGTGAGAAGCCATTTGTTTTACATCGGTTCCCACATTCATACATACAGGATCTTGTGCTAATAAGAAGCCCATGTTAAACAATTGCATTTTTGATTTCCACATAGTATTTAGGACGATTCCCGACGGTATCCACAATCGCACTACCGAAAAAGTGTTCTCGGAGATAAATTCAATTTGTTCGATGTCACTTGAACAAATATCTTCGAGTTCCACTAGTTCGGAAAAAATATTTAGCACACTACGTCGATTGAGATCATAGGAGCCAAAATTCCCTCCCCGACATTTTAAAATCAATGGGCCTCATCACGACTTCGGCGGTAACCCTTAAATCCGGCGGTAGCGCTATTACCGCCAGATTTAAGGGTCCGCCGAATCAGGGCTTTGGCGGATTTCGCCCCAGCTCTGAGCAGGGGGGAAATCCGCTGAAAATTTGCGCTATTACCGCCGGCGGGAAATCCGCCGGCGGTATTAGCGCGAAGATTCCCCATTGAGCCCAATGGGGAATGGGGCATTCCCGAATGGGCTCAGTGGGGAATGGGGACTTACATTACCGCCGAACTCGTGATCCGGCGCTATTAGCGCCGGGGAGTTCGGCGTTAGGGCTAATACCGCCCGCGCTAATAGCGTTACCGTTACCGCCCAAGTCGTGATGAGGCCCAATGAATGACATTTCCGGGAAGCTAAAGCATGGGGATTGGTTATTGATGCTGAATTGTTTCATGGCTGGGGATTAACAGGTTTAGGAACCTCGATCAGTTGATGTCTAGGCATTTCCATGCACTGGGCTGTAGCAACCTGAGGCAAACTGACAGATGACATAGAATGCTGAGGAATGCCAGCTATCGTTGGCAGGGAACTTGAGAGGAGCCATTGGTGCAAGTTGGGATTTATTTCACATGGCTTGTGGGAAGGCTTATGGGGTGGAATAAAGGGGATAGGCTGGGTACAAAATGCTAAATATGTATCCACCGCTTCACGTATTTGAGTGATTGAGAGATCAGAAGCAGTTTTGATTCTTACATTAGCAACAGGGGTCGTGGTGTGACCGCACTCAACCTGGCCCATTGAGCTTTTGTCAGGGATGCAGCTGCCAAATCTAGTTCACGGATTAGCGCATCCAAGGGAGGGTAAATCGAAGCCGCGGTACTACTAGACGCTGACTGGGCCACGGGGGCAAAGGGCCTAGGAAGGGGCTCTAAAAAGCCCTGTCGCAACGAAGGAGCGGGCAGGTTCTCCTTTAATGATAGGACTGGGTCAATTGCCAAGGGTTCTGGAAGAGCCTGCACAGGTAGGACAGTTTTCTCAGAGCTAACAGTGGATAGTAAAGCAGGGGCAGGTGTTGGCATTGGAAGTACAGGGATTGACAGAGGCACTGAACACTGGGCGGCTTGCACTGCGTCTGTCGGCACCGACACTGGTTTCAAAGTTTGAAAGAAGATTTTCATTGTTTGTTTCGGAACCCTCAGTGTGAAGTGTTTGGGGTTCTTCTTGGTTGTGGGGCGAGGCACCTTCATAGCCTTTTTTCTTTTTCTCATAACCGGCAAACAAGGTTCCTTGGGGTGATTCATAAGAATCACCAAAGCTGGAAAAGTACGGGGCCCAGAAGCACGTGGGGAAAGCGGGAGGCTCACCCATGACTTATTCGAAGGAGCAGGGACTGTGGGAGCACTCACGCGATCCTCTGAAGTGATAATGTCAGCAAATGCAGGAAGAATTGAAGTGGGCACATGAATGGAAGGTGGAGGTCCCGGTGAGCCAATAGTAACGATTGAGACCTCATCGCCAAAAGCATTATCAGCAGTCAGAGTACTCTGCAGATTCGATTTAGGATGGCTAACCAAGGTTTTTAATAAAGACAAAATTTCATGGGCTTGCACTGATTGTTCTGTTACTTTTGCATCTAAGGTGATATCAAGCACTGGAGGGAGGGCAGGAGCCACCGCTAATACGGCTTCCAAAGTAGAGGGCAGGGGCACAGTCTGCACACTTTGGGCTCAGGGGATTGATTGCACGGGAGGGGCGTCAGTAGAAGCCGCAACAGACATATCTAATGGACAGGGAGAGAGAGAGAGAGAGAGAGACAGGTAAGTTTGGAGAGATGCCATCTTCCACCGTACTCCGAAAAGAACACTCTTGTGTGTCTGGAGACTGCACTCTTCTAGGTGTGGGATAGACAAAGGAGATGGATGGGGGACAAGGAGAGGCCTCTGTGTCTGGAGTGCCTGAAATAAGATCTATTACACCATGTGGATCTGAGAGCAAAGAGTTTTGAGACTCACACTGGCTAGCATGGATAGAGAGATCAGGATAGGAGCACGGTGAAGAAGTTAAGGGCCTCGCCAACTGTCAAGGACCTTTCCTTTTAATGAAAAAGCCCGGCAATGGTGTATGTAACATAGTATTGTCTGATAAGGGGAGCGCCGCCACATCTGCATCAAACTTTGATCGAACCTGTGCTACCGGTTCATAAGGAAAAGAGGTGCGTGCATCTGATAGAACTTCAGTATTTGTCCCAGGCAAAGCTGGCACAGTTGTACATTTGGCGCTAGCCAGTGTATTTATAGGAGAGAGAATGATGGTCTTGCGAGATAAGCACGAGATGCGTGCAAATGGTATAGTCAGCCCCTTCTGGTGTAAAGTTAAAGGCATACCCGTGGTTAACAGATACACCATAAGCGTGCACTGGCACAAAAGAAAACGTGTACTTGGCCTGTGAAGAAAGTTATTATTAATTGTCCAACACAGTACAGTACACACTTATGCAACAACACAGGCAAAACAGGCAAGCAGACTTCTTGGCGGGCTTCTTAGCGGACACAGAGCAACACGCACTTTCCAAATCCCAAATCCCAAGTCCAATTAAGAAGAAAAAAACGTACAATAAATTTTAAAAAAAATAATATAACAAGGGGCAGCAGCCAAACAGTACTTAAATAGTACTTGCGACAAGTGCACGCAATAATATTTGAATCACAATAATATATGATAAAAAAGTCCTACTACAAGATAGGGGGTAACACTACACACTGCACGCTGCCCAGCGAACAGCCACAGGTCACTTAGGAATCACTTGTGAAGCACGCGCTGAAGCGCGTTCATGAGGTAATTGTAGGCACGCTGCGAAAGTAGGTGGGTGCAGGAAGTGCAGGAGGTGCCAGTCACTCTAGAAGCAAAATGCAATTTAATTAGCCGTAAGCGGCGTGAAAAGTTCAAAAATTCATTAGAAGCGTTGATAAAAGTTCATCACAGGCGGGTGGAGGCGGGGCATACCATAAGATCCAATAGAACGTCACACGGTCACAGTCGCAGTCGCTGGAGCGAAGACCAAAGACCATAGGAGCCAGCAGCACAACAGTCCACAACAGTCACTTAGGAATCACTTGTGAAGCGCGTGCTGAAGCGCGCTCACGAGGTAATTGTAGGCACGCTGGGAAAGTAGGCAGGTGCAGGAAGTGCAGGAGGTGCCAGTCACTCACAAGATCCAATAGAACGTCACACGGTCACGGTCGCAGTCATTGGAGCGAAGACCAAAGACCATAGGAGCCAGCAGCACAACAGCCCACAACAGCCAACAGTCACTAAGGAATCACTATTATCTTCAGGAGGAATGGGACCGTTGTGATAGGCCTGTAGTTTGTGGGAATGGAGGGGTCTAAGGTTTGTTTTTTGAGAAGGGGCAGAACCCAGGATTCTTTTAAGCTGTTTGGGGCGGTATTATATAAAAAGGAGGCGTTAATGAGTTTGGAGATGAAGGGGGCTAAATCTCTGGCTGGATCTTTAATTATTTGGGCTAGGCAGTTGTCACCTTTGTAGTTTGACGGCTTTAGGGAAGCAATCATTTTTTTCAGTTTCCTTAATGGAGACTTTGGTGAATTTAAATGGAACTAGGTTAGGCTTGTCAATGAAAGAGGTGATAGTTGGTGTTTCCACTAGGGAAAGAGAGGCTTTTTTTTACTGCAATTTTGGTTTGCAGTGGTTTTATTTTATATGCCCATTGCTTGTCTTTAGGTACATTAAACGGTGGGGGGATGGGTGATTCTAATTCTCGCAGGATCACAAAAAGTTCCTTGGTATTGGAACATGCTTTGGATATTCTTTTGTTGTAGACTTCTTTTTTGGTTTGGATGATTTCTTTCTTGTAGTTGGTGGCACAGAGTTTTAAATTTAGTTTGTTTTCTTCCGTTGGGGCGTGCTGCCATTACGTTTCTAACTTCCTTTTTTCCAGTCTAAGGTCTTTTAGGTGAGAGGTGAACCAGGACTTAAGGTGAGCCTGTTGTGTGGGGCAATGGTGTCTAGGACCGTTGGCCATAGTGTCATTATAAGAGTCCACCAGCATATCTGGATCAGAATTGCTCGGCAGGTCATTAATCACTGGAAGGAGGAGAGGTAGGATGTTATTTGGTGTGATATTTTTCATAGATCTTGTGGGAAGAGAGGGTGACATTATTTTTTCATTTTTTGCTTCTTTATTAAGTGTTAGGCTGAAGTCAATTAGGAAATGGTCAGTCCAAGGTTGGGGTGTAATTTTGGTGATCGATGTAGGGCACTTTGAGGTGGCTACCCAGTCTAGGGTTCTGCCTTTATCATGGGTGGGGCGAGGACTTTTTGGGTGAGGCCATGTTCATCAAGCATGGTGGCTATCGCTTGAGCTTGTTTGTCGTCCGGGTCGTTAAGTCCTAAATTGAGGTCACCTAGAACCAATATCTGAGATCAGTCTTTTATGTTATTAGCTGAGAGGCTAGATATGTCCACTTCAAATGAGCCTAAGGGCCCTGGTGGCCTGTATATAAGGTAGATCGTTAGAGTGTGACATGGGGATATAGATAATTTTGCTGATAGAAGTTCACAGGATTTTAGTGGGGGTAGCATGGATAATCTTAAGTCCAGGTTGGCCTTAGCAATGATAGCTAAACCACCTCCTCTAGCGTTGGGTCTGTCCATTCTTAGGAGTTGATATTCTTTTGGTATCGCTAAAGAGAGCACTGGGCCTGCTTCCTCATGCAGCTAGGTTTCTGTGACCGCTAAGAGGTCGAGGTTATCTGATGATACGATGTCGGCTATTTCAGTAGCATGCGCAACGACCAATCTAGCGTTGATCAGTGCTCCCGCTATTGTAGTTGTTTTAGGTATTCTTTGGGTTTTCAGAATTGCTGGTATTTGTTCTTTCATTCTGGCATCTGCAGTGGTTTGTAAGGGGGCTTGTCGGAATTCAAAGTGGTATTTTTGAGGTCAGTGCGACAGTTTAGGTAGATGTTGCTGGTTAATTTAGGTTCATGGAAGGGAAAAAGTCTAGCTGGAAGCCTAGTATTTCTATTCATGATAGGGCAGGGAGCATATTTAATTTGGTCCATGGTTATCTAGATTAGTTGTATGAGCAGCAAAGGTGCAGTTAACAGCCGAGTTTTGCTGACATACATCCTGCGGCAGTTAGTGCTGGTTACAAAAAAATATGGTCAGGTTGTCTAAAGTTGAGACGTAGTAGGCATAAGTGGGATCAGGTAGGGATCAGGCTAAGAATTGTTGACTACAATAATTTGTGTTAGGTTTGGCTAAAATCAATGTAGTCACAGAAGGCTACGTTCAGTATGTTCGCAGATGGCTAAATGCAGTATATTCGTAATAGGCTGAGTTGAGCGTTGGCTAAAATCAGTTTAGTCACTAGTGGCTTAATTCCATATAGCTCTGAATGGCTAAGTTGAACACTTTCACGGTGGGCTGAATTAGGGAAGGGTAGTATCAGTGTGGACACAGAGTGGCTAGGTTCAATATATGCACAAATGTCTAGATACAATTCTTTCACAGTAGTCACAGTGTGAGCAAGGCTAGGATTAGTGTGGACACAGAGTGGCTAGGTACAATATATGCACAAATGTCTATATTCAATTCTTTCACAGTAGTCACAGTGTGAGCAATTACTAAGTTGAACATAGGCATATAGGGCACACATTGTTCTTTACTAAGTTTGGGAGCGGGCAACATACGGTCAAGATAGTCAAGTGCAGGTAATGTTTGATAGACTAGTAGTACAGTGGCAGGGGTTGCATAAAAGGTGAGATACACGTGCAAAGGCAGAGAATAGGATAGCAAGTGGAATAGTTTACTAGTTAAATTCCATATGTCAGCGTTACGAATACGTGGGACAATAGCCAAGTGACTACAAAGTCTTGCTGTGTTGGGCAGGGGAAAGGCTGATGTTTTAGTGGGAAAACATTACCTCTAGGCCCAAGGGGACCATGTGATACATGTGTTGTGGGGGGCGTGGATTGACGCGAATTACAGAGGATGTAAGGCAGCTCTTACCGGATGAGTTCCAGCGTACATGGCCCACTGCCCATACGGCTCCAGACAGGCTCACGAAAGGAGAGGTGCCCTGGTGAGTGCCTTCGTGTTGGCCGGCTCAAGCCTGCCAGCTCACAATTGGTTGTAAAAGAAGGCCTGGCAACCAATGGGGATGGACAATGGGGCTTGGTGATAGAGTTCACAGCAGTGAAATCAAAGCGAAGTTGCGGGCGGCCATTTTGGAAGGGCTTCTGCCTCATGGCAGCAAGTAGATAATTATACACAAGAGTGTAAAAACATGCTGATGGCACAATCTGGATGGTGCAGAGGCCATCCGAGGCATAAATATAAAATGTGATTCACATCCAGTTCTTTTTAAGGCTTACTTACCAGTGTCGCTCAGCATTCTCCGAGATACTGCAGAAATAGGCAGGCAGCCTAGTGTTGATCCGAGTGCACATCTGATGCACCTCTGTGCGGGGCACTGCTCCTGCAGTGGTGGGGGGAGCTCCAGCTCCTCCTGGGAACCAGGCAGTACTGTTAGGAAATAAAATCATAGGGCCAATTCCCAATGACTGCCATGACTGTGACAATGACATCCCGCCAGATAGGATCTTCACCCGGCAAGGGGGGAATTTCCTGGTGTACTCTTCCTGTCCTTATGGGAGGGAAGAGGTGACCTGTGACATCAGGAAGGATGAGGGGATATTCCAGGTCCACAATGACTACCTGAAATCCTCTGTCCAGGTCAACACCCTCACCAGAGATCTCCCCTCAAAGCTGGAGGAGGCTGCTGAGATCGCACAACCCAAGGTCTTCCCAGGCTTCAGACAGATGTTTGAAGAATGGGCCAACCTCGCACCAACAGGTGTTTTTAGATTTTCAAGATATCTTTGCTCTGGACTTGTACGACTGCAGTCGCACCGAGATACATTCTACCTCAAATCCCATGGACCCTGGAATGACTCCTGTATTCGTGAGGCAATATTGCTTGCCTCTCGTGTCTATGGAGTCCCTTACAGAAATCATCAAAAACCTACAGTCCCGTGGGATAATTCGCCCAGTCCACAGTACCTTTAATAATCCGGTACTGGCCTTTACCTTCGGGGGCAGCAGTACACATGGACACAGACTCCCTTCAGATACATAAACTCCGGCAATCAATTCAACATCTCCCTACAGAAGGACATGCCCGACTTGGTGAAAGGGGTAACCTGGCCTATGTGGATGATGTCCTGATTAAAAGCTCAACTGTGGAGGAACACATAGCGGAAATACGCTATGTTCTGATCCAGTTGAAGGTTGCCGGAGCAAAACTGTCCTTCCAGAAGGCACAGTGGTGTAGGACTGGTGTAAACTTCTTGGGACATGAAATCACCCCAGAGGGTCTCTGTCGCCAGGCGAAGAAAGTGGAAGCACTACTAAAACTGAAAGACCACACAACTCTGTGTGAACTAAGGAGCCTTGTTGGACTGACTAATTACAGTAGGAAGTTCATTGAGGATTGCGCAGGTCCATCTGTTAAAGGGGGGGGTCAAGTGGGAGTGGGGTCCAGAACAAGCCAAGGCAGTGAAACAACTCAAACTAAGCCTCTCACAAGCGCCTTGTCTGGTTTACTGTGTCAAAAACAAGGAGTTCTTCTTGGATACAGGGTTCTCAAATGCATGCTTAACAGTAGTATTATATCAAAAGCATGACAAGGTCAATAAAGTAATCTCCTATGCAAGTAAGACTTTATCCTCTGTGGAGGAAAAATTCAACGATTCTGAGAAGGCACTCCTGGCAACATTGTGGGCATTGAAAAATTACCGCCCGTTTATCGAGGGGGAGCACATCATTGTGGAGACTCTGCACCAGCCTTTGCAATACCTCCAAAGTGACAGAATCCAGGCAGGAAATGTAAGTAATTCCAGAATTACTTCCTGTATTCTGTCCATGCAAGGTTTTCCTGTGGAGGTCAGATATGGCCAAAACAAGAAGAGTCCCCTCGCGCACGATTTAGCTGACTTGCATAATTGTGCCTGAGAAAACTGTCTTCAGGATGAATGTCTCAAAACACAAGACAACATGGAGGCGTGCCTGAATTCACTGTACAAGGTCTACAAAGAAGAAAGGTGCAAGGTGGTGCCCACCGTTTATGTGGATGGGTGCTCCTACAATGTTAACAGCAATGGGGAAAAGGAACTGGTGGCTGGTGTTGGGAATACCTGGGTGGATGATGCCAAGAACCCTCCGCTGGGTACAAGATCAGTCCCTGCAGTAGTCAGGTGGCGGAGTTGATGGCAGTGCACCAGGCCATCCTCACTGCCATGCAAGACCCAATCCACAAACTGGTCATAATCACTGATTCAGATTATGTCCGAAACGGGTTTGTGGAGCACCTGATCAATTGGAAAACCAGAGGCATGCTGTGTGCAAATATTAAACCACTCAAGCATGGCAAACTCATAAAAAATATTGATCATCTGGTCACCTCTAATGGGATGACCATCTATTGGAAAAGGATTAAGGGTCATTCCAGAATACAGGGACCAGACAAATCTGGAAATGACCGCACTGATTAGTTGGCCAAAAGTTGTGCCATCCAAGGGGATCTCGTTGAGATCGAGTCCCTTTTGGAGGAAATCCAGGTCACTGCTATCCCCAGGTCCCAGACACTTGCTCACAATGAACTCTCAACTGCCCAGTGGAGTAAGGAGACCCGGATGCTGATTTGTTTATGGCAAAAAAAGGGGATCTGAATATTGGGAAATGTTACCAACACATTGAGGACCCTGTGAACTTTCCTCTGACGGAAACTGATTACATTGGGAAAGAGGATCTCAGGTGTTGATGAAGTTTCCCAAAATGTTCCAAATCCAAGACGGTTCGTTGGCAATGAGATCCATCTCTGAATGTGACCAGTGGGTGGTACCTACCTCATTCCGAAGCCTGCTGCTCAGTCATGCGCATGATGCGGCCACAGCCAGTAATTGAGGGTTTCACACTACTTCAGAAATCTTGCGGGAGGTGGCATACTGGCCACACATGGGGCAGGACCTCGACCAATATTTGTAGGGGTGTGTTGTGTGGGTACAATTTCAGCCAAGTTCACTCACACACCAAGCTCCCCTCCAGAAGAGGGGGATGACGCTGCCTTGGTCAGATTTACAAGTTGATTTCATTGGGCCCGTGATTGGCTCTTCTAGGGGGAACAAGTACATGTTAACAGTAACATGCTTGTTTACCAAATGGGTGGATGGTCTCCCTGCCCCAAATTGCAAGGCAGAAACAGCGGCTGCCCTGATGATCAACCACATCTTCTTGCATTTTGGCCTTCCCCAAAGGATTGAGTTAGACTGAGGAAGTCACTTTACCAGCAAAGTGATGACAAACATGTGGGAAATACTTGAGGTAAAAAGGAAACTTCATATTGCATACCACCCATAATCTATTGGGGGAGTTAAGAAGTACAGTAAAACCATTTTGAGCATTCTTAAGACGTTTGTGCCAGACTCTGGGTCAAGTTGGGACATCTGATTACCACTTGTCCTGATGGCGATCAGATCTACACCATCTTCTGCAACCAAAATATCTCCATTTGAGCTAATGACTGGATGAAAAATGGTGGTACCTCAGCATCTGCTCTATAGAACACAAGAGCAGACACTGATAAACACCTCCACAACACATGAATATGTTGAGAATCTAAGAAACACCTTCAGCATGCTTTTGCGTACTCTCAGCGGAATCTGGAGAAATTAGCAGGGGGGTGAAAACCCACTATGACTTAAAAACAACTAAAAAAGAATACCAAGTAGGAGACAGGGTCTACTTGTTCAAACCAGACTAAGGAGAGAAAATTCCTCCCCTCCTGGCGTGGCCCCTTTGAAATTGTAGACAAAATTTAACCTGACGCCTACAGGATCTGCATCCCCAAAGGAGAGCTGTCAGAAGAGAAATGGGTCCACATCAATAAGTTAAAAAAGTTGTCACCCCAGACACACTTTGCAGCTGATTGATGAGCCAAAAGAAAATCAAACAGAGGAACCATTTGACGAATGAGAAGAAAGAAAAAGAACAGGCAGAAGTAAGTATTTAGGTGCACAGGTATATCTATATAGCAGGGAGTATTTTTCTTTATTGTTGTTGTAAAAATTGAGAAAAAAAGGTGTTCTTAAAGTCAGGTTGCTGTCTTGGTCCTGTTGAGTAAGTTGCTTGATGTATTGTAAAAATGCAACGAAGGTGTAAAAATCAAATTGTGTTCTTGTTCTGTAGAGTAAGTCACTTGATGTTATTGTCCAAATGTAAGGGTAAAAAACACAGAAAATTGTAAATGTAAGTATTGTTCCACTGTTGTAAATCCTCTGGTCATTTAAATATCCTAAAACCTGTTTTTATCTATCTCTTATTAAATAATTAACTCCATTACCTCCTAGCCTGGTGAGGACCTCCCCAGAGACCTGGAAAGGGAAGGAAGGAAAAGGGGTGCCGCTCCATACCCTCCAACCGAAAGACAGAAGACGGATGGAAGGAAATCCTGGAGTGCCACTCCCTGATGGAAGAGAACTCTGTCAAATGAACCCCTCTCTGCCCTACTCCCCCTCAATGCAAAGTCATGGGAGAGCAGGGGGGATTATGTGGGGTACATTTACCTGCCCCAACAGAAATTCCCTTCATCACAAAACTGCATTTCAGCATTCACCCAACAATGGTTGTGCTTTTGGCTGCTTAGCACATGTGGGGTGAGATTTCAAAACAGCCACCCCACGGATGGCTGCATTTTGTTTTCCTTCACGTGAATACAGGGAAAATAACTTAAGTTCAGAAAGGCTCTGCATTGCTGTTCTGTCATTTAACGACTCCAAGCTGCACAAGAAATGGACCTGCATTCAAGACTTTGCTCTTGACTTCATTTTAAAACATCACAAAGTTGTGCCCTTCATGGAAACCCACCCTGGCATGATTTATTTCTGCTGAGCATCAAGACATTAGGCAAAAAGATTTCCAGAACAGTGATTTACTGGGAAATCACTTGAAATGCAAAGAATGCGGTTTCCCAAAGAACACGGCTTGTGTTTTCTTTTGCTATCAACCATCGCACTCAAATCGCAGTAAATGAAATAAATAATGCAGTGTTTCTTTTTCTCATGTCATTTTCAAAGAGATGCTTGGAAATATATCTCTCTGTGTTCAGAAACTGGCCATATTTGTAAAAGCCTTCCAGAAGATTGAGTGAAGTGAAACTGTGTGCGCCAAAGAACACATTTGTAAAGTGACATCCAAGAAAAAATAACATGTAAAACTGTACAAAGCAGGTGAATGCTGTTTCAAAATGAAAGACAATTACAGCCTGCGATCACACAGAAATGGGATTAAATATGTGGGGCTGGGGGTCTTGCTCTTAAATGTACATTATATTTATGCCCAAAAAGAGTTGGTTTCTGTTGAAAGAAAGAAAAGAAAAAAAAACTTTGGAAACCAGCAGAACAGGTTTGACAGGCACTTATTTCAAAGGTGCAGGCTCCCATGGGAACAGAATTGTGAACCAGCCCCCCATGGGTACATGAAAGGCCCAGAGGTGTGGAAGTTCGCAAGCTTGTCAGACTGGTCAGCAGCCCTGCCAGAATGATCAAAGGAGGCCAGTTGGGCTGGGCATAACAATGAGGTGCGATTTCTTCAAGCATCCCTCTGAAGGGGGGATTGTCCACAACTTCAAAAGACATCATAAAAGTTATTTGTTGCCAGACAAGCTTGGCAGAGACAGCTGCTGTGGGGATTTGTAGTACCGCCCAGATCCAGGGCAAATCTACCTCATTGACAATAAAGGATATTATACTTTAAGACTTTTTTCCTTGCCATCTGAATAAGCAGCAATGGGATATTATGAACATTTTCATGTGATTTTTAAACAAACAATATGAGACCCAGGGCATCTTGCTGGCATATGGGGAATTAGAATGCCAGTAAAAAATAATTTCTGGGTGAAGCATAAATGGCACAGACATTAAACTTGGAGAGAATATGCCAAATACTTGTTGATATTATATTTTTCCTAAAAATGACAACATTGTGCCCACAAGTGAGAGTTGGCGATATGACGATTCAATTCCTCGTGAAATATGGGATCTGCCTATCTGATTTGTATGAGGGTGACTAGTGCAAATATGGAGTTTTTGTTCCATAACTCATTTTTGTAAATAACAGGCTTGTGAGACAAACAGAGTCATACATTGCACTCACATAAAGTGATGTCACTTCCCTTGGAACAATCTTCCCAGAGGGAGATGGGGACACCCATAGCCTGGCCTATCCCATTCGAAGGGGAAGTCCAGAGTACTTCTGCCCAGATTGTAATATTCTCTGATGTCACTTTGCCTATACAAGGGGGAGACAGGGAAACACTGGGGACAAGCAACTGAAAACCAAACTCCAAGATCCAGGAAAGCAGAGATACATCCCACTATCTAGATCCAGGCAGAACCACCTATCCAGATCAAGGCAAACCCAATAATCCAGGGTGAAAGGAGGAAAGGTCGCTGATCCCCTTTAGGAGAATCCAGTGACCAGACCTTTTACCCAGCTGACCCATATCGCTGTCCACAGTGAACAGACTTTGCCCAGCTGTTCCCATCCAGCAGAGCCCAAATGACCCAGTAACCAGATCTCTTGACCCGCTGCCTGTGACCAGATTCTTGGCCCTGCTGTCCAGAGACCTTCCTGGCTGTCCAGATTACAAAACTCAAGATTGCTTTGTAAGTATCCTATCACCCATACCCAAAAACTGCATATCCTCAGTTGCCTGTAAACTTCCTTCTCTCTTTAGTGCAGCCACACACATTTCTGTCCTAGCTATCCTACCGCAAGTGTAAACTGATCTATGAGTAACCAGTAAAATCTGAGAATGCCATTTTGCTCATTTTGAAGGTTTTCAATTCGTTTTTGGCCTCCCATGTTGGAGTGGTGGGCTGAATTTTCAATCCGATTTTCCCCTCTTCTTTCTGACTCCTTGCCACTGGTTTCCATCCACACAGAATTTATTCAGCAGGTGTTTGGTGGAAGTGTTGCAGGGGGAGTGCATAACCTAAGTGTTATCTGTGATTGTGAAGAAAAGTGAATTTGTGTTCATTTCTATTAAAGGTGTAGCTATCTCATGTTGAACGTTGAGTTCACTGTACTTTGTCTTTGTATCGCCACACTGTGGTGGCCGCTGCCCTAATGTTGCTTTGCTCTGATTTTCATTTGAATTCTAAAAATAAATAAATATTTAATTGTTACACACCGGCCTGGCTCTTGGTCCATTGCGACACAGTGGGCCTCATCACGACTGAGGCGGAACGGGTTAACGGGCTCCGCTAAAGGAGGCGGACCCATTAAACCCGTTCTGCCTCATTACAAGCTCCCCTAGCAGGACCTGGTAAGTATCGCCTGGTCAAACCAGACGTCCTTACCTGGTCCCGCGAGGGGAAGAGGGAGCAAACAACGGGCCGCTCGTAATTGGTCAGTTGTTGGCTCCCTCTCCCATTCCCATTGAGCCCTATGGGGGCTCAAATGAGAATGGGGAAGTTCTGGGCCCAGGTTCCTGGAGGGAGGAATTACCGGGCCCTCCGAACTCGGAATGGCCCGGTAATTCCCCATTCAGGGAACCCGCACCCGGGCCCGATTTTGGCGGCAGCCATGCCGCCAATAGTGGCATGGCTACCGCCAAAGTTGTAATGAGGCCCAGTGCATTTGTTAAGGTGGGTGTGAGATGGGTTGGGTGCCTTCTCAAAAAAAAAGAAACCAAGGTACAAATAAAAATAAAAATGTGCTTTTATTGTGCGCTACCTTCAGTGTCAGTGGAAGAAGTCCCTAGCTGGAGTTTGCTGTGCGATAAAATCTGTTACAGAAGCTTCTCAGTCTTCAGATTATCTATGTTAAAAATGGTGGGAGTTGTTCCGATTGTGTTGTAACTGTGCACACTCGAGGGCTGGGGTGAGCAGGTGTATGCTGGTTGGTTAATGAATTGAGGTGGAGCAGTTGTTTCCCTCTGGGCGGAAGACCCAGACTTTCTTGGCCACTGGCTGGTGGTGTCTCATCCTGCAAACTCTGTGTTGTACTATGTGGCCTCTGTAAGTGAGAGTACCCTGTACGTGTGCAAGTGGAAGCATATGTTCATAATGTACATGTCAGACAATGCATTCATGATTATGAATGTTGCACATTTCTATTATGTCATCGCACCTCTCTGTGGTACTCTCTGAGAGTTTAGTTGTACACTTTCCATTTTCCATCCATTTATATACATCACATTGTTCCCTATTAGGCTCAATCCCCTGTGTTAATA
Source organism: Ambystoma mexicanum (assembly GCF_040938575.1). NCBI lineage: Eukaryota > Metazoa > Chordata > Amphibia > Caudata > Ambystomatidae > Ambystoma > Ambystoma mexicanum. The sequence continues at coordinate 721,000,763 of NC_090924.1, read as the reverse complement.
ACATAGATGCAAACATCTTTTTCACTTTTTAATATTTCTATACATCACATTGTTCCCTATTAGGCTCAATCCCCTGTGTTAATAACATAGATGCAAACATCTTTTTCACTTTTTAATGTTCTGATCCAGACATGTTTTCTGTGTTGCATTCTGGTAATTAATGTTCTGGATTATCCATTGTTGTTGCAAGCCTACTGTGCAAACCCACATATTCACTTTCGCACCAGGTGTGAATATGTAGACATTGTTGATGTTACATATCATACCGAACCAGGATCTCGGAAGGCTTTTTTGAGGTAGGACACCTATGGCGCCTGAGACAGTGGTAGTAGTGCTATTGCAGTATGTTTATATTGTATGCTGAGATGCAAACAAAACGTTTCACTATATAGTGCATATATCACTTTCCACTCCAAAAAATTATATCTACATTTGCTATAAATTCTGAACATCTATGCTTGTCACACAAATCCTATGGGGTCATTTGGAAGTCTAAGTTATTTTAAAATAAATGTGTCATGCCCTGTTGGTGCAAGTTCTGTTCCTTTTCACACAATGGCCCTCTTTCCAAGATTGGCGCTATTTGCGCCATGGCTGCCTCCAATACCGGGTCCGGCACCAGTCTGGTTGAATGGGGATTTACCAGGACATTCCGTCCTGTGCAGACCCGGTAAGTCCCCATTCAACCATCCATTCCCCATTCCCATTGAGCCCCTATAGGGCTCAATGGGAATGGGGAAGGAGCTAATAACGGGCCCGTGAATAGCAGGCCCGTTATTAGCGCCCTGGTCCCTTAGCGGGCCCGTAAAGGATGTGTGGTCAGACCACTCGTCCTTTACGGTTCCTGCTAAGGGACCTCGGAATTGGGCGGTAAGGGTTTACCCAGTGCTTTAAGTGGGGTAAGAAATTGAGGGGGGGCCCTCGTTTGGGGGCGTGGTTTTCATTGTGGGCGTGGCCTAAAAGTGCACAAATCATAGTAAGGTGAGCAAACAAATATATAAATGTATGTGAGCATTTATATGTTTGTATGCGTACTACTATGGTGTGTGTACTTTTCAAGCCATATTTTATAAACATAGCAATGTTACATATTTCTATGTTTATAAAAGGTGGCTTGAAAAGTGCACAAACCATAGTAAGTTACGCACCTTACTATGGTTTGTGTACTTTTCAAGCCACCTTTTATAAACATAGATATTTGTAAAATGTTTCTATGTTTCTAAAAGATGGCTTGACACGTAAACAATTCAAGGCATCTTTTATAAAGCGTTGATGACGGACAAAACAAACCGCAAGGTGGCTTTGTCCGTCGACAAAGCTTTATAAAAGATGCCTTGAATTGTGCACGTTTCAAGCCGTCTTTTATAAACATAGAAATATTTCTACCTTTATAAAAGATGGCTTGAAACGTACACAGTTCAAGGCATCTTTTATAAAGCTTTGCCGACGGAGAAAGGCACCTCGGGCTCTGTGATCTATCTCCTCAGAGCACATAGATCACTGAGCCCGAGGCGTCTTTCACCCTCTGTGAACCCGCGGGCTCCGTGATTTAATCTGCATATTAGATCACGGAGCCCATGGGGGTCAGTGACCTGGGAGGGAAAACAAAGGGACAGTAACTTCCTCTGATGACCCTGATGAGGGGTCATCAGAGGGAGTTACACTAACTGACAGAAGTGCTGCCAGCCTCAGCGTTGCTCTGGCTGGCTGGCACTTCTGTCAGCTTGGCTGACATAATGACAGGTGCATCTCCCGTCGCGGCTGCGGCCGCGGCGGGATAATGCATCCCGCCAATGTTGTGTGGGACGGGGGGCCCCGGCTGGGCCCCGGCTCAGCCCCACTTTCTGGAGACTGCCGGGGCCCGGCCCCGGCAGGCCCCGGCCCACTTAAAGCACTGGGTTTACCAGCACCGGTCTCCTTACCGATGTCCGGTATCCCTCACCGCCCAACTCATAATGACCCCCAATGTATGTGGATTTACAGCTTCAATATCATTTTCAAATATACTGATGGATCCCCAATCTTGAGCCTGGTATAACTAGAACTGAGACACCTAAGCTTTTACATGTGATGGCAGTATTAGTTTTTCAAGTTGATAGATACATTTCAGACTCGGTGGAATGCAATTACTTTGACTAACAGAATTTAAAGATGCTGTATTTAATCCGTTTGAAAGTTGCAGACATGAAATTAATCTCTTTGTTGCTTTTCCACTAAATCATATACTTAAATGTTTTAATCACATTTAAGTAAGTAAAATGATGTATCCAGAACTTCTCGAGTGTTCACTGCCTGACCTCTTGTAATTTTCCATGTGTTATGCTTTCATATAGGTGCATAAAATGTGTATTTCTGAAGAATAGCGTTTGCATGTTTTACAATTGTACTTTGTATTAATTTTTGTGTGTAATAGTTAAATGCATGACTTCATGTTTTGTACTCATTCCAATGTAGTTTCATTCTAAGTAAAACGTGTTAAGCAAAAAATGTGAAAATCTACACTTTAAAATGAGATACATATGTGACCACTGATTTACCTATTCACATGCACATATTACATATTATATACAGAACTGCATATATTCTACACTGTCATGTTGTGCACTGAGAATGTATGTTTTGAATACTGAGGTACATACATTACATAGTGAAATGTTTACAAGGCGCGCACTGAGATCTATACATTGATATTACTATTGTTAGGAACATACTACATTTTGCTCTTCCAGTAGAAAATATGGATAGGCATAGAGTGTAGGTACATATATTTACATTGTGTACACTCTATAGTGTAGAGCATATTGTACTTGCTCAGAAATTATGTCCACATAAACATTAATTGAAAAGACAAAGCTGTTCAAGTATTAATATTAACACTGATAAATCCCTCACTGGTAGTGTCTTGAGTAGAAGACATTGAGGATCTAGTGTAGATCTATCCTAGATCTAATAAATAACAAATTCAATACGAATGGGAAGCTGCAGCCCCCTGCTTTCTGTATTTTGAATCTGGGTATAGTGAGTAAATACGAATTGGCTGAGTGTGAGGGTCTGTTGTATTGGTTTTTGGAGAATTTGTTGTATAAGTACTTAGGGGCTGAGTTGGATAGACATTTGTGTGTCAAGGAGAGGGTTTTGAACAGGATACAATTGTGGACTGGCAACCAGTGGGCTTTCCTTCCCACCATTGTAATGCGTTTACATTTTGGGATGTTAAGGGCTGCTCTTAGAGCATTGTTTTGAATTGCCTGAAGGTTTTCTGATATTGCAGCTGTTAGTACCTGCATAGACGTCATTGAAATAGTCTAATCTGGATAAGGTAAGAGCTCTAGCCAGCGTAAAACATTTGTGTGCTGACAGGAAAGGTCTACATGCATTGATGAACTTTGAAATGTAAGTTGCCGCAGATGCCGTGTAGTTGACTTGTCCGGTTAAGGTGAGCTCTGAATCAAGATAAATGCCCACATTTTTTACTTGCTTGGAGACATTGATGGTGAGGCCACCATTGGCGAAGGATTTGAAGAATTCACATGGTTTGTTTAGTAAATTTAATTTAGTGATTTTGAGTCTGAGTTATACGTGCCTGTAATGGGGATGAGGATTTTGGTATCATCTGCACTAGTTTGTGTAGGTGACACCCAAGGCATCAAGAAGGTCGAATAGAGGTTTGGTAAAAATATTGTAGAGTGTAGGGGAGACGCAGGAGCCTTGAGGAACTCCACAAGTGACTGGACCTGAGAGTGCTGCTGCGGTAGGTGAGAAGACCCTCATAGCTCTGTTGGTTAGGAAGGAGGGGATCCACTGTAAGGCTTTGGTTGAAAAGTGGGTCGCTGGGGAGAGGTTTTTTTAGAGTATATTGTGGTTGACTAAGTCAAAGGCTGCTGAGAGGTCTAGCAGGAGGAGGCATGCTAAGTTGCTGTTATCTTTAATCCTGTCCTTTTGTATTCTTAGATCCCTGGAGGGATGATACAGTGCCATGCCATGGAGGGAAGCCTGATTGACGAAGGCCTAGGAGGTTGTTGGCTTCCAAATGGTTTGGATTTGCTCTGTCCAATATTTTATGGAGGAAAGCTACTGTTGTTATAGGGCGGTAGTTTGAAAACATGTTTGGGTCTAAAGTAGGATTCTTAAGTAAAGGGAGGACCCACGTGTCTTTGAGGTTAGTTGGGATAGTGCTTGTTTCGAATGAGGAACTGATTAGGGTTGTGATGAAAGGGGTACATTTGGCAACGTAGTCTTTAACAAATGAGGCTGGGCAGATGTTTGATTTTGAATATTTGTAACATGCTCAAGACAGACTTAACCGTATAAAAGGCACAGTTGGAACAACACACATATAGCGCAAGAATAGAAAAGGTGGGAAGTCACCAGATAAACTGTTTTGTTACTATTTAAACAGAAAGATTTGTAAGGCCTTCCGAAACTGAGCAAGTATCTGACAATCCATAATCTCACTTGGTAGACTGTTCTAGAGTCTGGGACCGAAGACTGCAACTCTTCTGTCTCCCCTGGTAACGAATACGAATACCAAATGGGGGCAGCTGGTCCCTTGACCTGAGTGTTCTTGGGAGGTTATGAGGACAGATTTTATTGCTTAGGTACTCCAGGGCCGGTCCCTTTAGACACTTAAAAATCAAGCATGCTACATTGAATTTAAAGTGATCCTCGATTGCCAGCCAGTGCAGTGTTCTACAAAGGGGGGAAACATGGTCCGCTATCCCCAGGCTGACTGCTGCATTTTGGGCTTTCTGGAGCCTGTGCTATTGTTTGGCAGGGATACCCATCAAAAGGCTATTGCAGTAGTCCAAATGGGTGTTTGTCATAGCCCCCACCACTACTGCATGGTCTTCCTCAGAATAAATAGTACAACCCATTGGAGCATCTGCAGAGAGTAGTAGACAGACTGACTCTTGGCCCCAACCTGTGTTTCACTGCACAGCTTCTCCTGCCATACGCGTCCTAAGTTCTTAATCTTAGCCGCAAATTGAAGCTCCTCCCCAAGAATATGTGGGGAAAAAGATTCCCCTGCAGACAAAAGCTGATTCCCAGTTGCGAACAGGATCAGCTCAGTTTTGGCTGCATTTAGCTGAAGATGATTTCTTGTCATCCATCTATTTATGTCTTCGAGACAGTGATTAAACCTCATGAAGGCCTCTTCAATGTTGTTAATTTTGATATATATATTTGTGTGTCATTGGCATATGAATAGTAGCTCAGGTCATGACTATCCACAATATTCCTTACAGGTTGCACGTAAAAGTTAAACAACAGAGGGGATCGTGAAGATCCCTGTGGGACTCCACAGCTCATTACAATAGGGTCTGAGATGTAGCCCCCAGATTTCACCCGTTGACGTCTATCATCTAGAAATGATCCAAACCATTCCACGGCCTGTTCAGAAACATTTCCAGGCATTGTCAGACGTTCAAGTATGATATTGTGATTAACTGTGTCAAAAGCCATGAACAGATCCAACATCACAAAAAGCGTAAACCCCCCCCCCCCTCTGTCCACAACCTCTAGCAACTCGTCATACACCGATAACAAGGCCGTTTCAGTCCCATGCTTAGGCCAAAATCATGATGGTAACCCATCAAGCAGCACCTCATTCTCCAAAAAAGTTTAAAATTGCGAGGTGACCGCTTTCTCTAGTATTTTTCTAGGCCACCATAGGCCTGCAACCGGCCGGTACTTCTTTAAGCAGTCCAGATCCATGTTCAGTTTCTTTAATAGTGGTGTAATGATGGAGTTTTTTTGGCTCAGTAGGAACAATGCCCCAGCAATTTATTGACATATTTAGTCATAAACAGAGAGATATTTTGTGCTAGTCCCCTAGCTGTACAAGCAGATAATGTAAACAAGGAATCGTTGGTGGGCTTGAGATTCCAAATAAGGGATTGTGTAAAATCCTCAGTAACTGAATGAAAATCAAACCTCAGATGGTTTTCGTTAATCCCTGCTGCTAATGCATCTGGCTGAATATTCAAGCCTAGGTCATTTATCGAGTCACAACACACCTGGCCCTCCTGGGCCTTTGCCTCAATGCTTTCCTGTATGGCTTAAATTTTTTCTTTGAAAAATATTTTGAACGTGTTGAACATGTTTTGAACGGTTGAAGAGATGGCGCAATACAATTTGGCTTGAATAACCTAGTGACCACCGAGAAGACTTCTCTTGACTGGTTGCTAGCTTTGCCAATTTCTTTGTGGAGAAAATCCCCTTTGGCCCTGAAAATGGCTTGTTTATAGTTTTTCAGTGCTGTCTTCGCTCGCTCAATACTCTCCAGTGAGCTGGTCACTCTCCATTTATTATCTGTTTGGCGAACCTTCTTCCGAAGGGAGACAGGATTATGAGTAAACCAGGGTTTAGAGATCCTGTTACTCTTAGGCTTCAACGGGGCATATTTGGAGCATATCGAGTCCAAAATATAGTGCCCTCTGTGAAGAGTTCCTCACTCAACAATGTACTATCAATACTAGCCAGTCTTTGGAGTATTTCATCACCTGGGATGCTGGCCAAATCTTTGACTTTTCGGGTAAGCACCAGTGGCCCATCCTTCTCCTTCCCTTTCCCTCTTCCTGGAGTAACCAGGTCAAAAAATTGAACAAAGGGATCTGGCCAAAGAATGGGGACTGTGCCCCTCATTACTGTACAAAGGCACCTGGCTAGCAATATGTCCCGACAATGACCTCTAACATGTGAGGGGCTGTCATCAGGAGTGATAGTCCATGGATCCTTATCAATTCACCTATTTCTTTGGAGTCTGGGTTTTGGGAATGGTCTGTTCAAATGTTCCAATCTCCTACACATAATATTTCCTTACATTTACTCCCCGATAAGGTCAGGAAAGTATCCAGTTTCTCCAAAAATCTGGTGGCGGAACCTGGGGGTCTATAACGAAGGATAACCTTCACCAATAGCATGGGTGATAACTGGACAGAGACCTCACCCAGCTGGGACCCATCGGCCCACACAAGCTTTTCAAGGTGGGAGACCAGTAAGGAGGATCTATAGATCATTGCTATGCCTCCCCCCTTTTCCCAATTGGTTAATTAACTGAATACGGTAGTCCTCAGGAACTGAATAGTGGAATGCCAGCTGGAACCCATCCGTGAACCATGTTTCAGTTAGTAGGAGCATACTAAATTGTCCAAATGAATAGGCTCTGCTACTTCCATTGCATGGGCTATGGCAGAGCAAGTGTTACTGAATTCACCGGCTTGTCCTCTGCTCGCCCACACTGCTGAGTCTCCACAGTGGGTCTGGATAATCCCAAATTCTGAATTTCATTCAGCGATTGAGATTGAGTGTAATGTGGCCCTTTCCATTGGTAAACCTTTTTAGGGTGGGTCCATCATAGCTAGCATCCCCCATTATTTCCGCCAGCTTCTAACAGTGCTCCACCCCCACAATGTCACCAACCTGATTCTAGTGTTTATATCTCTGTCCAAACCGGCAGCATATCCTGTCAACTGCAGCACCAGCACCAGGTTGTAAACAGGCCTAAACATGTAACCTTGGCATCTGGAAGGCTTGAGGCCTGTGATGATTTTCAAGACTTCTTTTGTTGAGACTGTGGCAAATTCACTTTGTGTATTGGTGTTCTGGGATGTATAGATGGGAAAACACAAGAGGTGATGGCTGGAAGGTTTGGAATCAATCTTAACCACTGGCATTGCTCTGGGCATCGTTCTTCACCTGCCAAGCCATTACAGAAGGGGAAAGACCATATACAAATCAGGCTTGGTCCAACGCCAAAAGGGGCAGTGCAGCCCGAACTGCTAAGTCACATCCCTTCTGCACGAGACCACAAGCATCCCCAAACATGTTTCAGCCTTGTTGGGCATCATCAGTGAGGAGTAGCCTGGTTCTTTAGCCCCAAGAGGCACGAGACCCACATCTGGGCATACACGTCCTACTCAGGGTGACTTTAGCAAAACATAAGAGGTGATGGCTGGAATGTTTGGAATCAATCATAACCACTGGCATTGCTCTGGGCAACCCTCCAGACCATCGTTCTTTGCCTGCCAAGCCATTACAGAAGGGGAAAGACCATATGCAAATCAGGCATGGTCCAAACTCAAAAGGGGCAGTCCAGCCCGAACTGCTAAATTACATCCCTTCTGCACAAGACCACAAGAATCCCCAAACATGTTTCAGCTTTGTTGGGCCTCAGCAGTGAGGAATAGCTTGGTTCTCTAGGCCCAGCAGGCACGGGACCCATGTGTGGGCATACCCGTCCCACTCGGGGTGACTTTAGCAAAACACAAGAGGTGATGGCTGGAAGGTTTGGAATCAATCTTAACCACTGCCATTGTTCTGGGCTCTGGACAGCCCTCGAGACCAACATTCTTCACCTGACAAGCCAATACAGAAGGGGAAAGACCATATGCAAATCAGGTTTGGTTCAACACAAAAGAGGCAGTCCAGCCCGAACTGGTAAGTCACTTCCCTTCTGCATGAGACCACACGCATCCCCAAACATGTTTCAGCCTTGTTGTGCCTCATCAGTGAGGAGTAGCTTGGTTCTCGAGGCCCACCAGGCACAGGACCCACGTCTGAGAATACCCGTCCCACTCGGGGTGACTTTAGCAAAACACAAGAGGTGATGGCTGGAAGGTTTAGAATCAATCTTAACCACTGGCATTGATCTGGACAACCCTCAAGAGCATCGTTCTTCACCTGCCAAGCCATTATAGAAGGGGAAATACCATATGCAAATCAGGCTTGGTCCAACCCCAAAGGGGGCAGTCCAGAACAAACTGCTAAGTCACATCCCTTCTTCACATGACCTGGAACCTGGAAAGTACTGGACCTGGGGGTCTGTATGTAAGATGGAGGGTCATGGTGACCGAGGAGGTTAAGGACATTTTAATTGATAGTAGTTAACCTGAATGGAGTTTAGATGTCTTTATTTTAAACCAAAGACAATGCTCTGGACAGAGTGTCCATTGAAACTCAGCTGAAGCGGATCAGCAAAATACTAATAGAGACACAGTATAATGAGCATGCAAGGGCCTTTTCATGCGATTTGGCTGTGGGGTGGACCCCCGCAACACATGTGACCATGCCCTGCAGGTAGCCCACACCACAGGGGATGTCCCAACACCCTTGACCATGCCGCGGGGGGCAGCCCATCACCAGTGACCATGCCCCGCAAGCATCCCACACCACAGGGGACCCACCAACACCCGTGACTGTGCCCCGCAGGCACCCCACACCTATCACCATCCCCTGTGGGAGCCCCCAACACCCGTGGCCAAAACCTTAAAACTAAGTACAAAATGTGGAGAAAAGTCCATGGACTCCAAACAATAAAAAAATAAAGGAAACCTAACACTACATAACTATATACAAGGGAAGCGGACTAGTCCTACGACTCACCGATGTTAGCAAGAATTGGGGCCAGGGCATCATCAGACTCCACATCAATATCCTGCTCTAACCTCGAGAGCTTGCAGGGACTCCATCATATCATGCTCCTTCCAAACTCCCTGCGAGTCGCCAATAGGAACTCTGCCTGCCTCTCTGCCCGACGCAGGGAGTTCTCTGCCCTGGCCATGGTGAGTCATGCCCCACGTGCCCGCTGTTGCTCTGCATCTATCTGCTGGCCCATCCGCTGCCACATGGAAGACATCCTTGTTCCAGGGTCCTTCTCCCTGATGGCTGATGCCTGCCCCCGTGATGTCATTGGCCCTGAGCCCTGAGTCCTGATGCCTCCTATGTTGAGCCCGCTGCTACCAATAAGCCCTGTGCATGCGCCTCCAGGACTACCTCTGGGATGGTGACAACCCCCGGGGCAGTCGTACGCGTGCCATGCTGGAAGGTGCCTGCACAACCTCCATTGCCACTGGTCCTGTTGCTGGGGTGACCACCTCTGCTGAACCTCCGACTGTGGCAGGGATGTGATCTCCACCAGACTGGCCGTGGTGGCTGGGACAGGTCGACAGGGGGCCCTGGTGGCATCTGGGGCGGAAGACGGCAGGGAGGATGACTGGCACATAGCAGAGGAAGAGGAGGAGGGGGTTGAAGCAGTGCCCAGCACATGTAGCAAACCCGCAACAATAAGCCATTCTAGACAGTTCAGGAGGGCACAGATCTCTTTGTGATGACGTGCATGCCCCTGCCAGGAAGCCTGCCCAACATCACGAATGTCGGTTGTGCACCTCGCGACACTGGCTAGCACGGGTGCAACCCTGTAACGCATTGCCAGGTCCGCAGGTAGAGGAACATCAGTTGACGTGGACTCTTCCTCTACCTGCACAATGGCCTGGACTGAGGCATGCCTGCAGGTGCACACTGATGTAGTCGCAGGATCAGGGACATGATTAGGCACAGGCCCCTCCGCGGTGACCTGTGCTGCCTCCTGCCCCTGTCCCTGGACTGCGCCATTTGCACCAGTGGCATCACCCCCTCCAGGCCCCATGTGTTGTTCTGATGAGGCCTCATCCTCGTCCACCACCAACCTGGATGACTCCGAGCTGTCTTCCTCATCAGATTGCCCCTGTGGAGGCTCACCCGTCCCACCCGCTGCCGAAGAGCCCAGGTCCAACTTTGCCTTCTTGGGCCTCCCCTCAGCAGCTGCAGCCGTTCTTCCAGACGCAGCACCAGTCCCCTCGCTCCCGGAAGATGTTGTAACCTGGGAGGATGACTGGGCCTTGCGTCTCCGCCTGGTGCATGCATCCATGCCGCGGTGCTCCACAGCGCTGTCTCCGCCCTCTTCCTCCATCGCCGCTGTGGATAGGGAGACATTGAACACAAACATCAGTGTAACGAACAAATGTCTTTTTGACACAAAGCAAATGCACGAGTGGCACTGTCAAACGTCATTACCATCATCACCCTCCAGAACACACGGGTCAGTGCAAGCAACACACATGCACAAACAAGCATGGCATGTGCATAGACATTTGCATCCATGTCCAAGGCACTGCAGGAACATCAGAAGATGTGCTGAACCTCACATGCATCATGGTACATGCACACACATCACCGGACAGTCATGCATCAGGTCATGTAGTCCTCCTGTCACAGTGTACTCGTAGACAACTGGGCCACATCAGTCAATCACGCAATTGTGATGCTCATGTGTCATGCACCCATGGTGTTGACCAGTCACACACTCACTACTCAGACACATGCACATGTACACCATGCATATCCATGAAGGTGACATACGCATCCATGTCTCACACCCCTCACATGGCCAAGTCCAGACACAGGCATGCAAACATGTGTGTGTCGTCACATGCTGGTGCACATCATGCATTGCAACACAGACACAGTTGATGTGGAACACACTTGACACAACTCACATGCAGCGCTGTCATGGACATGCACACAGACATCCGTACATGTGGCATGCCAGACATGTGGCCAAGGTGCACACTCCAGCCACACCTCAACATGCACTACACTGGACAAGAACAGATGGACACTTACCACTCGACTCCAGACGGAGCTGCAACTTTAGGACCTGGGTGAGCAGCGCTGGGCGGATGCGCTCCAGGACCTCATCTCATTGGTGCTTTGCCCTTCAGTATGGGTTAAAGGTCCACATAGGACACCAGTGCGCTGTACGTGTGAGATTCTGCTCTTTTGTGGGTTCACTCGCAATTACTTCATTACGGTTGCATTGCGTACTTCTTGTTTACTGCGGCAGTGCTTACTTCTTGTTTTGGCGAGGAAGTTGCCGACACGCGCCTGTTTTTTTCATCATTTTTCAAGGCAGATGGTGAGTCGTGCACGTGTGTGTCGCGTACCCCATTTTCGAGGTCATAGTAGCCTGCGTGTTCCACGGTTTCCTGGTGCCACAGCATATTGCAGGATGGTAATTCCACACACGTGGGCTACCGAGGGGTCGCATGCACGTTTATTTTTGTTTTTGGGGTGCCTGAGCATTGCGTGACCCGTCATTTTTTCCCCAGGGGTCACAGACAGCCTTGCAGGAGCACATGGGTACGTTTTCCATCTAGTACCCTGCCCCCTTCACCCCAATTGCCCAGGACAATTGTTTTCTGCACCTCCCATTCACACAAGAACATCAGTGCCATGGCTTGGAGATGACCAAGCGGTAAGGGAGGCAAAGCTGGGCAACCTCCCAGAGGTGTCTGCGGTAGGGGACATGGCCAGGGTTGCTAAGGTGGCTGCGGTGGGCAAAGTGGGCAGGGTGGCCAGGATGGCTGCTGTGGGTGACATGGGCAGGGTGGCCCAGAAGATTAGTGTGTCCAGGCCCATTCAGGGACAGCTATGCCCCCCCAGCGGGTCTGGGTGATGCAACTGACACCACCCCAGCTAAGGGCCTGTTAGCCCAGTCCAGATTGGTCATGGAACAGGCACGGGATGACTCACACGCCAACTTCCGTGTCACAAAGTCCAAGACACGTGTGGAAGTGAAAGTTGCTGTCACCAGGCTACATGGATCTGGGGCATCAATGTCATCTGCTGTCCCGAGCAGCCAGAGTGTGACACCACCCCGGCTCTGAGTCACACAGCCAGGACAGTGTTGGTCCAAGCCCCTCACACAGAGGCAGTTGTGGCGCTGGGTCCTGGCTACAGCACCCAGCAGCCAATACCTGCAGTCAGACCTTCGGTCCTCATGCCATTGCCTGCTTCCAGTGGCCAGTCCACCTGCACTTCAGCCCCTTTTGACCAGAATGGCGGAAGCCACTCAGGGTCCACACCACCTCTCAATAGGAAGAAGCGTGCTCTTGCGGAACAGGCTGGGACCCCAGACATGGCTTGGGCCTCCGGCACGTCAAGGAAGAAGAGTTTCACTGAAGTGGAACTGGACACACTTGTGGGCTACGTGTCGGAACACGTCCGCGACATGCTGGTGAAGGCAGGGTGCAATACTATGCCTGCTCAGCATGGGGCCCACTGGCAGTGCATCGCGGAACGTATCAGCGCCTTGGGATTGGAGAAGCACACAGCTGATGATTGCAATAAATAAGCGTTGGAATTACCTCCGATGCTGAACACAAAACAAGCAGGCTTCAAATTACATCTCTACTCTGGTGACTGGCAGTGGTGGGTTCATTGATGAGGGTCAGATCCAAGGCGTGAGTGACCTCCCGGATTATGAGACGATGTCTGGTGAGTGTTCATGCATGTGTGTCCAGGCCATGTGTATGTTGTTTGGGTGATGTGTTGTGATTGACTGCCAGGTCAGGCCATGTAGTCATGACTGCCATGTGTGACCCATGCAATGCTTGACTGATATGTGCTTTTTGTGATGCAGACTGCATACAGGCCATGTGCTGCACACGGAGGAAATCCTCATCAAAACACCTGCACCCTCCTTCCAGGTCAATCACTCACCAGCCTCTCTTGTCCATATTCTTGCTCAAAACATGTTTGCGGATAGCCTGTGAAGATCTTCCACTGAAGACTCGCCCTCTGTCGTCACATGACTGATGTCTTTGTGAGGTCACCCTGCAAGCTGATCCTCCTCAGGGGCATCCTTCCATGCCTCTCTATCCCCAAGCAGCTCATTGGGCCTCATTCCGAGTCTGGCGGTAATCATGGAGTAAATAGCTCCATGGTTGGCAACCATGGAGCTATTTCCTCCATGGAAATCTGGCATGGTGAATGGAGTAATTACCGGTCCATTCCAAGGTTGAAGTGACCGGTAATTCCCCATTCACCATAGCCCATCCCCATTCCCATTTTCGCCCCCATAGGGCTCAATGGGAATGGGGATGTCGGTAATTACGGCACCGTAAATTACGGTGCCGTAATTTACTCCAAGGTCCCTTTGCGGGTTGGTTTTTTAACGCCTGCTAAAAGCAGGCGTTAAATGCCAACCCGCAAAGGGAACTTGGAATATGGCGGTAAGGGTTAACGGTCACCGTTACCATTAACGGTGACCGTTAACCCTTACCGCCAGACTCGTAATGAGGCCCATTGTCTCCATGGGACTAGTGATTCCCATGGTGGACTACTGCAACGGCCAATTTTCTGTGAATATGCACTCTTCCCTCTGAAACTCTGCCAGACCTGTACTCCGTGGAACATCCTTTGGCCTTGATGCAGGGTCTGTCACTCAGACTGTGCTGATGGCACAGGCTCACAGTGGCCAGGAGTGTTCATTCATGGACCATGTGCATTACAAGCAAGTCCCTATGGGTCCGGGGCAAGCCCCTCATCCAAATACATCTCTGGTATTTACTCCTTCTCATGGTATTTCATCACATTTTCCTGCACATTTAGGGTCAGTTGATCGTCATGACAATTTGTTTGGGTTTCTCGTCTGTGTTGAGTGGATGCCTCCCTCTGGTGCAGCCTCTCTGCCTCTATGCAACTGGTGTTCTGGGTTCTCCGGGTCTGGAGGCACTTCTGATGCTTCCTCATGTGTGGTGCTTTCTGTCCTCCTCTCCCCTGCTGTAGTCCCAGATTACTGTGAGAATGCAATTGACACCTGCCCACACTGTCTGCTACAACAGGGTACTCTGAGTGACCATTTTGACCCATGCACTGCCACCAAGCTTTATCCCTACAACCCACTGCCAACACTTTGCACATGATAACTGCACTTGCCCTTACACTGCCATCATGACACGACATTGAGATTACTGGTTTTCTCTTTTCATTCACAGTTGAGGCTCTACACATGTACTGCACTACACCCACACACTTCTGAGCCTATTCACTTGTGTGTTGTCAATGTGATCTAGCATTAATGTATTGATCTGCCTTCTGTTACTGTATTTCAACACCCTAGCGTTGTTGCATCCTGTGACACATGTGTGTTTTGTCGTACTGATTTCCATGTACTGTCTGATGACATGCATTTTACATGGATCACGGACAGTAGTGATTCACTCCCATCTGGGGCTGCTTGACAGTTCTGCCATGGCTATGCAATGTGCCATCTGTGTCTGGCACCTGTCATGTTTGTTGAAAGTCCATGCCAGTCACAGGCTTGGGTGTGATGCAGGTGCCATGCACCATGCAGCACATGTGTTGTTTTGCCATTTTGCACTTATCCGTGTTTACTTTCAGGGTTCCTTTCCACTTCATTGGCACTGCGTGAATGCCTGAGTGTGTGTCATGTGTGACATGTCTGATTCATGTGTTACAAGTCAACATTGTAATACCTATGTGTTTGTCCTATGCTGTTAACATGTGTGGTCAGGTCTCCTTTTTGATTTTCTGCAGGTGATGAGGCACTGGAAGCAGTGGAGGAGGAGGAGGAGATGGCGCAGGGGGAGGAGTACTCAGAGCCCCAACCAGGCACCAGTGGAGGACGTGGGGTGGTAGCGTATAAGAATCCATCGGTGCTACAGACCATCCTGTCCACGGGTGTCTCGGAGCACACCTCTAAGGATGTCTATGCCTCTGGTCGCAGGTGAGTGACTCTGGCATGGATGCTGTTCTGTCCAACACACCTGCACTAGGGGTAGACCCCACAAGGGACCATTCAGTTTTGGAATGTCAGCCTGTGGCGGTTATGGATGCAGGGTTACGCTCCACACTATTTGCTCCTGTTCCTGGGGCAGCAGATCAAAGGAGGAATGCAGTCCTGCAGCCACAGGCAGCGCCAGCTCAGCAAGGACCGCGTCTCCTTGGGCCCAACAGGTGTGGTGTCCGGCAACGCGGTGGCCGTATGCCACCGGGTAATACTGTGTGGGAGAATTCCATGTATGCTATTGCACAGCAACAGGGGGCATCATGTGAGATGATGGCTCAGGCTGTGGAAAGGGTGGCCACTTCCATTCTCCCCCCTGAAAGGCAGGTGGAGCTCCAGCAGCATCCAACGTGGTCCACGTGCCACTCACACAGGCAGAACATGTTGGCCGCCATTAGGGACCAACGGGCTGAACTGGGGGCTCTGTGTACAGCAATGGCTGCAGAGGCACAGGCCCACAGCGATGCCCTGAGGGAAGACAACACCTCCCTCAGAGCTACTCTGGGTGCACTTGAGATGGCCCAGAGTAGACAGGCAGAACAGCAGATGGAGCAGCTGAAACACAACATTTTGTCAGAGCTCCAGGCTACCCGTGAGGAGATCCATGTGTCACGTGAGGGATTTCAGGTAAAAGTCCATGCAACACATGAGGCCTTGCAAGCAGAACTCCATGCTACACGTGAGGTGCTGCATGGAGACCTCCGGACCATCATCCTGCAGAACCAAACTTTTCAGACCGGCATGCTTGCTGCCATGGAGGAGCGTGCCAGGGCTATGCGTGGTCAGCCTCCCGTACGATGCACACCTTCTCATATTGCACCAGAGGGTGACAACAGCGATGGCTGTTCTTCCACTATAGGCTAGCCGTGCAGCCATGAGTCCATGGAGGATTTTATTTTTTCGCAAAATCCACCAATGTGGGTGTTGAGGTGCACCCTGCACCTCCTCCCTCCTGGGTGCCCCCAACCCCCTGCTCAACCATGGGCATTTATGATTTTTATTTTTTTATTTTTCATTTTTTTGTCTATTTTGCATTCATGTGACAGTGTGTTGCTTTGTGTGGCATCCGAAGACATCCATTGTTTGTTGCAGATGGGCCCATACAGGCTTGTCTCATGATTGTGTTTGAGGCTTGAGGTCCCGACATATATGCCAATCCTGCTTCCCCTTTCCATGGGCATGCAAGGAGGGCACAGTGTGACAGTAACTTACACAGAGGCACTGGGCTTCCATCAGTTGTATGGCCAGTTTGAAGTCCAAACTGTGTATACACCCCTAGTGGGGATTCATGATGGTTTCTCCAGTGCATGGTGACATGTATTTTTGTTTGAATATTTCTAATTGTGCATATTTACATGTTGCATTTTCATGTATTACCTTGCCTGTCCCCATTGTTGATGCACTTCATGCTGTATGCGGTACCCTGCCACATTAAGCTAGCAGCAACCAACTCGAGATGGGGGGGGTCCATGTGGTGGCTTTGTCACATTGAGACACTTGTGCTATTGTGATTGGTCACTGTCTGACGTTGCCACTGTTGGGTCCTGTGTTCATGATTTGTTATGCTAGTAAGTATATGTTCATGTGTACGGTTTGATTTGATGTGTCAGAGGGAATTGTCTCTGGGCTGTTTCCTCTTGTCACGGTGCACTCTGTGACAGTTGTGTCATGTGTTGTGCATTCATGTTGTTGCTTTCACATTGCATGCCATGGCAAGGTGTGTCGGGCGAGTGACATGGGGTTTGGGAGGGTTTAGGTGACATACCTGAATTTGGATGTGTTGTTTTGCAAGGGGGTAGTGGATTATGCACCATGAATGTGTGCCTTTTGGTCACACAGGATTGGGTTTGTTTAAGTAGCTAGGGCTGCACACAATGTAGCACTTCCAAGGACACATTCTGAGGGTGGTAAGGTTGTGACAGTTGAGTGTCCCTTTGTCATCAATAATTGTCACCTGGTATGTGCCAGGCCTGTGTGCACTCTGCAGGGGTGGGATTTCAGGTGAAAAATGTAGCCACAACCTGGGTACGGGCTGCCTCGTCACCTGCCCTTTCCCCTCCCATGTGCAGCGGGCGTGCATTTGTGGTTGGGTTTGTGGGGGCACCACCATGTCTACCGGTATGCTCTGCCGTGTTGCAACGTTGTGCAGGACACATGCTGCCACAATGCTCCTGCACACTACTGACAGTGCATATAGTAGCTGTCCACCATAGTGGTCAAGGGAGCGGAAACGTGACTTGAGCACTCTGAATGTGCGCTCCACTATGGCCCTGGTTGCAATATGGGCTGTGTTATATCTTACCAGGGGTGGTGTGGTGGGGTTCTGTATTGGTGTCATCATATAGGTGCTCAGAGGGTAGGCACTGTTCCCTGGGGAGGAGATAATGGCTGTCATTAGTTGGGTTTGTCAATTTGTCTGTGTGTGTCATGCATGTATGTGCACAGCCATTTGTACTCACCACTGAGCCATGTGTCGCCATGCCTCCCAGCTTCCAGGTCCTGGTTTAGGGGTGACATTCTGAATATGAAACTATCATGGGTGGACCCTGTATAGTTTGCGTAGACAGAGGTGATGATTCCCTTGTCATTGCATATGACCGGCACGTTGATGGAATGCCAGTGCTTGCAGTTGCGATAGATGTGCTCAGTGGCCCTAAGTGGATGTAGGGCCACATGGGTGCAATCAATGGCACCAAGCACTTTGGGGAAGTGTGCCACCCCGTAAAAGTCCTGGACCACGGCCTGCCTTTCTGCGGGTGTTCTGGGCATGTATATGGGCCTGCAGACTGAGGGGTGTGCAGTCATCATTGCCAACACCTGGTGTAGGCAGCGTGACTGCGTGGGCTGCGAGACACCACCAACTATGGCAATTGTCTGCTGAAATTACCCAGTGGTCAAAAAATGCAGGACATTGAGCACCTTTTCCAAGGGGCTCAGTGTTTGGGAGCACAGGGTGGGTGATGTGAGGTCGTCCTCCCACTCAGTAACCAGGTCTTGGATGATATGAGGTGGAAACCTATACCTGCCATAGGCCTGGTCATCAGGCATCCCAAAAAGGCTGGTCGTGGGTAAAAAAATGTGGGGCCTGGTTTTCCTCCTCTTCCTCCAGCGGTGTCCCACGATCACTGCTGTGTGGAATGGTACATTCATAGTAGCTGTATACGTGCATTTGTTGTTTGCACGCACTTTTATGCTACGCAGGGGCGCTTACACCAGCTTTCGCTGGGCATACGTGTTTCCGGCTTTGCAGCTCTTTTGGCGCGCGCGGGTTTGCCCTGTTCGATTCCATGAATACGTGCTGTTAGCACGCGTGTGGGCGTTGTGAGGATTTCGTAGTGGTACTTCACCTGTAACGCCCACATTTTCGCCTGTTGTTCCCCATTCCGCATGTTCCGCCCCCTTTTTAGGTGTGTGTGCTGGACAGTGTGCGCCTTCTCTGGGCATCTCACGCAGAGTGCTCCTGATGGCGCAATGACATGTAGGACCTGCGCCGATTCAGCGCAGGTCGCGGTTAAGCCAGTGGCAATGTGTTCCATGAATAGGGGACGGGCACTTGCGCTCATTTCGCATGCGTGCGCTGTGATTTTCACACTTGCGTCCTCATTTTTGGCACACATGTATTCCATGAATTGCCCTGCAAGTTTAACAACAAAGCACTGTTTCGATTTTTAAAACAGGGTACACATTACATGTCCAATGCTTCATATATGAAGTTTCTCTGCACACTTGCAAAATGCTTGCAATTTTGAGAACACAGATCTGTAAAAATTAATGTGACAAATAGCACACTGTTTCCTTTTCACCCAATGATAATGCAGAAATCGTTCTCCTATCAGAGTCACTTACTCTCAGGAAAGAGTGTATATTGCTCAATGGATAATACACTCATTTTTCTTTGCAAAGCACTTCTCCCCCAGCACCAAAGACCCAGGCATCAGTGATATGCAGCATCCCCTCTGTTTAACGGCCAGGTCTAGGGAGTGTGGACAGTTTAGGGATTGTGTGGGGCCAAGGGCACCCCTTTGTTTAAAAACAATGTTTAAGGACTGGTGACAATTGGGATTTTCGTTTCAGGTAAAACTCCTTTTGGTTTTAAAGGCAAGGTTTGGGAATAGAACAAACACCTTTGTGTTTTAAAGCAAGGTTTGAGAATGGTGACACTTATCAATTTCGTTTTTGTGGCAAGGACACCTGTTATTGAAAGGCAGGTTTTTGGGAAGTAGTATCAGTTGGGAATTTCATTTTAGGTAAGGGCCTTTCTCTTGTCAAAGCATGGTTTGAGAATGGAACAAACACCTTTGTGTTTTAAAGCAAGGTTTGGGAATGGTGGCAATTATCATTTTCGATTTTGTGGTAAAGACACCTTTCCTTGAAAGGCAGGGTTTTGGGAAGAGGTATCAGCTGGGAATTTCGTTTCTGGGAAGGACCTCTTTGTTTTCAATGCAAGGATTGGGAATGGTGACAATGATCAATTTTGTTTCTGTGGTCAGGACACCCCAATTACTTTATGGGACAATAACATTATTCCCAATAGGAGAGAGGGTGGAAGTTTCCAACTCTTCCAAGCTCCCCCTTGCGACAATCTATTTGGGAGTTAATTAAATTAATATACAGTCAAATATGCTAAGGGTCTAAACAATTTGACCCCACCCATTAATGAAAGGAAATAGGCTAATTAAAAAGATCCCCATGCTGGAACTTTGTTGGACAATCTACTTACTTTTGGAAATCTCTGGGCTTGACACTCATGGAGACTGAGAAGGGCTTCGCTTTTGAGAAAAACAGAATTCTGACTAGCACGTTAGTCAATGGGATCCCATCACATTCATCCCTCTATGGGTTTCAGGTAGTTATAACAGCCTCTCCAGCACTCTTCCAATATTTCAACCCAGAAGATTTTACAGGAGATCTCCTTTGCTGATTTTTAGGCAGATGTCTCTCTTCCATATGTCAAGAGCTTTTTACTATTTAAGCTCCTCCCCATGAAAATTAACAATCAGGACTTGATAACTTATCTCACTACCAGGATTGGACATTTACATTTCTCTCCACCCCCAAGTCCATTCCCTCCATAAGGATTGGTTCAGGAGTCTAGAACAGAAGTATTGCAACTCCCCTTTGAAATGTACATTTTCTTTCCATGGTACAGTTTTACCCAAAAAGGCCATAAATGGCAAGATTTAGTAATTTACCAGTACGTGCTATTATATCTTTTCCTATTCCCCTCCTCATGACGGATCAGTAGAAGTTATTTTTATTTTCAGCACACTGTGGCACGGTTGTGCTTTGGTTTTTTGCTATTTACACAGGAAGTATAATAGTTATGAATGTGAAATTTAATATTGTGATACCCAATTTAACAAGACATTAACTCAACAATTATTAGATTCAGATCATTTTCAGGGAAGCTAGAAACATGTTTTAGGTGGTAACTGAAATTCCCAAAATCGCACATGAATGACAATTACATCAATACCACTGCCTTGAAATTAGCTTTAAAATGACTTCGGAATGAACTTGGTCAACTTTTAATTGCTAAGAAAGTCACCAGTTGTGAAAGTCCATTTAAACTAATGGGAAATCTTCAACATGTATGCAAATCTTAACTCCCATTTCTTCATAAAAACATGTTCTATTGGTTTAAAAGTCAAAAACAATATGACATATAAAAACCTTTAACATTACATTTCTCTTAAGTGGATTCCTATAAAATCAATTGGGCCTCATTACGAGGCTGGCAGCAGCCGTGCCTGTAATACAGGCACGGCTGCCGCAAGTATTTATTTTTTTCTATGCCCAGGAATGGGCAATTACCAGGTCATTATGGCCTTGCCGAACTTGGTATTTGGCTATTCCTGGGCGGCAAAAAATATTCTTCCCCAATGGGTCTCAAAGGGAATGGGGAAGCCGGATGCACTGGCACCATTATAAATGGTGCCAGTGCATCCAACATGCTGTGCTCGCGGGTGCCGCTCTGACCGCCAGGTCAGACCTGGTTGGCAGAAAGGAACCCATCAAGCACATCTCGTAGTTTGCCGGTCCGGGAACTACAGTACCGGCAAGCTTACCGGTACCGTAGTTCCCGGACCGGCAAACTTATAATGAGGCTGAATGGGTCTTATTCCATCTCAGAGTCCCACAATTAAACATCCCACAGTTTAAGGGAAGTAAGAAAGAGGTAAGAAGATCATAATAGCAATAACAAACAGAGAAAAGTAAAAAGAAAAAAGCAGCAGTATCCTCTCTGTTACCGAATTAATCAGAGTATCCTAGTTTGTTCTATACTCCCCCATTTCAGTCCCTCTGTTTAGCACAAATTCCACCATCTTCATCACTGCAATCACCAAACCAGTTTGTTCCCCCAACAGGACCCATTCCCACCACTCCACTGGGCTCAGGGTTCCCCAGAATACCCTATGACCATCTTGGAATGTATGTCTTACTTGGTTTAGCAACTCACAAGCAATTACCAAATGCAGTAACGTTTCCACTGAGCCTCTTTACAGAATCGAAATTGGGCGTTTACCACCATGGCCTTCTTCTAAACCATTGCACCTCCCTTGTTCTGAGAGTGTTTAACCGACATCTGAGAAGAAGATCCTGATATATAGGGGAGGGGAATTTTTGTAAATAACTTAGAAGGGAATTCAAAACTTGTATATCAACATTCAGTGGTCACCTTAGTTCATCACATCCACATTGGTCTACAGTATTAATCCAGTATAAGTCTTGCAACTTCTTTTTGACTTGAGATGGATTTTCAACCAACTCACTCACTTTAATACACCTCGACTTCAGGATCTTTTCAAATTTCAGTCCCCATAAGGCTAAATGTCTATCTGTTCCTCTTTGTTCGAATCTAGGATAGCAAATGGTGCTATTGATGTCTCATTTGCACATTTTCTTTAGAGAGCTATGGTTTTCCACACTACCAGGGATTCAAGTGATTGCAGCTTTTGTTCTTGTATCATTGATAGTGGATTCGGGAGTCTCAACACATTCCTCCAAAAATACCCTTCAGGTTTCTCACACACTTTCCATGATAAATGTATGGTCATCTCAGATCCATAAATTAGGATTAGAGTTATCTTTTGTTGTAAAAGGAGATCATTGGGATCACTGTGAACTTCCCAAATCTTTGGGAAAAGGCCATTCCATGATTAGCTAGTAATGTTAACCTACATCGTAAGTGCATATATTGGGCCCCTTCATTCTGACTACTGCTTATTTATTATCACCCCCAAATAGGTCATAGATTCGACTATTTCAAGCGGGGCAGCTACTATTCTCCATGTAAATCTCACACTCTTTTTTTTACAAGCCGACTTCATGGTCACAATTTTTGACTTGGCAGCATTGATATTCATGCCATTTTCGCTCAAATAGGTATTCTCTCCTCCTCTGCAGTCCAATGGGCATCTGATCTAGAAAGACCAGGTCATCTGCAAATAAAATCCATGGCACTTATGTACAATTTATTTTCAGGGAAAAAGCTATCACCTCCTTTTGCGAATCCGACGAGTCTGCAATATAGAGGCAAAATAACAGTGGTGCTGAAGCACACACCTGCTTTAAACCTCTATAAGTAGGGATCTTTTGTGATAGATGCCCTTTCCCTGACAGCGTAATCCTAACTGAGGTATTCATGTAGAGATCTTCTATGGCCTCTACTAAGTCGGTGGGACAGTGCCAAATGCTCAACTTTGCCCAAGTTTTTCCCTAATAACTCAATCAAACGCCTGTTCGAGGCCCACAAAGGATAAGTAAAGACATGTTCCTGCTTCCAAGGCCCTCACTTTGAGAATATTTATAATAAACAGATTAAGAGTGGTACCCACCCCCTTGACAAACCCTGTTTGTCTCGGGTCTCTTCTCCGCCCATGATTTTAAATCTCTCGGTAGGACATACGCAAAGAGTTTTCCCACTGAATCGAGAAGGGCAATCGGGTGGTAATTCTTTGGCTCCGCCCTATCTCCTTTTTTAAATATCTGTACAATATTTTATTTTATTTACTCATTTTTAATTTTATTTATTTACATTTTTAAAACACTCACACAGCCCGGGGGCATCGAGGCGCTGTTACCGGAATATGTCTTTGTTGCGTAACACACTTTTAATATCGAGAGGTTTCTAAGCTTGGATCCGGGGATCGAACCTGTGTTGCTTCGTGTCGTCTTGCTTCCAAGCCGAGCACGTTGCTGTTGAGCTACCCTCCTGGGGGAACTCCCTCCATGAAGGCCTCCCTTCATGAAGATGGAATTTCCTTGTTTACCATGATCTGCGCAAACATGACCACTAAGAGTCTTCCCCACTGCTCTTTGTTTTTCTTCAATTCCTGGTTTGACAGACCATTGGGCCGTGCTGCTCGTGATGAATTTAGATTACCTATCATCCTCTCTGCATCCTGGTGCTCAAATACAAAATTCCAGGGTGAGAGTGACGACCATCTATCATAACATGCCCCCAGCCGGGATCTGCAAATAAAGAAGTATAATGTATCACCCAAGCATTTTTTGGTACCATAGTAGTATACTTGGCCGGGCGGAAAGATCCTCCATTGTTGATTAATTCCAAAAGATTCCTTGAGTGTTTGGCACAGAACGTCTTGAGAATAAGCTCAGCATCATTCTGAGCTCTGATTACTTTCAAGCCATTACACCAATTTCTGTTTTTCTGCCTAACTTTACGTATTCTTTCTTGTTTAGAGTTTTGCCCATCTTTTCTGATGTTTCTAATATCCCTTCTCATCCCTCTTCTCCTCTTTACCAACTCTTGGTCATACACATGTTTTTGTACCCAATTTCCTTTTTCTTTGTTGTCACCTTGGCAACAAAATTCTTTCAGCATTCCTAGGTAATTAACTTCACTAGGATTTTCAAGAATTAGAGCTGTGTATCGATCATTCACATTGGTCACATCTTTATGTTTTAAACATAGGCGGTTGCCACCCAATGCCACTTCAGCCTCCCCCATTTTTTTCAAACAGTTGCCCGTTTCCCATCCACGGATGGAGATAGCCAACAGGTCGTGATCACTAAAATCCTGTGGCATTATCACAAATCTCTCAATCTTATCTCTTAAATTCTCCGACACGAAGCAATGGTCAATACATGACTCCAACTCCCCACATTTCCATGTACATCTTCCCGGTATGTCGCCTATGGCTTGGGAATTGAGCATGTGCATCTCCCTCATTCTCATATTATTCACCCACTCACACTCTCTTTCATTCCATTTGCCGTCTTTTAATGGACAGCCAGTTTTGCTAAGGAGTTTGATGATTAAATCTCCACATACAACAATCTTAGCATCGTCCCATTCTCGCATTGCTTCGTCAATTGCTCTCATTACTGACTCTACAAATTTCATTTCTTTGGACATGTTAACTCTCCAATACATGTTAATTACAAGTAGTGGAATATTTTGTTCATCCCCCGTTCATCTCAGAGATATAACCTGAACATATGGATTTGGGCATTCATCTCTCACTACATTCCAGCAGATTCCACTTTAACTAAAGTTAGAAGGCCGGCATATGGTCATCCTGTTAGTCCTTTGGGGGCCGGATTCAAGAAAGGAACATAGCCTTCACATTGCGGCAGCGCCCTTAACCAAGTGTCCTGGAGACATAGAATATCGAATTGCTCCAAAATCAGGGACATTTTGAGTAAATAATGTCCAAAATCCACTTGTGTTCCAGGAGGCCATTTTAAGAGGCTCAAGCCTATCAAGGATTTGAGTCTAATCTGCCTGTGGGCTGTTCAAAGCCCCTGCTAGCCAGTTCCATGTAGTAGATTCCCTTCTTTCTTTTTCTTGCCTTGCCCCCTCTATCGCTCTACTTTTCTTCTGGTTTGATACTGTACATTTCCATGGGAACATATCTTTTTTTGCAAATGAAGGAATTTTTTCAACAGGCCCATTCATGTTAACTTTAACCTTACTTATTCCTTATTTTTGGATTGGAGTAATTGGCCTGCTCTTTGGTATTATCTTAGGGATCGTTGCCTCTCTCTAATTTGCTTTAATTCTTGCATGATAATCGCTTATTTCATAGCCAAGATGCAGACATTTCTCTTTAAGTGACAATACAAGTTCTTTCTTGGACTTTGAATTCAGATGTAGTATGACCCAGTCTGTCCTTTTCTCAAGGACAAATTCAACAATTTTGATATCTGCTGAGACATTGGGCGTGCTGGAAAAATACATTTCAACAATCTTAAAACAATCCTCCTATTTAGAACCGGAATACTTGATCCTACAAAAATCCTTTCTATATATATTTTCGTACGTGCTTGTACGTCTGGCTTAATACAACTTTTTGGGGTATTTTCCCTTGATTTTGCAGAGTGATTCAGCAATTTAACCTTTTTTTACACTTCTCACCTCCTTGTCAAAAGAGGGCTTGATTGTTTCGCTTGGAGGATTGGAGGCATCCCTTTCTCTTTTCTTCCAGTGTCCTAAAGCCCGCTTGATCTCTTTGCAGCACTTGTTTCAATATTCCACTCAGACTTTGTTCTATCTTATTTTGGGCTTCGTAGCCACATCCATTTGACTCTCAATGTTTGCCCATTCCGAGATGCTCACCTCTTTCCACATCTCATCCCACTTCCGCCTCTTTCTCTGACTCCAATCCATTTCCCTGCTCGCTATTTGATTTTACTTCTGGCAAAATAATTCCTTTCTTGCCTTTTTGGAGAGCAGCAGGTTATCCAACAGAGGTGAGGAGCGTAGATTCCTCAATAAGGCACTTGACCCATTCGGTTTCTGCTTGGACATCCCGGTCATATCATTTTTTTTTACTTTTTCTTAGCTTGAAGATTTTTCTTGGGAGAATCCTGATTCTTGGGATCACTTTGGGGCACTTTATTGCTTTCAACAACCTTTTATGATTTAAACATTGAGAAGACTTTCCTTTCTTTAGCCCCTGTCTCCAGTTTCCGTTTATTTAGAACAGATAGAACAATTTCAATGAGCATAGATTTTTCTATTGCTACCACGGAGTCCTCCAGACTTGGTCTTTTTGCCCTTTGGGCGGTCTTAAAATGAGTCTGCATCCATTAACAATCTGCCAATTTGTGGAAGCTTTAGCTTCTTTGTCCAGTCTAGAGTCAAACTTCTTCGCCAAAACTTCCAGCCCTATCAGTTTGTTCGATATTCCTGTGATTTGGGCAGATGGATCCTGCAGGCTAGTATTAATCGCCTCATAAAGCTTGGTGAAAGGCAATAATGATGTAGTCAACAATGCCATCATAAGCTGTTGGAGGAGGGACTTAACCTCTGTTCTTAGAAGAGCATCCCTATTCCAGTTTGTTTTTCCTGCGCACTCCAAATGATCATTGGAGGTTGACGATTTGACGATGAAGTGGTTCAGGAGGTAATATCACAAGCCTCAAACACTTGGTTATTACACTTTTCATCGTTAGAGCTTTCACCTGGTACCATTATTCGAGGCTGAGCTTCTCCCTTATCCATGCCAGACCCTAACAGGATTTTTTTGTTCCTTGGCACAGGGCACTCCTCCTCCTCCATCCCTACTCTCTCCACCATATTGTCTGTTTGCTGACTGGCAGATTTTCACTCCATCCACGGACCCCTTCTCTTACTGTACATGTGCCGATTAATTCTGCGGCCCACCATTGCACAGCCATATCGGCTTGTTGCAGGGACTGATCAAGAATTCTTAAATGGTCATTGAGCTGAGTCAGGCTATGGCATTTTTGTTGGGTGATGTTTAGGGTCAGCTCTGAATGTTCCTTTGCCAAATGAGCTTCCAAGCCCACATGCTGGCTATTTTTTGGGCGCCATGTTGGCTGCGCTCCAGGGACTCATGGCCACAAGGACACTGTTCATATAGGTTTAGTTTCTCTAGAAATGCTCCCCAAGCTCTGTGGCCTCATTGTTGGTTCAGCCTGCAAACAACCCATCAGCCTTTATTCTCTTGAGCCGAGGAGATTCTTATCATGCACCAGATGGCCTATGACATCAAGAAGCCTTGCTGGCACCTCTCATAATGTCCTGTAATCTTAAATTGACCACTAATTTGATCTAATTCTCTGTATATCCAAGCATTTCCACCCACCCAGGACTGGGTCTTCGTAAATACTTGGTGTACATCAGCTTCACAGATATTTCCCTTCCAGATTGGGGGAGGGTACTTGATAATCTGCACAACAATAAGAAGCATTTGCCTGTGTTTAAGAAGATTCACAAGTTGGACCTGAAAGAAATACATGTTTTTCAATTAATGCCTTGCCACATTTTACTTATTTAAACAGTTTGCCTCTTTCTGTTATGGTGAAATTAATTTTTGAATCATGGTATTTTCTTTGTGTTGCACTTCCAGTATTTTTCTTACTGTGGCAAAACTGAAAGTGAAACGCTGCTGTTAGTTTGGTCACTCACAAAGGCCTTCTTTTTATTTACATAATGTTTGTTATGAAACATGCTGCTCTTTGTCTCTCAGCCAACACAGTGATGTGTCTTTTTCATGTGATAAAGTTCTTTGTGTCAGCTCCAGAACAACCTGTATTTTTATTTCTAGGCACTTTTAGCAGTATTGAATTTTTGAAGGCATGTTTTTCATTCACTAGCAGGCCTACCCTGATATTTCATGCTATATGTGTTAGGGCTGTGATTAAACCCCACAAGTCACTCCCTGGCTCTTTCCCTGGTGAGTCATGGAAAGAACAGGGGAGAGTGGGGTTTTCTTCCAAAGTCTTCTTGTTTTTTGAGCTTGCCTGGGTAATTTTCTTTTCTCTGGGAATGGGCGCTACGGCCTCCACTTCTGTCATTTTGTTTGGGGGGTGGAATGGAACCACCTTCCTTCTCCTTCCCAGGTTCACTGTGGTCCTCCAAGACTCCACTCCTACACCCAGGCTGGATGTGATGGAAGTTAGTTATCTAGAAATAGGACAAAAGAAAGGTTCAGTACTTTTGATACAACATATTTCCCCGGAAGATAAGACATACCATAAGAGAAAACACAATATCACATAGAAAGAAATATCACGTTTTAGAACATTGACATCATGCATTTCTTTGTTTTTTTAACATTTCCAAAGACGATTAATTAAACTACTCATCTTTTATATGTCTCAATCTGGGGTTTTCATCCTTTACGTTCACTCCTCAGCTCGACCTTCATAGGGCTCCTCAAACAGTTGGAAAGCTTGTCTGGGCTGACAGCTGGACCCATTTGTCTTCTGTCTGTTCTCCTCTTGGGATGCAGATCTTGTAGGCAACACGTGATATTTTAAATACAATGTCAAAGGTACCATGCCAAGACAGAAGGAATTCCACTCCTTGGTCTGATTCCTTTGAAAACTTGCACTCCTTCTTGGTCTTTAGATCATCATATGTTGTTATCCCTTCACCCAACTTTTCTAAAATGTGCTGAGCATAAGCAAAATCGTGCTGGAGGTGCAGCATTACATGTTCAAAGTACTCATGAGTGGTGGACGCATTGATAAGTGTCTGCTCCTGAGGTCTGTAGAGCAGATGCTGAGTTAACAACATTTTTCGTCTGTTCATGAGCACAAATGGAGACATTTCAGTTGCAGAAGATGGTGTAAACCTAATGGCCATCAGAACAAGCGGTAATCGAATGTCCCAACTGGGTCCGGAGTCTGTCACAGACTTCTTTAAGATGCTCACAATTGTCTTGTTGTATCTCTCCCCCTGTTTGAGGCTGGGCAGTAGGCAATGTGAAGTTTTCATTTTAGCCTTAGGATCCTACCTCTTTCTCATCACCTCACTGGTAAAATTATTTCCTCGGTCTGACTCAATCCTTTGCGGGAGGCCAAAATGAGAGAAGATGTGATTGATCATTATTGTGGCAGCTGTCTCTGCCTTACAATTCCAGACTGGAAGACATTCTATCCACTTTGTGAGCAAGCATGTTACAGTCAACATGTACTTTTTTCGTCTAGAGGAGCAAATCACTAGCGTGATGAAATCGACTTGAAAATCTGGCATCATGGATGTAGTTCAACATCAGGCTTCGGAATGAGGTAGGTACCTCCCACTGGTCACATTCAGATAGGCCATTTTGGATCCGGAACATCTTGGAAATCTTCATCATCACCCTGAGTTCCTCTTTAATGGTTAATCTGATTCTGTTAAAGGAAAACTTACAGGGTCTTCAATGTGTCGATAGAATTTAACAATACTCGGGTCCTCTTTTTGTGTAGTGATCAAACTGCATCTGGGTATCTTCAAAAAGGTAGCAGGCGCTCCTCTACAGAAAGAACATGGCATGATAACCTGTTCTCAGATGAGAGTTTGCAGCACACGCTTTTTGCTCACTGTACTTTTCACAGATGGGAAATAGCCATTTGCATATCAGTCTTTGTCCCGCCCACATGGGCAGTCCAGCACCGAAATGCTATGGCAATTCCTCTCTAAACAAGAGTACCAACAACAACCCCAAACACGTGTTTCAGCCTTGTTGGGCCTCATCAGTGAGGTGAAGCTGTGCCTCTCTGAGCACAGTGAGCAGGGAGTCCACGTCTGGTTACCCCCAGGTAAATCAGGGTTACCAATCCCAAGTTCCTTGCAAATACTTCAAAAAAGGTAGCAGGCGCTCCTCTCAAGAAAGAACATGGCATGATAACCTGTTCTGAGATGAGAGTTTGCAGCACACGCTTTTTGCTCACTGTACCTTTCACAGATGGGAAATAGCCATTTGCATATCAGTCTTTGTCCCGCCCACATGGGCAGTCCAGCACCGAAATGCTATGGCGATTCCTCTCTGAACAAGAGTACCAACAGCAACCCCATACACGTGTTTCAGCCTTGTTGGGCCTCATCAGTGAGGTGAAGCTATACCTCTCTGAGCACAGTGAGCAGGGAGTCCACATCTGGTTGCCCCCAGGTAACTCAGGGTGACCAACCTCAAGTTCATTGCAAATACTTCAAAAAAGGTAGCAGGCGCTCCTCTCCAGAAAGAACATGGCATGATAACCTGTTCTGAGATGAGAGTTTGCAGCACATGCTTTTTGCTCACTTTTCCTTTCACAGATGAGAAATATCCATTTGCATATCAGTCTTTGTCCCGCCCACATGGGCAGTCCAGCACCGAAATGCTATGGCGATTCCTCTCTGAACAAGAGTACCAACAGCAACCCCATACACGTGTTTCAGCCTTGTTGGGCCTCATCAGTGAGGTGAAGCTATACCTCTCTGAGCACAGTGAGCAGGGAGTCCACATCTGGTTGCCCCCAGGTAATTCAGGGTGACCAACCTCAAGTTCATTGCAAATACTTCAAAAAAGGTAGCAGGCGCTCCTCTCCAGAAAGAACATGGCATGATAACCTGTTCTGAGATGAGAGTTTGCAGCACATGCTTTTTGCTCACTTTTCCTTTCACAGATGAGAAATATCCATTTGCATATCAGTCTTTGTCCCGCCCACATGGGCAGACCAGCACCAAAATGCTATGGCAATTCCTTTCTGAACACAGCCTTGTTGGGCCTCATCACACATGGGGTAGCTTTACTTCACTGGGCAGTCGAGAGTTCACTGGTGACACGTCTTTGTGACCTGGTGACCACAATAACTTGGATTTCACCCAGCAAGGATTCGGTTTCTATGCAGGGGTCCGTTTTGGCCAGCTGGTCAGCCAGGTCATTCCCAGTCTTATCTGGCCCCTCTATT
The DNA here is from genome assembly GCF_040938575.1 of Ambystoma mexicanum. Classification (NCBI taxonomy): domain Eukaryota; kingdom Metazoa; phylum Chordata; class Amphibia; order Caudata; family Ambystomatidae; genus Ambystoma; species Ambystoma mexicanum. The sequence goes on along the minus strand of NC_090924.1, from coordinate 720,969,700 downwards.
TTGGAATGACCTCTTATATTCTTTCAATAGATGGTCATCTTATTAGAGGTCACCAGATTATCAATTCACTGGATCAATTTGCCATGCTTTAATGGTTTGTTGCTGGCGCAAAGCATGCCATGATTCTTCCAGTTAATCAGTTGTTCCATTAACCAATTTGTGACATAATCAAAGTCAGTGATTATGACCAGTTCTTTGAGTTGGTGGTGCACTGAAGTGAGGATGGCTTGATAAACTGCCATGAATTTTGCACCCTGAATACTTCAGGATCATATTTTGTAACCAGCAGAGGGCTTCAGGGTATCATTCATGCAGGCATTCCCAATGCCAGCCACAAGTTCTTTTTCCCCGTTGTTATCATTGCATGAACACCAATGCACATAAACTGTGGGTATCCCCTGAAATGTGTCTTCCTCCTAGACCTTGTGCAGGGAAGTTAAGTATGACTCCATATTGTTGTTGGTCATTAGGCTTTCATCCTCAAGACAGTTTTCTTGAGCACAATAATGCAAGTCCACCAACACTTGCGTTATGGGACTCTTCTTGTTTTGGGCACATCTGACCTCCACAGGAAAGCCTTGAATGCACAGAATCCAGGAAGCAATTCTGGAATTAGTAATGTTTCCCTCCTGATTTATGTCACTTTATAAATATTGCAAGGGTTGGTGGAAGTCTCTACAATGATGTGCTCTCCCTGTATGAAAATGCATTCATTATTCAACATCCACACCATTGCCAGGAGTTCCTTCTCTCAGTCATTTTTATCCACAGACGACAAAGTGTTGCTTGTGTAAAAAGATGACTGTTGACCTTGTTGTGTTTTTGGTACAATACAGCTGTTAAGCAAGTATCTGTTACTTACCACTCCGGTATTTGATTGGAGCGTAGTAAGCAGACCTCACCAAGGAAGGGAATGCGTGATAGGTACAATCCTGCCTCAGGAATCCAGCTCCCCTGAATTCAAAGATTCAGGCTTCCTCAAAAGAGGGGCTCTTTTCGACGATGTACCTCTGCTAATAGGATCAGGACTAGCAGAGAAGTCTATCCCATAAAAGAGGGGGGGAGAAACACACACCGCCAAACCAATGCTGCAAAGGAAATACAGAATGGTTAGGAACGATATGGTAATGTGGAATCAAATCAACACAATCAGATAACTCTGGGAATACCTAGAGGTTGGTTGTCGCGGTGTAAATATATGTGTTGCACCTACAAGAAAACCAAAATATAAGTAATCTGTACTAGCTAACAATGGTTCTTACTTATGACTGTAATACACTACAGAGACCTGAGAAGTGGAATTCCCATGGGATTTCAAAAGGAAAGGAACAAGAACGGCAGGTATAAAACAACAAACAGGAAGGTTAGTAAAGGGAGTAATACCCGGGTGGCACGAGGGTCGCACTAGTCACGGGATGGTGCATGAAACGGAAAGCATCACTTAAATGCACTGTGGAGAAGTTCAGTAGGTTTGTGGAGTCAATACAGAGTTCCAGGAATCCACACCACAATGGAAGGGAAGTTGTGGTTCAGGTAAGGTATACAGACAACTAAGGATGACAGCAGAAAGTGTCTTTACCTTGTTTGGGTGCTGATGGGGGAGAGGGAATCCCTCCGTATCTGCCATGACCTCTGCTACACACAGCAGCCGGATAAATAGATACGGGCAAGTGCAGATGGAAAACTCAGCAGGAACATCCGCGTAGCAGAAAACAGCATCCTGCACAGAGGTCGAGAGGTAAGCGGACCAAATAGAGAGAAGACAGAAGCAGTCCGGAGGCGTTCCGAGGTCGGCAACATGAATCAAGGAATGGACCGAAGGAGAAGGCAGAAGCAGTCCAGAGGCGTTCCAAGGTCAGCAACAGGAATCAAGGAATGGACCGTAGGAGAAGGCAGAAACAGTCCGGAGACGTTCCGAGGTCGGCAACAGGAATTAGGCAGAATGGAATAAAGGATGAGGTAATCCAGGAGCAGTAAATAACCGAAGAAGAGTGACGCCACAATTAACAGCAACTTGTTGTTTGAGCTCTTTGGTTTATATGGTGCAGAGGGGCGGGGCCTCCTTACGCGCTCTCCGTGCACGGAACGCCTCAGCTGACCTGGCGTCCTCTGCTGCACGGCCGGGCGCCATGGCAACTGATACCTGAACCATAGCGAGGATCTGGAGCGCGTCGTCCCTCGCATGTATTTCCTGGAAAAGGCAGGTACTGCAGGTCCGTGCCGGGGGAATGTAACAGCATCCACCCCCAAAGACGCCGGCAACCCCCTGGCAGAATGGAAAGCCCTCAAAAGGTCAGGACAATGCAAGTTAGCGGGGGGTTCCCAGGTATGGTGCTCAGGGTCAAAGCCCTTCCAATCGACCAGGTAAAGGACAGTACCCCTGGACACCCTGCAGTCAAGGATGCGGGACATTTCAAATTCCTCCTCGCCATCCACCAGAATAGGAGACGGACGCGCCGGAAGCTGGGTCGAAGTAATAAATGGCTTAAGGAGGGAAACATGAAAGACAGGAGGGATACGCCAGGAACTGGGCAGTGACAGCCTGACCGCAGCAGGATTAATGACCTTGACAATAGAGAACGTACCACAAAGCGAGGTACAGAGAGCGCTTGCCTGCAATCTTCAGGTTTCGGGAAGAAAGCCAGACCTTCATGCCCACCTGATAGACGGGCGCCGGGGATCGATGAGCATTGGCAGATTTCTGGGCACGTTCCTGAGCCCTGATCAGATGACAATGCACATCCCGATGAACTCGATCCAAGTCGCGGATGCAATCGTGAGCCGCCGGATTGGAATCAGGTAAGGTTGGGTCTAACGGTAATGTCCTGGGATGACACCCATAAAGGGCAAAAAAAGGAGAGTCCCTTGTGGAGGAGTGCATAGAGTTATTGTAGGCAAATTCAGCCTGAGGTAACGCCGTGAACCATGAATGCTGGAACTGGAGACAGAGACAACGTAAGTATTGCTCAATAGCGGCGTTGGCCCTCTCAGTTTGTCCATCAGTTTGCGGATGGTAGGATGAAGAGTATCTGTCATTGATGCCCGGTGAGGCCGTAAGAGCCTTCCAGAACCGTGAGGTAAATTGAGTACCCCTGTCAGAAACAATGATTGATGGTAACCCAAAATGGCAAACCGGAGCAAGGGACAAACACTGCATACTTCGTGAAGTAATCCACCACCACCCATATGGTGTTGTGTCCCCGCATGTCTGGTAGGTCAACAATAACGTCCATCGATATCATTGGCCAAGGCTTATACAGAACCGGTAGCGGATGTAACAACCCCACTTGTTTGGCCCTGGAGGTTTTACATTGAGTACATATGGCGCAAGTTGATATGTAATCCTTGACATCGCGAGACATGGAAGACCACCAGGCCCAGTGCCTTAATGCCTCCAATGTTTTCTTGATGCCAGAATGTGTGGCAAAAAGCGAATCATGAGACCATTCGAGAGCTAAGGTGCGGGCCTGATCGGGCGGAATGAAGACACGCCCCTGAATGAAACGTAACCCTTGTACCAGATCCATGTTAAGTTCCGTGATCTCACCCGGATGAGTAGAGGCCCATTCTGAGATGACGGATCGTAAGTAGGGTTGGACTGAACATCCACAGATGACCCTGTGAGACAAAAGCGGTATAGGTTTCGTCCTTAAGATCCGTTCACCTCCGTTCACCCACACAAGAGCGAGATAGAGCATTAGCTGCATGCTGTGCTTTTTGCGGGACGATAGGTGATCGTAAACTGGTACTGAGAGAAAAATAAGTGCCATCGTGCCTGCCTGGCAGTGAGGCATTTCATAGACTTGAAAGCTAACAGGCTCCTGTGGTCTGAGTAAACCGTCACAGGGTGCCTAGCACCAAGTAGGTGATGCCTCCACTCCAAGAAGGCATTCTTAATGGCGAGGAGCTCGCGTTCTGTAATAGAGTATTTTTGTTTATAGTGTGTCCGTTTACGGGAGAAGTAGACTACTGTATGTATGTCACCGGAATGAGAGCATGGCTGTGACAAAATTGCACTAATCGCATATCCCAAGGCATCAGCTTCTACATAAAATGGGAGATCTGGATCTGGGTGTTTAAGCATAGGAGCGGTAGTAAAGGCAGATTTTAGTTGATCAAATGCATTCTGGGCTTCTGGCGACCAGTCATATGGAACTTTGGCACTAGTCAAGGAGGTGAGAGGAGCTGATAGGTCAGAAAAGCCGTTCACAAAATGCCTGCAGAAATTTGCGAAACCCAAGAATGATTGGAGGGCCTTAACTGACTTGGGTATTGACCATTCTAGGATACCCTTCACCTTGGATTGACTCATCCAGACTCCATGGTTGGTTAAATTATACCCCAAGAACTCTACCTCAGAGGCATGAAAAATGCACTTTTCCGCCTTAACGAACAGATTATGATCTCGTAACCGTTGAAGCACTGTCTTAACATGTTGAATATGTTCAGAGAGAGTCCGTGAGTGTATTAGAATGTCGTCTAAGTAAACCACAACGTACCAGTCCAAGATATTGTGAAATATATTGTTCATGAAGGCTTGAAAAGTGGCCGGGGCATTGCAAAGCCCAAAGGGCATCACCAAGTATTCAAATAGACCGTAACGTGTTTTAAAAGCAGTCTTCCATTCATCCCCTTCTCTCATCCTGTCCAAATGATAGGCCCCTCTGAGGTCTAGTTTTGTGAAGATCTGGGATGACCCCAATTGATCAAGAAGGACCGATATCAGAGGAAGGGGATATTGTTTTTTTTTACTGTTGCCACGTTTAAAGCACGACAATCTATACAGAGACACAGATCTCCCTCTTTTTTCAGGACAAAAAAAAAGAGGAGAAGCCACTGGAGATTTTAAAGACCGGATAAACCCCATGGCAAGTGCCTTCTCAATATAGTCCTTGAGCACGGCATCTTCTTTGAGAGTGAGAGAGTACACTCTCCCAGCTGGTATCCATCCCCCTGGTACAAGGTCTATTGGACAATCATAGACCCTATGTGGGGGTCGGGTTTCTGCCATTCTTTTGTCGAACACATCAGTAAACTCAACATACTGGGACGGAACCACAGGTGTGAGAGAATTAGTAATGGCTCCAATATGCATAGAAGAAGAGACCAGTGCCCTGGCTGGACCGTCATGACTTATTACGTGCAATGAAGTGCACTGGGTGTTACAAACGTTGGACAGGGACTGGATCTGATGCGTTGACCAGTCAATGGCAGGGTTGTGGAATTGCAGCCACGGAATACCAAGAATCACTTTGTAAGCTGGTGCTTTAGTAATGTCAAAGGATATTTCCTCAGTATGACCATCCTCGGTGCTCATGACTAACGGGACTGTCTGATGGGTGACCAATCCCGAGGCAAGAACGGATTCATCCACGACATTGACTGTTTCCGGATGTTTTATGCGCAGTAAAGGAACTCCTGACACAGAAACATAAGTTTGATCAATGTAATTACCTGTTGCTCCGGAATCTATGATTGCGGTAGCCTTGAATGATACACCATGAGCCGAAGAAAAATCAACAGGAAGATGGAATAACCGGACAGGATCCTGCAAAGTTGAGTCCATAGTGAAACATCCTGACGTAGGGACTCCATCTACTGTCGGGATTTGGCGTTTCCCCCTTTCGTTTGGGCTTTTTTGGACACTCGGGTAACAGATGATCTGAGGCTCCGCAGTACATACACAAATTGTGTGACCTGCGATATTCGCGGTGGGCAGGCATCAGAGAAACCTTAACTGCTCCTATTTGCATTGGTTCAGGGGCAGGCAGGGTCTTGGAGGCAGCCTCAGCCGCTGCGAGGGCAAGCATAGTTGTTCTCTTTTCTCCACGTCTCTCAGCCTTACGCGCATCGATTTGTAGGACCAAGTCAAGTAGTTCGCTGAATACAGTGGGAACAACTGGGACAGTGGATAAAATATCTTTTAGTTCATCAGAAAGACCCTGATAAAAGACAGCCAACTTCTTTTCTTCGGGCCAGTCAGTCTCGGCAGCCAACTGATTAAAGCGGGCTAAATAAACCAGAAGGGAGTTATTCCCTTGTTTGTGTTTCAACAACTCCAGATCCGTGGCCTGGGTGGTGTATCGGGTGTCAAACACCTTGCTCATCATAGTGAGAAGTGCATCACAATTGTAGAGAACATGACTGTTAGCCTCCAACAATGAATTTGCCTATGCAGCTGCTGTACCACCCAAGTGCGACAGGTTAAAAGCCGCCTTAGTGGTGGAAGAAGGGAAGGAACCTGGGCGACATAAGAAGTGCAGCTTGCATTGATTTACAAAAGTTCTGTATTCTGTAATCCAGCCTCAGGAATCCAGCTCCCCTGAATTCAAAGATTCAGGCTTCCTCAAAAGAGGGGCTCTTTTTCACAATGTACCTCTCTGCTAATAGGATGAGGACTAGCAGAGAAGTCTATCCCATAAAAGAGCGAGGGAGAAACACACACCGCCAAACCAATGCTGCAAAGGAAATACAGAATGATTAGGAACGATATGGTAATGTGGAATCAAATCAACACAATCAGATAACTCTGGGAATACCTAGAGGTTGGTTGTCGTGGTGTAGATATATGTGTAGCACCTACAAGAAAACCCAAATATAAGTAATCTGTACTAGCTAACAATGGTTCTTACTTATGACTGTAATAAACTACACAGACCTGAGAAGTGGAATTCCCATGGGATTTCAAAAGGAAAGGAACAACAATGCCAGGTATAAAACAACAAACAGGAAGGTTAGTAAAGGGAGTAATACCCGGGCAGCATGAGGGTCGCAATAGTCACGGGATGGTGCATGAACCGGAAAGCATCACTTAATGCACTGTGGAGAAGTTCAGTAGGTTTGTAGAGTCAATACAGAGTTCCAGGAATCCACAGCACAATGGAAGGGAAGTTGTGGTTCAGGTAATGTATACAGACAACTAAGGATGAAAGCAGAAAGTGTCTTTACCTTGTTTGGGTGCTGATGGGGGAGAGGGAATCCCTCCGTATCCGCCGTGACCTCTGCTACACACAGCAGCCGGATAAATAGCTACGGGCAAGAGCAGATGGAAAACCCAGCAGGAATGTCCGCGTAGCAGAAAACAGCATCCTGCACAGAGGTTGAGAGGTAAGCAGACCAAATAGAGAGAAGGCAGAAGCAGTCCAGAGGCGTTCCGAGGTCGGCAACAGGAATCAAGGAATGGACCGAAGGAGAAGGCAGAAGCAGTCCGGAGGCGTTCCGAGGTCGGCAACAGGAATCAAGGAATGGACCGAAGGAGAAGGCAGAAGCAGTCCAGAGGCATTCCGAGGTCGGCAACAGGAATCAAGGAATGGACCGAAGGAGAAGGCAGAAGCAGTCCGGAGGCGTTCCGAGGTCGGCAACAGGAATCAGGCAGAATGGAGTAAAGGATGAGGTAATTCAGGAGCGGGAAATAACCGAAGAAGAGTAACGCCACAATTAGCAGCAACTAGTTGTTTGAGCTCTTTGGTTTATATGGTGCAGGGGGGCGGGGCCTCCTTACACACTCTCCGTGCACGGAACGCCTCAGCTGACCTGGCGTCCTCCGCTGCACGGCCAGGCGCCATGGCAACCAATACCTGAGATATAGCGAGGATCTGGACGTACCGTCCCTTGCATGTATTTCCCGGAAAAGGCAGGTACTGCAGGTCCGTGCCGGGGGAATGTAACAGTATCTGAGAACCCAGTCTCCAAGAAGAACTCATTGTTCTTCATAGGGTAAGGCGAACATGGAGCCTGGGGCAATCTTCTTTTCAGTTGTTTAACTGCCTTGGATCGTTCCGGACCCCACATCCACTTGAATCCGCCTTCAATAAATGGACCATGGGGCAAGTGATCTCTGCGTAGTCTTCGATAAACTTCTGACTCTAATTAGTGAAGTTCAAGAAGGCGTCTAATTCTGGAGCAGTAGCGTCTTTGAATTTCAATAATGATTCCACCATCTTCACCCTGGGGATTAAGACCCGCAGGGGTGAGATTGTGCCCCAAGAAGTTCACTCAGGTGTTACACCACTGTCCTTTCTGAAAGGAGAGTTTTGTTCCGGCTTTCTGCAACTGGGTTAGAACATAGCAGATATCTGCTATATGTTCTGCTATATGTTCCTCCACAGCTGAGCTCTTCATCAGAACATCATCCACATAGGTCAGGTTTTCCCTTTGCCTTATCGGGCGTGACCTTACGTAGAAAGATGTTGAACTCATTGCCAGAGTTTATGTATCCAAAGGGGGCTTGGGTCTACTTGTATTGCTGCCCCCTAGAGGCAAACTCCAGCTCACGGGTGCTGTCCAGTTGTCGTTGGTCAAGTCAATGGCGGTGTACACCTTTGACCCTTGGAACTGTGCAAGCCCTTGATCATTGTGCCTCATTACGACCCTGGCTGCACGGGGTTAACAGCACCGTAAAAGGTGCTGGCGCCATTTACCCCGTACCGCCTCATTACGAGGTCCCCTCACGGGACCCAGGAAGTAACGCCTGGTCAAACCAGGCGTGCTTACCGGGTCCCGCGAGGGGAAGAGGGAGCAAACAACGGGCCAACTCGTAATGGCCCGTTGTTTGCTCCCTCTCCCATTCCCATTCAGCCCTATGGGGGCTGAATGGGAATGGGGAAGGACCGGGTCCGGGTCCTTGGAGGGAGGAATTACCGGGCCTTTCGAACTCAGAATGGCCCGGTAATTCCTCATTCTGTGGACCCGGATGTGATTTCAGCGGCAGCCATGCCGCCAATAGCGGCATGGCTACCGCCAAGGTCGTAATGAGGGCCATAGTCTCCATTGGCTGTTTCGTTTTAGTATCCCCAGTACAGGGTTGTTAAAGGTACTGTGGATCGGACGAATTATCCCACAGGATTCTAAATTCGCAATAATCTCCATGAGTGATTCCATGGATGAGAGAGCTATCCAGTATTGTTTCACAAAAAAGCGGAGCCATCTCTGTGTCCGTGCGGATAGTGGTTAAATGAATGGATGTGTGTCCAGAGTCACATGACTCCACTGAAAAGATATTGTGAAAATCCAGGAAGACCTATTTCAGCTTTTGTCTTTGCTCCTCAGTCTCACAGTCATGAGAAAGATTGATCCATTCTCAAACATCAGCCTGAAACCTGGAAACACCTCGGGCTTGGCGATTTCGGTGGTATCCTCAAGCTGGGTGAGGAGATCTCTTTTTATGGTGTAAACCTGAAGAGGAGGTTCCAGGGAATCGAGGTGGTGGTCCTTGACTCTGAGTACCACCTCATCCCTCCTGATGTCTCAGGGCACCTCTTCCACCCCATAAAGGCAGGACAAGTACACTAAGAAATTACCACCATGTCTGATAAAAATATTTTCTGAAGGAATACCGTCGCTGAGTCATTTGAAATTAGTCCAATGATTGTATTAGCTAAATTCATAGAATCATGTTGGGCATCAACCGCCAGTTCAATAAAGGTGTCTGCACCTGGAGTGATACTTTGAGGGTCGCTGTTATTCACCAATGCTCGAATGGAGTTGTGTTCTAGATCTACTAGAGGTGTCAGATTTAAAGACAAACATTGATGTTGAAGATGGGAATTCAAATTTGTATAGGCGTTGTGATGTTTAAGGTTTTTTCCGCGCTTAATTTCGAGGGGAATTGTGAATTGTCACACTTGTCCTGGGATTTAACATCTTCTCGCACTTGAACTTCAAATACATAAGGCAGCAATTGAGATGACAGGCATGCTTTTTGAGTGTTGTCAACATCCATGGGGTTACCCCCCAGTCATGACCAGGGTTTATTATTAATTAGGTCCAAATTGATTGCTACTTAGTGGGTGGTGACTTGCACTTAGCGGCTGACTCATCCAGAGGATTTCTAGAACCAAGAAACCTATTCTCTTTTCAAAATATTTTAGTGGACAGTTCTAGTGACTAACATACCTGTCCACCTTAAATTTCTGTGGTTTAAAATATAACTAGTAAAGGTACACTCGTTGTTCAGTTGTTCCAAATTGATTGCGAATCATCTAACAACACTCTGTTCCGACCAATCTGGTTGTTCAATTTGCATTGGAGGTGGCTCACATTTACTGCACTCTTTTTCGCATGTGTCTATTTCTGGCTCTGCACTGGCCTGTGTTTGGGTTTTCACCTCATTTTGTAATTGTTCAATGAGGTTTTGTTGTTTTACTTAAAAAATCGGACTATGCTGTGCTTTGTCTTCTAACTGTCTGATTTCTTTCAGAGGCTGTTTATATTTCTCAGTCAGCACAAAAGCCTCCCTATTTTGCACTCGCTCTTCCAGCAATTGCATATGAAAATATAAATGAGCCGTGAGTTGAGCCATTCAAATCTGCTCATCCCGATCAATGAGGTTCTGTTTACATTACACATGCCTCCCTCTTTGTGGCACCAAACACAACTTCAATAATATGAAGGATAGATAATGCTTGATCACATTTAGATTAACAACAAAGCACCATTTTGATTTTTAAAATAGGGCACACATAACATGTACAGTGCTTGATACATTTGGGCTTTTCTGTACACTTGCAAAATGCTTGCAATTTTGAAAACACAGTTCTGTAAAAATGCATGTGGCAAATAGCACCCTGTTTCCTTTTCACCCTACAGTAATGCAGAGATCGTTCTGCTATCAGGGTCACTTACTCACTCTCAGGAAAGTGTGTATATTTCTCAATGGGAAATACACACATTTCTCTTTGAAAAGCACTTCTCCCTCAACACCAAAGACCCAGGCATTAGGGATACACATCACCCCTCTGTTTAAAGGCTAGGTTTAGGGAGTGGGGGCAGATTATTAATTTCTTGCAGCCAAGAGCACACCTTTGTTTCATTACAATGTTTAAGGAGTGGTGTCAATTGGGACTTTTGTTTAAAGGAAGGACCTTCATGTCAAGGTTGAGAATGCAATAAACCCCTTTGTGTTTTAAAGGCAGGGCTTGGGAATGGTGACAATTCTCAATTTTGTGTTTGTGGCAAGGACACCATTCCTTGAAGGGCAGAGTTTTGGGAATTGGTATCAGTTGGGAATTTTGTTTTAGCGAAAGACCTTGTTCTTATCAAGGCAAGGCTTGGGAATGGTGACAATTATCCATGTCATTTATGTGGCCAAGACACCCCAATTACTTAATGGGACTAAAACATTATTCCTGCTACTAGAGAGGGTGGAATTGTTGAACTCTTCCAAGCTCACCCTTGCATCCATCTATTAGGGAGTTAACTACATTAATACACAGTCAAATATGCTAACGGTCTACACAATTTGCCCATCCACTAATGAAAGGATATAGGTTAATTAAACAGATCCCTACGCTGAAATTGTGTTTAACAATCTGCTTACTTTTGGAAATCTCTGGGCTTGGCACAGATGGAGTCTAACCAGGGCTTCACTTTTGGGGGAAAACCAGATTCTGGCCATCACTTCATTTAATGGGATCCCACAGCATTCATCCCTCTATGGACTCCAGTTAAGTATCACAGCCTCTGTTTTCTGGTCTCCCCAGCAATGGGAATCTCCAGCACTCTTGCAATATTTCCACCCAGATGATTTTTCAGCAGATCTCCTTTGGTGATTTCTAGGCAGCTGTCCCTTTTCCAAAGTGCAAGACCCTTTTATCCTCTAAGCCCCACTTATGGGAAATTAACATTAGGAGGTGCTAAAATACATCTCTCTCATCCTCCAAGGCCAGCCTTTCTCTCATGGGTACGATGTTCTTTCATCGTCAGGCATTTCAAAGCCTGCAGTTTAAACATGTTTCACAATTCATCAAATTCTTTTGGGGGGTGGGAAAGGGCAAATAAGTTGTCAGGGTTTGGTATATGTGAAAATAGGTGCAGGAGGGGTGAATTGGGGGACCCCCCCAACAAAACAAAAAACAAAATTGATGAACTGTGAAACACGTTTAAATTGCAGCCTTTGAAATGCCTGGTGATGAAATGACATAGAACCCTCTAACGATTGGTTCAGGAGTCTAGAACAGAAATATTGCAAATCCCCTTTGAAATAAAAATTCTCTTTTCATGCCCAGTTTTACCCCAAAAGTGTCTACATGGCAACATTTTGTAATTTACCAATAAATACCATGATATGTAGATATTAATATTCCCCTCCTCATGACGGATCAGTAGAAGTTATTTTATTTTCAGCAGACTATAGCACGGGCACAGTATGGTTTTTTGCCATTTAGACGAAAAGTATAATAGTCATGAATTAGAAATTTGATATCCAGATCCAGGACATTTTCATGGAAGTGGGAAACACAATTTTTACTGTGCCGGTGTTTAGTGGTTGTTATGACGCGGTTACGGAATGGGCGGTACCTGCAATGCTGGTATAGGGGGGTTGGTGGCCCGTTACCGGCATGGCGGTTTTGCCACTACCGGCATGGGGTAACGCGCATGCTCGTGCACTTGTAATCACCCGCTATTAGCGGGTTCATACGAGGTAATGAACCCGGTTTTACCACGCAACTCGTAATGAGGCCCAGTGTCTCACCAGTACAAAGGAAAGTGGACATAGTACCTGACAAAAACACACCATGAGCTCAATTGTGGATGCAGTATCATGGAAAGAAAAATATGCAGCAAACATGGATACAAATAGCTTACTTCAGCTTTCTGAAATATAAAAATAGACACAAAATAGAATTTGGAATAATTGACCAACTGCCAATCTATAGGTCTATGAGCAGATGTATTCTGCCATGGGGAATACATTACATTACATATTTGCTTCTTTGTACCCATGCAGTGCAACTCAACCGACAGCAAGACCAATGATGTGAAAGCACTACAGAAACCCCAGGGATACTCCCCACCTTTTGACTAACGCTCAATTTATCTCCATTTTACCACACATAAACACAAACCTGCCACTCGCACATGGTTACAAAAAAATAAAATTCCATCTCCCAAACATTAAAGAAAACAAACGTACACCTCTACTACTAGAACTAATATATTGAGACCACAGACAACACACACCCACATTAAAAGCACAAGCACCTTTGGACACAGAGCCTTTGATGCCTTCCACACATCTCATCTAGAAAGTTCAGAAGCATGCCGAGCACTGCGATCTTGCCTAACCCACTCCTCTCAACTAAACCAACCCACCCACTCTCCTCCAAATCTGTGAGTGCACCTGGAGACAATAGAAATGGCAGTGGTGTACGGTACAAATCCTAATGACATAACATAAATGCAAATGTCTATCATGATCTGTAAACTCCTCAGACAATTGAGCCAGCTCACAGCAACACTTAGACTGTGCACCACCAAAATTGAAATGTCCTCTGAGCTTTGTCTCCCATGGACCTTTTAGTTGATTTTCAAAAATTATTGTGTATATGTCAGTCATAATGATGTCGAAGGCTAGTCTAAAGTGTTAATTTATAATAATTCCCACAATAATTCAATAATCAAATTCAATCAGCTGTCTGCTTCATGGGATTAACATTTATGAATCAGCCTATGTTTTGTTCATGCAGTCAAATTCACCAAATGCCTGATTCTCAACAATGAGATTAAGATGTATCTGTATAATGGGGAGTTCCAGGCAACTTGCAATTTCTGGTTCTTGCCCAAGGATGTTTTCTTCCCAGAGATAACATTAATTTTACATCATATTAAATCTGAAGTTGCAATATGCTGTTATTTTTCAATTACTTAATACAAAAATATTTCTTTGCAAACATGGGCATCTGTATACAGCAAATTATGTTTTTAATGTAACCCTTTCAAAATGGATCCCATTTTTTTAAAACAAATCCAACGATCTGCAAAAATGCCTTGTGTTTCACATATAACAACCGTACCAATTTTGTTTTCAATACTGTGAATGTTCTGCTTGAATAACACATGCGGATAAGGTTGTTGGGTGCATATTTCTTCTGGCACAGTGCATGGAGAAGTGTGTCTTCACAGTATGATTAGTGACAGCATGGTAATGTGAGAATGATACTTTCTACATCTTTGTGTTTGCTCAGAGAAGCTTATGCAAAAATACAATTTTGCACCTAATAGAACTTTTCCCTATTGATGCACCTCTGTGTGTTTTGCATCTCCCATGTTTCAACATTGCCTAATGCAATAGCAAACAAATTAAATAGGTTCTGACGTAGTAGCTTGCCCTGGTTGTAAAGTGGTCAAAACAGACATACGCATAATATGAATCAAGAGTAAGCAGGAGACATTAAAGGGTATACAAGAATGCTCTTTGTGGGTTCATTGTGGAGAGTTAATCACAACTTGACCATTGTTTGCTTTAATTCTATTTTATAATGGTTGAAAGGAGGTAAAACAAACGTTTGGCTCCCATGCAAGAATAATTGTAATTTGCCAAACCACATGGGTAAAGCTATTGTACTAATGGATGCCAACTATTTAATTCAAGAGCATTAAGTTGGGATTGAAGAATGTCAACCTAAACCAGTTCTCCCTCTTGATCAGTGGATAGTAAGCTGTTGTACTGCCTCCTCTGCAATTGTAAGTTGGAGCAGAAACTGCATAGTTGATCCTGTGTTGCACTTAAAGCCAAAGGTATTATTGAAAAAAATACTAATCCGTTCACCTGCACAAGTTATGTAAATCCTGAGTTTTTTTTTTCAAAATAAAAAAACAAAACCCAGATCAAAAGGTGTTTTATAGGATTGTGTGCTTTCTCGATATCGGTAGCAACTTACTGCAGTTAAATCAAAATCCAAAATCAGATCTTCATGTGACCATTATGAATTCCTGAGTAAATTACTCTTAAATAAAAAAGGAGACAAGCGTCTATTTATAATCTTGCTAAAGGAATTCGTGAAAAATAATGCAATTGTTACATTTGGTCTGCCGGTAAATAAGAAATCAATGAAAGCATCAATTGTGACAAGTGACTATCATCTTGGTCCCTTAGTGTTTCAAGTGAAAATGATCTAAGGTTAAATGTTAATATTACAGCAGTGAACAACGTGAATTAGTTGGCATTGTGTTATTGGCAATAGACATTAGTATGAGTATGATTAGGATTTTTAATTATTGAATCTTCACACAGTTGCACAACACCATAGAAGATACAAAGAGGGGTTACCAAGGATATATTATGTCCTGTTGTTTAATAAAAGAACAGAATTGTCCCAGGACAATAATCAATGTTCCAACTAATAAAGTAAGACTAGTCAGATGTCTAAGATGTAGTTAATTACTAAGTCAATGGGCCTCATTACGACCCAGGCGGTAACCATGGCTCTATTTGCGCCATGGTTGCCTCCAAAACCTTACTGATTCCGCCATGGTGAATGGAGCAATTACCGCCCCATTCCAAGGTTGGCAGGGGTGGTAATTCCCCATTCACCATGGCCCTTCCCCATTCCCATTTGGCTCAATGGGGAAGGCGCTAATAACGGTACCACTAATTGCGGAAAGGGACCTGGGAATAGGGCAGTAAGGGATTACCGGCACCAGTGCCCTTACCGGTACCGGTATTCCCTTACCGCCCAGGTCGTAGTGAGGCCCAATGTATGGTATCCAGGACTGATATATAAAATAGGTTGAACCCAAACAATAAACTGTAATCAAAGTTACAGTAAAGTCACAGATGAGCAAATAAACACATATGACAATCAATGTGCTAAACTCAGTATACACTGAAATAAGATGATGTTAAGAAAATATATGAAGACCTAAATTGCACACAAACACAGTTAACAGCAATGTGCATTATGCATGGGTCAAAGAAGATGTATGAGTAGTGGCTAAATCCATATGTAGAAGTCAGCCATTAATGTTCGGTAGTGGAAGATGGCTAAATATAATTTCCCCTGCCTTGTCAGATCTGTTCCCCTTGTTGTGCACTAATGGCACTCTGAGAATGGAATGTACTAGATTCTCTCAGGTCAATAATGCCTCCCACCTTCTTATCCTGCACTTGCTAATTCTCGTCAGCTGTTTGCTTCAACTAAATATAGCGTTACCAGCAAAGTTTGATTACAAAGGGACTAATATATGTAACATACAAATCAGGTGGCAAAGAGATACACCATTATAAAGTGATGAATTTTAATGTTATGATAATGATACGGTTCATTAGCAACCATGTTGATGAAATTGTAACACTGACAATGTTTTTTCAGAATATAAAGGTTATTGTTTATTTTTCACTACCTATTACTAATACTTATTAGGTCTGGCACCATCAACGGTCGGATGGTCTGAAAATTATATGTTAGTATTAAATAAGTTAACAATGTTGATATTAGCTTTAAAACATTCTGGTTTTTTTTCAGTCACAATATAGAAACCAAATGTTAAGTAAAAAATATAACCAAGTAAATGTGTCATTGCTTTGATTTGAATTTAAGGGGGAAAGACGTGTTAACATCATGGATCTCATATGCCATCATAGAACGGTATGCAAGTGACTGTTAGCATTCTGTACATTAACTGAAAAGTTATGGAAACATCTCTTACTTTCTCAACTGTAATCAGTCACATATTGTAGACCAAATTGACAGTTGATATAGAAATGATGAAGCATGAGGTCTGTCAGGCAGACTCATCAATAATCAGACTAAAAAAATCTATTACCAAATAACACTGTCGGGGAGAAGCTGGATCCCCCCCCCCCCAGGGCAGTGGGGGGCCAGCAGCCATACCCTCACCAGCTATGGGAGGCCCCAACACCTCCCATATGGCCCCCAGAAATGCAACAGAGTCCCAAGCAGGCAGCAGCATGTTTCGAACTGCATTTATTTCTAGGCAAAGAAAAAGAAAAAAAAGAAAAAGAAAAGCACAGAGCATCGTGCATCGCGAGTTCAGGCGCCGTCTCCCCCGGGGCTGTCTTGCAAGTAAGTTTTATAATCACACTGCAGGCTGACCTCACAGAATTGGATCAGCTCCCAGAAACCTATCTCCTCCTGTTATTGGCTGCAAAGTGGTGGGTTACATATGTAGCCCTTATAGAGAGCCTGATAATTGGATATTAACCTCCTGCGTCAGTGGGTTGATTTAGCTGTGCCAGCCCCCATTACCTAATTCTAATCTTGTTGCAATGTGACTTTGTTCCCATAACTTTTAGCTGAACAAGCAGTTCGCACCTGGGCTCTGGCTTGTTACAAGTTATGTTTCAATGTTGTGCGTGTCCTTGAGAAAATGTCTTTCTTTCCCAGAAAGAAAAAAAAAGCACACTGGGTTGCCGTGATTTATTCGCATTTGTGGATAATTAAAAAATGTTTGTCTGCAGAAAGCAATTTTATCTTGAATTTGCGGCCTTGGCAGTTCGAATGTTTTGCGAGGAATGTTGATAAGGCTCCCGCAGCCAGTGTTCAGTGAGTGAAATGAACTTAGCTGTAATTTTCCTGAAACATAGCTTTACACTGTGCATTTAGACCATGTTAATTCATATAGGCATTTGCAAGCCTTTAAACAGGGATTTTTGTGTTTGTAGATTCTGATATTGCAGCATTGATTCTAATGTAGCATAGAAGTTGCACTGTTGGTGAAGTGGGTGTGTTTCAGCATATTTGTCACCCATGGGTGCGCTGGGGCCTGGTTCAAATGATAAGTGCGCTCCTTGTTCTTCCTGTTGTTCTTCTATGTATGCGCTTGGGGTGCGGGGGCATGGATTTGGTCTCGAATTTCCCTCTTCAGTCCCCCCTCTGGTCGACTTTGTCGACCACACCACCAAGCAACATTCACCTCCTTCCGGTCTGCATATCCTTGCCAATTCCTTGAAGTGTCCATAATTTTCTGCATTGTTGTTGATCAACAGTACATATGGTAGTGTTCTCCTTCTGTGTTCCACCACACTCACTTCCCTTCGTACTTCCTCTGATCACAGGGAGTGGCCACCTTTATTACTGCTGGAACCATGTTGCGCACCGCTATCTTAGTCCGGCTCTTCCTTTCACCATGTCTCTTATTTGAATTCCGATGTCTTCTTCTGTTGTTCTCTTGCAATGTATCTCTATCTTGCACAATGGTGCTGTGCTCGGTACTCGTCCTTCCGTTGTCACCTTCAAGCAACCAGGAAGTCATGATGTCATCCATTACCATGCAAGCACTAACTAGTTCTTTGCTTTCTCTTTTCAGATGCATTTTTTGCTGATCATTCTTTGGTATGCTGGTACTGCACCCACTCATTCTTCTTTCTCGCTCGAGAAGTAATTCCCCCCTCTTTTTACTTCTCTGTCTGTTTCTCTTCTTCCGTTGTTTTCCATCTTGGTGAATGTGTCACTCTTCACATCTTCCTTGGTCATCACCAACAAGGGCATGCTGATGCGCACCAATGAACACTCTCCTCCCCAATTCAGTGGTAGTTTCTCTTGGTCTTTGGATGCATGTGCTCAATAGTAGTCCATAAGCAGTGATGTTCCTGCTCTCATCTCGCAACTTCTCTCAACCTTCTTGCATCCAGCATGATTGTCCACTTCTTGTCACTGCTGTGCTGGTAACATAACGTTGGTACCTTAACAGTATACGTCCTTCTTCAGTGACCATCTTTGCTCTTTTCTCCCACTCTGTTAGGCACTTATCATATTTTTGTCTTTTTCATTTTATTTTTTCTTCTCTCTTTTTGTTTTTCTTTCTTCTTTTATTATTTATTTATTTATTTATTTATTTATTTATTTATTTATTTTTCAATCTCAATGTTGCTGTCTTCCCTTGCAATCTTCTTCGCTCCTTGTCATACATGGGCGTCCTGCTCTGCTGTAGTAATTTCTGTTGTAATCAATTCTCTTCCGGCATATGTTAAAGAACAGTCAGGACAGCTCTCTCCAGTGGTGTCCCTACCAATTTTGTACATGTGTGCATGTTGTTGGTCACTTCTGATATGTGTGTTATGTGTATGTTTTACTCCCCTTGTGTCTGCCTTTAACTCTCCTTACTTTAGCAGCAGCTTTTCCTCACCCACTGACGCCGTAACTCTTCCTGCTTAGGTAAGGGAATGTTAGCAGGGGATACAGCGGTAATGCTCATTATTACAACTAATTTTCAAATTACCACCCCCATAATTTCGTTCATCATTAATAGTCCCATCGTGAAGGTAAAAGTCCTTATTTGCGTGCCCATAACCACTTACACTGCTGGGTCCTTGCAGCTGATGAGATGATAAAGTTGCCCGCCTGAAAATCGCAAGAAAAGCATTAATACGTTAGTACATGTTAGTAACCTCAAGCTCCGCGAACTAAACAATCACTAAGGGCAAAATCAAACCTCCCCCTGGACATTTCGTGTTTTCAAAATTTCTCAATATGGGTAGGGAAAATCTTGGGCTGTTTATTCAATGGAAGCAAGGAAATATACTTCAGGGAAACATGCTCTAAGGGGTCTGAGGTTCTTGATAGGGTGGGCAATTGAGTGGGGAATGCTACACAATGTTTTGATCAGTAGGCCTCACAGTTTCTAATGGAAGATAACATTAAGGAAATTTCCTACACATTTCTAACAGCATACATACGCAACAACCTGCATGTGCGGGGAAAAGAGAAGAAACAAAACAGTGTTACAGCTGTAGGTGCAAAAAATGTAATATGAAACTCAATTAAACTTTGGAAATGCGTGTGTCGGTCCCTATTCTAGTTGCTAGTGTGCGTTGGACCATGGGATGGCCATGTTTCCCTAACTCGGGAGAGTTCGTGCTATTTTGCAGTTCATGAAAATCTCTTGCGTTGGCCCTGTTGATCGTTGCTCCCTCGTTGCCAGGGTGGCCACCGCTTTGTAGGGCTTGACGCCTTACACTTCTAACAAAGTCTGTCAGGAGGGGAAAATGTCCCACTGTAGTCCATAGCCATTGGGTGTTGGTTGTCCGTTGTCTTCAGGCCTGCCCTGGGTCCTTTGTATCTGGCGAGAAATGAAATGGAAGCGCTTGAGACCTGAGAATTTACATATTCTTTATTTTCTTGACCTAACCTCTCTGCACTACTCTCACACTATTCAGTGTCCTAGTGGGAGGAGCCAATGGTACACCTATGCACCATCCTGTCACCACCTGGTGGCATTCAATGGCGGTCTGACTGTAAATTATTACACAATTCGGAATGTACCCAGAAAATGGGTAGGCACTTAATTTATGTGAAGATACTCATTACACACTTGGATCATATATATGCAATTTGGGTGCTAGTGTACAAATGGGCCTTTAGATCTTTGTATTTACTGTGCTCTTGTTATAAGTTATTTATAGTGCGTGCCTTTGTCCCGTGGGGCATCAGGCACTGACAAGCTAAATAGGGAAACATCAGGGTGGTAAATTTGTCATATAGGGTGGCTGTGTTTCTAAATTAAGTGCACCATGTTACTTAGTTAAGATAATGGCAGGGTTTTTAAAACTTTTTTTTTTTCTATGGCTCCTCTCTCACTTCTCAGGGCGTGCCTCGCAGTGAACTGCAGGCACTTTAAGCTGGTACTAATGAAATCCGCTACCAATTTACTCCCATTCTCTCTATCCCACCCCATGTCCACTTTTTAAAGCCTACCTACTCTGTTAATTACTCATTTAGTCTAGTATTTTATTACTCCACTACTGTAATTACTGTTACATTTAAACAATATATATTTCTAATTACTGTTACATTTAAACAATATATATTTCTCCCCCCAATATCTGCTCTAAAATTTTAATACAACCATTATGCTCCAGTTCGTGCAGCAATGACCTCTTTCCCTATGTGTGTTGGCTAATGCATTTGTGCCAGTGTTATTTTCAAAAGCGCTAGTGGCAGTACCACTTGCACTGTTATTTTGTCGCCAAATTAATTCTGTTGGGAACATGGATCATCCACCCTTTACCCCTATTTCTCTCCTCCTGTGGTGAACTGTCAATGAAATGTAGGCCTCCCCCCTCAAGTGCACCTTCTTCCACCTTGTGTGTCTCATTTAATTGTTCTGTGTTAATCGTGTATTCATGAGCCCAGTCTCCTCACTGAAAGATGTGTGCTCAAAATGTAGCTAAATGTACTCTCTTGTGATGCGCTATCATTATGCACCCCCCTCTGTACTGTGCACCCCCATTATTCTTAAACAATCTTCCTTACTTTCAACATGTGTATGCCTGGTGTTTAACAAGTTATGGATTTCTCTGTTAATAAGGTGGTCATATCCACATTGCTCATGATGTCACAAATGTCTCTTCCCTAATGCATGGCCTAGTCGCCCCACTGTCACCCAGAAAAGAAAATGTTTTGATACCTATCACCACCCCTATGCAATTGTCCTCTGCATTATTGAGTGTGCGTGAGTGTGTGTGTCGGCGCGCGTCTCGCCCGCTCTGTCGGGGAGGTGGAGCATGAGTGTGTGTGGCAGAGTGAGTCAAATCAAGTTTGTCTTGGGCTGTTCTATTAGCGGTATAATGTCAATCTATGTCCTTTGAAAGATTTGTTCCCCATCAGGAAGACCCCACCCAGTCATGTAACCGGTACCATTGCTATTGTGTCAGTGTTCTGTATGGGTGCTGGCTGCTGTGCAGTGCCCCTGTGTTGTCATTCTAGTCAGTCCTGGGGTAGTGGTGCTGTCATTTGTTGTGTCTGTACATGTAGTGGTGACAGTACCTGCATTGGTGCTTGTGGTGTCTGCTGAAATGATCCCATCCTGCCCCATGTATCCTCCCCACATGGGCGGTGCATATTGTGGTGATTGTTGACACTGCTATTGTGATTCTTGTGCGTGTGTGTTGAAGCTGTTTTTAACTGCCCCTCCCATCGCATGCTTGAATGATTTATTTTGTGCCTACTTGTCCTCATCTGCCTTTCTCTGCCCCTGTGTCATCAAATATTACACTCCCGGAGGTTCAGAAGGGTGAGTCCCCTCTTCCCTATGCTCGCGCTGGTTCAGCATCAGCTGACCCCTCGCATTTTCCCTTTCCTTCGTGCACACAGTTCAACTGTAGCCATGTGCTTTTAAAGCTATTCCCGTGTAAGTGCTGTGTATGTGTGTCCTTAGCGATTGCTGCACGCTTCTGGAGAAGCCGCCTATGAGCAGCCATGGTCTTTTTAATTTACCTTCAGTACTTTTTAATCTTTGCACACTATGTTTTACTGACTTATTTCGGCATGGAAGTTGTGTGCTACACAACAGGTGAAGGGGAGTCATTTCTGTATTGTGTGATACATTTTACCTCTATTCAATTCGAAAATTTCGATAGTCCGCTGTTCAGGGAGCAAAAGTTAGAAGATAATTGAACATTATTCAACTTCTGTGAGCCTTCTTGGCTCCGCACCTTAGCCAGTGCACTCCACGTGCAATCCATCTTCACCAAACCATTGCCTTCTCCGGCACACCCCCACAATCTTGCGCATGTGTTTTCCACACACCGCCTCTGGGTCACCTATTCTCCAAATCCAAAACCACACCACTATCTCCACACCATCAAAACTTTGTGTCCTTATGCATCAATCTGAAGGTGACGTCACCAAACTAAAAACACAATGCAAATGAAAAGACAAATGTGCATACACAGAACAATAACCCATTTCTCCCAACCCCACAAAAATCCCAAAATAAAACCCCACAATCCCCACAGCTGTCTTCCTGTCTCAACTGGAACAAGGTAAACCACAATAAACTCTTATAATTGGACTGCACACACTGCGTCGCCTAGTGTGTGATACGCTCCTCACCAGGGGATCTTAACCAGCCAACTATCTTCCACTCACTGAACTAAACGCTCAATTAGCAGGGAACCTCATCTACTCATTGATCTATAACGTCAATTCATAGGAAATCCAGACCCCGTACATGAAATCACCATCCAGACCAATCAGCGCGGCACTCCTGTTCTAGACCAATCAGCGTGGCACTCCTGTTCTATGTGTAGGGAGTCACTACCCCACCCAATATGCTCAAAAACACAAGAAGGGACCACTGCCACCACCCCAGTCCCAACTACAATTCACGTGCCGATCACTACCAATGCGCTGAATTTTGTGACAATGTACAATCACCCACCACCCAATTTACAATCCCTCCCTCAGTTTCTACCCAAAAAAAACACTTTAACATTTCTACTTTAAACATTTCCCCCCCTCAGAGCCCATGTTGCTGGTTTACTTACATTTTCCTATGCTGCACTGGCAGTTGCACCGCTGCTGGACACCCCCTCAATGCGCTTCACCGGACCCCTTCTCCTGCAGGGCTCTCACCCGCCCTCAAGCGGGGTATTTCCAAGTGGCCCCCGAAGCCTTTAGCCGGTTACGCGTTTTCCGGTGGTCTTCAGGTGCAGGCGAGGGTCCCACAGCTTCCTTGAGTCGGCGGCAGGGAGCTCAGTCCACCGCAGGGCTTGCGCAGGCAGAGCTCATTCACCCATGTTACAATGAGCAATGAGCCTCACAGAGGGCACCAACTTGTCGGGGAGAAGCTGGATCCCCCCCCCCCAGGGCAGTGGGGGGCCAGCAGCCATACCCTCACCAGCTATGGGAGGCCCCAACACCTCCCATATGGCCCCCAGAAATGCAACAGAGTCCCAAGCAGGCAGCAGCATGTTTCAAACTGCATTTATTTCTAGGCAAAGAAAAAGAAAAAAAAGCAAAAGAAAAGCACAGAGCATCGTGCATCACGAGTTCAGGCGCCGTCTCCCCCGGGGCTGTCTTGCAAATAAGTTTTATAATCACACTGCAGGCTGACCTCACAGAATTGGATCAGCTCCCAGAAACCTATCTCCTCCTGTTATTGGCTGCAAAGTGGTGGGTTACATATGTAGCCCTTATAGAGAGCCTGATAATTGGATATTAACCTCCTGCGTCAGTGGGTTGATTTAGCTGTGCCCGCCCCCATTACCTAATTCTAATCTTGTTGCAATGTGACTTTGTTCCCATAACTTTTAGCTGAACAAGCAGTTTGCACCTGGGCTCTGGCTTGTTACAAGTTATGTTTCAATATTGTGCATGTCCTTGAGAAAATGTCTTTCTTTCCCAGAAAGAAAAAAAAAGCACACTGGGTTGCCGTGATTTATTCGCATTTGTGGATAATTAAAAAATGTCTGTCTGCAGAAAGCAATTTTATCTTGAATTTGCGGCCTTGGCAGTTCGAATGTTTTGCGAGGAATGTTGATAAGGCTCCCGCAGCCAGTGTTCAGTGAGTGAAATGAACTTAGCTGTAATTTTCCTGAAACATAGCTTTACACTGTGCATTTAGACCATGTTAATTCATATAGGCATTTGCAAGCCTTTAAAAAGGGATTTTTGTGTTTGTAGATTCTGATATTGCAGCATTGATTCTAATGTAGCATAGAAGTTGCACTGTTGGTGAAGTGGGTGTGTTTCAGCATATTTGTCACCCATGGGTGCGCTGGGGCCTGGTTCAAATGATAAGTGCACTCCTTGTTCTTCCTGTTGTTCTTCTATGTATGCGCTTGGGGTGCGGGGGCATGGATTTGGTCTCGATTTTCCCTCTTCAACACCCAAAAATGTTTTGGGAATATAATTGTTAGCACTCTGTAAGGATTCATCAGAAGTTGTTGAAAGTATACAGAAAAAAAGATTGATGGTAGTATGTGACTGATATTGATATGATGGAAAGACATATGAGAAACACAGTCCCAAAGTAAGACTGGTTTTAGGATAACATCGAATAAAGAAATGTGTGTAATTGTTAGAAGTGAAAAACTGAATAGGCACAGGCATCCAACCTGGAAGCAAATACCTCATCTATGGTGGTCTAGAAGTATGTATTCATTCATGGTGGGGTTTAGCTTTAAGTAAGACCTTGTCATTCACATTTGAATGGCTTCAAGGCATGAGCCAGGTGAGTGATATCTTGCAGGCCTTGACCTTTAGGTACACTCATGTAACATCTCCATACTGGTGTATTACAATGTTGGGGCCATTTAGCAATGAGCCCTGCAGTTTAATTTAGAGGTTAAAGATGACCAGGAAGCGAATGGAACACAGACAAACTCCACAGGGGACAGAGTGGTATTCAGACTTGAGGGATCTCATTTGTACATCCTAGTTTCTGCCAGACAGGTAGGATGTAAATCATTTCAGGTATGTACCAGAGAAGCCCATATTGTATGCGAGGAGGGTGAACAGTGTGTTATGGTCGACCATATTGAACTCAGCCGAGAGGTTCATGAGGACCACGATTCTCCTTTGTCTATAATTTTACACTGGGTGGTGGCTGCCTCACTGCTGAATTTGGGACAGAACCCAGGTTGGTAATTCATCAGCAGACTGAGTTGCTGGATTTATTTAAGTAGTTGATTAGCAACTACCTTTTCCATGACTTTTCCGATAAATAGGAAGCTCATGATCTGTCAATGTTTTGCCGGATCTTCCAGATAGAAGGCAGATTTATTCAGGAGTGGGCATATGCGCCCTGTTTTTAGGGTGCCTGAGAATGCAACCTTGCTGAGGGAGCTGTTGACTATCCTAAAAAGAGCAGCAAGGGCAGAACCTGTATGTTTTTTAAGTATGGTGGCCAGGAGGATCTAATCTGTGTTAGAGGTCAGGTGTAGGGTTGCGAGCACGTATGAGAGGTCCTCAATAGAAAAGGGAGAGACGACAGTTCAGGGTTGAATGATCTTCGCTTCAACCCAGTTCCACCACCTCTCATTAATGGGCAACACAGCGCTAATCCCTTATTATCCTTTTCGGCTTTGGGCTCTCCCTCCAGATGGCACACTTCAAATTATTCCACTTAACACACCAATGAATACTGACACACAGAAACCATATACTTCCAACCTGCAGCTATCAGCACCGCAGGTTTCACATGTGCTGTTCGCGTTATCCCACTAAAAACTCACCCCTCTTCCCTTACAGAGCCATCAACAGCAGATCAGATACAAATGCTACAATGACGATTTACAAGACCACTTACTGTTATTATTGTTATTATTATTAGTTGTGACATGTGTAGTCACTGATTTATACCAGTTAAGATGTGGGCTATGCTTCTGCAAATATTTTCCTGAAGGTCTCCTATCTGATCATTCTTCTCAAGTTGTGTTGGACTATAGGGTCTTACTAATCCTCGTAAATAACATGTATATTTTCTGGTCAGCACCCGAACCTCCTATTTCTGCATTAAGGTCTCCAAAAATGACCGTAATTGTGAAGTCAATCGCCCTTGCAGGCTTATTTATTAAGTAGGAAGTATTGTCTACTAAATTGTCAAAATCTGTTATTTTCTCTAGATACATGTTGATGTTTATCATTATCAAGGTAGTTGCCTCCAGAAGCAACACATCCATCACCTGAACAACATCAGAGGGAGCTTCTTCTTGAATTGAGAGTGACCTGACTTGTACTTTCTTTGGGTGGTCCTTTTCCACCAATAGAGGCTTCTTAATAAAACGATGCTCTTCTCTGCCAAGCCACTTGCAGATAGTTGATGTTCGGGCAGGTCTATTAACGTGGCAGTAATACTGAAGGGCTTTGGCATTACGCTTATTCTGCTACTGTAGTGGCTAAAAGCTGGGAGAGATGACCGGCAAACAGATCTTGCCAATGCTCTGCAAGGGATTAAACACATTAGGTGTGGTTTGCCCACTTCATTTAGTCTCCTCCTGATTGGCATCTTTTTTTTTTGAAATATGAAAATAAGGACGCATGCATTCATCATTAAGTAAATTCGGGTATGGAACCCTTTTTTGTTTTTCTGGTTATCTTACCGTTTGTATTAGGTAAAGCTATTGTATAAAGGTGGTTCATTGGCATTAATCTTCAGTCCTCCTGTGAAAAACAGTAATCTGTTCCTGTTCACGAGTGCTAGATATGTTGCCTGTTGTCTGAAAGGACGGTGTGGTCCAACCCAAGTCTCAGCACCTTTGATAACCTGCTCTTTCTCTGTGCTGCCGATTGGTCTGCATCTTCCCTCAGGAGTACACCCGATGATATTATTCCATGTTACTCCACAGTGATGTACAATACTACTACTGTTCCATACACTGTGTGGGATGCAATGGGATTGCATGCCTCGTCTGCCTTGTATGTGGGTGTGGGGCACACATTTACACCTGACCAGGGTTGGTGGAATTCCAGAAGGACTGGCTGTATGTTTTTAGCTTTTCCCCAGGATTTGGAAAGAGAGAACACGTAGTTGCCACTAACTGTGAGCCTGTATTTGTGTGTCAGATTCTCAGAAACAATAGGGTGAGGACGGGTTTCACCATAGTTGCATGGCCTGCCTGGCGTATGCCGTGCATTTAGCAGATAATTTTCCTCGTTTGCACATTGCTCATGCATTTTTCCTCGCTTTCGTTTTCGTAGATTTATTTTTATATATGTTGTGTGTTTGGGGGCAGGGGGTTTAGGGTGGTGGGTGGCAAGGTGAGGTGGTGCGGTTGTGTTAGATGGGCGTTTGGTGGAACCCCCATTAAATAAAAGCGACCACTGGGAAAGATTTGCGAATAATGCGGAAACGAGGAAAGTGACCTCAAAAACTCGTATGTTTTCATCATAATGGTACCCCATTTCATCGTCGCTAACTCATTCAATTCCCCCCCTTCCAAATAACATTTCCAAAGCCTGCTTTTTTGAAACTGATAAAATATGCTCACACATTGTGATTTTTTAAAAACATTTTTTGGGATACTTTTTTTATGATGGCATTCTCAACGACATGTTATTTAGACCGGGCAGTACACCATGGAATTAGACACTCAACTGAGTTTTGTCAAAAGCGTTCTGCAGCACTGCTGATCACAGCCCTCAGAACACAAGACAGACCCCATAATCTACAGTTCTTTTTCTATGAAGTTTGTTTTTAAGTGACCTTTCTGCATTTATATTTTGACCGAGGTGAATACTGAATGGCGACGAAAACCAGCGAAGTGAATCTAATGGCAGAACATGTTCATGTAGTGTTGCGATCCTGAGAAGATATGCCTATGTGTTCCCCCATCGCAGGAAGGTCACAGTGAGAAACATGGCTCGGCTCGTGCTAACCCCAGAAGCCTATTTGTTAAAAACAATGCACATGCCAAGCTTTGACAAATCCTTTGTGAACGTATTTGTTTCTTCAATGCATTTGGATTCATACTGTGAATAACGCCTCCTCATGCCTCGCTTGCTCCAATAAAGCAGCCAGCGGTAATGTATGCAAATGGCACATAGACGTCAGTAATCATTCTATAACGCTACCCAAAGAATACTACTTTTCTTTAGAAGAGAAACATGATTCGGGCCCATCAGAAAAGCAGAACCACTAAGTGATGTACAGGAAATAATAAATAAGCTATCAAATGACACTCTGATGAAAAGTAAGTCTTATATGGCGGGCCTGCAATTTGGCTAGATGGGAATTTGACTGGATATTTATGACAAGACCGTATGTTGCCAGACACCTAGAAAAGTAGTTATGACTTAGCTTTTAAGTACATTTCGGCATTTAAATGTGAGCTCATTTTTGATTCTGGAGCCAAAATCCGAGAGCCAAGTTGCATTGTGCAGTCTTGACTCATGCACAAAGTACAACTACAAAAACAACCAATAAAATAAACGCACACATAACATGCTTTGTGATGCAAAATGACCTCCTGGTACAGATGATACTGGAGTCTAAGGTGAGTGAAGATACTCTTTACTTGGTTGTAGGTTACAAGTAGTAAGTTACAGGTACACTGGGGACACGGGTAGAACACATACATCAGGAGACATCCACCTGCACCCTCTCTCTCAGTCAGGCCCACTTCAATTGACACCCATGGAGCATATTGCACATAGCATTCTATCAGCATTCTACATCCAAGCACTCATAACATTCCAAACTCGCACAGAAACAATTACAAGTCACAACACATCTCCCTCCTTTAATCAAGCAAGACAAACACTTGAATGAGACATACATACCAATAAAACCCAAACATGTACACTCATTAACATTGCACAAGAACACAACTAAAGGCAAACAACACAAAGACCCTCACACAACTCTATTCCAACTTCAAGGAGGAAAACTCACACACAGCAAAACCTACACCGGCCTCACAACAGTGGGGCAAAAATGCAATACTTCTCCCCCCACTGTCCTCATAAAGGTAGGACAAAACTGCACTAACAATACCCCTCCCCTTTTCTACTGAGTAAAGGAGAGGCACCCATACCTGAGAATGGAATGCCACACACCACCCTCACAAAACGGGCTCCAAGCCCCACACCCAAACTCAACTTCACACATCCAGTACTCAACAATCTCACCTCAGACACGGGTACACGACACCCAACAAAACCAAGTGCTCCTCACATAAACAGAAGATGCCCAGCTTAACCCAAAACAGTACAGCCATCAGGGCGAATACCCCACTGGTCACAAAACATGGCGTTGACACCCCAACAACCACTCGGGGGTCCAACACTACAATAACAAATCTAGGGTGCCCAAAACCCCAACTCCCCAACTAATGGGTGTCCAAAACCCCACCACAAGGTCCAACACGAGTATCCAACACTCCCCAAACTGAAATGGCAGAGGTTCACCAACCCCAAAACATGCCGGGTGTCCAACACCCCAAAGCGGCACATAGGTAGATCATAGCTCAAAATAGTTGACACCAAGCCACAACAGAACACACTTTACACTAGCTGCCTTAACGTAACTCATGGTTTGCTAGACCACAAGCTAAGTTTACAAACACAACACAGAACACACATACAGCCTCACAACACAGCATGCGGTAAGTACGCATGTAAAACACATGGTAAATGAAGAACGTTTTCTTTCCTAGTCTTATCAAGTCCATGGCCTGAGATTAAAGTCCACAAATGCTGTTTGTTCCTGTAGAGGAAAATTGTTAAACATAAAATATATCACACACTTGTCAGATAACTAAGTCACAATTGTTGTACTTGATGCTCAAATTAACAGAGGCCATGTCAAGCACAAATCACACCAGTTATACACTCTCACACGCCAACACAACCATGTACATACTTGACAGTTCTTTTAATATACAGTACTCACATGACACACAATCTAACACGGCCCCAAAGCAAAGATAAAGACCACCTCTAAAACCCCAGTTCTTCAAGTTTTGGTGTTTTAATTGCACCTATTGCATGACGATACAAAATGACCTCCTGGTACAGATGACACTGGAGTCTCAGGTGAGTGAAGATACTCTTTACTTGGTTGTATGTTACAAGTAGTAAGTTGCAGGTACACTATTGACACAGGAAGAACACATACATTAGGAGACATCCACTGACACCCTCTGTCAGTGCTTCAACTTAACACCCTTAGAACACACTGCACATAACATTCTCTCAGCATTCTGAATCCTATCACTCATAACATTCCAAGTCACAACACTCTAGGGGCCTCATTACGACTTTGGAGGCAGAAGGGCATGGCTGCCTCCAAAACCGTGTCCGGGTTCCCTGAATGGGGAATTACCGGGCCATTCTGAGTTTGGAGGGCCCGGTAATTCCTCATTCAGGGAACCCCGTCCCGGACCTTCCCCATTCCCATTTGAGCCCCCATAGGGCTCAATGGGAATGGGTGTCAGAGTAACAATGGGCCGATTACGACCGGCCCGTTGTTAGCTCCATGGTCCCCTCGCAGGACCCGCTATCATATCGGGTCCCGCGAGGGAACCTCGTAATATTGCGGAATGGTGTTAACGGGGCCGCCACCATTAGCAGCACCCGTTAACCCATTCCACAATTGTCGTAATGAGGCCCCATGACTCTCCCAAACAACTACCATGCAAAACAGGTGCCCCTAATGTCGAGCACAAGAAAGATACATCCACGCGATAAAGGTTCAAACCCTTGAATCCACGTGCACATTTCACATTGTTTGAACAGTAATATAGTACCAGTGGAGACACACCACGAACAAATGGGGTAAAATCCTAGCTGAATTGGTAGGTAATTTGCACGTGGACTGATGGAAGTAAAGAAATGATAAATAAAAGAAATACAAAACTATTTTCATGGGAGCTGATACATGGCATCGTATCTGCAGACAGCCGCAAAACATGTGCCGACATCAATGCACAAAAATGCAAAGTGACAGCAAATGATGCAAAAGCACAAGGCCATTGCAAGATATGAGACTGATCAATGCATGAAGATTTATGTGAAAAAAGTCTCCAAAATCATAGGCTTTCCTAAACGATGTATTATTATCATCTGTCTGATCATCATTGACAAACAGCAATATCTTACAGAAATGTACCAACAATCAACGAATTGTGTCTACGCACACCTACTATCAATGCCTTTCAACCAGTCAGACACTTTGCTTCTGTCTCTACAGAATGGATTTTATAAACCTGGTACATGCCAAGCCTGCACATTAGCAATGCAAATGCGCAGCAGTCATTGAAATGTAACAACTATGTCAAATTTAAAATCCCCAAATGAAATCATTCATCAATTTCAGAATGACATACATGATTTACATTATATTCTGCATTTGTAAGTGTCAATGTGAAGAGTATGATAAGACTACACCAGATACCATTTATGGAACGTTTGCATACCATCACCAGTACTGAGACCAAGTTTCATATGACAGTACACTGTGAAATAGAGCGTCACAAATTACAACCTGAAAGTCTATGCTTTTGGAACACAAAACAAGTGCATGCCAACAGAGGAGGGGACTGTAACAGAACCTGGTATATACTTTGAGACAACTTGAGATAAGATGGTCACACTGTCTCCAGGCAATGACTCATAGACTGTATAAAGATTATAAATATCAGGAATGCCTAGTCGGTAATGGGAGATGGGGGGGTGCCAAACTGCCACCTTTATGGTGGCGCTAGGCCTGCACATTGAAAACACTGGGGGGGGGCCTTAGCTGCAGCTAGCAGCTGAGGATGCACCCCTGGTCTGGTTTTGTTGTTAGGGAAATATGGTTTCTCTTGCCTTACTGTATCCCAGGCAATGCATGCACCACGGGTTATGCAAGGCGCATGGCATGTTCAATTGGGGTTGTAGGCGTGGGTACTGCAGGCCCAGAAGTTCCCCAGGGGTGCTGCAAAGCATCCCTGCCAGTCAGGAGGGACTGTAGTAGCGAGTTGGTAGCTCCAGCGCTCAATGACAACTGTCATGAACCAGTGCGGGAGACGTGTTTTATTGACAACTCACCCTACTTACTGGTTCCTGCCTGCGGGGTGTTCAGATGTCAAAAGAACATTCACTGAAGTTTCTATAAAGGCCACTAGAGTCCTGATCTAGATCTGAGACAATGTGAAGTTAAGGCAAAAAGCAAACTTTGTTTATTTGTTCATGAATGCATGCATTCATGCAAGGGTTTCTGTTTAAGTGCTCAAGTGAATTGCCCAACTGTGAAAGTAAATGCAGTTTTATGTTATTGGACATGGATGCACATGTTAATAAGAGTGTAGAGGAGGAGTCAAACGCCTCTACCAAGTCCTGCCCCTAAATTGCCTATCTGTTGGGAACCAGAAATAGTGACAAAGGCGACACCTGCAATGATGTCTATAACACGAGCAGCCTTTGTAGCAAAGTATCCATTAAGGAAACCATTCTTTATGTATCCACGAAAAACTGACAGCCTCTTGGGAAAGATCCCTGAAGAGCACGTTAAGACGGATGAAAGAAGAGACTGGTGACGTCACATGAAGCGAAGTAACACACCTCAGAAGAGATGACAAGAGAGGAGGTGGACAGACCATATAGAACCTGATGACGAAGTTAAAAATCGAATAAACTTTCATATGCGAGCGGAGGATTGCACATGTGAAGAGCACAGAAGAAAATGAAAACCATTTTATAATTGTACAGATGCAGTAACGCAAGTAGACAAAGTAATCATAAGGCTGGCTATATGTAGTGAATAGTGCAGGCGGTGCCGCCAAGGTATATATATATGCATAGCAATCTGGAAGTTCCACATCGTATTTTAGCAGACTGGAAATCCTGTGAATAGAAGTACTTGAAGTGTGGCGCAGCAAAATAAGCCTGGCTGGAAATGGAAGGAGAATCAAAAAGGTTTGCCTGACCCGGTGTCAAGGATTGGAGCAGCAAAGAAGCTGGGTATCTATCGTGGAAAGATACAATGAATGCGAAGGTGAGAGCCAAGCTCCTGTTAAGGTGCGGCAGAAGGACAACGAGTGGCAAGTTGTATTCATTAAATGGTGCTAAGCACAACAAAAAATCTCAAAACGTGGTCTTCAGTCACATGGTAAGATAAAAATAAACTTTGGGTAAGCTACACCGAGACCAGAGAATAAAGTCATACTCACACTCCCTTTTATTCCCAGGAGCAGTGATACTTGCAAGGCCAAGTTCAAAAGACTATTCTCATGGCGGACAGCTTGAGTGATGATAGATGATGAGCTAATTGGGTGGGGAGGCATGGACAAGTCTGACCAACTGGCACCTGGAGTACTAGCTTACATGCTGCTAATGAGTGGAATTTTCCATAAGGGCACAAGCGTGCCAACCAATTAGAAAGGGCCACGTACCAAATAGCTATTTAGTTTAGAGATCAAATAAGACGTTGTGTATTTGGTGCTGCTCACAATGACTTACACTGTGGGTGGGCATAATTGTCCAACTGACAGTCGAGACCCAATCACAACACCAACCCCCATAGAAACTATATCTAGATGTTCCCCGTTACCCAATCACAACCCCACATATGTTTTCTTAGTATGCCACATAGTGTGACGTCAATGATGATGAGTTTTTAGTATATACATGTGTTTTTATTAAATATTCTGAGATCTTACTGTCAGACATCCGATGATATCTGTTGTACTCTCTGTTTTAGATAATTGTCAATTGTCAACTTCCTGAGTTGGTTTTATTATTGAAGTTCAAGTAATTTCTCCATCCCTATCCACCCTGTAGATTGGTACCTCATCTTAAAGGGCCTTCGGGTTCAAGAGTGCAGCATGCATGTTGCATATTGGTTCATATGTAAATTAAGTGAAGTAGGAATGTTGCATTGGTGGTTGTGTGTGTGTGTGTGTGTGTGTGTGTGGGTCGGCCAGGGAAGGAAGACCACTGATTTGTGGTGGAGGTGGGGGGGGAGTTATCCGGTTCCAAATTAAAAGCGTAGTTAATATTTATACTTGTATGGCATTATGGGTAAAGGAAAGATTATGACTGTTCACACGTGGGATACTTTTTGCAGTAGTGCAGCCGTCGTGCACATGTTTTTTGATTGTGACATGGCATATTTACTGGCATTATGGGTAAAGCCAACATGAGGAGTGGTGTTACGTGGAGATACCAATATCAGTGCATGCAGTAAGGATTCTTGCCTTCATTGGTTCAGCCACACAGACATGTTTTCTTGCAGCAGCATGGCATTTTTACTGACATTATGGGGAAACCCAACATGATGAGTATGTTTACATGGGGAAACTAGCATACATTGGCACATCCATCGGTATGGTTAGGTACTGCCACACTGAACATGTTTTATTTTACACTGGCAGAATACAGTCATATATTGTGGACTTCATGCTAATATGTTGGAGAATGCTTCTGTGCACTGTTGGTGACCTGGTATCAATTGGATGTTTTCATGTGGCACGCAACAACATTGATTGTAAATTGTGCATATGTTTTCCCAAATGTTCACATAAGGTGTTCTGAAAAATGCACCATTTGAACACATTATTTTCCAAAGTTGCTTTGGGCTGTTCCTTGGGAACCCTCGTTGGCTGGTTGGGTCTCACTCGTTATGCTCGTTCAGCGGGACACATTTATGGAAAATGTTCATGCCCTCCCATGAAAACATTCACCCTGCAACTGATAAAGATCAGAAACAGGATATTCTCCTGGCCAATTGATTCTCTAATCAAACAACAATACAAAAAATGTTTTAGATTATTTATTTTATTGCAATGTTTTTATAACACGTTTAGCTAAAACACTTAACATAGCAATACTACAATAATAATGAACAATTACAAAAAGGAAATAGCCCACAACCCAAATAAATGAAGACAAGAATAGCAATTTATGAAAAAGCCACTGATAGCAGATGAGATTTAAGATGTTTCTTAAACTGTGTTAAAGTAGAGCAAGAGAAAATATCCAGAGGTAGAGAATTCCACAGTTCAGGGGCTAGAAATTTAAATGAACGAAAACGGAATGGTGCACAGGGTTTCGTAGGACAGAAATAGGAAACTGAGAAGCAGAACATAGCTTACAAGAAGATGATAGAGGGATAGCAGAGAACAAAGAATCAAAGCTAAAAAGTCAAAGTGTCAATACTTAAAAAAATTAAATTAAATAAAGAATGTGATACCGCAATTGCTGCTTAACTGGCGACCAATAGAGACGAGCAGTAATAGCATAGATACTAGAAGAAACATAAAAAATAATTCTCATAACAGAATGCAGGGTTGATGGCAAAGAAGAGAGAGCATAGTTAGGCTGACTCGCCTATAGCGAACAACAATCATTAAAACAGGAGAAACATTTGTTTACAACAAGAATTTGACAGAAGCAAAAGAATGACAACGTTTCTTTATATTTAAAAGATGAAAACAACAGGAATGATCTTCAGCAGCAATTTGAGCTTGTAATGAAAAACAGGAATACAAAATATATCCAAGATCGTGCAATTGATGACCAATGTGAAGGTGGAGTGGAGAAAATGAAATCATGGGAGAAGCAAAAATACAATTTAATTTTTGTTGTGGATGAAGACAAAGAAAACGAGAAGACATGCATGATTTAATAGCACAGATGCAGGCAGAAAGACTATGGTGGATAGAGTCATCAAAGGAAGGGAAAGAAATCAAGATCTGCATACCATCAGCATAGATGTGGACCTGGAATCCTAAATCTGAGATGGAGGAGATGAAGGATGACATGTAAAGTGTGAGTAATAGTGGACCTAGAAAAGAACCCTGTGAGACAACATTAGAAAGAGGGTTCAATTGTGAGAAAGAACACTTTCATTAAACAAGAAAACAACAATTAGAAACGTAACAAGAAAATCACTGAAGAACTGGATCAGAAAACTGCCAGGATCAAAGATTGGAAAGCAAAGTGGGTTGATCAACCATACCATCGGCTGAACTGAGATAAATTAGGACGGGCAGCACAAGTTATCGGCTGGAGCAAAGCGAGGGTGGATAACGATGCCTCTGGGCTGTTAACCCCCATTCCAGCCATTGTGTCGGGGGGGATTAAGGCTATTGGCACCCCAGGTTGCCAGAGCCATAACCCGGATTTTCCTTTGTTCAACAGGACGCTGCTTGCGTCCCATTGAACAAAGGAAACTACTTAACAAAGATGGCCACCATGGAAAGGGAGGGCGGCACTCTGTAACTGAGCCCCTCTTCCTTTTCAATGGCGGATGTTGGGAGCACAGAGGAAGGTGCAGCTGTGGGGCGAGTGCCGGCACATCCAAAATAAGGTAAGTAGGGGGAGAAAATGATTATAAATGGGGACAGAGGGTGCGGGGAAGATAGCGGCAGGGGGAGCCAGCCGTCAGGCGGCATGGAACGTGGGTTTTCACCAGAGCTTCAAGCCGGCGTTCCTAGCCACCTGATTGGCTTGCAGCTGACACAAAGGTGCTAATAGAAAAAAGCTTATTATGGTGCGAAATGAGTATTGAATTTGATACAGCTAGGATATCAGTTTCAGTTTAAAAGCCTTACAAGAAAATAGATTGGTAAAAGGAGAGCAGATTATAAGTTTTAAGATTTGCACGACGTTGAGAGTATACTACACGCTCTAGAGGTGCTTGAGTGCCTTGTTTTAATTTAAAAAAAGAACAGTGCTTAGTAAGAAAAAACTGTGTAAAATAGATATGAACACAGTAACACTAGAAAATGTCTATTATGAATAAGGGGATATCAATTATTTTTTCTGTTTTAGTTTGTTTTCTGTTATACAGGGCTTCATGACAAGTTCTGTGCTAATGGTAAAATTTGCAGTATTTAAAAATACCAGATGTTTTTCTTCTCCACACATGCAAAAATACTATCAGGCCGATTCATGGAATAATTAGCGCGGCGCAAGTGGGCAAAAACGTGCGAATCGCAGTGGAATAGCGAAAATCGCAGTGCAAGTGCGAAAATCGCACGAAAAGCAGCGCACATCGATTCATGGAAGTCCGTGCGTGAGAAAACCAGCGGATGTGCGATAAAAAAGTGCGTGGCGCACGTTGGCGCACAGGCCATCTAACAGCGTGCGCCAGGTCACAGCGAAAATCGCGCAGTCCACAGCGAAATTCGCACATAGCGCGGCGCACGCAACAAAAGTAGGCGGAACACGGGCGTAACACTCGGAATGGGGAACAACTTGCCAAAACGTGGGCGTCACGGGGGAAAGTACAGGGCACAAGTGCGCGGAACGCCCACACGCTCGCCTACAACACGTATTCATGGAATAGAATAGGGGAAAAAAGCGCACGCTCAAACCAGCGCACAGGCATAAACACGACCGCCACAAGAAAGCAGGCGGTAGCGTCTCTGCGGCTGTAAGAAATGTGCGCCAAAAGGTGCGCCAACAAATAGCACCTATATACTGCCATGATGAATGTCCTATACTGTGGCCCTCCAGGACAAATGACGTGCAAAGGGGTACCCACAAACACGGACACCCGCTGAAAAAAAATACGTGTGCGTGTATACCGGGGTGCGCGGGAAGTCTCACACGCGATTTCAGCAGGGTACGTGTATTACAGGGGTTCGCGTGAAGTTTTTCACGCGATCGGGCCTGGGGGAGCGGGCTACGTGTATTACAGGGGTTCGCGTGAAGTTTCTCCCGCGATCGGGCCTGGGGGAGCATGCTATGTGTATTTCAGGGGTTCGCGTGAAGTTTCTCACGCGATCGGGCCTGGGGGAGCGGGCTACGTGTATTTCAGGGGTTCGCGTGAAGTTTCTCCCGCGATCGGGCCTGGGGGAGCGTGCTACGTGTATTACAGGGGTTCGCGTGAAGTTTTTCACGCGATCGGGCCTGGGGGAGCGGGCTATTTGTATTTCAGGGGTTCGCGTGAAGTTTCTCCCGCGATCGGGCCTGGGGGAGCGTGCTATGTGTATTTCAGGGGTTCGCGGGAAGTTTCTCACGCGATCGGGCCTGGGGGAGCGGGCTACGTGTATTTCAGGGGTTCGCGTGAAGTTTCTCCCGCGATCGGGCCTGGGGGAGCGTGCTACGTGTATTTCAGGGGTTCGCGTGAAGTTTCTCACGCGAACGGGCCTGGGGGAGCGGGCTACGTGTATTTCAGGGGTTCGCGTGAAGTTTTTCACGCGATCGGGCCTGGGGGAGCGGGCTACGTGTATTACATAGGACAGTAAATAGCACATAATCATCCCCAGCATTTACCTCCTGTTAGAATGAGGCAGTAATGATTGCCAGGTGCGATCATGTCACACACTTGTGCATCCAGTCCGCCAAAAAAGGATAGAGAATCTCAACACTTTATTGGCTGAACAGGGTCACAATCGTGCATGTACCAGGGGAATATAGAAAGTCACATCAACAGATGTACGGCCCTACCCCCTATATTGAAATTGGTGCTGTGCTATATGTGTTTGCCAATAGAACATTCCAACATTCATTGCACATGTCCCTAGTATATCCCCAACTCACATTTTCACATATGCTTTGCAGGTTTTGCATTCCTCCGCTCACATTGCACTACATACCACTTCAGAAGCTTTCAGCGCCACCAGAGAGTGCTTACATTGAATAGCTAAGTGTCCTAATAAGATTGATGCCCTGGACTGAACACATGTCACATTTATGACACACAATCTTAGGAAGCAGCTCTATAGGAAACACTAGATGCAACCCACTCCCAATATGCAGTTTACTTGTCATTCAGACCCAACAAGCATCCACTGCTGTGCCTGGTTCCCTGTTCCACGCATGATGCATGCTTCTCCACCATACCACCCTGCCAGCCTGATTGGCCACCTACAGTAGAAAACAGATGTGGCTACTACAGCTCTAGTGACTGTATTGCCAGAAGTTCAAAGGGATGTGTTCAGTGGAAAGTCTGAGGATATGAATTGGGGTGTTCAAAGGGAAATCGTGCATATGAAGATGGTATCCAGAGGAAAGTCAAGGAATAGAACAGGGTGTCCAGAGGGAAGTCAGGGAATAGGAGAGGGTGTCCAGAAAGAAGTCAGACGTCATAGGATGTGAAGGAGAGGTGTTCAGGGGAAAGCCAGGGAACATGAACAGAGTGTCCTGAAAGTAGTCATAAACTCACATTCCCGTTCTCTCCATCACCCTTAGACACCAATGCCTGGTATTCTCTGTGTGTACATGTTAGGGGAACACATCTACAACAGCACACTGACATATGCCCTTTCACCTGTTATAGAAGGTGATGCCACATATCCCCTCCTGCTGGCTCTTTATCATAACCCCCATGGTGAGCCTGAGGAGAGGCACTGCAGTGATAACCACATCAGAGCATGATGCACCAGCAAGAGGATGCACCAATTAGGTGGAGCACTGATGTATGCACCATAAGTGGATGCCAGCATTGTGATAGCGTGTTAGACATTTGCATGGTGAGATATGCACTTACCAGCCATTCCCTATGTGACGAGCAAGATGTGCATATCACCAAGCTGAAGTTAGCGCACAGTTTCATTTGGCTCTGGCAGGAAAGGCACATGTGTAATGCCATGGGGAATTACACTTGTCATCTGTACATTGAGGATATGTTGCATATTGTGTTTTCTGAAGACCTGATCCGTGTATGTTCTTACAGTAATTCCGATGCAGGTACATGGGGAAGGCCAAGGAGGGAAACATGGGTGGGAATGGGGAGCACTCGTCTCACTCAGAATGCAGGGTTGCAGCATTAATTTCAGCCACCCCATCCTAGGGGTGCTAATATTCAATAAACAATCCAGGTGGGTTAAATTACAGTTATCATAGCAACATATGATCAATTGCATATTCATTAAGTTTATACTGAGATTTTTTTTAAAGGCAATTCATATACCCCCAATTAACATTAAAATAGATAAAATAAGACAGATTCAGAAGCAACAGTTAAAG
Organism: Ambystoma mexicanum; assembly: GCF_040938575.1. Classification (NCBI taxonomy): domain Eukaryota; kingdom Metazoa; phylum Chordata; class Amphibia; order Caudata; family Ambystomatidae; genus Ambystoma; species Ambystoma mexicanum. The sequence goes on along the minus strand of NC_090924.1, from coordinate 720,929,837 downwards.
TGTAAATGGGCTGGTGACAAATCAAAATTCCAATTATAGTTTTATGCACATATTTAATCTGGGAGACTTAGCTGCTCCAGATCATGAGAGGTATATTTTAGTTGCAAAAATAAAGTCTATCGTTGAATAGGGAAACAATATTATATCATTGGAAAGTCTCAGAGCAAAAAGTATAGCTTATAGCCCCCAAGAAATTAGGATGGACTTGCACAAAACTGAAAGTCTCCTGGGCTCTCTAGACCTCAATAAAGTCACACTGTCATATAGGAGCAGTGACACGAGACAATGTTGGGTGAATACTTATCGATGCCCCTCAAGTCAATCTTTGGGAAATCTCACACCACTTCTGCATTTTCTATGTTGATACCAGAATAGATAGAAGTGGCGTTCACAATACTTTTAAAAAAACACGTGCAAAGCTAATTATCCATCAGAATTTTACATTAAATAAGGATAAAAGAGAAACAATCCACTTCTCCCATATTGGACATTGCAGCACCGGGTCAGCAAATAAAAAAGTTTGTTTTAGGTAATTACTAGTTCTTGAATCCCTGCACAAGCGAAAATTAACTAAGAGATAGATAACATCAGTTTGCACAATGATTGAACCTGTTCATATAATCCCTAAACCTACATATCTGTCCAAGCTGGAGCTAAACTGGGATAACAAAATCACAGAGGAAGCCTGACATGAGTATTTGGTTAGATAAACTCAGATAAGATTTCATATTATGGGTATATGACTCTGATTATGCTTGGCAAGGACAGCTTCACCTCAATATGCCAACCACTTAATTACTCACATCCAAGCAAAACCTCTAATTTCCAGTCTGGTATGCTTCAAAATGGTCCTCACTGTCAATCAAATCCTGTTTTGCTCTTAAATTCGCCACACCTTTTCCCTGTTGAGAGTTGTCAAGTAAGAGACATCTCAAATTGGCATTGCCCAATTGAAGAGAGGCTCACTGTGAGCTGGATGCTCTCAAAAGGAACAAAGCCATTGATTAATATAATTCCCACATTTACCTGTCCATCAAGACACACACCCATTCCAATAACTTACATCTTATAAAGCCTGTAGTACTTGTCATCCAATACAAGGATGGCATCATCCCATCCTTTATAATTGATTCATCTTATTCTTGCAGTGCTGGGACTGGTCACCTACAAACCTTGAATGGACAAATGATAGAATTATGGTCTTCAGATTATGGGGCAGGGATGCCCTGTTTCCAAAACATTAATGTACATTATTTCAAACTGGATACTGTTTGAAAATGACCAAATATTTGAACATAATGCAGACCATCTCGCCCTGGGAGTATCTGCAAATGCTAAATATGACCTTATCATACCCCAAAATAATGGTTCTCAATTGGTAGTTTGGCAACCACGAACCTTCTGGGAACCCTTTGATAAGGGACATTATGCAACAACTAAGGCTTGGAATGCAAGGATGAATCAGATTTACTGGCATGTCCATATCCAGTGCACAGAGGTTTGGTGATGTGGGTGAAGCTGCCATGAGTAATACTGTCAAGGGTAAAGATATAAAAGTTACTTCAGGCTGGCAGGCTGTCAATTGGAGGGGGAGCACTGTGTGCATGACAGATGCAATTGTGAAAGAGGAGAGCTGGCTCTTCTCTTTGAGGGTGCTTTGCTGGGAAGCCAGGAAGAAGGCTTGAAAGACTGCAGTAAAAGTAAAAAGATGTTTCTACATCCAGTTCATTGATAATACAGTGTATATCAGAAGATGTTTCTCTCTACCACTTGATCTGTGCACTCAGTCTGCCATTTTCTTTTAGCAAGCACACAATATTCTTTAAGTGTTGCAAATGCCACTTCTTGCTGCATGGTTTGTTGAGCTTTTTATGCAATCGCGTATAGCATATAAACTATGCAATGTTCCCAACAATACTCATTCAAAGTTATTGAAACACTAGCACAGTTGAACACAAGTGACAGTGAAAGCATCCCAAACGTTCAGTAAAACACTAGAACAAAACCATGTGTCACTGCCAAGGGACGTCAGAGGAGCCACAACAACTCAGGATGTTTCAAGAAAGACAGTTGCTGAACCCAAAATCGAAAGCAGTTCTTACATTGTTAAGGACTGAAATTACATACATGTATATATCTACTAGCCTCTACATATCTTCTGAAAAGGAGAAACCTGCCACCTCATGAAAGGCTTAACAGTTGACGGAACAGCACTTTTTGGGTGGCTTCTAACTTTGCCCTCCGTAGACGAATTCTCATGAAACTTTGTAAAAAAAAGTATATGGCTCCGTCAGATTGATCCTGTGAAGTTTGGTGAGGTTTCGTTAAGGGGGGTAAAGTTATAGGGGGGGCCCAAAAAGTGTGTTTTTCCTATAGACACAATGGAATAAAATGTTGTTCATGCCTACAGCTCAAACCGTTGGACAGATTTTCACCAAATTTGCAGCAGGAATGGCAGCTTGGTCTCGAAAGCATGTGTTTGTACATATAGTGTAAATCCGTCCAGTATTTTGTTTCAAAACGGCCAAAAAGTAGGTAAAATAAATGAGTGATATCTGGGTTCGGTCCATGGACTCTCTGCCCTGTTTGTTCTGTGGACGTGCCTCTGATTGGTCCAGGGGCCAACGTAAGGTCCGCAGACATCGGATACACCCATCGGATACACCCATCGATGGTGAAGAGCATGAGGTGCATCATATTTTTGGAAAAGCCCACCAAGTTGGAACTGCAGACATCGGTTGGTGTCTGTGGACAGCACGGTGGTGGACAAGTGTGGAGAACACATTTTTGGTTATTTGGTGGTGGTAAGAGGGGCTGGGTATGGTGGGGGAGTGGAAAAAAGCTGATATGGGGATATTTTATAGGTTAAAAAATGTTGTCCATATATCGTAGCTGTCCATGGACGCCGCGGTAGTTCTCTGACAGTGCCATGAATGGACTGCTTGGAAAAAACATTTGGGGTTATTTGATGGCTGGAAGAGGGCGTTGAAATGGCATGGAAGTGGAATGAATGTTATGTGCAGCTATTTTTATAGGTGAAAAAAGGGTTTGGAAATGCCGCCGAGTCCACAGTCAATATTCCTTCAACCCAAATCCTCTTGTTGGAATTCATTATCGGACATTTGTTTGTATTCGTTGAAATTGTCATTTGTTATACTGCTTTCATTAACTTTGAATGCAGCTTCAAATGAGTCACTGGGCTTCATCATAAGTATGCCGGTCTGGGAACAACAGTGCTTGTAAGCTTACCAACACCATTGTTTCCGGACCGGCATACCACATGTCTGCCTGCCAGAGCGCTGTGCGCGACAGGTCGAACCCAGCCAGGCACAGCGGCCACTGTAGGCAGACCGCCATGGAACCACGGCACTGTTAACAACTACAATTCACCATTGCCTGACTTTCCGGGCCGACAGGGTTGGAATCCCCCAGTGGCACCGGGAAGTCAGGCACTGGTAAATCATTCCCATAGTCATCTAATAATTCTTTTTCTTTTCTCCAAGGTTTAAAAAGTTGGAGTAGGGCCATGTAACACAGTTCTCTATGTTGTGGAGATTCAAATGATAACTTTATATGATTAATTAGACTGGGTTTGGTGTGTTTCACTAGGCTTCCTTCACAAGTTGACACTGAACATTTGCCAGTTGTCTCATTTGGTGTGACATTGTTTTGTGGGTGTAGTTTTGGGCAATGTTGTACAGGCACATGTTTTCCAAAGCAGTACTTCTGTTTAGGTAGTATGTGTCAATTACATTTTTTTTAAATGTCCAGTCTTTTGAGATCATTTGTGGCTATGTTTTCTATCTCTTAGTAGGATTACAGTACACTTTTTCGGGATGAAGCTGGTCCAAGGTTCAGCCAGACAATGTGTTCAGATTTGCCATATATGGATGTCCCTGTTAAACGGTCTGCAGCTTCGTAGCACCCACATTATCTATGGAAGAACATTATTATACCAAAGCTGTACAATGTCTGTGATAGTATTTTGTCAGATGATATGTCACCCCAGAGGTCTTTTAGCTCTGTTTTCTCAGATTTGTTGAGGTATCCTGTGACATATCTTGCAACTTCAGTGGACTTGTATGCAATGTATTGTATGTTGATGTTTGCATTCCACACAAGGGAAATGATTGCATTGTAATCATTGATGTACTTGGGTGCTTTGTCCCTTTTAATGTTGTATGTATTTTTAGGGGATATGCCTTTTACGCTGTGTTTAACAGAAGACATCACATTTTTATATATATTCGGTGAAAAAAACTTTGTTAAAGGGACGTTATGGTTAAGTTGCGCTACTAAAAATCTATGAAATTCAGTGAAAAAACTTTGTTAAAGGGACGTTATGGTTCCAAGTAAAACCGAAAAACCCTTGAAATTCGCCAGTTATGGTAAGCTAAGCAACCATAACTCGCGCCACCAACGTGCACTGCTAAGACTAACACCCAGGACATCAAAGATGACATCACAAATGTCATTGATGACATCACACGCGGTGTCCTGAAATGTTCGTTTCACGTGTGATGCACTTTTAATTACTTCAGAACCCGAACAGTGTCCGTAGGACATCAATGCGCATGCGCTAACCAATCTCCGTGCAATTGGTGTCCTGCGGACAGGCGCTTCCTTCGCGGACTAGTTCGCGAACGGATCATATGACCGCGCCCACGCTCATCGTGTGTCCTGAAATGCGGACACTGTTCTTGTCCCCGAACAATTTCAAAGTACATTTTCAGTTAATCCATAATATTTTTCAATAAAATCTCACCATGGAACAAGTCCCACATAGCACTCTTGAGTTTCTATATACCTTTTGAAACTTTCCGATCCTTTTTTTGTGTTCGATCTGTCGGCGGACAGTGCGCATGTCCGTGAACCGCGCACAAGCACCCCTATAAAAGACCATGCCCAAGAGCTTATTTCCATTGTGTTTCTGGCTATTCTTCAGAACACAGTGATTTTTGCTGCTACCTGCAGACTACACCATCATCGAGATGGCATCCTTGGCTGCTGAACTGCCACTTGGTGCTGCACCTGCTTCTGCACCACTCCCACCCCCTCCACCACCACCACCTCCCCAAGGGACTGAAGAGGGGAACAGGAGTGAGGATGCGGAGGAGGAATAAGAGGATGATGAGAATGAGGTAGAGGAAAACCCTACTACCCGCACTAGGCGTGAGTCTTGGGTGTGGCGGTTATTTACCATTCATGGTAATGTTCCTAAGGCTCGTGCGAACCGTGTTACCTGCAATGAGTGCAAAATGATACTCAGTCACGGGAAGCACGGTAAGTACAGCTTTGGGACCACTACTATGAAGCGACACCTGAGGTCATTTCACTCTGGGGCTATTCGCAGGGTTGTACCTTGCGAAGAATGTAGCAGGTTGATTTCCTCTACTTCATTCTCTGTTTCTGATCCTGTCACCACAAGGACCACCTCTGTGGGACAGCGTCTTCCTCAAGCTGCCTCACAGGCCACACAGAATGCTGATGACCCTTACCTTTCGAGGGTCACAGTTGTATGTATGTACTGTGACACAGTACTCTGCAGGGGGGAGCGACTTCGGAGTGCTTTTGAGACTATCGTCTCAGAGCACGAGAAGACCTGCTCACTACCCAAATAAAACCCACTCTACATCTTCCTCTCTCAGCTCGCCCTTTCTTATCCCTGTGGTTGGTGTCCCCCCCTTTACCCTCCTTTACCCTCCTCTCCTAGTGTGTCGTGTCTGAAAAAACAAAAAAAATACAAAATTACAAAAATAAAATAAAAATAAGGCTCTTTTCAGAGCCGCCTTTCCCAGTTAAAAAATAGAAGTGAAAATAAATGAAGCAGGGCACTTTGTATTTTTTAGAAGTCTGCGGATAGTTCGCGAACATTAAAAAAATTGGGTTGCTACTCCATCACAAACATTGTAATTTTCTCTGGAAAGAAGTGGTGGCTCTGAAAAGAGCCTTTGGGTGGTGTTTGTAAGTCAAACATTGTAAATGCTTAACATCTACTTCAAAATCGTTGTTGTAATTCCAAAAAAGGTCGCAATGCATTTTGTACATTTCTCAGAAAAATCTGATTGCCAGCATAATTAAGATTTTCTCTGCGAAAAATGTATGTACTACAAAACATAATATTTTCATTGTGAAAAGAAGACATGCCAAAATCTCTTAGAAAGGCACAAACAGCCTTATTAACATTGCGCCTTGCTTTTTCCATTTGTGGACCAAATGAAGAAGAACGAAGCCACATTTGTCTCTGCGCAATCCGTGAAAATATCACTTGAGAATTAGGAAACATGTCCATAACCTTCCTAAGTCCTTCTTTCATAGCAAATTGCAAAAAAATTCCAGTCACATGTCCTAAAATGTTCCCTCCACAATGAATTACGATTATGTCTGGATGTTGCTCTGTCTCCAAAGTAGCACAGAGAGGTAGCAAGTCCAACCACTTCATTCCACGTACTCCATGCCAGTGTACTTCCACATGTGGGAATCCAAGATCTACAGCTACTCCAGAGCTTTCTGCATGCACCTTCAACCAATGTATCCACGAATCTCCTAAAATCCAAACAATCTGTTTTCTGAAACACACAGCCATAGCTATCTTTTGTTCTCTCAGCAAAAAGAGTATCTGAGAAAATCTCTCCTGGCACCATTTAAATTCTCAAATATAGTTGGTGTAAGTTGCTATGCAAATGTAGCAATGAATATTCTATTTCAATTACCACCAATTGTTGACAACATTTACTTACACTTTAGAGACCCATTGTGTATGCAAATGTTAGTACTTCATAGAAACGCAAAAAACAATCCTGACAACACATATAGTGTTTATGGAATAAGACAAGAATTGGACTACTGTGCTGGAATGGTGAAATTCACTATAAACTCACAGGAAGATCCACAAGAATTTTTAATGTACTTACTACAAGTACTGGAATACAAAAACATACCTATAAAGGAAATCTTCCAGATTTAATACATGTGGAAACATAAATGCATTCTGTGCAACAATGTGACACAAGAAGAAATTCCCAATGAACGCTTCATATATATATCACTACCAAATTGTGAATCCATTCCATTTCAGCAACTTGTACAAAATGCAAACCATGGTAGATTATGCTCTACCTGCAATTCAGATAATCGCTCCACGTTAGTAATACAAATACATAGTAAATATGTAATACTAATGTTTCTAAGTTACAATGCAGATGGTACCAAAAACAACTGCAAGCTGACTGGATTCACACATGGTCAAATATCACTTGGTAAGAAAACCTTCACAACAATAGGTATAATCTACCACGCAGGAGCCACAACCAATTCAGGGCACTACACGGCATATATAAAAAAGAAATGTGGATGGTTTGAATGTAATGATATTACCATTACTCTAAAGCAGAGATTACCAGCAAATCTTACAAACGCTTATTTGATGTTCTTTAAACCAAAATTTGATAAATAAACTGTATTTAAACCTTTAAGTAATTTTGTGTTATAAAAATATAAACTGTTAGAATACTCCAAAAGCAATCTAACTGCTCAAAGATTCTACAACAACTAATCAGATAAATGAATACCACTAAATTAGACCAAAAAATACACAGTTAGAATACACCAATAGGTATCTAACTGTCCCAAAATTATAAATTTGTGTTAAAATAATATAAACTGTTAGAATACTCCAAAAGCTATCTAACAGCTCAAAGATTCTACAACAACTAATCAGATAAATGAATACCACTAAATTAGGCCAAAAAATACACAGTTCGAATACGCCAATTGGTATCTAACTGTCCCAAAATTTAACAATATCCAAATAGATAAATCAAAACCACTAAAATATATTAAAAAAATAGACAGTTAGAATACGCCAATTGGTATCTAAACTGCTCCAAAATTGTATAATATCAAAACAAATGAAGAATCTGTTACTGCTCCAAAAAAAATACAACAACGCAAAGTATAAAGCATTAGCCAGAAACAACAAGTGAACACTGAAAACAAACAAACAAATAAACTGTAGCATAACAGAAAAAGGTTTTTTTTTTAATCCAACATGGATTTTTTTTTCTCCCACAGACCCAATGATTTTAGCAACAAATACAGAAACTGATCAAATTGCACAGTACTCTGATTTGTACTCTACTAAATATGAGGGTCGAAAAAAAATAAAAGTATATTGCTTATACAATGTAATAAGTCATTACAAAATACTAATACTAACATGCTATTTTCTTTTATCACAGAAATGAAGAAGACAAACATGGACAACCATTACTAGACCAAACAGTAAGTATACAATAATAAGGACAACCATAGCAGCATATCACATCCATAGTATCTAATACCTTTGTTCCTTATACATTTGTTTTTCACACAAAGTTATAAGCAAATATGAATGTGATATGCTGCGGTGGTTGTTGCCAGGGCATACAGTCTTGGGTGCATGGCCAAATGGCCATGCACCCAAGACTCTATGCCCTGGCAATAACCACCGCAGCATATCACATCCATAGAGTCAAACATTTCAACTATGATCTATGGGACACTTTTAATGTCCGCGAACAATGTGAGTGTTCTTAGAACACTTTGAACTTGCCAGCGAACAATACGGACACCGTTTTCAGGACACCCCCTACGAACATTTCAGAACAATACAATATTTCTTAGAACACTTTCAGCTTAACAACAAACAATACGGACAGCGTCCTAAGGACACCCCCTACGAACATTCCAGGACACCGGGAGTGTTCTTAGAAGCGTCTTCAGAACACCACCATCTTGTTTATTTGCGAACATTTCAGGACACCGCGGGTGTTCTTAGAACACATTCAACTTGACAGAGAACAATACGGACCGCGTCCTCAGGACACCCCCTACGAACACTCCCCGAACACCGCGAGTGTTCTTAGAAGCGTCTTCAGAACACCACCATCTTGTTTATTTGCGAACATTTCAGGACACCGCGAGTGTTCTTAGGACACATTCAACTTGACAGAGAACAATACGGACAGCGTCCTCAGGACACCCCCTACGAACATTCCAGGACACCGGGAGTGTTCTTAGAAGCGTCTTCAGAACACCACCATCTTGTTTATTTGCGAACATTTCAGGACACCGCGAGTGTTCTTAGGACACATTCAACTTGACAGAGAACAATACGGACAGCGTCCTCAGGACACCCCCTACGAACACTCCCCGGACACCGCAAGTTTTCTTAGAAGCATCTTCAAAACACCCCCATATTGTTTATTTGCGAACATTTCAGGACACCGCGGGTGTTCTTAGAACACATTCAACTTGACAGAGAACAATACGGACAGCGTCCTCAGGACACCCCCTACGAACATTCCAGGACACCGGGAGTGTTCTTAGAAGCGTCTTCAGAACACCACCATCTTGTTTATTTGCGAACATTTCAGGACACCGCGAGTGTTCTTAGGACACATTCAACTTGACAGAGAACAATACGGACAGCGTCCTCAGGACACCCCCTACGAACACTCCCCGGACACCGCAAGTTTTCTTAGAAGCATCTTCAAAACACCCCCATATTGTTTATTTGCGAACATTTCAGGACACCGCGAGTGTTCTTAGGACACATTCAACTTGACAGAGAACAATACGGACAGCGTCCTCAGGACACCCCCTACGAACATTCCAGGACACCGGGAGTGTTCTTAGAAGCGTCTTCAGAACCCCACCATCTTGTTTATTTGCGAACATTTCAGGACACCGCAAGTGTTCTTAGGACACATTCAACTTGACAGAGAACAATACGGACAGCGTCCTCAGGACACCCCCTACGAACACTCCCCGGACACCGCGAGTTTTCTTAGAAGCATCTTCAAAACACCCGTATATTGTTTATTTGCGAACATTTCAGGACACCGCGGGTGTTCTTAGAACACATTCAACTTGACAGAGAACAATACGGACAGCGTCCTCAGGACACCCCCTACGAACATTCCAGGACACCGGGAGTGTTCTTAGAAGCGTCTTCAGAACACCACCATCTTGTTTATTTGCGAACATTTCAGGACACCGCGAGTGTTCTTAGGACACATTCAACTTGACAGAGAACAATACGGACAGCGTCCTCAGGACACCCCCTACGAACACTCCCCGAACACCGCGAGTGTTCTTAGAAGCGTCTTCAGAACACCCCCATTTTGTTTATTTGCGAACATTTCAGGACACCGCAAGTGTTCTTAGGACACATTCAACTTGAGAGAGAACAATACGGACAGCGTCCTCAGGACACCCCCTACGAACACTCCCCGGACACCGTGAGTGTTCTTAGAAGCGTCTTCGAGAACACTCCCATTTTGTTTATTTGCGAACATTTCAGGACACCGCGGGTGTTCTTAGAACACATTCAACTTGACAGAGAACAATACGGACAGCGTCCTCAGGACACCCCCTACGAACATTTCAGGACACCGGGAGTGTTCTCAAAAACGTCTTCAGAACACCCCCATTTTGTTTATTTGCGAACATTTCAGGACACCGCGGGTGTTCTTAGAACACATTCAACTTGACAGAGAACAATACGGACAGCGTCCTCAGGACACCCCCTACGAACACTCCCTGGAAACCGCAAGTGTTCTTAGAACAGTTTCACTTTGCTTGCGAACAAAACGGACACATATTGAGTCCTTAGAACACCCCCCAGTCAGTTTATTTAGAACATTTCAGAACACCCGTGATGTCCGCAAACAAATCGAACACAAAAAGAACGTCTAACACATAAAAAACACAACTTTCATCCTATCTCATACACTCCCACCCTCCCCAAACACTCCTACACACCAACACACTCTACTAAATACACATTTTGAACAAAGTTTCACCACGCTGTCCGCGGACGTCCGCGAATCCAAGATGGCAGGCGCTACCGAAAAATCTGACGCGCTTCACGCTCCACGCTGTCCAATCAGCGAACACGTTGCATGTCCGCGAACATCACGCAAGACGATTGGCCAATCAGGACACTGTCCGCGGAGCGAACAGGGAAGTGTGTCCGCGAACCGAACACAGATATCACAAATTTTTTTTGACCTACTTTTTGGTCATTTTAAAAAAAAACTACTGGATGGATTTTCACCAAATTTGCAAAAGCACACTTTCGGGACCAAGCCGCTGCTCCTGGTCCAAATTTGGTGGAAATCCGTCCAGCGATTTGGGCTGTAGGCGCGAGCAAATTTTTTTTCCCATTCAGTCTATGGGAAAAAAAAAAGTTTTGGGACCCCCCTATAACTTTGCCCCCCTGGACGAATCCTCACCAATCTTTGCAAAAAAAGTGTGACCCAAATACTTTTTTTGCAAAGTTTGGTGAGGATCCGTCCAGGGAGAGCGAAGTTATAAGCCACCCAAAAATTGCTCTTCCTATGGAAACAGCAACTTAACCATAGCTACATGGCCACTACCGTGGCCATGTAATATATATATATATATCTATGGCAGTATTTGCTACATTTATGTTTTTGGAAGCATAACACTTGTGTATATAGGTCACTATCTGTGGTTTCTGAAGGGATGTCACAGGGAATGTATGTTTCAATAAACTGTAAAACAGTGGCATCACTATCATTGCCAAATTTTGGAACATCTTTTATCCACAAAGCATGTGGATGTGTGGTGCTCCTCTGGATTGATATTCTTTTCTGCAAAAGAAGTGTTGGACTTCTCCAAGAAGAGATGGGGAATGGCTATAGCTATGTGTTTGAGAAGGTAGACTGTGTGGATTCTCGGGGACTCTTCAATTCAGTCATTGGAGGTGTATGCTGAAAATCATGCCATCCTCAGAAATATTGGATTGGCAGAAGTGGAGGTTTTGTGGCATGCAGTTTGAGGTAAACATGGAGATGTGCAACACACTTTTTCAGTCCACGAATTGAAGAATAAAGGTAGCCTGCCAATAAAGCTGGTTTCTGCTTTTTTTATATGCTGCAGTAAAAGGTCTGATGGTGTGAATTATTTTTGTCCAGATGGAGTTCACTTCACAGATGTCTGAAATGCAATGTTCCTTTACAATCTTAGGAATGCATTGAAACAATTCCTGTAAGGAAATTTTAAAGGCAGATGCAGAGTGTACAGTACTACTGTACATAAAAGCAAATAATGGAAAAAAAAGTCACCCCAACCCCTTTGAGTTTCTGCAATGTCCGCGGACACTGCGATAGTCTGCAGATGGCACGTGCCACATCCGAGTATTTTCTGGTTGCCTGGCATGGAAAGGGGACTGCGGAGACCACGGACAGTCATGATGTCAGCAGACATTGGAGAATTAGGCAATCAGGTTTCCTGGGTGTGGTGTACAGGAAGAGAGCGTAGCAGGAGTTTTGTTAGTAGTTGTGAGAGGATTGAAAATGGCCATGGCAATGTCTTTCAGCAAGCTGCGTGTTTGGATTTTGGGGGAAACGTGGGTCTATTGGTTGAAAGTGTATGGTGAGCATTGTGGAATAGCCAAAAATCTTGGATTCCCTGAATTGGAAGTCTTCTAGTATGGAGTACGAAGCATGAAGTTGGTGGACTTGCTCCCATTTTGTGCAAATATGGTTGAATTGAAACATACAGACATTTTATTGTTAATTGTGGAGGGAACAGTTTAGGGAACGTGAATGGAATTTTGTTGCAGTTTGCAATGAAGGAGACATTGGTAAAGCTAAAGGAAATGTTCCCTAATTCAAAAATAATGTTTTCATGCATTGCCCAGAGACAGATGTGGATTTGTTCCAGTTCATTTGGTCCGCAAATGGAAAAAGCAAGGTGCAATGTAATTAAAGCTGTGTGTGCTTTTGTTGGCATGACATTGTTTCATAATGAAAACACAGAAATTTGATAGAGCCAACATTTTTTGGCCAGATGGAGTCCAATTATTTCAATTGTCCCACCCTGTGCCTGGAATGTTTTAGAAGTCTGCAAACTAACACGCTGTCTGTGGACTATCCAGCGTGCACAGTGGCCTGCAACTTTTTTCACACGTCTGTTTTTTAACTGTGAAAGGGGGCTCCTAAAGGAAAACATTTTTGACATTTTCTTCAGGAGAGGCATGGTAGGGGAGGGAAGGGGTAGCAACCACAGGGACGAAGGGGCAGGTGGAGAGAGGAAGATGTTGGGTGAGTCTTGATCCGGTAGGTGGCAGTGTTTCTCATGATTCTTGACCGCAGCCTCAAAAGCACTCCGAAACTGCTCCACCATACAGATCGGTGCTTCACAGTACATGCATAGCACTGTGACCCTCGAAAGGTAAGCGTCAACAGTGTTCTGTGTGACCTGTGAATCCGCCACTGGGATCCTCAGCCCCAAAGGAGTATCCTTTGTGGTGACAGAGCAGATGAAGATGATGGGGTGGAGGAAATCAACCTGCTCTTACCAGAGAAAGTTATCACATTTCTCAGAGCAGTCAGGTGGGTCAATTTGATGTGGTGCATCATCAAAGTATTCTCATAGGAATACAAGTCAGGTTTCCGGTGAGTGAACTTTGCACTCAGTGCATGGAACCTTGCTTGCACAAGTCTTTGGGACATTTCCAATGGTCGTGGAAAATTGTCACACCCAGTACTCCCTCTGAGTACTGGTGACAGGAACCTCCTCCACTGCAACCTCATCTTCCTATTTTTCCTCTGGATCCTCCTCTTCTGTGACACTGCACCTGTTCCCTTCTCCAGGTCATCCAGATGATGATTGTGGTGGTGGTGGTGAGTGTGGCTGGGCAGAAGAAAAGGCCATAAGAGATGTCATAGTCTTCAATATGCACAGCAGTGAAGCAACAGTGAAGCAGTTGCTCTCTCCTGGATAGTCAGATTGAGAATGAGTAATGGGTGGGTCCCTTCTGAGGAACAGTCGTACTGTCCGCGGACTACCGAGTCAAAAATAGGCCTTGAAAAGTAGTAAGAAGTTGGCAGATCAACATAGAATGGGTCTGGCAGCTGTGCGGGGGTAAAGTTTGTGCTTGAAACACCCTAGATTGGCTGGAAGCAATTATAACTGTCTGCTGCTATGGACAACATTTGCAGACAACGCTGTCACACTGCATGGGTGCGGTCACATGACAGCCATCCACGGACACCCGTCGGTAGAACAGGCACAGTGTCCATGGACTACTTAAAAGTGCATCACATGAAAACAGACATGTGCGGACATCGCACCTGTCTGGGGGCACCTCCATGTTGTGTGTGGACATCCCAGACAGTCGTAGTGTTCGAGACTCATGATGGGAGTTAAAAAAAATGGAAATATCACACAACAATGTATAAAACTTGTATAGTACAAAATATATGTATTCAAGAAAGCAATGGGAAACATAAATTGGAGAATCAGGAACTTTTGTACAATAATTATGAGGGGATGAAGGGAGGGAGATTTCATCAAAGTGTCTTTCATTAAAATGTTCAAAACTTGCTGGGGATGATTTCTGGGGACAATGGGGACAGGTACAAGAAGGACACTGATAGGGAACATTTTTAATCACATGATTTTTCACATACTGTAAAGGTTCTTTGAAATCATTACTAAGTTCATTTAAATTGTTTGACAAGTTCATGATTTGATTATTTACAGTTGAATACAGGGCTTCTGTTTGTGATTCTGGGGATTGGGCATAATTAAACTCTGGTGTGGTTTCTTCATGCAAACTATGTACTGTAAAAAAATATAAATTATTATTTTGGTAAGGTGTGTACAAATTACATTATTTGTTTACATTAAAATAGCTTTTGTATACCATTGAAGATGTTATTGTCGCTCATTTCTTCTTTTGAGAAGTTCTCCTCTAACCATTCGAGTGTGCTTGCAATTTCTGTGAAAAAAGTGCTTCTGTTTTATAACACATGTTTATATAATGAAAGCTAATACTGGAGAAATAAATGCAATCTATTTACCATTTAGTGAGAATGTGTTGTCCAATAAGCACCTGGTGTTTCTCAATCTGTATGCATAGCTGTAGTGAGGAGATTATATGAAGTGTACAGTTATGGTTTGTGATTGGTGCATTCCATTGTAATGTGTGTTAAATAAAAAAAACATGTATTTCTTAACGTGTTTGTACAAAAAGGTATATTTGCATGTTGTAAACATTAGCTGTGATTTTAGGAACATATGTTTGTTAGTTGCTGGGTACATCTTTTTTAGTTCTTCCCTATGATTCTGAGCCTCGTAAATGCCGCCCTATGTCCGCTGACTAACGTGCTGTCAACGGACTCCATATCTGTGATATTGGGGGGGGTGTTTAATATAAGGAATTTGTAGCAGATTAAAGGGGCACTCATAAAAACCCATGAAATTCACAGAAAAAATCTTGTTATAGGGATGTTATGGTTAAGTTGCTCTAACAAAAACCCATGACATTCAGTGAAAAAAAGGTTGTTAGAAGGACGTTATGGTTACAAGTAAAACCGAAAACCCCTTGAAATTCTACAGTTATGGTATGCTATGAAACCATAACTTGGACCACATAAGTGCACTGCTAAAACTAGCACCCAGGACATCAAAGATGACATCACAAATAGGAATACATTACAAACGCTGTTCACCATGCATGAATGTCAGAAATCGTTTACTCAATTGGCACTGCAGAGTGCGAAGGGAGGTGTTAAGGTGATTTAATCTGCAGTTTATACCTCGCTTTTGCATTTTGAATTACAAATGATACCAGTTGCACAGAGGGGACATATTTGCACAATTTTTAGGGACTTGGACCATGAACTCCTCTGCATTGACTTTAGAAAGGCTGTACAGGTGACTGCACCCCCAAACCCGTGCCACCTTAATGAATTTTGCAGGCTTTCCGCCACACTTACTCATGCTGCTACGCTCTCCGGAAGAAGGCCAGTTTTGTTTTAAAGTGTGATATGAAGGGACGAAACATGTGGACCAAAAAATCTAGGGTGGGGACATAAGACATAACTACTGTCTGGGAACATGCCAAGTGGTTGTAGTTTACTTTCTCGTGAACCCTAACAACACTGTGTGATTTTTCACACTACCTTTCACACTATTGCTTCCGCCTCTTAGTTGCCAATCCTAGCATTTTGTTGCCTGTTGCAACTATGATATATGTTTTCATGAAGTCTTTTGTATCTCACATATTACATTCTTCCATCCAGGAGTGCTCATCAAGCATGGCAGTGTTTACATTTAACAGGGGACAGCTGCACATGTACATGCATCTCCTTTATGTTAAGCTCTTCAATGAAGGCAGTGTGGGCAGAGTTGGCTGACCCCTGTATGGCCTTTGGAAATACAGTACTCATTCTTTACACTTTAAAGGACCTGGTGAACATTTTCTTGATGTAAATACAAGGAGAATGGTCTGTGATATTCTTTGCAGTGCCCCTTGCTTCCTGCAGCTCTGCCTGCGCTGCTAAGCCATTGTCTGCTCACACGTTGGATGAATTCTTATCCTCTCGGCCCATTCTTTTTTCTTCTGAGAGAAATAGCTTTGCAGTTGATGTGGTTCCTCTTCCTTCATGTATCCTTTGTGAAAACAGCCCTTCTTTGCCCTTTGATCTGTGACTCCTGTAGTTAAACTCTCATCGAACAAGGTACTAAACTGAATAGAGCCAGTTGTTCCCGTCCTTGCTTTTGTTCCCACAAAAGCGATATTGCCCTAGGCTATTAAAACGAGTTTATAATTCGAGACCTTCATTCAAAGGAGTGCATATATTTTGATTTAAGGTCGGCATTTGTGCCCAAAATAAAAACATAACTATTTT
This sequence comes from Ambystoma mexicanum, assembly GCF_040938575.1. NCBI lineage: Eukaryota > Metazoa > Chordata > Amphibia > Caudata > Ambystomatidae > Ambystoma > Ambystoma mexicanum. The sequence goes on along the minus strand of NC_090924.1, from coordinate 720,913,125 downwards.
AATCACGCCCTGGTGTCTGAAATTGAATGGACCTTCCTATTAGTCTCGGCCGCTGGGCAACAGGTGGGTGATATGTTGAGGATTAGATTTAAAGAGGCAGAAATTAGTAATTCCATGCTGGGCAGTGAGGTTTTCAAGATAACTTTTCAGCATCACAGAGTAGGTGGGAATGAGGGATGGTCCTATAGTCACAAGTCTTGTATTGCAAATGTAATGCTATGCCACAGAGCATAATCTGTTTTATGGAAGATATTTGGAAAGATCCACAAACCTTTTATTACACGCCTAAAACCGGAGACCAGTCTCTAAGCACGCTACTGTGTTGTTTAGTTCCAAGATATGCATAATGCCCCTGAGCTATCCGCTGTGCCCAATCATTGTATGATTTACTGAAATGAGGATGCTGGAGATGTTTAAGGATGTCCTGTTGCCAATGTATGCAGGCACATGCCCAAAGTGTACCTGATTGTGAACATGGCAGGATATCCATCCGAAGGACCACAAACGGTGTAATCCATTGGCAAATTAAACAACTAGCAATCAGGCAATGACAAAAAAGTCAGAAATTAAATAAAGAGCCCTACCGCTAGGGCTTGGGGGTGTTTCTCATGGTTCCGACTCTGTGGCAGGCCAGCCACAGAATTACTCACCAATGCTACTATTCACTACTGTCTTAAAATGACTACATGAGTATGTGTAATGTTACTCTGATTGGCCCGATTTAGACAATCTCTACTGTAATGGCTGTTGAAGTGTCTGGAACTCTGTATCATATGGGATAAAAAGCAATTAAAAAACTGTGTCAATCAGAGCAATAAGGAATTTGTGACGTTACCCGATTATTGAATGGAAACCTACAAAACAGCAACTAGATCCTGTAAAAAAAATCTTCAGTTGGCTTCTACTGGATTCAGTTGCTCGCATGTTCCATTCCTTCTAAAACTACTTGACAAGGTCGCCCACATACAGATCCAACTCTACCTTGAATCAAAGGCAATCTTAGGTAAAGACAAGCTGGGTTCCGTAAGGGACATGGAACTGAAACCGCCCTTCTAGACCTAAAAAACGAAATCACAAACATTTTGGACAAAGGTAAGCCCGCACTCCTCCTTCTTCTCGACCTCCCAGCGGCATTTGATCTAGTAGATCACACCACACTCACCAGCCACCTAACGCATGCAGCACACTTCTCCAAGGACGCTGCATCCTGGGTAACCTCCTTCCTACAAGGCAGAGCTATGAAAGTGTTCTCCAACACAGCTCATGCATCACCATCCATCATTCACTGTGGGGTTCCACAAGGTTCTTGTACGGCCCCCACTCTATATAACCTTTTTACCAAGCCCCTATTTGACAAGCTAGATGCTATGGGGATCACCTACACTAATTACGCCGACGACATGCAGATACTCCTTCCCTTGACAGGAAACTATCATCAAGACTCCACTTCCCTTCAACTAATCTACTCCACCATACAAGCTTGGATGGCTACTAACGGCCTTTGCTTGAATGGGGACAAAACCAATATCCTCATCCTAGGTCAGAAACCCACCCTCTGCAACCTCAACCCACTATACATCATCTTCAACATAGATAACTGCATCATCCCAGTCTTATCCTCAGTCAAAACACTAGGAGTACACATAGACGCCACCCTATCCATCAATAAACAAGTTAGCGCCATAGTCTGGGCTCCGGCGCTAAGCACTAAACTCATCAACGCAATAAAACCTTTCCTAACGAAAGATAACTGCCTGTCCATCGCGAGAGCCACCACAGGAGCTAAACTGGATTATTGTAATGTGCTCCTAGCTGGCACGTCCAAGAATAACCTATCCAGGCTCCAAACCACTCAAAACAACACTCTCAGCATACCAAAAAGAGAGCACATCACTCAAGCAAGGAAGGCAGTCCATTGCCTCCCAGTCAAGGATAGGATTGCTTTCAAAATTCTCACCACCATGCATAAATGCATCAACCACACAGCACCATCCTACCTATCCGACACCCTGTATAGATCTCAATCCACAAGACCAATCAGATCTACATACACCAACCTACTTATCATGCCACGCATCAATAGAACTAAGGCTGGAAGTATAGGCTTCCCCTACCTTGCACCAAATATCTGGAACGGCTGCCCAGCAACCTCCGAGCGGAAACATCTCTCCTCTCCTTCCGCAAACAACTCAAAACTGCCCTCTTCAACTAACATTCTCACCTGACCTCTCTCGTGTTCAACATATGTATGTCATTAAAGCATAATCATTGTCCAATGTAACCATGGGCACTATTTGTATGTAACTAAGTTTAAGAAACACTGTAACAAGCGCCACAATGCCTCCGGTCTGGTATGCGCTCAACAAATGTGAATAAATAAATAAATAAATAAATAGATAAATGTTGGATTTTGCGCATTTCCTGAACTGCTACAGAATGAGTTTTAGGGGTTATTTTTCCACCTGGTGAACTGTACCCCACTACATCTACATCAGCAAGACAGCACGCTCCGAGTTGTACTCTTTTCCTTCTTCTTATTCCCTCAGATAAATGGCTTTATGACATTACAAACCTAGACATTTAAAACATGCTGCAGACAATATAAAAAGTATAAAATATAAATGTTTCCAATTTTGTTTCTTTTAAGTGCTTTATTTTCAAGTGGTCTGCAATGCTTGGAAAGGTGTGTGTGTCTGTTCGAAATGTTCAGCATACTTCCCAACATGCTACAAACCTGAAATTTGGTATGTGGGGTAGACAATGGAAAAAGTATAAAATATAAATATACCTTTGTCTAATTTTTCAGGGGACAGGGGTGGAAATGAGTGGATATGTGTGTGTCTGTTCTAAATGTTCAGCCTACTTCCCAACATGCTACAAACCTGGAATTTGGTATGTGGGTAGGTTCCATGGGGTAGACAATGGAAAAAGTATAAAATATAAATATACCTTTGTCTAATTTTTCAGGGGGGTGGGGGTGGAAATTAGTGGATATGTGTGTGTGTCTGTTCGAAATGTTCAGCATACTTCCCAACATGCTACAAACCTATAATCTGGCATGCGGGTGGGTGCCATGGTGTACACAATGTAAAAATAATAAAATATACATTTTTCTCAAAATCAATGTAAGCATTTTTTTAAATGGTCTGCAATGCTTGGACATGTGTGTGTGTGTCTGTTTTAAATGTCCAGCATTCTTCCCAACATGCTACACACCTGAAATTCGGTATGTGGGTGGGCACCATGGTGTAGACAATGTAAAAAGTATAAACTGTACATTTTTCCAATTGAACTTTTTCCTTAAGCATTTTTAACAGTCTGCAATGCTTAGATATGTGTGTGTCTGTTCCAAATATTCAGCATACTCCCCAACATGCTACAAACCTAAAATGTGGCATGTGGGTAGGTTGCATGGTGTGGACAATCTAAAAAGTATAAACTACAAATATACCTTTGTCTAAAAAAATGTTTGGGGGGTTGTGGATATGTGTGTGTGTGTGTCTGTTTGAAATGTTCAGCATACATCCCAACATGCTACAAACCTGGTATCTGGCATGTGGGTGGGTTCCATGGTGCAGACAATGTTAAAAGTATAACATATAAATATACATTTGTCTAATTTTTTTTTCATAGTAGAACTTACTGTGCAAAGCACGGGGACAACTGCTAGTATGTATATATAAAACAAAAACATAAAACAATGACTATGTTAAAAAACCTGATCTAGGACAAAAAAGCTTGTGAGCACATTACATTTCTTCAAAGGTAGTGGACAAGCTGTTGTCGGCACCCTTATGTTAATCACAGCTTACTGAATGAATCCATACATGGCTACATATGGATTTATTTATCTATTTGGATGTCTTATAATATTTGAGTTTTTGAAGGTGCCCCGGCAGTGGCGTAACACAAAATGTGGAGCCTCCCTGCAAGTCATGTTGCAGGTTCCCACAAGCTTCACAACAAAATCAGGAGCCACATCACATTCAATGGCATCCTGGACCATGATGATCATGCTGCTATAGGGGCACACCACACACTGCACTAGGAGGAAGATGCAAGTATGTGTTTCAAACTTTAAATCTTTTGACTAGTGTAGAAACAAGTGACCATGCCTGGCTCCTGAGACCTGATGCCCAAATGTACTAGTCAAGTCTGTGCATGGCCAGTAATATTATGCACCATAATAAAACAGGTTCATGCTTGATCATTCAGTATGTGCTAGCATCCCCAATGTACGAACATTCTCTTGTTGGCTTTGCCCTAAATGCCAGTAAAACATGTAATGCCAAAGTAAGGAAACATATACTTGCAGGCTACACATGGGCCCCATACTCCCTATGAAAGAATACACATCATAATGGCCTTGCCACTTACGTGTGAAAAACATGCCATGCCACAGAAAGAAAATATCCCGTCTGCCTGCCATATTGTGCTATAAAAACCTATTGACTACAATAGGAAGTCCATAGAACGTAAAGAGGGGTTCTTAGGTAAAAATGATCAGTCAGATGCAATTGATGTTACTGCTGAACATGTTTTACTTAATTCCCGAGTGTCGCCCTTGGTACCTAAACCTAAGCAAATTACCTCTGACTTAGTATGTGTAACTACTTACTCGTTACAGAGTTTTAAGATTAAAATTAACATAAAGTGTCACTAAGAGAGTTATTAAAAAATGATTCTACATTGTCACGACTGTTTCCAGATCCACCCTTATTTGCCTACTGCAACAGAAGTTCATTGAGAGATCATTTGATTAGAACATATTGTGTAGCACCAAATAATGTAAAAAAGACCCATATGGTGACAGGACATGCAATACATTGTCAGCAGTGCAACAGTATTATCAAAGGCCATTCTTTAAATCACTGTTTTGCTTTTCAGACACAAGTAATGACCTCAGCACTACCCTATTAGAAAGACTAAAAGTTCTTGGACTCAGGGAGGAAATATTGTACACTTAGACCATTAGTTGGAAAGTAATTGGCTCTTTACAGGCCCTTTATTCACATTACATTAGTGTACATATTACTATGAAATAAATGAAATGGGTTATACATGAATACATGGGCAGGAATAAACATTATAGGTTAGTGCAGTTGTAGGTGAAAGCTTCCTCTTGGCCACAACAACACCACTTAGTCCTGAGGCAGGTAGGCAGAGAGATCACACATCAACTAACGGGGACTGGAGCGAAGCATCTTCCTTCTCAGTGAGACTGTAACACCCGGGGTTCCAATTCTCTGTCACCTCATGGGGATTGTGCCTCTCTTCTTATGGGGAAGAATCTCCGCCCCTCATAAGTTGCAGACTGTCCCCGGCCAAAAGGCAGACTGCAAGCATGGGAGGCAAGAGTGGAAAAATCCAGACAGTGGAAAAACCCAGCTCTTCTTCCGTGCTCTTTTTCCCAGCACCAATTATCAATGCACCTGCAAACCCTGACTACCCTCTTGGCTCGTCCTTGACCAAACAATATAATAACTATCCTACATAGTGAGTTCATCTGCTTCATGCTACAATATCACAACCATTGCAGAAATCATGTCTGTCTTCTAACTGAGCTTGCAAAAATATAGACTTTGATTGCAGTTTGAAATTGAATGTTCAAAATGTGCGCTTACCGGCACCACGTTGTTTAGCTCATTTTCGCACATGCACTACAATCCACCATTTGGACAATCAGCTACCATACCCCAATGAAACAAATGACGGTTTCTGAAACCGACAAAACATCCCCACTAAATTAGGAATACATGAAAGACAACAACAACCAACAACCAAAACAAATCAAATACAAAAATACAAACAAAAGCATAGTGCAACGCCTCAGGAATCCAGGAAAACAGTTGATCCCACCAACTCTCACCCTGATCTTGAGTAACTCAGGAAATCATATAATTCTAATTACTAATATGTTCCTTAATATAGCGGGAATTGTCATTTAAATCCAAACATCACATCCCTTCAACAGCATTGCAACCCAAATTATGTTTCAAAAACAAATAATCAATAGCAGCTCTTTTTTGTAAAATAGCTTTTCTAAAATTTCTGCTATCTAAAAGCAGCTCCGTCAAAGCTTGAGAGATTCCGTTAATCTCTTTAACCACTACACAAGCTAATCTAATGAAGGATTTAGAACCACCAGCAGCCAACCCCCAAACACCAACCAAAGAAAATGCATGCACTAAGACCTCAGGTTCAGACAACAAATGCACATTAGAATCACAATCCGGTGACATGCCGAAATGATGGGCAGAATGCGTAGCTCGGAGAATCGCATGCTGCAAAGGAAACATCATTAAACCAAACCACGTCAACGCACAAGGCCGACCAGAAATATTTGCAGGAATTTAGGTGTAGGTAAAATTACCATAGGAACATAGGCAACTTGTTGGAAGTTTGACATGCCTAAGATGGCTGGCAGCTACAACAGTAAAATTACAAAACATAGCATTAGACACATCAGTACATGCACTATCAGATGTGCACATAAACATTTCTCAAAATCTGTTCCACTCTTCTCATCCATCAAGTCCAATTGCTGACATTTGACAATGTGTAGAGGATCACAAGTCATCATATAGCAGACATCAGCTGGAGCAATGTCATAAGTTATAATACGCGTCATATTCCTCCACATGCGATCAGTGTCAGAACAAAATTTACAGTACTCATAAACAGAATCACATCAGAGTTTGCCACTAGAGTATCATTATGCAACACTCTGAAATCATGTCGGAGCACAGCCACAATACACATCGAAATTAAGAAAAACTACATATTCTCGGGTTGCTTGACAATTGTAGTATAGCTATGCTGCACACAAGACAAGGGAGTCGCGTAAGAGGGCAAAGGCACACAACCATGTTCTTGACGTCTCCTCGAATAAGTGTTAAGCAAAGTGGTCACACCAAGGCTGGTAGTCGTCATCCAGCTGATCGGAGTCACTCAGACAATGAAGACATTTGCCACATCTGTTTGCATGTCCCCAGACCCTCCCGAACAGACTCCACACAAATCCACAAGTGCACACATAACAAACAGGGTCTGGAAACATTTTTCAAAACAAAACAAAATATGGTGAAGTACATCACGCAAAAAACTTTTGTCAGCAGGAATGTGGATACATTTCCTCTTTCCTGGTTCCATTACCAGAACAACGTAGGGTCCGATTCATGGAAGTGTTTTATAATGGTTCAATCCCACAGGAAAAGGTTCCATGAATCAGGCCCTTAATCCTCTCCTGCTGCAATTACATCTGCCGGAACCGGCAGACCACTGGGTTCCTCAACCCAAACTTTCACTCCCAGAACCATTTTGTCTGATGAGCCAAAACCTTTGTGCCCACGTGTAGTTACCACTGTGGGCGGCTCTCCCTTTTTCACCATGGACAATTTATGAGGGGCGATAATTAGTTGCACCACTCAAACCGCTTTATGGATTAGCAGCATTTTCTATCCACTATGGATTAAAATGACTTTTATTTCTCCCTGATAATCTGCATTCACAATCACTCCCAGTACCTGTTTCCCTCGGAGGGCTAACCCAGACCTAGGGGCAATCAGTCCCATATTCTGATGGATTTGCACTCCAATTCCCATGTCAATAACACTGATCCCTCTTGGTTCAAGTCTGATCTCTTCCATAGCACGCAAGTCCACCCCTGCAGACTCAGGTGTTGCTCGATAAGGAGCCAGAGCTCCAGGTAATATTTCCCAATACATCAAAGTTTCACATGCCCTATTTGATTTCATTTCTAAAGCTGATGTTAACATTCGCATTAACAGAGTTTCAACATTTGCAATTGGTCTGTTATTTAACACTTGCACCACACCCAGAATGCGCTCACACCACTCTTTCAGGTTGCCATCACCAGTCTTTGCAACTGCTCTTTCAACAAACCATTCAACCTCTCAATCAGTCCTGAAGCCTCGGGGTGATAAGGAACATGGAAGATACATTCAACACCCTTTTCCTGACAATAATCCTTAATCAGTTTTCCTTTAAAATGTGACCCATTGCCACTTGGAATTTGCAAAGGTACACCATAGTACATTTTGCAACTTGATCTAACAATTTAACAGTATTTAACTGTGTAGCTCTTTTGCATGGTAATTTCATAACATATCCTGAATGTGTGTCCACAATTGTGCACCCATATTGACATCCTCTACTAATTGACATCGGACCAATGCAATCAATTTGCCAGATTTGTCCAGGTAATTTATCTTGTTTCAATGTACCTTGAATCACATGTGGAATGGATCTCTGTTTCTGATGCTGACACACTGGACATTGCAAAATAACTGTTTTCACTAAGTCTAAAGGAATACTAATTCCTCGATTTTGAGCCCACCTGATGGTAGCCTTTTCTCCAAGATGCCCACTTTTCTGGTGGCAATCCCTTCCAGATCATCTTTCTCAGACCTCGGGTCCATAGCTGAAATTCTGGCATGATCATCTTCAACAGAATTGAACCGACGTTCCAATGAGTCCTCTTGTGCAATGTGCATCCACATGATAAACAGGCACCTCACTATCCATCAACATTTCTGCAATATCCTGCCACAGTTCTTTTCCCCATAACTCTGTTGCATGAATTTTCCATCCATTATTTTGCCCTGTCGGTAGCCAAACAGCTAGTCCATTATCCAGAGACCAGGAATCAGTGTACACATAACATTGACCAGGTGCTTCTTGTTTCAATGCCTGATAAACCGCATACAATTTTGCAAACTGACTACTCTTACCCTTCCCTGATGTTGTCAGAATCTTCTTCATTTTGGGATTGTACGACACTGCCTTCCAATAACGGCTCAGCATTTCTGGTCAGATCAATACATCATGACCAACGGTATCCACAAGAGCCCAATAGCATGCCAGGAACTGCTTTTCAAAGGAAGTGTATCTGTCACCAGCCTCGGGCAACTTACGATTCCTAAATCCCAAATGAACAGTCTTCTTGTCCTACTATTGCCATAAACTCCAATTGGCATAATTCTTATGTACAGACACATTCAACTCAAGTTCACCTGATCTCAACGGCCATATGTCAAGCACGTTTTGAATTGTATCTTTCGCCAACTGAAAGGCTTTCTCTTGCTCCTCATGCCATTCAAAGCCAAATTTCTTTTGTGTCACTTTGTAAAGAGGCGCTAGAATCTGCCCCAAATGTGGTATATGCTGTCTCCAGAACCCAAACAGCCCTATGAACTGTTGAGATTGTTTCTTACTCACAGGTGTAGTGAATTCATGACTCTTTTGTTTGGCCTATGGCACCATTTTGCGATGCCCATTATGCCACTGAATTCACAGAAAAATCACGGTCTCCACAGGACCCTGAGTTTTAGTCTCATTCATTTCCAATCCTTCTTTTCTCAATCCTGGAATGATTACTTCTAAGTGTGTCCTCACACTGTGCTCATCTTTCCCCTGAATCAAAATGTCATCAATATAGTGTGAAATTAGTACATCAGGTTTGCACAGTATCTTATCCAAATGCTCTGCCACAAGCTGGTGACAAATAGTTGGACTGTGCATGTATCCCATGGGCAAATGTTGAAACGTATACTGCCTCCCATTCCAAGAAAATGCAAACTGTTCTTGACACTCTTCGCCAATTGGCACAGTGAAAAATGCATTTGCCAAATCTATCACCGCATTCCAAGTTCCTTCAAATTTATGCACATTCTCAATCAGAGTAACAGCATCTGGGAATGCAGGTTCTAACAGTGGAGTGTATTTATTCAGGTTGTGATAGTCCACAGTCATTCTGTAGCTTGCATCTGACTTCTTAACCGGCCGGAGTTGCACGTCAATGTACTCACCACAAACTGGCAAGTTTACCTCATGGACCTAACATCAATCACTCTCGAATATCAAGGCCAATAATATATTCAGATATAGGAACAATCAACACTTGATATTTACTCCTTTTCAAGTTACCAAGTTTCATATTAACTTTTATTATTCTCTTTCCCTCCAAGTCCAGTTATGGTAAAATGTCTACCATTAAACCTGAAAGGATTACTATGGATCAATGAGGGCTCCGCCCGGTATCAATTAAAGCTTGAACCTCTTGTGTATTTCCTGATTGCCAAAATAATTTCACTTCACATGAGGTGTCTACCTTAAGCCGGGAAGACACTACTGGAGTTTGACCACAATCCTATTCGTATTTTGAGTGCGTGTATTTGGTCTCTGTCTCTAACAGCGAACTCACCACTTTTGGAAATCAGCATGAATTGGCTTATATGGTAAAGTCGTTCCCATGGACTCCTCATCCACCTCCGCTTCAGGCGGCATGGAAGGGAACTTGTCCCCAACTTGCATGTTCACATCTTGCCTTTTCACCTGTTTGTACCGCTCTTTTCCTTCAAGCCCTCGCTTTTTATATAACTGGTACATTTCTGGGGTTTCAGTGCCATTCTAACCAAACTTCCTTCTTTTCTTATCACTCTCTATACAATTCCTGCCTTAACTCTGCTAAACGCTCCTACTTTTCTAACCTCCTTCAAACCCAAGCCTCTCATCCTGGTCATATCTTTTTAAACTCTCGTCTCCTCTCCCCTCCCACTCCTGACCTCTCTTCGACATATCCTCTCTCTCCTTCTGACTTTGTTGACTTCTTCTCTGCTAAAATTCTTTCTCGTCAACAAAAAATGTACTCTTCTCCTTCCTGTTCCCCCTCCCCCACTCCTTCCACTCCCCCTCTGCTTGCATGTCTGAATTTTCTCCAATCACTCCCTCTGACGTCTCTCTCCTCCTAACTAAATCCCACCATACTGCCGCCCCTTCTGATCCCATCCCAACCCTTTGTATTCCCAAGATTTACCCACCTCTCATTCCTCATCTAACCTCCTTCTTCAATACTTTTCTCTCCTTGGCCACCTTCCCTACTGCCTTCAAGCATGCCACTATTATCTCTATCCCGAAGAAACCTTCTGCTAATCCCCTTCTTGCTTCCAACTTTCTTCCAATCTCACTTCTACCTTTTCTCTATAAAATACTTGAACGCTTAGCCTATTCTCAGCTCTCGACCTTTGTCACAAACCTCTCTCTCCTTCCTCCCTCTCAATCTGGCTTCCGCCCCAAACACTCCTCTGAGTCCGCTCTCATCTATGTCCTGAACTCCCTCCTCACCGCTCGCTACTCAATCCTCATCCTCTGTGACCTCTCTGTTGCCTTTGATACTGTCGGTCACCCCTTACTTCTCAATACTCTTTCCTCCTTTGGCTTCAAAGACTCTGTCCTCAACTGGCTCTCCTCTTACCTCTCCCACTGCTCTTTTGCTGTCTATTGGGGTGGTCGAACCTCCCCTACCTTCCCTCTGGTCTACGGTGTTCCCCAAGGCTCTGTCCTCGGACCCTTCTTATTCTCTCTTTACACTTCACTCCTTGCCCCTATCATCTCTTCCTTCGGGATCTCTCACCATTTCTATGCTGATGACAACCAGTTTCTTTACTTTTCTTCCTTCATCCCTGACTTACATCTAAATCTCTCTTCCTGTTTTACCGCCATTATAAACTGGATGTCATCTCACTATCTCTCTCTTAACAGTGACAATACTGAAGTCTTATTCTTTCCCTCTAACACAATTCCTCTCCCCTCTAACCCCTACTTCTATTCATTTTCCACTTCTAATCTTCCTATCTCCACCCATGCCCATAATCTAGGCATTTACTTTGACTCTTCCCTCTCCTTTACACATCATATCTTCCTTACTTCTCACACATGTCACTACCACCTCTTTAATATACGTAAAGTCCATTCTTTTCTCACCGTCCATGCGACCAAACTTTTAATCTCCTCCCTCATCTTTTCTCGCCTTTTCTATTGTTCTTCTCTCTTCTTCTGTCTCCCCGCTTCCAATCATGCCCCTCAAATCCCTTTACCACTCTGCCATCCATACCCTCTGTCTTTTCTCTCCCCTTGACTCTATCTCCAACTCACTCTCTTACCTAGGCTGGCTTCCTTTCCACTCCCAACTTAAATTTCACTTCCTTTATCTTGTCTTTAAATCTCTTCATGTCCTTGCCCCTCCATACCTCTCCTCTCTTCTCTCATTCTACACGCCCTCTCGCTCTCTTCGTTCTGCTGATCTCTTCTTACTTTCTGTCCCCTACCCCCTTGTGCCTCTTCTCGTTTCCGCTCCTTTCAGCTCTTTTCCCCTTTACACTGGAACTCCCTACCTCTTTCTATCTGCTCTATCCCCACCTATTCCTCCTTTCGCTCCTCCTTGAAATCACTTCTTCTTCATTCCCCTCCCTGACACCTTAACCCCTTTACCTTTCTCTTTCTCCCTCTAGTACACCATCATAGTTCTCTTTATCTTTCCCCGTCTTTCCTAAGATCCCCTCTCTTCCTACCACTCACTTTACTCCCTACTCTCTCTCTCCCTCTTCCTTCCTTCCTCACCCCTCCTCTCCTCTTCCTTCTCATATGCAAATTGTTCTACATACTGTTTTTCTGGTTTGATTCATGTATATTGTTATTGCTTCTACTGTTCCATGCTTGATGTATTCTTGTTGTTAAACTGTAAAGCGCTTTGGATTAAAGCGCTATATAAAAACAATAACTACAAATACAAATTAATGTCTTTGTGTGACACTCCATCTTTTACCAGTGTTAGCAGTGCCAAAGCCATGTTTTTTCTCGACACACAAGAGTCTCTACTGTCAGATCTCTTTCCAGGAGTCTGCTTGTCACTACGCAGGATACTTGCGAATACATCCTTGAGCAGCTAACTGTAACAAAGACACTTGCAACTCTCTCCCCTGGGCATTAGGAGGCGGCCTTGCATGCAATACCTCCAGAATATGGGTTTCATGGGGCAATGGTCGGAACCTCAGACAATCAGTTGGATACACAAAATGGCCTGACACTCCTCCGTAAAATAACCTGACCATCCAAGATAACAAAGACTCACCAGTCCTCTATTTCAATTGATTAATGATTTCCCCAACCTCTTGCTGAGAGTAAGGCTACAACGTTGTCAAATCCACCAGACCACCTCCAGGATTATTCGGATGTGGCCCAGCTCGTCTATACGTAACCAGTTTAATGGTCACTTCCTACCTATCAAGCTCCGGTTTAGATGATATCTCCCTGTCTGAACTACTCTCTGAACTAGTGTTGTCATAAACATCCCTGTCCCATTGGTCGGGATCCCAATCAACCGCTGTGGAGGCAATTACTGTTGCCACTTTGCGGGTATTCACTCTCCCTCTCCTTTTTTTATATTTGTATCGGGTGACTCTTACAGCAGCTCTCCCGGCCACTGCCTGATATTTGTCTGGATTATCATGATACTATTTTATCTGAAGTTGTTGCATTAGCGCAATTTGTTTCTCAGGAGCCACACTCTTTTTTCCCACCTCTAGACAATTGCCTACAATTTTACATTCTGCTGATGCATCTTTATGAATGCATGCAACAAAATCCAACCATGCCTGCCCGGTACCTGTTGCAAGCAAGCCGCCACCTCGGCTGGACTCGCCTCTCCTATACTCATATCCCAGGTCTCACTCAAACCTGCACCACATGCCCATGTATGTGCAAGTTTGTCATATGGACTCTTTGTCCACCATGGAATTATCACTTTGGGACAATCTCCGCCTGCTGAACTTCCCTTTTTTCTAAATGAGGAACTCATGATTACGATGGATTTTTCAAGTCCCCTATCAAAACCTCAACAACAATCAAACATAATTCACAAACTCAACAAAAAAACTCAAGAAATTGCCTTTCTGTGTCCAAGCCTCAGATTCGTTTAGTATTTGGAACTAATTTCATCACAAATACTCTGCTCACAGCACCACTATGTTTTGCTTTTCAGACATGTGGAAGGACCTCAGCACTTACCCTTTTACACAGACTAAAAGTTCTTGGACGCAGGAAGGCAATAATGTACACTAAGATCACTAGTTGGAAAGCAATTGGCTTTTTACAGGGTCTTTATTCACATTCAATTAGTGTACATATTACTACGAAATAAATGTGGCGGGTTATACATGAATACATGGACAGGAATAAACATAATAGTTATATATCACTGTTAGTGCAGTTGTAGGAGAAAGCTTAATCTCGGCCATGACAACACCACCCAGTCCCAAGGCAGGTAGGCAGAGATATCACGCATCAATTAATGGGGTCTGGAGCGGAGTGTCCTCCCTCTCAGCGAGACTTCAACAACCAGAGTTCCAATTCTTTGTCACCTCATGGGGATTGCGCCTCTCGTCTTATGTGGACGAATCCCCGCCCCTCATTAGTTGCAGACTGTCCCCAGCTGAAGGACAGACCACAAGAATAGGAGGCAAGAGTGGAAAATCCCGACAGTGGAAAATCCCAGCTCGTCTCCTGTGCTCTCATTCCCACCACCCCTTATCATTGCACCTGCACATCACTGACTCCCCTATCGTCCTTGAACAAACAATACAATAACCATCCTCCATAGTGAGCTCATCAGCCTCATGCAACTATATTGCAACCATTGCAGAAATCATGTCTGCCTTCTAACTGAGCTTGCAAAAACATAGATTTTCATTGCGGCTTGGAAGTGAATTTTCAAAATGGCAGCGCACGGTGCCTTGTTGTTAAGCTCATTTTTCACACACGCACTACAATCACTCATATAGTGGAAAACAAATACCATTAAATCATTCTACCACATGCAATTCAATGAATGTACTCGATGGGAGTAAATGACATTGTGGCATTTTTTATGTCGGTATGACAATGAGGAAAGCTAAAATCTGCTGGACTGAACATATGTTTAATTTGAGTACTACATCTCTGAACTCACCAGAGGCACAACATTTTGAAGACACACAGGCGCACAAATGCAATGTATTATTCATGATCAGATTGGGACTCAGAGGAGAGGGTGTGATATAAATCTAATGCTACTTAAGAGGGAAATTCATTGGATGACAAATTTGGAAGCAGTGGTTGCAAAAAGTGATAATCTAGAATGGGACCTTACATGTTTTCTGTAAAATAGCAGATAAGTAACGTATGTGATCACTAGCTGACAAATTAAAGATATATAATGCTCAAATCGAACAGTTGTGACTAATGTTGTCTTGGCTTGTGTTTATTACTATTTTGAGGTACGTTTTGGATTTCTCACAAGGCATCATGAAATAACTGGATGCAGCCAATCTTTTTACATATCAGTCATTCTAATGTTATTAGGATTTGACTTGTATTACTTTATTTCCATATTTCATCATTTTATTGTTACATTACATTGCTTTGTTATGCAATTCAATGCATTTTATCAACGTTATGTCTAATATATTCTGCATGTTTACCTCATGTACCTGCCACATATTCACCACCATATGACCATATTAGCTATGAAGAGTGTCTAGTTTCACAACATTATTATTTTGTTTACATTTTTTGAGATGCTTGCTGTTTAAAGCAGAATAGGTTTGTAACCATTACATGAGACATGTTTTTATTTAGCTTTGATTTATTTGATAGTATCCATATGTGTCAAATACTCCTCCAGTGAGAGGTTTTTGAATTGTACAATATTTCTCCATTGTATTGTCATTACGTTTCAGTGTGTTGTCACGTGGCATACGTGGCTTCACCACTCTTGAAGATGAAGGTGTCAATAGTTGTCAACGTAGCACATGTTTGAAATGCAGAAAGAAAACACTCCTGTGAAACGGTGATTGTAGTTAAGTTACTTTTACATTTCATCCGATAATGCTTCCTAGTGTGACATCATTATGCCCTAGGACGTTGCTCCGCATGACGTCTCCACATTCACCAAGGAACGTGGAGTCACGTGATGGGGAATCATTTTAAAATATGAGAGCATGGCAGAAGGCAGATTTTCCTGCTTTTCCTGCCCCACCGCTCGAAAGGTATTTGCAGGTAAGAGCGCTGTCATTGTCCTTCAGACAGGTTGGAACCTTTTTTTCTTAAATGCACAATGGGATTAGAAGTTTCATTTATTTTGTCTCTCTGCAGGATAATCCCTTTTTTAACAATTTTACACATTGTGGATTTAACCAACACTACTCGGCAAATAGGTTTGAATTAAGACATTTAACGGGTATGCACTAACGTTGTTTACTATGCATAAATCCTCTTAATGAAAACGTTTCTGTTACCTTTTGACAACATTACATTAATAGTGAACTTGATCTGCTTTTAGGCCACATCATGATAAAGTTTGGCTAAATTGTAGGATTTCCCTGGTGTTACAGGTTAGTTGCAGAGATTTCGTTGAATTAATTCTTATGATTAAGGTCATCAATTATAGATACAATTATTTCTGTCTATCACTATAGGAAGACAGTCTGGGTGTACCTGGAGAAGATTACTAATCCGAAACGCATTGTGATGGGATGAAAAATGCTATAAGAAACCTCATACATTGGACTTTTTCCATCCTAAAGGACTATCTGAAAATTTACGAGAGATTTCATAACAGAATTTCACATGAACTCTGAGATCTTTGTTTATTTTGATTAATTGTATGTTTATGTACAGAAACACAAATTATCGTTCTTGTTGAATCACTATGTTTTTTTACCTTGTTAATAATTGTGATGTATAGCAAAAGGAGTTATCAGAATGTATTAGGGTTTAACCCATTAGAGTACATGGGCTTCTCGTCTAGTTTAGGTGAGCACTATTTGTTTCTTAGTATTGCCATTTATACTACTGTTGACTTTGCCGTTAAAAAATCCATGCCACAATAAAACAAATTCCAAAGTGGCTGCATCACAATGGCACTTTAGCAACACAATAACACTTATCATGCTTACTTTATCATAGATAACCAGAAAACAATGCCAAGCCACAGTAAGAAATAGCTAGATTGGCTGCACCAAAATGCCAGTCTAGCCACTGTCACGCCCGTGTCAATGGAACACCAAGTGGCACCCATTGTCGACTAATTGGGACTTGACATTCATCAAACGAATACACCCACACAATTCATATTCAATTCACAATTCGGCTAATGCACTTGCCCCTTTCATGACATCATTTATTAATGCATCTTTTGACTCTAACACCGTCCCTACTAACTTGAAAGATGCTTGGGTACTTCCATTATTTAAAAAACTATCTCTAGATCCAAATAACCCCTCTAACTACAGACCATCTCTACTGTCCCTTTCCTATTAAAAATACTTAACCGTGCACCACACATCCAGATACAGCAGTATCTGGAAACAAACAATCTGCTAGGATTAAGACAGTCAGGATTTAAACCTAGACATGGGACTGAAACAGCGCTTATTGACTTAAAGACACAAATCCAGATCTTAAAAGATGAAGGTAAATCTGCCTTACTATTACTACTTGACCTATCATCAGCTTTTCATTTGGTTATTCAAGAAATGTATGCAAACACTTGTCATCGGCTGCACATTTCTGGGACCAAGCTAATACTTGGATTAAATCCTTTCTCAGCAACAGATCTATGAGGTTCTTTGCACCCTCGGCATACGCCTCACCATTACAAGTAACCTGCGAAATCCCACAAGGCTCATGCGTGTCCCCTACTCTCTACAACATATTCACCAAACCCCTATTTGATATACTTGATTATCTGGGTGTCACATACACTAATTACGTGGACAACACCCAGATACTCATCCCTATAACTGGTGACTACGCTCGAGACTTTAAAACCTTCAATGATATCTACAGTACAATACAACTATGGACGGCTAAGCATGGTTTATGTCTAAACGACGACAAAACCGAATTACTCCTCCTTGGCTCTCCAACAAATGGAACAAACTAGGGACCCTCTTCAAATCCTTCAACATCGACGGCAATATCATTAAAGTAGCCAATGATGTGAATACTTTAGGAATTTACATTGACTCAGCACTCTCACTCACAAGGCAAACTTAGCTTCATCCACCGCCTATACTTGCAAACTTATCACAGCTTGCCGTCCCTACCTGACTACTACTAACTGTATTTCAGTAGGAAGAGCATTAGTCTCATCTTAACTTGACTACTGCAATGCACTCTACTTGGGCACATCCCAACAAAATATGAATAAATTACAAGTTATGCAAAATAACGCAATTAGATCAGCCTGCATTATTCTGAGGCAACATCATATCATTGCAACAAGACAGAACATAAACTGGATTAACATTAAGCAAAGAATAGATCTTAAATCTCTTTAACTCACCCACAAATGCCTCAATAACCAGGAACCCATATATCTAAGTGATACTTTCTCGCGTCACAACACAGCGCGACCAACTAGAATCTCACAATCACATTGCGTTAAAATCCCACGTTTCACCCAACAACGTGTGGGTGGAGTTAGCGCCCCAGTACTGGATGCAAAAAAATGGAATGCTCTTCCTATCTCTACAACAGAGGAACCATCCTTCTCACTATTCTGTAGCAAAATAAAAGCCTGGTTCTCCGAGCAGGACCAGAACCCACTCACTGTATAAACTATCTGTACTATAACCGATTGCTACCCAGTAGCATCGCATGCCACATATATGCATTGATACTGTATATTGTCTATATGTTACTAATTGCCTAATATTTAACTGCTACTGTGTATCATTCGTGTCAACAACTTATTTAGTTTGTTTTAATCTGCTTTCCTAACCTATTCCTTGTACCATACTGCCCATTTTCCAGCCGTTGTAATATAATGCTTATGTAACTTGTAATATTGTAATATAATATCTATGTAACTTATAATATTGGCTGTATATTCATGCCTGTGCAACATGTACATTTCAGCACCCTGATGCTCTTGGGCTTTGCCTTGCTTTACAAATAAATACATACAAATACAATATTTCTGTATTTACTTTCCTTTTGCAAAACATTGGTATTTAAATGCACAAATTATATATCCCAGAATGCACCGTTTGGAATTTCTCATCACCTGGCTATTCCTATGCAGCAGTCTTAGAACTACAATCCCAGAGCCCTAGAGATCAATGCTGCTTTCACTTTCCCAGGTTTAGGGACTGTGGAGGCCGATTACCTTCAGGTGAAGTTCTCCAGGTGCTGCTAACAAGCCTGCCTCAGGACAGGGTGGCCCAGTACCTAAGCAGCTGCCTGCAGGAGCATATGGCTCTTGCATTGAGTATGCTGTAACCCACTTGTGTGTTGAACCTTGGATTTCTTCTGTGTCCTGTTGATGCTGTTTCCAGAAACTGCTTCAGTTCCAGTCCCCTTTGCTCACTGCCCTGCACCACTGCTAGTCTGTCAGAATTCCCCTGCCTTCTGCCTTGCAACCCTGTGTTCCCCCCCTTCTGCCCTGCTCACCTGCTTTCAGGCCAATGTTACCTCTCTGTAGCCCCTTGCCCTCAACCAACAGTTATCTTGTTCCCTGCCTGCAGTTCCCTGCTCTGTGCCCGTAGTCTGTGTTACCTGCTTGTAGCTTCCTTGATTCCCGTCCTGATTTTCCTTATTACTTGTCTTCAGCTTTCTGTCTGCAGTCAGTCCTAGTTGTTCTAGTCCAGAGTTGTCCCATTCCTTTTCTGAAGTTTAGTCCTCAGTTCCTTTCCAGTCCAAAGTACCCTTATGCTTAGTTGCTAGTATTATTGTTAGTGTTTTTGTCTTCACTCAGGCTTGTGCAATTACTGTGTACAGAGGTTGGCTACTGCGTTTTCCAGCAAGCAGTCTCTGTCCCTTTCCTTTGTCACATCTCAGTATTGTCCCTCATGCCATATTTGTTTTCTTTGTGCTGTTTCAGGGGGCAGTCACTGTCCTGTTCCTGCTGAACACATACAGTCTCCAGTCTTGTGAGTTTGTTTCACTGTTCATTCCTTAGGGTTCAGACACAGACACCGACTCCTGCTGCTTCTTTTCATGAGCATTCATAGTGGGTCCTGTAATAACAACCATCTCAGAAGGCTAGAGTGTTCCCAGACTCTTGGGAAACTGTTCCCGCATTCTGCGTACACCCCAAGTGGGAACCTAATGTGTTTGTCTTGTTTGTATTCCATGCAACTTTCTTTTCACTTCTTTTGTTGCCTGTCTTTAGTTATTTCCTATCCTCCCTTGCCTGTAGTACTTCTTGCACACTATTTCCCCTTGGCTTTGGGGGCACATCCCTGCCCGCAAGCCGCTGGCAGCCACATAATAATATGTCATGCTTGCTTAACTATAGATGTCCAAACAAAAAGAAATGCTAAGTCACAGTAAGAAATGGCTAGACTGCTGCATCCAAATGTCAGTCTAGTCAGGTATATTAACACTTCTCATACTTGCTTTATAATCAAAGGCAATTGAAAATGCCATTGCACTGTACAAAATGGCTTGAATGGCTCCAACAAAATGCTACTCTAGCCACTTAACACGCATACTTTGTTATGTTATGTTAATAGGTTTTATATAGCAGACATTCGCCAGAGGCATCATGACCATGGGGGTAACACCAAGGACGGGGAAGCCTAAAATAGATGGCTTTTTAGGAGTCAGTGAAAGCCGAGATGGTCTACTGTGGCACAGAGAAGTAGACGAAGAGCATTCTGCAGTTTTTCTGCTGCCACAGAGAACAAATGGCCACCCATCCAGACCCGTCGAAAACAGGGGATGACAAGAAGCTGGGCATCACATGACAGACGGTCACCCTGCCCAAGTCTTGACTGATCATACATTTATTCCCAACTCATCATCTGCTCCTATCCCATATGGAAAGAATGTGTCCTTGATGTCCTCCATATGTTTGACAAATATTATCTACACAGTAATCTTTCTGTATCTTGTGTCTGCTTAGTCTCACATGCTATGCACAGTCTGCCATTCAGTAGTTGGTTCAGATCACTACATCTCTTTCAAATTCGAAAAACCAGGCGTTGAGAGGGGCATACCTGTAACACCATCCCTACCCTTGTGCAGTAGGACCCACAATCCCTCACGCGCCAACATCCTTAACTTGATTGTTTTTCCTGCCCCTGGTATCTTTTGTGTTGTAACTAAGTAATGTTTTCTAAAATAATACACTGCTCCTCTTCTCCCTTGCAGACAGGTAGTGTGGGCTCAAGTGATTCTAAGCAGATACAAGCTACAGAAAGATAATTATGAGTAAGTAATATTTATCTTCAGGAGCTTGTGAATCTGTTTAGATTCAAATGTTATGCATTCGTTATCAAGCAGTAGCTGGAACAGGCGGCAGTTGAGAAATAAGAAGAGCAGAAAATAAGTGTTTAATAATTGGTTGTCCCTCTTGTGAATCTGCTCTAGCTTGTGTATCTACAGGATAGTATTGCATAAATGTAAGTGTTGAGCTCCATGTTTCAGCCTTACAAATCTTTTCTAAAGGGACATTAGCAATTAAGGTAAGGTTGCACCGGTGCTGCGTATTGAGTGAGCTCTTGGTGTAAAATGTGCTAGTGAGTAGCAAAACTGAATACATTTGACAATCCATCTGAAGATGAGACCAAGAACTAGCTAGTCTTTCATATTTCTTTTGTCTTGTCAAGGTAGAACATCACTGCCTTGTGCACATCTAGGGTGTTAAATTATTTTTCTCCCTCTATTCTGAGGGCTGTGGGAAAAAAACAAGGTTCATTGGATTGGTTTACATGGAATGTTGATATATGGTTGAGCATGTGTTTTCAAAACTACCTTGTGTTTATGAATGGCTACAAATTGTTCTGTAACCAATAGTGCCCAGAGTTCACTTACTGATCTAATACATGTTATTGCTAGAAGGAAAGCACTTTGTAAGTTCGCTCTCTTACAAAAGCCTTGTTTATGGGTTTGAAAGGAATCCCCATGACTATTTGGGGAACTTGGGTGAGCTAATGGGTGGTGTATGTGTTTAACTTCCTCCATGAGTCATTTAAATAATAGTACTTTCCAATAGGATGTTTTGAGCTGTGAATTAGAATACACTGCTAGTGGTGACCGATGTACCTTGATCTAGCTGTCACCAGCCGTGAATCCAGTAAATGTAATAGATAAATTACTAAATATGTTGGTGTGCAGTTGATGGGAGTCAATCTGCTTAGCTCTACACCAAAACACAAACTCTTTCATTTGTTGGAGTAGCAATATCTTGTGTTCAATGTTCTTGTCTTCCTTAGAATGTCCATGCATCTGCTTGGAGTAATTGTCAAAATTATTTCATGAGCCATGCTGCTAAATTCAGAGTATTCAGGCAAGGATGTGTAGGTTTCCCTTGAAGTTGTGTTAGCCAGTTGTGACTGCTCTGTAACTTGATTGGGAGCTTCATAGCCATTTTCCGGATATGTGGATACCATCTCTGTCGTGTCCACATTGGTGTGATTAGAATCATGGCAAGCTATTAGTGTAATAGTGTGTGTACCATAAGCAAATGTCCCTGACCAGTTCATCCTTAGTTTATTCCCTAGTGACCCTTTCTCTTGGTATCTGGATGTGAAGAGGTGGTATTTTATATTTTTTGCTGCCAGGAAAACGTACACTGAGAGGAGAACCCATTTCTTGAAGTCTGTTAGTGTCTATGTGTTTAACACCCATACATGATTGTGTTCCATTACCCTGCTTAGGTTGTCCACTAGGCAGTAGTCACCAGAAACATGTGTCTGGATATAGATGTCTCTTTTGATGCACCAGCTCCATATGTTTAGTGCCAATCTGGACAGAACTACAGAGTGTGTTCCCTCTGTTTGTTTATGTAGGCCATTGTCTTGGTGTTATGTGTGTTGACCAATGCACTGTTATTGGTTAATCTTGTCTGAAAGGATAGTAGCGCCATCCTGGTGGCTAGGAGTTCCAGCGTGTGTATGTGGCAGTTCTGTTAACCTTGTGACCATGCCGCTTGGGGTTGTTAGTTCTTGACAATGTGCTGCCCACACCAGCAGTGAGGAGTCTGTGGACAGTGTTACTTGGATTGGTGGTTGTCTGAATGGTCTGCCCTTTAGTAGGCTCTCCCTTGTCCACCATTGAAGAGCCTTTATGACCTCCTTTGTCATAATCACTAGATTGTCCTGATTGCCTTTGGTCTAAGACCACAGACCTGAGAGCCACTGTTTTAGAGTATGCATGTTTAGATGTGCATGTGGGACAATGCACATGCAAAATGCCATCATGCCTAACAGTTTCATTACTTTCTGTACCGTTATTTTTTAGCCTATGTGATATCTGGGTATTTGGGCAAGGATAGCCTGCACTCTTCTCTCTGTTGGTTAAGCTAGGGCTTGTTCAGAGTCTATTATGGCACCTACCATCTTATATCTTCGGAGTTGATACTAGGCTGGTCTTGGTTTCGTTGATGGTGAAGTCTAGTGTGTGAACCATGTTTACCGCTCTTTGTGTGTTCTCTAGGCTTGACTGCAGAGCAGGGTTTCAAATTGAGCAGAGCTGGGAGCCAGTTAGCTCCTGCTTATAGCCTAGAAGAGCCTGGTTAGCTTGACACAACCACTACCAGGAGCTACTTTTGACTGTCCAGGCCAACTCATGCCAACCAAACACATGTATTAATTTTACTCTGTACATTTGGGACAAACTAAAAATAAACTTTAGGACACATCAATACGATGTTTAAATCACAAGGGGCCATAAAATATGGACAAAGTGGTATGTTTCCATTTCATGTGGAAGTTGATTTGAAGAACATTATTACTAGCTCCTCGTTCCCCAGTAGTCACTCCTGGGTCTCTGGTAGTTCTGGATACCCATGAGCTGCTTTTAGCTCTTGCTTAACAAATATTAATTTTTATCATTGCAGAGTCTTACCAGTTGTAAACAATTTGTCTATATAGGATTTATGAAAGATTTCTCTGATGGCTATGTCCATGGACCCTCAAACTTTGTACTTTTGTTTTTTAACCTGCCCTGACCCTTTACAGGGAAGTGAACCCTTCAGCTCCACTCCCCTGGCATTTTGCTTGTCTGGGCATACCCTCTCTCACATAGTGAGACAAACTGTGTCCACAAAAGTGATGGGTGGAAGGTTTTGAATGAATCTGTAACACTGGCATTGCTCTGGGCAACCTTCCACACCACCATTTTTTAGCCCATCTGTGCTATTGCAAAAGGGGTCCAGCTATATGCAAATCAGTCAGGTACTGCCACCAATGGTAGCAGCCCAGCCCGAACTGCTCGGCCAGGCCCCCGCTGTACAGAAACACAAGCAACTCCAGACATGTTTCGGCCTTGTTGGGCCTCCTCAGTGAGTTGCAGCTTGGTTCCCTATGATGCAGCAAGCAGGGGACCCACGTCTGGGCATACTCTCTCTCACATAGTGAGACAAACTGTGTCCACAAAAGTGATGGGTGGAAGGTTTTGAATGAATCTGTAACACTGGCATTGCTCTGGGCAACCTTCCACACCACCATTTTTTAGCCCATCTGTGCTATTGCAAAAGGGGTCCAGCTATATGCAAATCAGTCAGGTACTGCCACCAATGGTAGCAGCCCAGCCCGAACTGCTCGGCCAGGCCCCCGCTGTACAGAAACACAAGCAACTCCAGACATGTTTCGGCCTTGTTGGGCCTCCTCAGTGAGTTGCAGCTTGGTTCCCTATGATGCAGCAAGCAGGGGACCCACGACTGGGCATACTCTCTCTCACATAGTGAGACAAACTGTGACCACAAAAGTGATGGGTGGAAGGTTTTGAATGAATCTGTACCATTGGCATTGCTCTGGGCAACCTTCCACACCACTGTTTTTTAGCCCATCTGTGCCATTGCAAAAGGGGCCCAGCCATATGCATATCAGCCAGGTACTTGCACCAATGGTAGTAGCCCAGCCCGGTCTGCTAGGCCAAGTCCCCTCTGCATGGAAACACAAGCAACCACAAACATGTTTCGGCCTTGTTGGGCCTCCTCAGAGAGGTGCAGCCTGGTTCCCTATGGCGCAGTGAGTAAGAGACCCACGTTTGGGTATACCCTCTCTCACATAGTGAGACAAACTGTGGCCACAAAAGCGATGGGTGGAAGGTTTTGAATGAATCTGTACCACTGGCATTGCTCTGAGCAAGCTTCCACAACACCGTTTTTTAGCCCATCGGCGCCATTGCAAAAGGGGCCCAGCCATATGCAAATCAGTCAGGTACTGCCACCAATGGTAGGACCAAGACTGATTTGCATATGGTTTTTCTGCTTCTGTAATGGCTTGGCAGGCTGAAAAACGATGGTCTGGAGGGTTGCCCAGAGCTGTGCCTGTGGTTATGATTAATTCAAAACCTTCCAGTCATCACCTTTTTGTTTCGCTAAAGTCACCCCGAGTGGGACGGGTATGCCCAGACGTGGGTCCCAAGTCTGCCGGGCCTAGAGACCCAAGCTACTCCTCACTGATGATGCCCAACAAGGCTGAAATATGTCTGTGGATGCTTGTGGTCTCGTGCAGAAGGAATGTGACCTAGCAGTTTGGGCTGGACTTGCCCTTTTGGGGTTGGACCAAGCCTGATTTGCATATGGTTTTTCCCCTTCTGTAATGGTTTGGCAGGCTGAAAACCGATGGTCTGGAGGGTTGGCCAGAGCTGTGCCTGTGGTTATGATTCATTCAAAACCTTCCAGTCATGACCTGTTTGTTTTGCTGAAGTCACCCGGAGTGGGACGGGTATGCCCAGGCATGGGTCCCGAGTCTGCAGGGCCTGGAAACCCAAGCTACTCCTCACTGATGATGCCCAACAAGGCTGAAACATTTCTGGGATGCTTGTGGGCTCATGCAGAAGGGATGTGACCTAGCAGTTTGGGCTGGACTGTCCCTTTTGGGGTAGGACCAAGCCTGATTTGCACATGGTTTTACCCCTTCTGTAATGGCTTGGCAGGCTGAAAAACGATGTTATGGATGGTTGCCAAGAGCTGTTCCGGTGATTATGATTAATTCAAAACATTCCAGTCATCACCTTTTTGTTTTGCAATATCATGGTTTGGCCTTCTTCATGCATTGTCAGGTCAGGAAATCCCATATAAGGTTATGCACTTGCCAGGGAAAGCTGCTGTTTTCACAGGCTACCAATGCCTTTGTGTGTGCATGGCTCAGAAAGTGAGAGGGATTGCCTAATCCCATTCTACATTCCTGGATCCAGAGAGTCTGGGTGTGGGTCCTGAGTGAATCCCACAGTGGTCCCCTAGTTAAACCACTGCTGGCTGTTTTAATGATTCAGATCCTTAGCATTTGTGTGCTTGGGCTTGCTTCCAGGCTGGATTTTGGATAAGAAGACTGCAGCCATTTCATCAGATTAGCGTTGGAGGCCAGAATCTGGTGTAGAAAACAACTGACTGAAGATCTGAAGAAGACTCCTGAAGAGCCCAGCATCCATTCCATCTTCCAGCCTGGTGAATCCCTGCTGCACTACCTTATATGCAAAGGCCCTGTGCTGTGCTTCAACCACTGTACTGGTGGGACTAGCCAGTCTTGATGTGTTTGAGGGTCCAGCCATCCTCAGCCTTCGGCAGATTCCTTGGACCACTCAGTGGACTGACCAGCCTCCAGTGGACTACCTCACTAGAACCTTCACCCTTACACATTTGCATCCAGAACTTCATTGGTCGCCAGCTTGTGGTGTAAGTCACTTTGCTGCCAGATTTCCGCCTCCCAGCTTCAAGGGATCCTGCTTTGGAAGGCCTTCAAGCATGATTGTAGGGACGCCTTCCAACTGTGACCGATGGCTGTCTCTGGAACTCACCTTCCCCGTCCTGTGAAATATACTGAAGAGATTGCATCACTGCTTTCTGCATTTCCCCATCACCAAGGGTTGCACTCTGCTCCTGGATCTGACCAGAAGAATCCTTGCACCGTGCAGCTCCTGGGCACCTCACACCAAAACAAATCGCAGGAAAGCCCAACTCCAGCGACCCACAGCCGAACCATCCAGTTCCGTGGGAAAATCAGTGTCAGAGGGGTAATTAAATGAAAAGCATTTGTCTTCCCATGTCTTCCATACGATGACATTGAGAAAAAGTCTCCTTCCATTCTACTTCTGCTTTTTGTTTGTTGCACCTGAGCAGTGAAGAGGGGTGAAGAAGGTTTAGATAGAACATTGTTACGGGTTACCCTTTTAAAGCACTGATTGGCACTTTAGGAAAGACTTTTCAAATGTCTTGTTGAAGTATGTGTAATCCGTTAAGGTGTAATTAAGGTTGACCATGAATGTATCTGATGAAGGGGAAGAGTGGGGTGATTGCAGACTTTTCTTTTGTTATGTATTTGCTCATTAAATGATTAAAGGCTAAAGCAACAAAAGACGATAATATGGGTTTTAATGAAAAACAAAGTAAAAAATGTTTATGAGCAAATGCCCTTCAAAGTTTTTTTGTTAGGTATTTATGACCATAAGTTACCTTTTCAGGGTGTATATTAATGTGATGCAAACTTTTAATTTTATTACACCTACTTTGAACTTGCATGATTTCCCATGATTAATAAATGCAAACAGCATTGTAAAATATATGTTTCTTTAAACCAGCATAGCCTATTGACATGTATTTGTTTGGGCACAAAAAAAACGCCCACTCATTGTTTTAGTTGTACCCCCAGGTTTCCACACCACAGTATTGATTTCTAGAGAGAGCAATGTTGTAGCACAAGTTCTAAATGCACTTCCAGATATAACATATTTCCTTTATCAATGTATTTCAAGCTAATATTGAGTATTGCATTGGAATTCACCGTTTATTGTTTGGAAGATATTTGTACACTTTTTACATGGATCGACTCCATTGTTTTAACATGCTTGAGTTCTTTTTAAATAGTTAATTAAAACATACCTCTAGAATGTCTTCTTAGATATGATAGCTGGAGATCCTATAACAGAAACCCTGTAAATAATTTGAAAGGCAGCTTGTGTTACTCACAGCACAAATACATTCTCAGAGTTCAACCATATAGCTGAACTGTTGAGCTTGAATTGAGAAGGTTTGATTCAAGGTTTGTGCATCTCACTGGTAGACATCTCTATAGCCGTTTGAAGGCACCTAGAGTCAGTTGGAAATAGAAGGATAGAAAGAGAAGATGGGATCCTTTGTGCCCTTTCCCGATGTCCGCAGACAAGTGCTTGTGTACTCAGATGCGTCGCACATGCCATCGGGTCACTGTGCCATGCCCTTTTCTCAGCCTGCAGTTAAAAAGCAGTGCCTATGAACATATGCAGCTTTCCGTGGACAACAGGAGGGCCACACATGTGTTCTGTTTCTGGAGGGAATTTGAACTTTAAATTGAAAACAATTGGTACTTCAATCTAGGCACTGCTACAACTATGGAGCAGAATGATAAGAATGTCTGTGATTGGAGAGTTGTGAGTGCATTGGTTTCACATATATTTACAGATGCTTGGTACATTACATGAACGTGGTCCTATTACTTAGGTGGTGCTGTGGTGCATAGTTTGTTGTAGTGAAGTGAAATCAAGTATTATCAATGGAGAAGTGCATCATGAATTGCAAACACTCACAGATGATAAATCCTTGTGAAAGGAATAGTTTTTCATATCTTACTGAAAAACTTTCCAATTTGCCATGACAGATAAATGTACAGCTCTGGTGCCACTTTTTCCACAATCCATATTTATATTTTCTGGAATTGCTCAAAGATAAATGTGGAAAACATCAAAACGATTTTGTCTAGAAACTGAAAGATCCAGGCATAATATAAATAACATGATTAATCAATTCCAGGTAAAACTAATCCTATACATTCAAAATGCACGAAACAAACCAATCAGTGCATGAATAATAGTGGACACATTTCTCACCTCCACGAAGCCACAGATCTACTTTTCAAATGTTCATTTACAGCACACATTCCATTAACACGGCAAGGTGAAAGAAGGCCTATGCCCTGGTAACCAGACCCCAGACCCATTTTTTCCTGGCCTGATTATAACAAAACCCACAGCATAAACAGAGACACAGGAAGGCCCAGTGTACTTCATAACTTCTAAGCGCCTCCCCTGCTCTCTACATCTCCAGTAATAACCTGCACATATTAACCAGCACCCAGGAACAGCAAATAGTATCCCCATATTCCCTGCAGAGGAACAACGCCACTATGAATAACATACACGCATTTCCTTTTCCAATAAGGTGCTGCCTATAATGTTTAAGCAGATAGTTATCTATAGTTTCTGTTGCACTCTCTTCTCGCCACTCTTTTTTTCCCCAGAGCCAAGCTCATCTGGCCACAGTGGAGGTGTTGGCATTTTGTCCACTGTGCCTCCAACTCCAATCCCATCTGCATGTGCTTCCCTCCTTCGAATACCATTACACTATCTTCTCATCTCCATCTCCCCTTGCTTTCCACGTGATGTATAGACATCCTGGTGCTCTCACTACTTTTTGTGATGATCTTGACCTGCTCTTCTCTTGTCTTCTGCCCTATGATTTCAATCTTTATCTTTCCTCAATCTAATGTGTCTCTTCCTTTAATTCCTATTCTTGAGCCCTATTATCTTCCTCAAATTCCTCACTCTCCCATATATCAGGCTCCTCTTTGGATTTCATCTTTTCAACTATCGCTACCTCGTGTTCAGTGTCTTCTCTACCCCTTCCTCTCTCTCACCACTTCCTCCTATCCTTTTCATTTTCTCTTCCCTGTATTAACCTCCCTCCTCCCCTCTCCAGTGGACTTCTTCAGTCGTGATCTTAGGATATTTAACACCTCCTCCTTCTCTTCTGCTCTTACTACTCTTCTTCCCTCTCTTGATATATTTGATTCTCTTTCACATGATTCAGCTTCACCACTTCTCTCTAATAGTTTGGCAAACACCCTTAATCTTCTATATCCTTCTGTTCCTTTTCGACCTTCACATTAACCTTCCCACCACTGGATGACTCCTCTGTTCAGCTCATCAGACTCTTCGCCAAGCTGAACAACACTCTCTCAATTCCAGGACTGCCACTGATATTTATTTTTTCTCTACTTTTCCTTCAACCTATGATGTCCTACTACTCTCTCTAAACAGCAGTATTTTAATACTCTCTTTGACTCTCTCTCTCGTCTCATCCCTATTTCTTAACCTGAATTCTTGCTTCTTCTCCCCTGGATCCTGCTTCACTGTTGTTGGGATGCAGGTCCAATGCCCTAAACGCAAGAGAAAATAGCAATTACGTAAGGCCCTATAGTAAGACTAGTGGGCCATTTAAAGGGTCAGCAAATATGTTTTTGTGTGTGTACAAATTAGCTGTCTCAGGGACACATACATTTTTTAGAACAATTCTATGAAGAAATGTAGGGAAGTGACATGCATGTGGGATCACGGGCCAATTTTGCAGCAAAGTAGCAGTTGATGAGAACTAATGTAGATTTCAAAGGTAGCTGAAAGGCTTTTTGTGTAGTGTGACAGACAAGTATGGATAGATTGCTGAAATAATGAATACAGACACCTATAGAGACATGTGTTAACAGCAAGTAGAGAGTCTTGCTAATATGTAATTGGTCAAGTTGGAGATTGCACATGACTAGGCCACATAAAGTACTCAAAGTTTTCTACAGTGAATTAGGTTTCATTCTTGTCCATTTTAGCTGGTACACAAACAGGGCAAGTGTCCTTGGTAGTAGTGTGAAATGCTGCACAGTCATTGGTTGAGGGTGGTAGGCAAAGTAGGATTCAGGCATCAAATAATGGCTGATATGACAAGTAATGTTTCAGAACCATAGCCATCTTTCCAGAAGTTGAAGTACACACGTTGATGAGACTATGCAAATGTTGAAGTGCAACCAGGGGAAGATTTATAGGGTGTGACTCTACTGCCCCGACTAAAGGAATGGCCACTCAATTGGTAATGCAGAAACTAAGGGAGCCAGACCTCATACGTTCTGGAAAATCTTATCATCTGATTGGTGTCCCAGTAGTGTTTTTTTTATGAGGTTGCTTGTCATCACTGTAAGAATAACTCTTGAAATGCTTCATATTTCCAAACAGAAATGGCAACATAAGTCGTCAGTTGTACAGCTACAAGGGTGAGAACCATCACAGAGTGCCAGGCATTCTGGTCAAATCAGAGCAGGATGAGGTATTTGATTTTGTTGCCACACTGGCTACACATCACAATGGGATGGATTAAGTCATCCGAGAGGGTGGGGTGACCAATGGGAGATGGGTCCAAAAGCAACAAAGTGACCCTAAGGCCACTGGCCAACTTGGATGAAGAACTTTGGTTGTCTCGTACATTAGGTAACTGTTAGAGGGATGGTATTGGTCTGGTCATGAGGGAATGTTTGAGCCAATAGGGCTAACAAATGTATGGTTTTCTGTATGGGATTATAAGCATCAACCAACAAGATTGCAATGTTTTTCATATTACTTGAAACAATGTCAACTCTTTCCTCATTATGCCTATGTACACCACCATTTAATTATGATGCATTGGACAAAGCTTTTCTTCTTTCCTGGGTGAGATTGCATGTAATATCATTTATTTTTCTTACAATTTTTGCTCCTTGGATTGATTTAGCTTGTTTTGGTTTTGGGCCGAGCGTACACTCTCTTCTATCTCAGAATCAGATTTTGCCAACTGTTTCTTTTTGAAACTGTCCCTCCTTCAGTCTTCAATCTCATCTACCACCTCTTCTTCTTTACCATCTTCCTCATCAACACTTCCCCATCTGAACTCTGAGGTGATGACACCGTTCCATCCTATTTCGGTATCTGGTAATGCTGCCATTCTTGCCAAGGCTCATCCCACTGCTGACCCCTTCTACACCTTAGCTTCCAATTGAATGCCTACAGTACTCTCTTCCCCTTTTTCCTATATTATTGCTCTCTTTAACTCATTGCTTTCTTCTGCTACTTTTCCCTCTTCTGTTAAGCATGTGTCGATTCTCCCTGTTCTCAAACAACCTACACTCAATCCTTCTCTTCCTTTGAATGTTCACCTAATTTCACTCCTGCCTTTCTTATCTTATCTATTAGTTAATCTGCCCTCTCTTTTCCCCTCTTTTCAATCTGGGATTTTGCCCCTACCATTCTACTGAGTCCACTGTTCTGGCGTTGCCGTTCTGGTAGTCTCAGAGTATCTTTGTCATGCGCCCGAATTCCTGGAAGCAGTGGAATCGCTTTTTCATGTGCTGCTGTCCGCGACGCCATCCTCTGGATCCTTATCCGCTAAGGCTGTTTCTACCTTTCCTCGTTCATATTTCCAGTTGTTACCGATTGGACTGCACTTACCTGTCAAGGAAAAGAAGAACTTTCCTCCGCATGCTCCACTTCAGCTACATCAACATCAGGACGTCTTCTCCACCAAGGGCTTTTTCCCTGGATATTTGCCTGCCTCGGTGGAGGGGCCTCAGTGCTACCGTTCACAGGTGGCCACTGTGGCTTCTTATCGAGGCAGGCTTCTGTCATCACAGCTGAAGCCATATAGAGAGAGCCCCATACATTATTGTTCTGACTCTAGCTCTGCAGGTGAGGAGTCGGAGGGAGGTAGTGGATCGGAAGACAACAAATTGAGCACAAGTGTAAGTGTCAAAACTATGCCAAACATTCCTCTTTCCTAGATCTCCTTCCCCTATCAGTGGCATTCAATACAGTTAATCACTCCATTCTGCTCACTAGTCTTTCTCATCGTGGTCTACAGGAATTTGTGCTGAAATGGTTTCAGTCCTATCTCTCAAACTGCACCTATTCCGTCTCCAGGGCTGGCCTGTCATCCCAGGTGCTCCTCTCTCCTATGGTGTTCCTAAAGGTTCTGTGCTCAATCCCTTTCTTTTTTCTCTCTACACTTCTCCTACTGGTGCTATTATTTCTTCCTTTGGTTTCTCATACCAACTCTATGTGGACGACACACAGATCTTTCTGTCCTTCTCATCCTTCTTGGACTCTATTCATTCTTCTATCTCAGCCTGTCTGCTATCCATCCACTCTCTGATGACTTCTCACTATTTACATTTAAAAAATCTTAATCCCTCGAGAACATAAGTCCTTTTCTTTCCTTCCTCTACCATTCCTCCCCTCTCCATCCTCCCTATGTCTCTTTTCCCCCATCTTCATGTGCTATCTCTACTGTGGGCCACAATCTTAGAGTCATTTTTGCCTCCACTCTCTCCTTTCCATACTACATCCCCTCTATTCCTAGCTCTAGCCGATTTCAACTATTTAATATCTGCAAATCTCAATGCTTCTTAACTTTTCATGTTACCTAATTTGTTACTTGGTCTTCTGCCCCCCCAACTTGCTCTACTACACTCAGTACACCATTCTTTGATCCGTGTTCTTTGCACATTCTCCACCTTTAATTATATTTGTACTTTGTCCCTCCGATGGCTGACCTTTGAATCCTGACTTCTGTTTTCATCTCTCTGTCTGGTTTTTAAATGTCTCTATCGTCTTTCTCCAACCCATCTTCCTCTGTCTCTTTTTACTCTCTCTCTTGTTCCCTTCGCTCTTAGAATCTTTTTCTTTTGGTTAATCCTCGTTCACCCTGTGCTTCATCTTCTTTCCACTCCTATTCCCTCCTTTCTCCAAAACACTGGATTGCCCTCCCTCTGTCTATTCGGTCTTTGAATTCCTTCTCACTCTTTCAACTTCCATTGAAAGAGCACCTGCTTACAAACTAATTATGTACTTATCAAATCATTTTGTTGTGCCGTTTTTGACCTTTTGTGAAGTGCTTTGGTGTTAGGCGTTATATGAATAACATGAAATACAAATGCAATACATTATCTTCCTTCACTACACAAATGCCCCCACTAATGTATAGCAGATGCTACTCATGGTGGGCTGAGGTCGCAGAAGTAGGACCCCATCTCAAATGTCCAGGCTATTAAAACATTGTACATTTGAACATATAAAATGCATATATGTGTCCCCAAACCTACAAGCACCTGTGCACATATAGGGCATAATCATTAAGCATTATAATAGCACCCTATCGGGAAAGAGATACATGTATACACATTTCTTTTGGAAAGAATTATCTGGCTGTCCTCCTATAGCAGACAGACAGCTTCCCTGCAGCACACTGGTATTAATCCGCCCGACTAAAATAATTCTGGGGTGGTACTCATTATGATCTAAGGACACAGCGCAGCCCTGCATCTGATATTTCTATGCAACCTAAAGGCCATTTTTTTTCATTTGCTTAAACAACTGTTTTGACGTGTCACTGCTATGTTGATACAATCCACAGGCAGAGAAGCTAGTCTCCAAACATGATTGTGTCTGCGGTAATCAGAAAACAAACACTGTTTCTTTTTTCACATACTCAAAACATATTCCACTCCATCCTCATGATCTGTTTGATATTTAAGACAGCTATAATGTATTATTTAGCAAGGTGCCGGGCATCGCAGTGTCCGTGAACATCACAGTGAGCCTGTGTACACGTAGAACAAATTATGCCTTTTTGTACCTTTTTGTATTCCGCACCACCCTTCCAACCTCTCACCCCCCCCATGGATTTTTTCATATTTAATGCAAGCGTATGTGTTTTTCAACAAAGTTGCAAATCTTACATGGTGCCTCTTTCAAAATGTTTGATGTACCTCACATTTCTTAGCTGACCAATCAGCACCATCACACAGTGTCCATGAACGATAAGCGCCTCCCTGATGGGTTCAAATGTATCCATGGACACTAAATCAGGTAGTGAGTCCATAGACCACATGAAAATACAAGGTATGTTTTGGACTACAAGTCAATCTGGACTTTGAACATTTAGGCCCCGGCATAACTTTTCCCAGCACTGATGAAGTTATACCAAACTTTCCAATATTGTTCAGAGTCGGGTTTATATTTTCTTGGAAACTTTCATTCAGATTTGTCATATGGCTCTTTATTTATAAGCCGCCCAAAAGGTGGTCTTCCTATGGGACAGGTAGCTTAACCATAACTACTATGATATCACTGACTCTTTAATAAATATATACATCATATATATGTTACTGTTGTAGATACCTTCTATTTTCTGTTGATACTTGAAACTAAATACCTAATTCTTAGTTTGAAAAACACATAAAACAGAAGAAACAGTTAGATAACGTGGGAGAAATAATTCTACTGCACGCTTATTAAATTGTACAAGAAATCTATGAAATCAATAAGAAAGAACAAAGTTCCAGATATCTCGCACAATAATTTCTTAAAATATTTTTCCAGGATGCCATTCAGTACAGAGGGGGAAATGACAAGAGAAGTTTTGCTTAGCAAAGTGGTGCACTGTTCCCGTTGTTCCTTAATCTTTATACCAATTCTCTCCCTGGTTGGCTAGAAATGACATCTTCCGATGTCTCCTAGGTGGGTCCTGCAGATAACTGCTGTTTTGCTTTATTCTGATGTTGCTGTACGTCTAGCTCGAACACAAAGGGCACTGCAGATTCTGATTGATTCATAAACTGATTATATGATGGAGAGAGGGTTGAAGGTTAACATTAGTAAGTGCAGCATCATGTGTTTCTGGAAATCTAATAACGGGACAAGGAAAATACTGTTCAATAACCAGTTTCTCCTTCGTGGTCAATCTTTTGTGTTTTTAGGAATTATATTGAAAAACAAATTTGTTGGATATGATCACAAAGTTTTTCAATTTTCGCATGAAATATTAGGTGCCAATTTGTAAAACACCTACTCTCTATTTATAAGATAAAAGTGGTGCAAAGAGAGGGCTTTAGAGATGAGAGTTGGGATTTTATAAATATCATTAAATTGCAAAAGGTCTACAATTATTTTGCATGTAAGATGTCGGGGGTTCCACAAATGACATCCACCTGCATGTTTATATAGAACTTGGCTTGAATCATTTCATTATATATATGGTGAATCAGGCCCTAATGGTTTAGTTATTGATCTTAAATAATAATCATATAGAATTTACGAAATCTATAATACATAATTTGAGGGGCTCTCTAGTGTGTGATAAGATCACTGGCTGCATCTTGTAAAGGTCTATGTCTGCTGTCGTTTGGCATGATACATCTCACTTTGGCCCTGTTGATATCGGTTCTAAATACTTTCCTCTCAAATGTTTCTCAAAGTGTTACCTTTTGTTTTAGTCTTCGCACACTTACGCATGGCTTTTTGCTCTTTAAGCAATTGGTTTATTTGTTTCTTACTTTGTAATTTAGGCTCAGGCTTGATATATGCTCGACTAATCATCTTATATTTGTTTTTTCTCGCATTAGTGTTTTCTCTTATTATTCTTTCTCTCACCATGTTAACTTTTATTTCGTTTTTACCATCTGTGTTTTGTTGTGATGACAGGCTTTTTTGCACATTTGGTCTATCTTATGCATAGTTGTTCACTGAATTTTTCATTTATGTCTGGTTTTTGTTAATGCCCATGCTGCTACTTATTGATGCTGTTTTTCAACATTGGCCCTTTATCCTTGTACTACCTTGTTTATTTGTAAGGTATTATCACAACCTGGTTGTTTTAGTTTATATCAATGTACATGACTTGTGTATTTGTATTACCTTTGTATTGGTTTCTCTCATATCGAGCCTTACCTTGATAAAGACCCACTTACGGTTGAAACACATGTCGGCAAAGTTAGGCCAAGTTACACACGATTTTCAAATTGCGATTAAAACACAGACTGTAGCAAATATCAAAGTATCAGTCATTCGCTTCTGTGTGACTGCGCTTTACTTTGGAACTATTTGATTTTGTTTCCAATATTAGTAGATTAGGCTGGGGATCCTACCACTTTCAAAGTTTGCAGCAGCCATTTTACTTTGGCTACTTTAAATCCACATTGAACTGATACACTACTATTAAAACCCGAGCGCTCCACTGCCTGGTACCCCATTCCTGTTTCATTTCTCATTACAGGTGGGAGCTTGATTGGGGGGGAGTCGCCCAGTGTTCAATCTTCAATCACTTACACCTATGACAGAATATCTATTGAATCGAGAAGTAGATAGGGTAGCACTTTTTTCCCCCAAAGGCAGTACTGGTAACACCTTTGCAAGCAGAAACTTCACAATCGAAACCCTGGCTAATATGTTTTTGAAACTAGAACGTTTATCCAAATGTGAAATAAACAAGTACTGGGAAAAGGCCTCACTAGTCAATTACATTGAACATAGTATTGTCCCACAGGGATTTAGAATTCAGATTTTAGCTGATTTCATGCACTCAGACGATCAGAATCTTGCCCAACAATGGGAGTAAAATCTTACGATTAGTTCTGAAAAAATGCTGAAATTGCTTGTTGAGCATGCAGAACGTGAGTATGATCGGGTCACCTCCCAAATTGAGACAGTCAAGAAGGAAATAGAGGCCATGAGTAACCCGACCAACATTAAGGATAAAAATTATTCTAAAATGTATTAAATCTTGAAAGACTATCAGGATGATATCAAATAGCGTAAATTTCATAAATTCTTTCGAGAGGAAAGCGATTATAACAATGATCGTGTGTATACTTTTCAGGCTAAATTTGATCATGATAATATAGCTCCCGATGCTATTACACCATCCAACACCCCACTATCACCTGAGGTTGAATCTGAAGAAGAACCAACTGCAACAACTGACAAAGGGGAAAGTAGTGCAGTCCCTAGCTTATAGAACTGAACAAACTAGATCTTATTTTAGCTCACGCTTATACAAAGAATATCCCAATTAGCAATATATTATTCAAAAATAAATAAAAAGTTCACTCAAGAAAAATAGATTGGTGTAGTTTTTTAAGCCTTAATTTATTCCAATTATTAGAATAGTGTCTTGAATGTTATCTTCATTGAATTACGGTCATTCAATTCATTACGTTACATAATCACCTTGTGTGAACTTGGTTTGATTGATTTAAGTTCATTGTGTCCAGCCTAGTCCCGTCCCGACACGTGTTTCCCCGCCTTTGATTTGGCGGTTCCTCAGGGGTTTAGTGGCTAGTATATACTTTGTTCAAAAGAAAAATAGATCACTCTCTTATTGAATTAGTAAATTAAACATTAACATCCTATTGAAACAGAAAAATAAAGAAAATAAAGAATAATTACATATTTGCATTTGGATCTCCAAGGCAGTTCTAATGGGTCATCTGTTTCTGGTGCATGGAAAACTAATAATTTTGATTTACATGTACAGCCTGCGTAGAGCATGCAGAGAAATATGTCAGGGCTGAAATGTGGCTGTTTGTCTTCTACATTGGATTGGAGATGGCACTGAATAGAAATAATGAACGTGAGTGAGTAGCCCGTTTACCCGTTACTACAAATGGGCTAAAAACTTGGTTCAAAGTAAACTTTTGGTCTAAAGCAAATTAGATGTATTGGTACAGGGAGCTTACCTCTATGTGGTTGTAGTTTGTCCTGTTTCACATATTCGTAGGGACGGTGCGATTACTGTTAGCGATGTAGACAGCACTGTTGTTCTATAACCGGATGTTCAATAAAGTTAGTTTATAGCGCATTCACCGCGTGATCATATTACGTGTTGTCGTGTGGAGGGCGCATTGTTGGATTGGGGAAATCTAATGTCTATCTCTAAATGCGGATTATGATGCAACAAGAATTAGAAAATGTTAACTGAGAAAATTGAGCTAATATTGGTCTCAAATTTTGTGAACAGAGAAAAAGTGCTCCAAATATAAAAAATACATACTAGGTGCTGAATTCACCTATTGGCCCTAATGCCCGTTGTGGAGATCCTTGTGCCTAAAAGTCTTGATATTATAGCTTAACCCACCGTAGAAGGGGTTTAAATAAAGCGCTACAAGAAGGGTAATCTTTCCAATTATAATATCCCATACACTAAGCAGGTCCGTTTTCAGGTCCCTTTAGGACGGACTACCACAACACCAACCACATCTTTCCAAGGAAGAAGAGGAAGAGGATCCATGGTTAGATACAGGCAGAGACATAAACACGAGTCTAACACGCTCAAGCAGCAGGAACCTCAGGGCCAAACCATTCCTCAAAACCTAGTTTGTAATCTATCAGGCATGAAACGTTCCATGTCAGAGCTGTCTTTACTCAATAAAAGTCTTTCTTTTGCACCGAGTCGTCACTCTGATTTAATTGAATTTTAAATTGACTTGTACATGTTTGTAAGAAAGATTAACATGAAAAAGTTTTTTCACAACAAAGTCAAAGTATTTACCCCAGTGCCTGGGCAAGTTCCTGTGAGTAGCCTGACCATGACTGATATAGAAAATACACAATTAATCTTGTCCTTAACTTCTGATAGTACACCTACCCTGACGTCTAGTCAGCAGGAACTTGGAGTTCACCAGCATAATTTTGAGCTTTTAGAACATAAAAACATGTCAAAATGTGTTCCACCCTCATCAAATGAGAATGTCATTGACACATTTTATCAAGCTGTAATGCAGGATATTGACAAACATATGGATCACCATAAAACCGGTTTCTCGATTCTTAAATCTAATCTGACACAGGCAGAGCAAACTGCACTTTCCAATATTGCCAATGATAAACACATTATCATCAAAGAGGTGGACAAAGGCGGGAACATAGTTATTTTGAATACATCTGACTATTTAATTATGGCAAATGAACATCTCACTACCCCAGGGTGTTATCAATCCGTACCAGGGGACCCAACTTTAAAGACGTTCTCGGAACTTAAAACACTTATCCAAGACTGGTACGCACGAGGCATGGTCTCTGATGATAAGAGAAATTTCCTACTTAGGACACACACGGTCATTCCCAATATGTATTTTGTTCCAAAGATACACAAACCCTTCGTGAAACTGCCTCAAGTACGCCCAATCAGGAGCGGACTGGGATGGGCAACGGAAGGCCTCTCCCAGTACATTGATACTTCCATTAAAGACCTTGTTCACAAGTTTCCTGCTTACCGTAAGGATTCCACACAGACTTTCATTTTGCTTCAATCCATAAAATGGAAACCTCATTACCAGTTAGCCAGCCTAGATGTTAAAGCATTGTATACATCCATCCAACACCATTTGGCATTGGATACCATTGACTTTGCTTTCTGTGAGCACTCAGCTTCATATGCACAACACATCAATATGATTAAAGATTTTCTTGCCTTTACACTGAACCACACTCAATTTCTTTTCAATCACCAGTACTTCCTCCAGACAAAAGTGCTAGCCATAGCCATGGGGGCTAAATATGCCCCATCCCTGGCCAATTGTTTAGGGTTTTTTGAACACACATATATTTTTGGACGACACAAATTTGAATCAGATATTGTAATTTGGAAGAGGTATATCAACGATGTTTTCATTATTTGGGACGGTTCCAGTGAGCACTTCAACCACTTTACTGAATATCTCAACAACAATTACTTTGTTATTGAATTTTCGAGTCACACCAGTACCCACATTCTTGAATTGCTTGATTTTAGGACTGATATCATTGACAACAACATTCATACCAAAACATTTAGGAAATCCACAGCCGTGAACTCCATACTCCATGACAGCAGTTGCCATAGGAAAGCAGTTATCCATAACATCCTAGCAGGGGAATTTGGTTGTATACAAATTGTTCGTATTACAACTGTTCGAATGACAATTGACCTTTTCACAATTGACTGAATTGTGAAGGTCAATTGTAACATATATGCGGGGGGAAACCCCCCTCAGCCCCCCACCCAACCCAAACCCGCCCAAAAACCTATATATATATATATATATATATATATATATATATATATATATATATTAATATTACATGGACGCGGTAGCGTCCATGTAGTTATGGTTAAGTTGGTGTTTCCATAGGAAGAGCACTTTTTGGGTGGCTTATAACTTTGCTCCCTCTGGACGAATCCTCACCAGACTTTGCTAAAAACGTATATGGCCCACTCTGAATTTTTTTACAAAGTTCGGAGAGGTTTGGTCCAGGGGGGGCAAAGTTATAGGGGGGGTCCCAAAACTTTTGTTTTCTCCTATAGACATAATGGGAAAAAACTTTGCGCACGGCTACAGCCCGAACCGCTGCATGGATTTACACCAAATTTGCGGCAGGAGCAGCGGCTTGGTCCAGAAAGCGTGCTTTTGCAAATTTGGTGTAAATCCATCCACTATTTTTTTTAAAAATGACCAAAATTTAAGCCAAAAAAATGAGTGATATCTGTGTTCGCTTCGCGGACGGACTTCCCTGTTCGCTCCGCGGACAGCACCCTGATTGGCCCATGGTCTTGCGTCATGTCTGCGGACATGCAACGTGTTCGCTGATTGGGCAGAGTGGGGCGTGATGCGCGTCAGATTTTCTGTCGTGTCCGCCATCTTGTATTCGCCGTCGACCACGTACAGCGCAGTGAAACTTGGATTAAAAATTGTATTTAGTGGAGTGTGTTGGTGTGTAAGAGTGTTTGGGGAGGATGGGGGAGTATGAGATAGGTTCAATGTTTTGTTTTTTTATGTGCTATACGCTTTTGTTGTGTTCGATTTGTCCGCGGAGAACACGGCTGTTCTGACATTTTGTAAATAAACTAAATGGTGGGTTGTTCAGAGGACGGAGTATGTGTCCTTTTTGTTCGCAAGGAAGGTAAAATTGAGCTAAAAACACTTGCGGTGTATTTAAATGTTTGTAAATACACAAACTGGGGGTGTCCTAAGGACGCTGTCCGTATTGTAATCTGTCAAGTTGAATGTGTTCTAAGAACACTAGCGGTGTCCCGAAATGGTTGCAATTACACAAAATGGGGGTGTTCTGAGAACGTTGTTTGTATTGTTCATTGTCAGGTTGAAAGTGTTCTACGAACCCTCCTTTTGTCTGCTGATAGTACAATCTCCTATGGGCCTCACCCGACTTTTTGTCCACTAAAGAAACGATAAATCAGGCTGGTGTGCGCCGACATTATGTGATAATCCTATGACTGGCACTATTGACCTGGCTGACTTGCTTTTGCGACACTAAATCATATCTCCCGCCCCTAAGCCTGACATTATGAAAGCATTCATATTCCCCGCCTCTCTCCGTGATGTTACAGTGTGTTTCATCAAATGCGCCCAGTCGTCTCCAGTCCTATGCAACTTTTCACAGAACCCGGAAGACAACACACATTATATCACAACACAGAGCGCCACAATTCGGAATATGAAACTGTGATTTAAAAGCAAACAGCAAGATTGTACATTTTGTAAAGTACATTTATTTGACATCAAATGTTTAGAGAATATTCAGCAATTTGCATTTGTCTTTGTTGTCGATCCGCAAAAGTTCATGTTGAGCCACGCGATGTTCCTTTGCGGTACAGAGGCTGTTAGATCAGCTTAGAACACAGTGCGCCACAATTCGGAATATGAAACTGTGGTTTAAAAGTAAACAGCAGGATTGTACATTTGGTAAAGTACATTTATTTCACATGAAATGTTTAGTGAATATTCAGCGATTTGCAATTGTCTCTGCTGTCGATCAGCAAATGTTTATTTTGAGCCACGCACTGTTCCTTTGCGGCAGATAGGCTGTTGGTTTATGATAAAAGCAGTAAATGGTCACACTGATAATCGGAAGGTTGCTCCAACAATGAGGCATTAGACCACCATAATGGTTGGTATGTTGCTACTAGCCGCTAATACTGCGTAAGGGCATATTGGTCCTTGGCGATTGTCCCATAAAATGGTGAGGGTCATGAAGTTGCTTACATGGAGCTGCACCTGGCAGTTGAAAAATCCATCCGCTGGAGTCCGAAAATCGTGACATTGGCAAAATGGGGCAACATACCTGTTTTAAAAAACATAAATTAGTCTCACCAGTCGATCTTTATTAAAAATATTCATTTTATTTATTAGGGTGTGAAACTATTTGCTAGCGAAGATATTGCAACGGAGTATGTTAATAATAAAATAATAATATTTTCGCATTTATATAGCGCTAAGAACCGTCAGGTATCTCAGCGCTGCTTATTATTACCCACGGTGTGTGGTGCTCATTTATAGACCAAGGAAGGATGAAAGGCTGAGTTTGGCCGTGCCAGGATTTGAACCTGCGTTAGCAAGCTGTGCCTGGATGTCAAAGCGAGCGCTCTACTTGCTGTGCCACTTGACCGGCTACAGTGAAGTGGCACAGCGAGTAGAGCGCTTGACCGGCTACAGACCGGTTAAATTATTTCTATTAACCCACCCTGTGTCGTCTGCCTTTTTCAGAGCCCTCTAAACGACAGGGGATCAATTCAGTGGTGATAGTGCGCGGTAGAAAAAATATGCCACATTGAACGAACAAGTACAACTTGACCGGGCTTTAATGCCACACTATTGTTATTATATTCTGGTATAAAATAATCTAAAGAGTTACTTACATTATAATTGCATTTTCCATTGTCCAAGTATAGTGCAGTCCCAAAATACGACTCTGCGTGTGCCAACGATCTTTCTCAAAGTGATATAATGTACAAAAGTGGTTTTCTTTCAAAAATCTCATCTTTATCGTGTCATACGTTTATGCTACACTTCTTCAAAAGAAGTCTTTCAGCACAATCTCTGTCTGTCAAGGTAAAAAAAAAATAGAACCTTATACTGGGAGTCGTGGGCCTCTCCGGGCCGCGAGAAAAAAATGGAAGCAGCTGACCTTCACTGTGAACGAGCATAAATGCTTACTTTGCAACATAAATGTAAATCCATCTGTGAGAACTTGCTGTGTACACTACATCTTTGTATATTGTTTGCGTGCTAATAAAAAAAGTTTAAGGGACGTTATGGTTCCAAGTAAAGCCAAAAAAAACCTGAAATTCGCCAGTTATGGTAAGCTAAGCAACCATAACTCGCGCCACCACCGTGCACTGCTAAGACTAACACCCAGGACATCAAAGATGACATCGCAAATGTCATTGATGACATCACTGATGACATTACATGTGCATTTACTTTTCATGAAATTTGTGTACTAGGGATTTTTATTATAATGTTGCGAAAAAAGTGTCAAGGATCATTGCAATAAATATCATACCGTAATTAGTGCTTTGAACAATGCATTGATATAAATAGCATTGTATTATGGGGTTCTATCTAGTATACTGAGCTACTAATGGAGAAACATAGCATTGTGTGCAGCGTACAAGATGAAAGTATAATATTTGTAATGTTAATATGTTGAATAATGAAATGATAATTGTCCTGAA
Organism: Ambystoma mexicanum; assembly: GCF_040938575.1. Classification (NCBI taxonomy): domain Eukaryota; kingdom Metazoa; phylum Chordata; class Amphibia; order Caudata; family Ambystomatidae; genus Ambystoma; species Ambystoma mexicanum. Next base: position 720,869,219 of record NC_090924.1, on the reverse strand, counting down.
ATGTTCGAAAATAAACAAAATGGGGGTGTTTTGAGGACGTTCTTCGTATTGTGTGACTGCTTAGCTGTATGCAATGAGGGAATGGCACAGAGAGTAAAGTGGAAATGGTAGAAGGGGTGTCGAAGAGTTACACGGTCCGCGGACACCGTGGCTGTCCATGGACAGGGCATGCTACATCTGGGGTTTTCCAGCAAATCCAACATGGAAAGAAGACTTTACGGATTAGTCAATCAGATGTTGAGGTTGTGGATTTGTGTTGAAATAGACTGTGTGTGGTGAAGATGGCAGAAGTAGAGAAAGTCAGGGTGTTGGTGCTTGGAGATATGTTTGTGCATGGTTTACAACAGTACGCTCGATGCAGGCATGTTGAAAAGAACTTTGATGTGAAAGGAGTGGAGGTGGTGTGGAGCACTGTGCCTGATTGCAATGTACAGGGAATTGTACAAGTTAGCGAGGATATGGCCACGATGAACAGTCCGCATGTGGTAGCTTTGCACTATGGTGCTTTCCATTTGGGCAACGTCAGTGCCCCTACTTTGTTGGCTGATTTGGAACGCTTGGTTCAAGCCGTAATGAAGATCCTTCCAAATGCGAAAGTAATTTTTTCTGGATTACTACCTAGGGCAATATGGGACAATAGTTCAGTTTTTTGTCCTCAGCAAAACATTGCTAGGTGTGTCATCAACCGAGGCATGTGTGCCTTCATGCTTAGAGCTGGTATGTTCTTCTGTAATAATGAGAATATTGATGCCAGTAACACTGTTAATTTTAAAGAAGATGGCATCTCTGTATCTTTTACGGGAAATGCCTTTCTATTTTGGAATGTAAGGATTGCTTTGGAGAAGGTTATGTGAAGATTTTAGGAGTAAAGTAAGAAAAAAATACAAGAAAAAAAATACAAAATAACAGGTGTCTGTCAAGCATCTGTAAAAAAAAACAAAAAAAAACGGCTCTTTTCAGAGCCAACTTCAAAGGGGAAATGGGGCACACTATTTAAATTTACATTCACCATGCTCAGATTCTCGATATGTCCGCAGACATGGCGGTAGTCCGCGGACATCAAAATCACTACGTGGGGGTTCTGTATGTTGTAAGTTACATGTATATGAAGTCAGGGATATTATGGTTAAGTTGTGCTACTAAAAACCTATGAAATTCAGTGAAAACACTTTCTTAAAGGGACGTTATGGTTAAGTTGCGCTACGAACAACCTATGAAATTCAGTGAAAAAACATTGTTAAAGGGACGTTATGGTTAAGTTGCGCTACTAAAAACCTATGAAATTCAGTGAAAAAACTTTGTTAAAGGGATGTTATGGTTAAGTTGCGCTACGAAAAACCTATGAAATTCAGTGAAAAAAACTTTGTTAAAGGGACGTTATGGTTCAAAGTAAAACAGAAAAACTCCTGGAATTCGGCAGTTATGGTAAGATAAGCAACCATAACTCGCGCCACCGTGCACTGCTAACACTAACACCCAGGACATCAAAGATGACATCACAAATGTCATTTATGACATCACTGATGACATCACATGTGCATTTACTTTTCATAAAAACTCTGTACAAGGGATTCTTATAATGCTGACCAAAAACTGTCAAGGATCATTGGGATAAATATCATGAGCTAATTAGTGCATTAAGCAATGCATTGATATAAATAGCATTCTGTTATGAAGTTCTATACAGTATACTAAGCTACTCATGCAGAAACATAGGCAGTGTGTGCAGCATACATGATGAAGGTGCAATATTCATAATCTTGTCATGTTGAATAGTGAAATGATAACTGCTTTCTTATTAGAGTTTTGCGTACTGTGAAACATGTAATAAGTAGATAATAAAACCCACTTAATACATAATTATTACAGACAAAACACAAAGAGACAACACATACAAATATGAGTATATACAGGGACAGTGAAGTAAACAAAAAAGCAGAAGTAGTAGCAGAAAGAGTTCATAACCTAACTGATTGTCTTTATGCAGAGAAACTATTGCTCTGTTTCAAAGCTGCTACTTACCATATGTATGTGTATCACATGATGTGACTGCACCCAAAGGAAAGGAGAGTGAGTACAATGTATACAAATATGAGCATATACAGGGAAGGTAGAGTAATAAAAATAAAACTATGAGAAAGTGCTGATAACCCTAACGATTATCTTCATGCACAGAAAGGATTGCTCTCTTTCAAGCCTGTGTCTTCCGCTATGTATATATTTCATATGATGTGACTTGACCCTAAGTCTACAAATATAGTACCTTTTCAATTTTTACTTCCTGACTGTTACTGAAGAAAACTATGTGGCCTAGATATGTCAGTAAAGGGAAAAAAGGGAGAGCCAGACATGTGATGTCATCAGTGATGTCATCAATGGCATTTGTGATGTCATCTTTGATGTCCTGGGTGTTAGTGTTAGCAGTGCACGGTGGCACGAGTTATGGTTGCTTATCTTACCATAACTGCCAAATTTCAGGGGTTTTTCGGTTTTACTTTGAACCATAAAACCATAAAGTCCCTTTAACAAAGTTTTTTCACTGAATATATATATATATATATATATATAAATATATATTTATTACCAAAGCGAGATATATATATATATATATATATATATATATATATATATATATATATATATATATATATATATATATATATATATGGTAAATTGTGAAAAGGTCAATCGGGACCCTTTAAATTCGGTCAATTGTTCATTCGAACAATTGTAAACGAACAATTTGGGTAATACCGGGAATTTCACTGTGCACGCAGGAATTGCAGCACCCAGGTTGCATATGAAGAAGAGTGCCGACTGATCAAACAGAGGTTCTCTGAACGAGGTTACACTGCCCAGTGTATCAACAAGGGTTTATATAAGACATATATGACATCCAGGTTTTCTATTTTTGAAAAGATTTGCCAAAACAAGGACTAGTAACTCTCCCCAAGGGGTTACATTTATTACAACGTATGTCCAGGACAGTGAGTGCCTGTACACATTTTTAAACAAACACTGGCACTTGTTGAATCTGGATGCAGATCTCAGACCCTATATCACAACTCGACCCAGACTTATTTTTACCCAGAATATGACTCTTAAGAACCAACTCAGTCCCTCGTTCTTTGAACTAAAGCACGATCAACCTCAACACCTTACTTGGCTCAAAGCCAGTCCATCCGGTTTCTATAAATGTGGCACATGTCATTTTTGCCAATTTGCTCTCACATCAAACAAATTCAGCTGTCATCAGAGCCTCACTATTCAGATACGTGATTTCATCAACTGTAAATCAAAATACATTGTATACGCCATCCTGTGTGTATGTCAGAGAGTGTCTGTAGGCAGTAGAATACGTGAGCTTCGTATCGGAAATACGGGAGCACCTTTCAAATCTGCACAGCCAGGACCCGAAGCTACCATTTGCCATGCATTGGCAGACTCACCATCAATTGGATCAATCCAAGGATATACGCTTCATTGCGTTACTACAAGCACATGCCCATACTAGAGGTGGTGATCGCCAACTTCGTATTCGACAACTAGAAGCACGGACCATCTGTAAGCTTAGATGCACAACACTTGGATTGAATAGCGAACATGAGCTTAATGTCTTTTTATGAAGTGCACCTGCTCTATTGAATGTGTACACAAGGCTCTAACCTCTAGGCTCAGCTGGGAATTACTTGTGACTCTATACACATTTTCTCTCTGATCCAATCATTCCATTGGTCTGCCCTCTGCATACACAGGGGTTTCAATCTGAACTCCAATGAACAGAGGGCCAATGCCACAACAATTCAATTTCATTTAGCTACATTTGGGACCTTGAGTCACGGCTCTCTTCTAAGACTTGTGGTTCTGACTGGTATTATATATGAATATGTCTCAGTAATCTGCAAGTGATTTAGAATAATATGGAATGCGTGGAGAGCATTATGCTTTCATGCCTTTTAGACGCCGCAATGCATTTACATTGTTACATGGGCAGAATGAGACACGTGTTGGATAGTGACATGGTCAACAAGTGTCATTGAAAAATATGCAATTTGAGGAGAGCCTTATGCTTTCATGCCTTTCAGTTTCCGTGACACATTGACAAGTGTCTTCGAATAATATGTAATTTGTGGAGTACAATATGCTTTCATTCCTTTTAGGTGCTGTGATGTATTCATATTGTTACGCGGATATAATGAGACACATGTTGGTTAGTTACATGGTCAACGGCACTTTCGCATTATTATTATGTTTCTTTATCACCAATCATTATGAAATGAAAACTGAGGATTAGCCCCAGACACACTAGTAAGACCTTTATTTATTCTTCATTGGGACTTTAACGGAATGGCATGTTATTATTTGTTCATGTCTCACTGTCTCTTTAAGACGAGGCGGGACACTTATACGTGGTGCACCAATATACTGCTCTATGAGAACTCACATAATCATACTATATCATATGACCCTGCTCCCTTCTTCTAGTGATTGCAGTTCAGACGATTAGCAGCTCTTGAAGTGTACTGCGGAAACACTGTCTTTTTCGTATTTGGCCATGATATTCTTCGAAATGTCCTTCCTACACTAACATTGACTTCAGGTAACTTAATCATTTTTGTAGCAGGCTCACGATTTTTAGCTATAAGGGTGCAGCTAGATGTGGGTAGACGTTTCACTCCCGTTTACGGTTATATGCATGTGTCTCCCATTTAGGACCTCAAGCCAATGCACGTTTGTACGACTACGGTCACGGGACTGTTATTACCCTGTGTATTCCTTTGGAGACACATCATGACATCTATTGTAGTTTCTGGAAATATTTTCAGGTAACTTGTTGCCATAAGCACTTTGCTGACTCATCTCAACGTTATTGGGTCTTATTTAGTTTTCGAGTAACTGCTGCATCCCCACCAATAGTCTCACGTAGTATGTGGGGGTCTCTTTCTCTTCTAGTACCTTTTTTTTCCATTTCCCGCTACAAGTTGTAACCGCACCAGCAGTACACCAGTGAATACTGAAATATGTATCTTTTTTCATGAGGACAAGAACACACCATTTAATTACAGTAACACGGAGTATACTTTTTTCGGTTTTGAACACTGTCCAGGAATTCGCTTGTGTTAACATCACTACTGGACTGTTTGACCTTGGTTGTTTTTTTTTCCTTTTAGTATCAGACATTTTCAAGGAACTTTCCCTTGGATTGGGGATTCTACCACAGAGCCTAATGTGCCAAAGTTCCGACTTGGAGGATATGTACTGCAACTGAACTGTGAGGTACACCACCACTGGGGGTATTTTACTAATATCTGGTCTTCACTTGACATCGGTGGACTTGTTCTAGTATCACTTGTAGTTATCCATATTGCATCCATACTTTGGGAACTTTCAGACACAAGATTTTGACGATTTTCATATTCGTCTTATATTGGCTGTATAGCGCACAGATTACACTTGGTGGCAGCATTTTTTGCTTGGATTTCAGATTTTACCTTTCTCTCATATTTAGACCATAGCCATTGTTGTTTTGGCACACGTTTAGATTTTGGCCAAATTGATATCGGTTCTATATACTTTCCTCTGGAATGTTTCTCAAAGTTTTACCTTTTGTTTTATTCTTTCCACGCTTACGCATGGCTTTTTGCTCTTTAAGCAATTGGTTTATTTGTTTCTTACTTTGTAATTTAGGCTCAGGCTTGATATATGCTTGACTAATCAGGTTATATTTGTTTTTTCTCTCATTTGTTTTTTCTCTTATCATTCTTTCTCTCATCGTGTTACCTTTTATTTAGTTTTTACCCTCTGTCTATTGTTGTGTTGACAGGCTTTTTTGCACATTTGGTCTACATTATGCATATTTGTTCACTGCATTTTTCATTCATGTCTGGTTTTTGTTAATGGCGATGCTCGTACTTATTGATGCTGTTTTTCAACATTCTCCCTCTATCCTTGCTCTACCTCGTTTATTTGTAATGTATTATCACAACCTGGTTGTTTTTGTTTATAGTGATGTACATGACATGTGTATTTGTATTACCTGTGAATTGATTTCTCTCATATTCACCCTTGCCTTGATAAGGGCCCACTTAGGATCGAAACACGTATCGGCAAAGTTGAGCTAAGTTACACATGATTTGCAAATTGCGATTAAAACACAAACTGTAGCAAATATCAAAGTATCAGTCATTTGCTTCTGTGTGGCAGCACTTTACCTTGTAAATATTTGTTTTCATTTTCTACAAATTACTTGACACACAATTGTAGGAAAGATCGTTGTGTTATTATTTCTCATTTGAGATTAAATATTTTCACTTTGACTCATGTTGCGGCCAAATGGTGTAGTAGTCTGTTAATTCTAGAATTGTCTTTGTGTCAATGTGGAGAGCCAGAAACCCTTATATATGTCTTCTTGGTGGCTTTCCTATGTTACAATTAGAATTTATTTTTGCTGACAGTCCTACGAACTTAATGTTTTAGACATTACAAGCTAGCTATGGTTGTGCAATTAACATCACATTGCTTATATGTAATCTTTCTTGCCTTGTTTTGGCTTAGCATCATGGAACATCAGAAAGTGACTGCTTCTTTACCCTTGAGGCATGTGGAGGGGATATTTATCTTGGGGGTGCTTGTTTGAACATTAGGTTGTATTGCTTCATTGTATTTTATCTATAGATTTTTACATTCTTGAGTTTGAAACTATGTTTAAGGTTTGTAATGTGTATTTACTTTTGGAGATTATGACGCCAGTATTATTTTTATTTTCATTTTTTGCATGTTAATGAATATATTTTTATACTTGAATAAAGAAAAGAATGATTGAAAAGAAGTCATGAAATAATGTTCTTAAAATATGACAACCTGCATTGCAAGTGTATGCTGATCTAGGCAGTTTTTACATCAGCAAAATGGACACGGTTTTGGGAAATAAATGAACAAATTGAAATATCTGGAAATCACTAACAGGAGGAAGCTTTTATTTTGGAGAACACCATTGCTATGATATATTCAACAGTCTCAAAAGCAGGAGATTATACAATTTAAATGGAAAAGGAATCAAGAAATTAACTTTAATTGCTCTAAGGAGTCCATGTAAAACAGGATAATGTTATTTCAGTTACCTGGAAAAAATGATGGAAGGGAGAAACAAACTGGCTTTCCTCTCCAACTTTAATGCATGTAATACTCTAGTTGGAATTATTTTATGTAAAGTATGGTTTTCAAAGGTCAAGAAGTGTATCAATACATGTAAATCTGCAAGATAGGTTGTACACATCATTTGTAATTTGTACACAGCCATTTGTAATTTGTTCGCATGAAAACCCATGGAATGCGTTTGTAATTTGTTACTGTCACAGACAAATATGCACTATTTTAAATTCTCAAAAAATCTATGTTAAATGTACACTGACAGAAAGTTTCATTAACAGTCCCTCCTAATGACATAGCTTGCAAACAGGGTTTACTTGTAACTGCAAGCTATAATTTAATTAATTATAAGGACCTTTATTGAAATGGACTCTGTTTATTGAACTCACTCTGGTTTGTCTTTCAATGGTCTAGGACAGGTGTGGAGATCATCCAGCTCAAGGCAGCTCTGCTTGGCAGGCTCTTTGTTTCAGTGTGTCCACCTGTGACCAAAGTCCCTCTTAGGAAATCTGGTATTGTTTCAAATACTCACCCCCACTATCTAATATCAAAGGGGGCTTGCCCAACTCACTCAGAATTCTCAATTATATTGATCACTGGAGGTAGCAAATGAAGTATGCATAGTTGGATCATGGGTAATGATGCATACGTAGACAGATTGCCCTATATAATTATCAAAGGGGCTTGCACAAGCACTCAAAACATGATTTTTTTTATGTTTACCGGAGGTAGAAATTAAGTGCCCCTAGTTGAATTAGTTATAGGACATGGTATGTACTTAGATGTATTTAATGACTGGAATGGTGATGCACTAATATGGTTCTGGGGGCATAAACATAACACACCTAGGCAGATGCTTTGGTGATGATAAATATATTATAGGTCATAGGTGAGACCCTTAAAATACCAGCAAGGACATGCCATATGGCTGGGCCAAGACATGTACGTGGCCTGGCATTACATCTAATTATCACATGTGGCTTCACTTAGAGCATTACGCCTACAAGGTTTCAGCCCACACACAACACTCCAAGTTACTTACTAGCAAACTGCCTCACACTTATAACTGCTTATGTTAGCCATTGAAATGCACAGTGATTATATGCACGTTTCCCATGGCATTGTGCTTATTAGATTACTTGGTTGGCTTCTTTAGAATGTGGAAGACACGTAGTGTCTATGCCTATTTTATTTATTTGCCTATTGCACTCTCAAAGAATCCCATTAGCCAGGTTCTTTTTCCATGGTAGTATTCTACCCCTACTTGAAGAAGCTCACAGACAACCAGCTTCAGGCCTTGGAAGACACTCAGGTAGCAGGCCCATAGTGCCAGAAAAAATCTGTCACAGCGAAATCGAAGACAAACTCAGTCCAAGTTTAAGGTCTGTATAAACACCCAACTTGTGCAGACATCTGCATATGTGTTTCTTTTATAACTCCTGGTATGGACATATACAATTAATATGAATGATATCATCGGATTTGCAGGGACATTCTGAATCCAGAGGCATCTAAAGTATATGGCCCACTCTGAATTTTTTTGCAAAGTTTGATGAGGATTCGTCCAAGGGGTAAAAGTTATAGGGGGGTCCCAAAACTTTTTTTTTCCCATAGACTGAATGGGAAAAAACTTTGCGCACGGCTACAGCCCGAACCACTGGACGGATTTACACCAAATTTGCGGCAGGAGCGGCGGCCTGGTCCTGAAAGCGTGCTTTTGCAAATTTGGTGTAAATCCGTCCAGTAGTTTTTTAAAAAATGACCAAAATGTAAGGCAAAAAAATTAGTGATATCTGTGTTCGCTTCGCGGACGGACTTCCCTGTTCGCTCCGCGGACAGCACCCCGATTGGCCCAGCGGCTTGCGTCATGTCCGCGGACATGCGACGTGTTCGCTGATTGGGCGGCGTGGTGCGTGATGCGCGTCAAATTTTCTGTCGCGCCCGCCATCTTGCATTTGCGGACGTCCGCGAACAGCGCGGTGAAAGTTTGTTCAAAATGTGTATTTAGTAGAGTGTGTTGGTGTGTAGAAGTATATGGGGAGGATGGGGGAGTATGAGATAGGTTCAAAGTTGTATTTTATTTATGTGCTAGACGCTTTTGTTGTGTTCGATTTCTCTGCGGACAACACGGCTGTTCTGGAATGTTCGTAAATAAACAGAATGTATTTGGTGTCAACTTGAAAGTGTTCTAAGAACACTTGTGGGGTCCTGGAATGTTTGCAGGGGGTGTCCTGGAGACCTTGTCTGTATTGTTCGTTGGCAAGGTGAAAATGTTTTAAGAACAATCGCGGTGTCCAGAAATGTTTGTACATAAAGAAAATGGGGGTGTCCTGAGGACGCTGTTTGTATTGTCCTCTGGCAAGTTGAATGTGTCCTAGGACCTTCCCCCTATCCGCGGACATAAAAATGGTTGCAATGTTTGCATCTATGGGTGTGATATGCTGCGGTGGTTGTGGCCAGGGTATAGAATGTTGGGTGCATGGCCATTTGGCCATGCATCCAAGAGTGTATGCCCTGGCCACAACCACCGCAGCATATCACACCCATAGTGGCTTTTAACTTTGGGTCAAAAACTAATTTATAAGGAACAATGTTATAAGCTTGTATGGGTGTGATATGCTGCGATGGTTGTATTTATCTTGTTATACGTACTATTTGGTTTAGTAACAGGAGTCCATGTTTTTCTTGTTAATTTCTTTAATAAAAGAAAATAGCATGTTAGTATTAGTATTTTATAATGACTTATTACATTGTACAATCAACATTTTCTTCTTTTTATTGACCCTCATATTTAGTAGATTACAAACCAGAGTACTGTGCAATGTGCAAGGTTTCTGTGTTTGTTGCTAAAATCATTGGGTCTGTGGGAGAAAAAAAATCCATGTTGGATTAAAAAAAAAAACCTTTTTCTCTTATGCTACAGTTTATTTATTTGTTTATTATCCGCATTTACTTGTTCTTTCTGCCTAATGCTTTATGCATTGGATTGTTTCAGTTTTTGTGAGCAGTAAGATATTAGGTATTTGTTTGGATATTGTAAAATTTTGGCCCAGTTAGATACCAGTAGGCGTATTCTAACTGTTTATGTTTTGATATAATTTCGTGGTATTGATTTATCTGTTTGCATATTTGTAAATTTTGGGACAGTTAGATACCAATTGGCGTATTCTAATTGTCTATTTTTTGCTCTATTTGAGTGGTATTAATTTATCTGATTAGTTGTTGTAGAATCTTTGGGCAGTTAGATAGGCTTTGAAATATTGTGACAGTTTATATTTTTTTACTACAAGTGTACTTAAGGTTTAAGTACAGTTCAGTTATCAAATTTTGGTTTTAAGAACATTAAATACGCATTTCTAAGATTAGCTGGTAATCTCTGCTTTAGAGTAACGGTACTATCATTACATTCAAACCATCCACATTTTTTTTTATATATGCAGTGTAGTGCCCTGAGTTGGTTGTGGCTCCTGCGAGGTAGATTATACCGATTGTTGTGAAGGTTTTCCTACCAAGTGATATTTGACCATGTGTGAATCCAGTCAACTTGCAGTTGTTTTTCGTGCCATCTGCATTGTAACGTAGAAGCATTAGTATTACGTATTTACTATGTGTTTGTATTAGTAACGTGGAGCGATTATCCGAATTGCAGGTAGAGCATAATCTACCGTGGTTTGCATTTTGTACAAGTTGCTGAAATGGAACGGATTCACAATTAGGTATTGATATATAGACAAAGTGTTCTTGTGTCACATTGTTGCAGAGAGTGTATGTATGTTTCCACATGTATGAAATCTGGAAGATTTCATTTATAGGTGTGTTTTTGTTTTCCAGTACTAATAGCAACTACATTAGAAATTCTTGTGGATCTTCCTGTGAGTTTATAGTGAATTTCACCATTCCAGCACAGTAGTCCAATTGTTGTCTTATTCCAAAAACACTATAAGTGTTGTCAGGATTGTTTGCTGCATTTCTGTGAAGTACTAACATTTGCAAACACAATGGGTCTGTACTGTGTAAGTAAATGTTGTCAAAAATTGGTGGTAATTGAAATAGAATATTCATTGCTACATTTGCGTAGCAACTTACACCAACTATATTTGAGAATTTAAATAGTCCAGGTAGTTCTGTATCTAACTGCTTTTTTTGGAGTTTGTCTTCCTTCTTTAAAGAAGTACCTGGTTTACTTTCCCTAATTGATTCTTTTTTGCTTGTGGTACTTGATGAAGTTTTAGTTTCTTTTAGTCTCTTTGGAGGATTTTCAGTGACATCCTGTTGCATTTCTGTTTGATTTAGTTTTCTTTTAGAACATTTTCCTTTTTGTGGAACAGGATATGTTTATAGATGGGGGGTGTATAGTGATCGAAGTCTATTGTATTCTAAAATGCAAGGAATATCAGCGTTTACTTTACTTGCATCAAAGTTTATTAGAAATAGACCGTCAATTGTACGTAGGCGTGACAGTGCTACGTAGCTCATGCCTTCTTTAAAGACTGTGTTACCAATGTCTATCATTGCTTTGTCTAGAGTAAGACCTTGTGATTTATGAATGGTGACTGCGTATGCAAGATTTAGAGAAAATTGTTCTCTGCGTACATACATGTCTTTGAAGAGAAGGAATCGAGCTGTTGAGCATCCTATTCTTTTTACTTCTGAAAGTTTGTCAAAGAGAATATTGACAAACTGAATTTTGTTGTCACGTGGGTATGTTTGAAAGCCAACAACTGTACCCAGTGCTCCATTAACTAGTCCTTGGTCCACGTCAAGGTTACGTTTAAGCATTACTCTGCAATTTAAGGATAATTTTAATATCTTTTCCAAGCCTGCTGTGTTTGAGATTGATTTTTCTAAACTATTTAGTCTTGCTATGGCTTGGGCACACATGGGTAGTGTCATTCCATGTACATCTAGTTTGTCTGTGGAGCTAATTTCCATAATAGGTTGCACTTCTTTGCTTAACATTATTTCATTGAATTTGCAAGAGTTGGCATTAAGGCCATACAATTGACATTTTTGTGGGCTAATTGTTCCATAACATCTGTAGCACATGCATTATCACCATAAAGTGCATGAATGTGCCGGGTTTTCAATATTGCTTCTGCTTCTCTAGAAAGTATACCAACTCTGATACTTTTTAAGATGTTGGCATAAGTGAGATCTGCAGATTGGCGCATGTTTTCTGTTAATTCTCTGTATTGGAAATGTTGCCAAAGGTTGACATTTCCAATGCTGCCAACAGTTTTACGGCAGAGTTTGTGTCCTAATGTTTTAAAAATAGGCTCACCTTTTACAGGTGTCAATTGAAGAAGATCTCCGAAAACAATGATGTGTTTTCCTGCAAAGAGCTCTTCAATGTTTGTTTTGAGTACTTCTTGTAATCTGAGGTGAATCAAAGCCAACATTAGGTTGGACACCATGCTCACTTCATCTATTAGTAGCATTTTCATTTGTTTCAATACTCTGCGTACTTCCATTGCAGCTTCTGCAGAAAGTTTGTAATAATCTAACTTGTTTTGGTGTTCTACTGGCAGGAGTAGTAATCGGTGTAAAGTGACACCACCTATGTTGTAGGCAGCTAAACCTGTGGGGGCAGTGACAACAGCTGACAGTTTGTTGTTTGTCAATTGTTGAAGGAACTTACTGATGATTTTGATTAGGAATGTTTTGCCAGAACCAGCTTCACCACTGACATACAATAGTATAGGTTTGTAATTTTGGCAGGTGCATTCTTTGTTTTCATGTTGCACACCATGTGCAATTTCTTTTGTTATTTCTTGAAAAATGCTACATTGCTCTTTGTTTAGTTTTGATTGTAGTGTAGTTAAGTCTTCTTTATCTTCATAGTGACACATGGTGTTTTCTACTTCTATCATAGCTAATTCTGCCTAATTTGTTATTAGTGGTTCTCCCAGTGGTTCTTGGCTTCCTGTGACAGAAGGTTGACTACTGTCAGGAGTGTCCTTATCTAGTTGGGCCTGGAGTTCCTCTTCGTGTTGCTGTTCATTGTGCAACATTGTTTTGTACTGTGCAAAGTTTACATCAGTTATACTGCTTTCATTGGTTTTGAAAGCGTCTTCATATGAGTCATAGGTATCTAGTATTTCTTCTTCTTTTCTCCATGGTTTGAAGAGTTGTAGCAGAGACATGTAATATATTTCTTTATGTTGAGGAGTCTTTAATGACAATTTGATTTGATTAATTAAATTTGGTTTGGTAAGTTTTACTAAGCTGCCATCACAGTTTGTCACTTTGTATTTACGGTTTTGCTCATCAGGTTTTATATTATTTTTGTATGTGTAGTTTTGGGCAATGTGGTATAGACAAATGGTTTCCAAAGTGGTACTCCTGTTTGGGTAGTATGTGTCCAATAAATTGTTTTTTAAAATGTCTTGGCTGTTGGGATCATGTTTGGCTATTGTTTCTATATGTTCGTATGATTTTAGAACTCTTTTTCTAGATTTAGCTGGCCCTAGACTTAGCCATACTATATTTGCAGATTCACCATACAATGCAGTACCAGTTAATCGATCAGCTGATTCATAGGATCCACATTCTCTATGGGACAGCATTTTTATGCCCAAGCTGTATAATTTCTGAGACACTGTTTTATCTGATGACAGGTCATTCCAGAGGTCTTGGAGCTCTGTCTTTTCTGATTTAGTTAAGTATGCTGTGACATATCGTGCAACTGCAGTAGAATTGTCTGCAATGTACTGCACATATATGTTTGCATTCCACAAGTGGGCAATGATTGCATTGTAATCATTGATATATTTTTCTTCTTCTTTTCTTTTTATGCAATATGTATTTTAGGTGACTTACCTTTAACACTATGTCTAACTGACGACATGAGGTTGTTCACTTGACCTGTATTTGTAACTGGTCTAGGGAAACCAAATCGGCATTTGGTGTAGTATTTCCCTTTGTTTTTGTAAGTGCTTTGAAATGTTAGTATTTCTTTTTTGTATGTGTGTAGTGAAAGGTTGCAATGTGCAGATTTGTTACGAAGTTGGTTGACAGCTAATTCATCTTGTAAGTGGGTTTCCTTTCCAAAATATTTTTTCTGTATATACTCGATTTCTTCCAGTAGGTCTTTTGGTGTACCATGTAGAAGAATGTTATTTAAATTGGCTAGTGCTAAAGCAGGACTTTTTGCATAATACAGTTTATAAACTAGATTTCTTATACTTGCATGATGTGTTGATATCCTTTTGATATCATGGAAGGTTGTTTTGCAAGTAGCTCCTGATATGCAGGTATGCAGGCCAACGAATGTCCTTGCAGTCCTGTGTGCTTGCGTACTGGACAAGCATCCATACTTTGCAGTATTTTGCTTTTCACATATTGATTGAGGAATAGGCGTAAAGATTTGAACATTTTTTTGGGAATGTTACACATTGACGTGCATGGCCATGTGTAAATTAGATGCTCTGATTCAGTCGAATGGAGGGGTAAATCTAAGTTTTCAGGGCATATTTTTGTAAGGAGTACTTCTTGTTCCATTATGGTATTATTAACATTTTCATAACCTCGACCACTGCTATGTATGGCAATTGTGTTTGTTTGCTTTTGTTTGTACGCTTCTTCATTAAAGTATGGTTCTGTGCTTGTAGTGTGACTCCATTCACCTCCACAGATGTTTAAGAAGTTATTTCTGTTCACATTTCGTTTATTGAGAAGTCTTTTTTGAAATGTAGTTATTAGTTTTGTTAGTGGTTTAATTCTGTTTAACACAACAATAAATACGTTTCTTTTGAGAAGAATTGCACTGTCTATCAACCCTTCTAAGATTACTTTCCTACGATAGGTTTGAAGTGTTGAACCTGGTTTCTCTCCTGTTTTTATCAGATTTTGAAGGACTTTCTGACGGAACATTTTGGCTAATATACTTTTCTTGGTATTCTTACTTTGTACTATATGAAGATTTATAGAAGATGTTTTATTTGTAGTGATAGTTGATTTTCTGTTAATAGTTTTTAGGGTCGTTTTACTTTGTGATAGAGGAGGCAACGTTTTTGCACTAGAAACTTCTTCTGTTTCACAACATGACTGTATTAGCTCTTGTGTTTCAACGTTTTTTTTACAAATTCTGCTATAGATGGGTGTTTATATTGCAGACTTTTCTTTTCATTTGCTCTACTTCTGCGTCCCTTTCTACGGAGTTGCTTTTTGGTGGGCATTCTTTAGCGTCTGTTGAAAAAAATACAGAAGGTATGGGTTGGGGTTTTCTGCAATGCATGTGTGTTGTGTGCATGATTGTTTGAGTAAGATGATAAAGATGTATGTAATGGTGTGTGATTGTGAATTGGGAAGTTGAACTACTAGGGATGGGCATTCTTCAATTAATGTGTTACTAAACTGGGGTTCAGATGACAGAAAAAAGTAAGCCGGTGGTGTGGAGAAGAATAAATAATATAGGTAAAGCTATACTATTAAAACAGTTGTTTGTTCTACAACATCTACATTCTAGCGGCTGAGTTGGGTAATTTGTGTGCTGAAAAATAGGAATTTGAGGGCCATTCTGACAGGAGATCACTGTTTAAGACGGGGGGATTTTTGGTCAGAATGGTGCAGAATCTCTATTTTTAGGCACAGAAATACCATGAATGCACCGTACAGTGCGTGTGAGTTATAAATCAAATATTATGGTAACAATCTACTTACTTTTTTTTCAAAAATGAGTAGTTTGCTTCTTAGTTGTTCTTTGTAAATCAAAATCGGCTGCTTCTATTCAGGAGAATGGGCTTCATTGCAATTGCAAAAGAAAGAAATTAGTAATTTGGTTGCTATATAGCTCTGTTTTCATTTTAGACATAGATTTTTTTTAAATTGAAATGCTCAGCGCCTTCCTGAAAACCATTAAAACTATATTATGACTAAGAGTAGGAAAGAAAATATCTTTACTATGGTTTGTGGAAATCATAATCTACCAACGTATACCACTATTCTTGTAACTAAGCTTTTCCACGTAATAGTGAGTCATTGTCATCATAGCTCTCAACCATGTGTGTCGCAAAGGCGGGTGAAATCTCCTGATTTTGTTTTTGGCGGGTGAGACGCCCATTGGAATGAATGGGCGTGCAGGAGGCTTGGCGGGTGAGTCAGTCCTTTACAAGGCGGGTGACACCCGCCAAAAGCGTGTGAGTTGAGAGCAATGTGTCATAGCCTGCTATTGCACGTAACAGTGAGTGAATGTCATAGTCTGCTTGTCCTATATAAATGTATGTAAGTACTTATATAAACGAAAAAAATGAAAACCAATTATGTGTTTGTACAAATATTATTGTTTGAGATTTGATCATGGAGTGTGTATGTTATTTTGTGTGATTATATGTCGTGTATATATTTTATTTCAAAAATGTTAGTTTAATAGTATTTGCATGTGTGTGTGTGTGTATGAAGAAATTAAACGATATAAAGGTTTGTAAGTGACAGGTCATTTTAGGACAATGAAACACTGATCGTCCATTCATTTTTCAAATTATAGAAGGTAAAAGTTGGTTAGAAAATGTGTTCATGTACTGTGTAGAAAATATGCATACCTGTACTTTCTGTTCATGTATATGGATATGGACCAAGCTGCAAGTAGAAATGTTGGAGATTTGTATAGTATTTCTCGTAGATCGTGGTTGTCAATGGTATGAGACTTGTACTCCGAGAGATACACCGTACATTTGTAGTGCTGCTCTATGATGATGCAGTTACATGTAGAGTTATTGGATTTGATTGGTGGATGGTCATGTGATTGCTTAGCTACATCCAATGAGGGAATGGCACAGAGAGTGAAATCGAAATGGTAGAAGGGCTGTACATGTTACGATACGTTTGTGGACATGGCGGTAGTTCTAGGACACCGCGTATTACATCCGGGGAATTTGGGGAGGGGAGGTATGGAAATGAGATTGGATGAAGCAAGGGATTGGTCAGTAAATTTTAGTGAGTGTGTTGTGCTAGGAGAGGTTTTCTCAGATATTGTTTTTGAGAGAGAAGAACAGATAGCTATTGCTGACTGTTTAAAAACATAGTTTGTATGGATTTTGGGAGATTCGTGGATTCATTGTTGAAGGTGCATGCAGAAAGCTGTGGACTATCTATAGCTCTTGGATTCCCACATGTGGAAGTGCACTGGCATGGAGTGCGTGGAATTAAGTGGTTGGACTTGCTACCTCTCTGTGCAACTTTGAAGATAGAGGAACATCCAGACATAATTGTAATTCATTGTGGAGGGAACAGTTTAGGACATGTGTCTGGAATTTCTTTGCAATTTGCAATGAAAGAAGGACTTCAGAAGATAATGGACATGTTTCCAAACTCTAAAATAATTTTTTCACGGATTGCGCAGAGACAAGTGTGGCTTCGTTCTTTCTCATGTGGTCCACAAATGGAGAAAGCAAGGCGTAATGTTAATAAGGCTGTTTGTGCCTTCCTAAGAGATTTCGGCATGTCCTCTTTTAACAATGAAAATATTTTGTTTCATAGTACATACATTTTTCGCAAAGATGGAGTCCATCTTACTTATGCTGGCAATCAGATTTTTCTGAGAAATGTACAAAATGCATTGCGACCTTTTTTAGAAATACAGCATTCCTTTTGAAGTACGTCTTACGTAGTTAAAATGTTTTACATTCAAACACCTCCCAGAGGCTCTTTTCAGAGCCACCACTTCCTGTTAGAGAAAAATACATTGGTTTCAATAGGGTAGCAATGCAAATGTTTTTCTGTTCGCGGACCGTCCGCGGACTTTCACGAAATGGAAATGGCTATGCTTTATGTATCTTCACTTCTATTTTTTAACTGTGAAAGGCGGCTCTGAAAAGAGCCTTATTTTTTTTTTTGATTTTTGTTATTTTGTATTTTTTTGTTTTTTTTTATACACGACACTCTAGGAGAGGAGGGAAAGGAGGGTAAAGGGAGGGGGACACCAACCAAAGGGATAAGAAAGAGCCAGCTGAGAGAGGAAGATGCAGAGTGGGTTTTATTTGGGTAGTGAGCAGGTCTTCTGGTGCTCTGAGACGATCGTCTCAAAAGCACTCCGTAGTCGCTCCCCCCTGCAGAGTACTGTGTCACAGTACACACATACAACTGTGACCCTCGAAAGGTAAGGGCCATCAGCATTCCGTATGGCCTGTGAGGCAGCTTGAGGAAAACGCTGTCCCACAGAGGTGTTCCTTGTGGTGACAGGATCAGGAACGGAGGATGAAGTAGAGGCAATCAACCTACTAAGCTTCTCGCAAGGTACAACCTTGCGAAGGGCCCCAGTGTGGAATGAGTGGTAGTGGTCCAAAAGCTATACGAACCATGCTTCCCGCGACTGAGTACCATTTTGCACTCATTACAGGTGACACGGTTCGCATGAGACTTAGGACCGTTTCCATGAACGGTAAACAACCGCCACACCCAAGATTCACGCCGACGGCGGGTAGCAGGGATTTCCTCTACCTCATTCTCGTCATCCTCTTCTTCCTCCTCTGTATCCTCACTCCTGTTCCCCTGTTCAGGCCCTTGGGGAAATGGTGGTGGTGGAGGGGGTGGGTGCGGTGCTGAGGCAGATGTAGCACCATGTGGTAATAGTCGAGCCATGAATGTCATAGGCTTGGAGATGGAAATCTCAAAATCCGCAAAGTATGCAGCAAAATGCAGTGTGCTCTGTCGAATAGTCAGAAACACAATGAGAATGCGCTCTAGGGCGTGGTCTTATATCGGGTGCTTGTGCGCGGGTCGCGGACATGCGCGCCGTCCGCAAGACAGATCGAACATCAAAAAAGGTTCAAAAATTCACAAAAACTATGTGGAAAGTTAGGATTAGTATGTGGGATTTGTGGTATTGTGATTTTTTAATGAGAAATATTGTGGATTACTTGGAAATGTACCTTTAAACTGGTCGGGGACACGAACAGTGTCCGCATTTAGAGCACGAGATGAGCGTGGGCGCGGTCACATGATTGTTTTGTGAGCATGTTCGCTAAGGTAGCGGTCGTCTGCAGGACACCCAATGTACGGACAGTGTTTTGCGCATGCGTGTTGATGTTCTGCAGACAGTTTTCGGGTCCTGAACTAATTAAAAGTGCGTCACATGTAAAACGAACAGTTACAGACAGCTGTTTGTTCTTAGCACAGTTTAATTTATTTGCTAACAATACGGACAGACATAGCGTTTCAAGCACACCTCCATTTTCGTTTATTTACGAACAATTCAGGACACCACAAGTGTTCTTAGAACAGTTTCTGCTTGCTATCGAACACTACGAATAGGCATAGTGTTCTTAAGGACACCTCCATTTTCGTTTATTTTACGAACATTTCAGGACACTACGAGTGTTCTTAGAACATTTTCAACTTGCATGAGAACATTACGGACAGATGTAGTGTCCTCAGGACAGTTACATTTTCGTTTCTTTACGAACATTTCCGAACAACCGCGGTGTCCGTGGACACCTAAATTGGTTTTATCACAAGGAACTGAAAGTAATTACAACACAATATAAGAAAAGTAACTTTATTTCATATATATATACAATTATGACTGGGATCAGGTGAAGAAGGGAAGGAAAGCTCATCAAAACGCTTTGGTCCATAGACAGGGTTTGCGGTTAAATGCGTGGGATAGGGTGACGGGGGACAAGTGCAGGTTGGACAATGGTGTGCTGTTGGGGGTTTCACATAATTTTCCACAAAGTTTTTCAAATCCATAAAATTTTGCATAAGGTCGTCCATTTTTTGATTAATCTGCTGTAGAGTGATATCCTCTGATTGTTGTTGTGAGATGCTTGGAATTTTTGTATGGTCTGTAATAAAAAAAATGTATATGTAAAATGTATACAAAATAATATATATTAATTGGTTTATATAGTAAAGTGTGTACCATTAGGTGGACTATTTTCTAACATTTCCTCTCGTGGGAAATGCTCCTCTAGCCAGTCGAGAGTACTACACATTTCTGTGAGAAAACAAAAAAGTAATATGTTTTTTTTTTCTAATATAGAAAGTTTATAAATATATGAGTAAAAAGAAGTGCACTTACTATGTCTGGTGAGATATGTAATCAGTAGTGTATACGTCTGGTCTTGCTGTTGGTTGTGGAGCGTCTGTGAGGTAATTATGGTGGAAGCCACTTTATCTTCTTTTGGTATATTCCATTTTAAAACATATTGGGCCTCATTACGACCCTTGCGGGAATGGAAAAATGATGGCGGAAATGCAACACCGCCATCGAACACCGCTCGTTGCGATCATGACCCGTCACCGTAAAGTACGATGCCATTAGCGACACCGCAGTGAACGGCAACGCTAACTGCACCAAGTACGCGCACGCGCGCCTTGCAAAACCGGAATCACCGCCATGGCGCAACGGTACGCGAATTCTGACCCTAGCGGACATGTACTGAACGCCATCAAGCACGTCGTAAAGTACCATTCCGCCATGGCGAGAAATACGGCAACGCGAACCAACCGTAAATGGCCCACTGAGTGCCTGTACTCCACTCCCTGGCCTCATTGCACAACTCCTGGCAGGCGCAATGTACTCACACTATGCAACCAGTGAAATCCACAATTCACCCATGCATGCCAACGTAGAAAAGCATGCAGGGGCTCAAAGCGCCCCGTGAGTGGGCATCCATGTACGGCATGACACCATAGCCGTACTGACGCAGCACAGGCATGTGAAGCTACAATACATCAAAATGAAAATCAAGAACACATGACACAAAACAACAGTAGCCCCCCATCGCTTGCCACCAGCGCAAGGCAACATCCAAAACAGCATCCTGAGGGGGATTGCACCAGCCCTGTACTCATGCCAGTAAACAAACCAACCATCAGCAGAAGCATGTACCACACAAGTCGGCAGAGTGACTGAGCAGCCAGGCTCATCCCAAGAGGGGCCGATGGGAGCTGCAGGGCACAGATGGCATCAATACAGAAGCTATTCCAATGGACATGACCCCAGTCCCCCTCCAACAAACGCACGCAAACACAGTCACCTGTGACCAGCCACATTCTGAACAACCCATCATTCCACCAATCGACCTGGCTGACAGGCACCAGTCGGCCAAAAGCCAATCCCCCGCCCCTGAACAGCACATCATGCAAACAGTCACAATGGCAGCCCCTATCCGTGACCATACTGTGCTACGTAGGCAAACGCGGCCAGTACTGTACCACACAACTCAACTCAGAAGCCGGAACACAATGCAGATCATCACGCAATACATACCGCCACAAAGCGAAAATCGCCACATCACCTGCAAAGAACAACGCAACACGACAAATATCGGAATACAATTTAAATGCACATCCAAATGACAAAGGCCCCACAGCAATTTGCAAAATACCACCAAAACAACCATCATCACCGAGGGCTGCATCTGCAATAATTGACCGGCTTCCACTTGTGTGACGCCCTGTACCATCATGGCACACAGGGCCTACATCAACGTTCCAAAAGGCCACATGGAAGCGGCAAGAACCGCAGGTCCGTCCCATGAGGCAGGCACTAGTCGAGCTGAAAGGCCGAAATGTTGCACCTAGCCACCAGTACAGCGTAAGGGCATGTGGCCCATTGGCGATCGTCCCATATGATCGAAATGGTGCTCCACTGATTCACCCGAAGCTGCAGGAGTCGAGAGTAAAAACCATCTGGAGGAGTGGCGTAGAGATGGCATCTGCAATAGGGCAGGAGATACCTGTCACCCAAAAGAAACACAAATCAACCGATTGCATTACGGGACTCATGATGCATTACAATCTTCATTCAACACACCAAATCCACACCCATATGCATGCTAGCCCACTCCAAAGGAATATACACACCCCTAAATCAGTATCGAATCATAACGAAACCAATCGAGCTAAATACACCATTGTCAACGTCGGTTACTGTGCATGCGTCCGTCAAGATAGAACCCATGACATGGGATTAGTAACGTGCCTAGACACAAGTGTATGAAGGCGCGTCGAGACAGGGAGGATCCGACAAGGGCAGATAGACGTATGTCCCACTATGGCAGCCTTGCATCACATAACGCAGGGGAAGGGGAGAGAATCAAAAAACCCATGTACATGGCAGACCCTAAACGGAATCATCAGTCCATGCATCCACACATCATTCCCTCATACCGCAATGAAAACGCATGAATATTCACTCACATAATATGTGAAACTTCCATCGCGTCTGTGCGTAATGCAGTCCGCAAAAACCACTGTGCCCCTGGCCGGATCTGTAGTGTTGTGAAGCAAGATGGATTTGGGAACGTCCTGCCTTATCGTCCACTACGCTGTTGCGCATCCCATTCAAATCATATCATTCATTGCCTGCTCGTTATGGGCCATGTCCCAAGGACATTCTACAATAGAACGTTACATTTCCAGCCAGACCTGTGGGCGTATCCTCGCCGCTACTTCAAAACCCAAAATGCTGGCCTTCGAATTCCTCACTTGCAACATTACGTCGAAAAGGCTTCTGTGAACGCTTGCATTCACAATTACATCAATGTAGTGCGGCTGTGTGTCATGATGCTAACTGGCTGCAATCACAAATGGCACGCCACGCCCGTCGGTGAAGTACGTTACTGTGCTGCATGAGGGTCGGCCATCGATCGAGCCCTACATACCACTGACCCTTCACAGGTATGTAAGCGGCTGCAATCATAGCATGTGTAACAATGGGAGCATAGCATGAAGATCAGTCAAAGTACATCACACTGCCATCGGGATTTGATACATGATTCAAATCCCAAGATGCCATGCGGCCAAATGCAGCCTTACGTGCGGGACGTGCTCGGCCAGAAGGGATTGCATCTGCCACAGATTCATTCAATCAGCACAGGTGGAGGCCATACAGGCCGACAGCACATATATTGCAGACCCAAACCCCTCCCACAACCACTCCCACTCCAAAATGCTACCGGCAGGACTAGCGATGTTGGGCCTGGGGTACCAGATAGCACTGCAAGTGCTACAACTACAAGAAGACGACGAACAACAACAGGTACAACAACCGGGCGCACAGGGGAGACGGAGGAGAAGGAGGAGGAGGAGGGCAAGGCAGGGTCAGCAAGGCCCACAAGCACTGCCACTACCACCACGCAGGCGGCCCGCAATCCCACGCCTCCGAGCCGATCCGTTCAACCTCACTGCTGAGCAGATCCACACCCTCTACCGTTTGGACCGGGACACCATAATCGCCATTGTGGACATGACACATGCTGACCTCGTGAGCATGATAGATAGCCCAACCGCCATCCCACCCCTACTGAAGGTGGTGTCTGCACTCCACTTCCTGGCCACAGGCACCTACCAGCACACAGTCGGACAGTTGCATGGCATTTCACAGCCACTGTTCTCACGGACACTCTTCCAAGTGCACGATGCCCTCCTGAAGCACGCCGACGACCACATCACACTACCACGCACGTACCAGGAGATTACCAACGCTAAAGTGGGATTCCATGCACTTGGCGGCATCCCGGGTTGCATTGGTGCCATCGACTGCACCCATGTTGAATTGGTTGTCCCACATGCCATGGAGGTCCAGTACCGCAACCGGAAACAATTTCATTCAATCAATGTGCAAATGGTGTGTGACTCCAACAAGATATTTACGCATTGTTGTGCCAGATTTCCAGGATCTACCCATGATTCTATGGTCCTGAGGAACACAAGAATACCACGCTACATGGAGAGACACGCAGGGCACAGATCCTGGCTACTCGGTGAGTCTCATTCCATGCATGACATCGTGGCCCATTTGATGCGTCAATGACCTTGCAGGGGGGGGGGGGCTACTTAGCACTATCATTCCACTGACACCCTTTATTCGTCTCATACAGGTGATGCCGGGTATCCACTGAAGAGATGGCTCCTTACGCCAATCCGGAACCCACAGAACGAGCATGAGGAGGACTACAACCATGCCCACTCACGTACCCGTGTGGTCATTGAACAGGCATTCGGCCTACTGAAGGCTCGTTTCCGCAGCCTCAGCAGGTCTGGCGGGGCACTCATGTACAGCCATGAGAAGGTTTCTAAGATGGTCATGGCATGTGTCATGCTGCACAACATGTGCATACGTAGGAATGTGCCCATGCCCCCTGACGCTGTACTGCATGCACCTGAAGATGATGATGATGATGAGGGTGGGGATGTGGAGGCACCTCAAGGAGTCCATGAGGCACAGGATGTACGTGCAATCCGACAGAGCATCATAGATGCATGCTTCTAGCAACCACGCATGGTGCCTATTACACGGAAAGGGGACCTGTGGCACTGTGTGTGTGTAGTACAGGCACATTGTGGACTGTACGCCTATGAAGGCCTCGTACGCAAATATCAATGTCCACACATGTCATTGGATGATAATGAGGTGCTGTATTGTTAATGTGATTTGATTTATACACCCTATGGACCCGCCACCCAGTGAAGCCCAACACACCCCCTCCACCCTACTACCTCCCCCCCCAACACCAGTGTCCAAATATGCATGCTGTCCGTGGGTAGACGCTATTGCAAGACCCCTCTACGGGTATCAGGGGCACCCCTGCCCGTGGAGCGCAGGTTCCTGCCAGATCTGCGTTGGGGGCTGCCCTGGACGGAACTTGCCACGGATGATGTCTCTGCCTGCTCGCGTCCATGCATGTCTCTGAGGGTTTGTGAGAGCTCCGAGAGCACACGGCGCACAGCAGCAAGTTCAGCACAAACGTCTTTGGACGTCGCATGCAGTTCCCCCCTCAGGCTCTCGGTGCTTTTCTCCATTTGTGCTCTCAGGCTCTCGGTGCTTCTCTCCATTTCTCCCCTGAGGCTCTCACTACTTTTCTCTATTTGTGCCCTGAGTGTCTCGGTGGATGTTTCCATGGCTGCCCTGGAACCCCCGCATTCATTTGCATGGTCCTTGAGTAGCGTGGACGCTTCCTGCTGTTGCTCGATCAGCAGGTCGAGGGACTGTTGCCTCTGCTGGGCCATGGACATTTGCGGTGGTGTGACAGGGGGGCTGCTCAACACATGTTGCCTTGGCACAGGACTTGTGGGGGTTGGCCAGTCGTCGTCTTCAGGGTGCCCCTGCGTGGTTTCGTCATGGTGTAGGGGATGGAACATGCAGGGGGATTGGGAAAGGTCATGGATGGTACCTACGTCGCCAGCACTGTTTTCCGTGTCGGAGCATGCTGGCATGACAGCTGTGTCACCTATGGTGCTGCTACCACCAGAGGCAGTGCCATCAGATACGTTCTTTGGGGGGACCTGTGGTGCTGGGGTTGTGGACTTGCTGGCTGCTGGGGTGCCTGTTGCAGTCCCCTCCAGTGTGCTGCCACTTGATTCCTGCTGCTGCCGTGTCTTGATCCTTGCACCTGAGGTGGAGGCTCTTGGGACGTTGGTCCTGGCCCTCTTTGCAGGCGTGCTGGTAGGGGTGTCCTGCAGCTCGTCGTTGGTATCGGACCCTGTGGTGGAGTAAAGAGGGGCGAGCGTTAGTTATGGGTCTGTCGGATTTGGAATGGCAACGTATCAAATGCATTGGGGTGGTACATGAGGCTGATTTGGGACTGGGCCTTGGAGGTGGTCTCATTTTCGTGTGGATTGAGGATGCATTCATTTGGCTGCCTGCAGTTAGGGGGTGCATGCTGCACATGTAGGGGTTGTTTATGGCTTCTTGATTGATTTGTTTGTTCATTCTGACTTTTAGAGGGCGCTGTCAGGGCAAAGTATGTATTGCACTATGGGGTCACATGGTACTGCACATGTTCGTGGTTTGTGGATTTCGCATTGTTTCTCTTGGCCAACCTACCTGATTCTCCGGATGTCGGCACTCCTTTCTCCATCCCTCCGACTCCCTCTATGCTCTCCATTCCTATGGTGGAGGCGCAGATTTCCTCCCAGGGGGTCAACTTGATGGGCGACTCTGAACCCCCCCCGGTAGCTGTGGCGATGTTCCTGTTCGCAGAAAGTATGCTGCGTACGCGGATCCGCAGGTCGTCCCACCGCTTGCGACATTGCTGTGGCGTGCGGGGTGTTGTCCCCACCGCACTTACGCGCTGTGCCACCAGGGCCCATATGGCCTTCTTGTTGGCAAGGGCCGTCCTGGTCATTTGACTGGAGAAGACGACAGCGGAATTTTCCTGGAGGGTCTCGGTGAGCACGGTCAGTTCCTCTCGGGAGAAGTGTACCTGCCGCTTGCGGTCACACGCTTTCTTGGCTACCTTTCCCATATTTATTTTTTTAACTGGGGTTGCTGACGGGTTGGGATGTGTGTCAGGGTCGGATTTTTTATGGTTGTGTTGGGATTCGGATTTTATAGTTGTGCGGCGTGCTGTTTCCCGTTCCGGCCACATGCTTTTACTTCCGTTTCCGTATATTTACGGTGGCCGTAATTTGCGGTGCACGCTCGTTACGGTGACCGCTCATTACGGTGACCGCTAAGATGGGTGGCGGTATTGCACCTGGTGCAGCGTACGGCGGCGGTAAGGGCCGTTTTGGGGTCATTTCCGCCATCGCAGCCTTTCGGATTCCGCCATGGCGTAATGCTCGTGCCCGATGGGTCGTGATTGGCCGCACTTTGCTCCTTCGTGCAATGGCGGAAACGCTATTTACGCTGTTGCGGTCCGGTCAGTCACTTTCCGCAAGGGTCGTAATGAGGCCCATTGTATTTACATGAATGGTTAGTGTGTTACATATATGGGTAACATTTTTTAAGTATTACTACATATACTTTGTATGTGTGCTGCTTTGTGAATTTGTTAAATGTTCCTATGTTATGATATAACTATTACACATACCTCCCCAGAGTTTTTCGGTGGTGGTACTGTTGTCCAAACATGTCTGCGGACCGTCAAATTCAGTAGAAAGGGTTCAGTATGTTCCATATTATATGTACATAAAGTCAAAGTTATTATTGTTAAGTTGTGCTACTAAAACACTATGAAATTCAGTAAAAAAACTTTGTTAAAGGGACGTTATGGTTAAGTTGCACTACTAAAAACCTATGAAATTCAGTAAAAAAACTTTGTTAAAGGGACGTTATGGTTAAGTTGCGCTACTTAAAACCTATGAAATTCAGTGAAAAAACGTTGTTAAAGGGACGTTATGGTTCAAAGTAAAACCGAAAACCCCTGAAATTCGGCAGTTATGGTAAGATAAGCAACCATAACTTGCGCCGCCACCGTGCACTGCTAACACTAACACCCAGGACATCAAAGATGACATCAGAATGTGCTATTTAACTTGTATTTATTTATAATAACACTATTAAACCTCTGGTGTTGTTTGACATTAATACTCTTGCAGAATGCCACAATACACATTGCACAGTCTAATATATTCGCATTTACAGGGCAGAATAAATACAACATCTTCTTTGTATTTGCTAATTTCATTTATGCTTAAATCAGTTTGTTTAATTTTAAAGATAAGTTCACTTGATAATTCAATGCAGGGTCATTCAAACCACACATTATAATGAAAAACATAACATTCAGTAGGTTTTTAGGGTCCCCTAAATGGCTGTCCTATTTTCTTTTGCCTTCTGAACAGTTATTTCAGTGGAAAATATTTGGTTGACAATGGGTGAGGAGAAGCCACAAACTTTCTGTTTCTTGTCTCGTGCTATCCCACCCGGGGCTGGTTCATGGAATTTTGCCACAATAGGCCAAGTGTCAAATTTGATTTGTGCGCAACACAGTCCTGACCTTCTCCCCTCCATCAAACCTCCATCAAACCCATTCCATTTTGTTGTGGATAGCGGCAACCCATGACCTGCAGAAAACACATTTCTCATGCCTTCTGCTGTAGATCAACAAACTTGCACAGTCTTCAGCCTTGCATCCCTTCAGCATGTTCTTTCGGAAAAGTAACATTAAAACCTCAGTGTTTCATAAGTAAAGATACATCAAACTTGAAAGTAATACTATATATATATTTTCTTATTCATTGGTTCTTGCTAGAAAAATTGTTATAATCAACCTAGCAGGGCACCATGTATTAGATGGAGTGAAATAGCCAGCATAAAGTACACGGCTAAATAAATGAATAGAGAATTATCATAATCTTACAAACAACAAATTGTCTGCTAAATAAAGAGACATAGTAAAAAATGTCCTTTTGTGTTCGCAGAAATACAAAAACAAACTACCAGCAAATGAGGTTATAATGTTTGAAAAGGAGCATGATTTAACGATGTGACGCAAAGTGGCCCTGCAGTATCAGGTTAGTATTTCAGAACTAATAGAAGTACGAGATTTTGATGAATCACAAACAAGAGACATAATATAGCCCTTTATTTGTAGGCAGACACAAATAATACATTATCTGTGCAGTCAAGATAGCAGCTGCAACACTTGACCCAGTTTATCAAATCTGAATGCTCTTGAAAATCAGGTTAGTGACCACAGGTGACTATGTTAACACACTAGTCACTCACACTATCTCCACCATTTTTTTATTAGTTGCTTTGTGTTTATGTATCTTTTAGTGTGAAAATATCAACGATACACAAGGTGGTCCCAGTGATTGAATCTCCAATAAAGAAATCTTTTCGTCCTGAAGAAGGCCAAAAAATACTGAAAAAGGTGCTAGAGGTAGTACTTAATTAAAAAAACAGCCGAAACATATGTAGACCATCTCCGAGGCACAAACTAATTAGCCTCAACATTCTCATTCTGGAGACCATATTGAGGGTTGACCATAGAGAAATCAAGTGTTTGTGACTTACATATGGTGTTTTTGTAGATTTCTAAATATAAACTAAATCAAGCATGTTGTAATAACACAACAGCTTTGTGTTAACCATTTGCTGTCCTATAGGAAAAATGGTGTTTTTTTTATTAACAGTACAATCTGTTTGCAAGTATGAAATAAACCTTTTTTTGTTGTTAAAATAAGTGGTTTTGGAGATATTGGGCCTCATTACAACCCCAGCGGTAGCCGTGCCAGTAAAAATACATTCTCCTTTATACACTAGTTTGTATCAGAGATAGGGCAGGCATTAGGTTTTTGTTAGCATAGGTCATTTTGATTTGACAAGACTCCACTAGGACTGAATTATTTATAATTTGATGGTCGAAAGTACTCCATCTCAGTTATAGGGCAAATTAGGAGTGTCTCCAACCCCGACAATTTAAATAAAGGTTTTACAAATTGTACCCATTGTGTCAGTGTCATGCTTGTGATACAGCAGCATGAGATCGCATTAGGATGAGCTGAATTAGTTCATTTTGTATATCCTTTGCCAGTTAGTGAATATGTGTCTAAGTGATCTGTTACTTTACAAAGAGGTTTATCCATGTATGAGTTTAACAAAGCTAGATACACTACACATTTGAGGAAGTTTCCATTACCAAACATATTCCGTTTTTATGGGTTCCACTAAAGGCTTACCGAGAACTCCCACTAAAGAAAATGATTTAAAATTGCTTCTGATATTATTCTTCTTGCCTAATGAGGCACACTTTGCCTTCATCAATTATTTTCTTCTTTTTTAATCGCAGTTCCAGTTCGTTCCACTTTTAATTATGTTCTAAATGCTCACTGATTCTTTCATAATCATGAGCTACTAGAATTGCAAAAATGATTTTCCAGTCATTTGACCTTTACTAACAAGAAGTGAAGCACTGGTTGTATTTGTGGCAAACAGCTCACAACTGAAGCAAAACACCTGATTCATAGAATGCAGCGCAGAAGCAGCGCAAGCACTGCTTGCCGAGAAGGAGCGTGCACCAGCCGTGGCGCAAGCCAGAAATTGCGCAGCATGCGTATTCATGGATTTCCTGGCGCATCAGTAGCCGTGGCACAATGAACAGCAAGCAGCGCCAGTAACGCTGCCAACACCGCCCTGTGCGCAGGAAAAAGCCAGTGAAATGGCCAATATGGCTCAAGGCCCCGTGCCATCCATGGCCCAGCATAAAGCCCGCCTCCATCGTATTTGCGTGAAAACTTCGGAGCGTACCCCGCTCGCAACCACCAAATCGTGTGTAAAGGTTGTGCATACCCCCGCAAAATAGCGTGACCCGCTCGCGCCAGCCAAAATGCATGGAAAGGGCATTGCGTACCCTAGCAAAATCGCGTACCTAGCTTGCTCCAGCCAAAACTCGTGTAAAGGGCAACACATACCCCTGTGAAGTTACGTACCGTGCTCGTGCCAGCCAAATCGTGTGCAAAAACCAGCGTGTGCCCCGCCTGGACCCCGTGAAATCATGTATCCCACTTGCACCAGCCAAATCGCGTGGAAAGAGCCACGCGTAACCCAGCAAAATCATGTACCCCGCTCGCGCCAGCCAAAACGCATGGAAAGGGCTGCTTGTACCCCCACAAAATTGGTACCCCTCTCCCGCCATCCAAATCACGTGTAAAGGTCCATGCGTACCCCGGCGAAATCTCATACCCCGCTCATGCCAGCCAAATCGCGTGGAAAGGACAACGCATACTCTCGTGAAATTGCATACCCCTCTCCTGCCAGCCAAATCGCATGTAAAGGTCCACGCGTACCCCTGCCAAATCACGTACCCCACTTGCACTAGCCAAATCACATGGAAAGGGCCACGCGTGCTGCCATCAGCTGAGAACACACCCCACAGGCAGCCACACCACAAGGTATCCCCCCATCACCCATGACCATACCCCACAGGCAGCCCACACCACAAGAGATCCCCCATCACCCCTGACCATACCCTGCAGGCAGCCCACATCACTAGGGACCCCCACCAACCGTGACCATCCCCACAGGCAGCTCACATCACAAGGGCCCCCCCATCACCCATGACCATACCCCACAGGCAACCCACACCACAAGAGACCCCTCATCACCCATGACCATATCCCGCAGGCAGCCCATCTGTGACCATACCCCGCAGGCAGCCCACACCACAAGGGACCCCCATCACCCGTGACCACACCCCACAGGCAGCCCACACCACAAGGGACCCCCCGGGACAGGTACACTAGGGGCCCTGGTGGTATCTGGCCAAGAAGATGGCAGGGAGGACGACTGCCACACAGTGGAGGAAGAGGAGGAGGGGGTCACAGCAGTGGACAGCACATGTAAGAAATTTGTGAGTATGAGCGGAGCTAGCCAATTCATGAGGCAACAGGTCTCATTGTGATGATATGCAAGCTCCCGATTGGAAGCCGGCCCATCAACACGATTGGCACCTCCACGCCTACCAATACCGGCTAGCATCAGCTCAACCCTGTCACAAATTGCTTCATCCGCAGGTAGTGGAAGATCCGTTTCCATTAATGCATCTGCTACCTGTGGACGGTTCTGGCCTGAGGCATGCCCACAGGTGCATATTGATGCAGTCGCAGAGTCAGGGACTAGATCAGTCACAGACCCCTCCACGGTGACCTGCACTGCCTCCGGCCCCTGATCCTGGACTGCACCAGTCACACATACCTCATCACACCCGACGGGCCCCATGTGCTGGGCTGATGTGGCCTCCTCCTAGTCCACCACCAACATGGATGACTCCCCACTGTCTTCCGCATCGGATTGCCCCTGTGTGGTCTCACCTGTCCCACCCATTGCCGAGGAGCCCAAGACTGACTTCACCCTCTTGGGCCATCCCTCAGCAGCTGCGGTCGTTGTTGCAGACGCGGCACCAGTCTCCTCACTCCCAGAAGATGTTGGTACCTGGGGGGATGACTGAGCCCTGCGTCTCCACCTGGTGGAGGCATCCCTGCTGCAGGGCTCCACAGCGCCATCTCCGCCCTCTTCCTCCATCACCGCTGTGAATAGGTAAACATGGAACACAAACATCAGGCTACTGAACATATGTGTGCCTATCACAATGCAAATGTATATCAGTGGCACTGTCAAAGGTCACAACCATCATCGCCCTCCAATAAACACAGGGAATTGCCATTCACAAACATTCATGAACATGTCTGTCATTCACAACAGACATCCACACCCATGGACAAGGCACTGACACAAGATCACAATTGTGGAATCACCTCACAAGCATCATGTGACATACACATCTCTTCCACAGACATCACCTGACTGTCATGAGGCATGCCTTGGAGATTTCACGTCACAGTGTACTTGAGTACACATTTGCAGCGTGAGGAAAGAACCAATCAGGAACTCAAGTAACATATGCGCAGAGTGTTGTGCAGTCAAACACTCACTACTTAGACACACACACATGTACAACATGCATGCCCATGATGTTGACAGAAGCACCCATGTGTCACACCTCTTGCATGCCCCAGTTCAAACACAGGTATGCAAATGTGTGCGTGTTGTTACATGCTGGAGCACATCACGCATTGCAACACACACACCATTGATGTGGAACACGCTTGAATGGACTCACATGCAGCACTGTCAGGGACATGCACACAGACATCTGTACAGGAGGCATGCCAGACATAAGGGCAAGGTGCACACTCCAGCCACACCTCAACATGCACATGCAGTATGGTGGACAAGAACACATGAGCACTTACTAGTCGACTCCAGACGGAGCACCAAATCCAAAACCTGGGTGTACAGCGCTTGGTCGATGCGCTCCAGGACCTGCATCTCATCATTGATCAACCGGCCCTGGTGCCTCCTTCAATCATCACCAGCCTTGAGGAGGCGCTGAGTTTTGTTGAGGGTGCTGGACCTGAAATCTTCCCAGTGCTTATGGACATGTCGGTAGTCGCAGGGTGCCATCCCCTCCGCATTGATGGCACCCACGATGTCCACCCAGATATTAATCCGTGCTTCCTTTTCGGGTCACGATGGTCCAGGGAAGAGGGCATCATAATGCCCCAGGACTTGCTCCACCAGGATGCCAACTTCTGTGGAAGAAAAGCTGGAAGCCTTCTGCCTCTCTGCCAGGGGGTTGCCACTTGCCTCAGATGGAGACGGGTCAGAAATGGCAACCCCTGAGGCAGGTGTGGGTGGGCAGGTGGTCCTGGGGCTGGGCTGTGCAGCAATGGAATGGCAGTCGGGAGTCTTCAGGATAAGCAGAGTTGGTCACAGAAAAAGGATCATTGGCAATGGCTTCAGAGCAGGCACCAAAATGCAGGGCACGTGGGCAGCAGGCACACAGAGTGGGCTGGCAGCAGCAGATGGCTCTAGGACTTCACCCTCTTGGGCCTTCCCTCAGCAGCTGTGGCCGTTGTTGCGGACGCTGCACCAGTCTCCTCACTCCTGGAAGATGTTGGTACCTGGGAGGATGACTGGGCCCTGTGTCTCTACCTGGTGGAGGCATCCCTGCTGCAGGGCTCCACAGCACCATCTCTGCCCTCTTCCTCCATCGCCGCTGTGGATACGGAAACATGGAACACAAACATCAGGCTACTGAACCTATGTGTGTCTGTCACAATGCAAATGTACATCAGTGGCACTGTCAAAGGTCACAACCATCATCGCCCTCCAATACACACAGGGAAGTGCCATTCACAAACATTCATGAACATGTCTGTCATTCACAACAGACATCCACACCCAGGGACAAGGCACTGACACAAGATCACAATTGTAGAATCACCTCACAAGCATCATGTGATATACACATCTCTTCCACACACATCACCTGACAATCATGAGGCAGGACATGGAGATATCACGTCACAGTGTATGCGAGTGCAAATTTGCAGCGTGAGAAAAGAATCAATCAGGATCTCAAGTAACATATGCGCAGAGTGTTGGGCAGTCAGACACTCACTGCTCAGACACACGCACATGTACAACATGCATGCCCATGGTGTTGACATAAGCACCCATGTGTCACACCTCTCGCATGCCCCAGTCCAAACACAGGTATGCAAACATTTGCACGTTGTTACATGCTGGTGCACATCACGCATTGCAACACACACGCCATTGATGTGGAACACGCTTGACTGGACTCACATGCAGCACTGTCAGGGACATGCACACAGACATCTGTACAGGAGGCATACAAGTCATAAGGGCAAGTTTCACACTCCAGCCACACCTCAACATGCACATGCACTATGGTGGACAAGAACACATGAACACTTATCAGTCAACTCCAGACGGAGCACCCAATCCACAACCTGGGTGTACAGCGCTGGGTTGAAGCACTCCAGGACCTGCATCTCATTGTTGGTCAACCGGCCCCGGTGACACGCTCGATCATCACCAGCCTTGAGGAGGTGCTGGGCCTTGTTGCGGGTCATGTCGGTAGTCACGGGGTGCCACCCCCTTCACGTTGATTGCACCCAAGATGTCTGCCCAGATCTTAATTCGTCCTTCCTTGTCGTGTCATGATGGTCCAGGGAAGAAGGCACCATAATGCCCCAGGACTTGCTCCACCAGGATGCCAACTTCTGTGGAAGAGAAGCTGGCAGCCCTCTGCCTCTCTGCCAGGGGGTTGGGTGGGCAGGTGGTCCTGGGGCTGGGCTGTGCAGCAATGGAATGGCAGTCGGGAGTCTTCAGGATAAGCAGAGTTGGTCACAGCAACAGGATCACTGGCAATGGCTGCAGAGCAGGCACGAACATTCAGGGCATGTGGGCAGCAGGCACACAGAGTGGGCTGGCAGCAACAGATGGCTCTAGGAGGCAGCTCGGGGCAGTTGGAGGCAGATAAATGACTTTGGGGGCAGGAGCGTGGGTCTTCCACGTTCTTTTGCGTGGCCAGCCGTAAACAGAGTGACTCCCCACATGCGGAAACAGTGCATTAGCGTGTAATCAGAGGAAAGGCCCTAAGCGTGTAAGTTACGTGATGCGCACTGGATGTTGGGCATTGCCATTCAATACAGGTTAAAGGTCCCCATACGACAACAGTGCAATGTACGTGCTTTTCGTTGAGACCGACGCGTGAGATTCCTAATTTTTGTGGTTTCGCACGCAAAATGTTCACTACTGTGGCAGTGTGTACTTCTTGTTTTGGCAGGGGAGTTGCCTATGCACACATGCGCATGTGTTTGTCTTCATTTTTCCAGGCAGACGGTGAGTTGCTCATGCATTTTCGCCACTGTGGTTGCCCCTGTGTGTCGCGTACCCCATTTTTTCGTGGTCATAGTAGCTGTACCGCTTACCTTAAACTCTGCGGGGACACCACTCCTGATGACTTCTACTACTCTTCTTGGTGTGCGTTGCTATCTCACTACTAAGACTCTTCCTTCTATGCCACCAGGAATACACAAGGAGCCTATCAATAATGAGCTCTATAATGACAGCATAAGAGTAGAACTTCTATTCCTATTTGACCACTTTCTTTCACTAATTGTCACCCTCTTTACCTGTGTTTATGTTATGGTGGGCTCTCCATCCTGCTTCTGCGCAGGGGTGCATATTCTGTAGAAGGGAAACTGTAAGTATGGTCAAGGGGAGGGAATCCTTTAGTGAATGACGTACTATGGAAAGTGGCAAATGGGGAGCAGGAGAATTCTCAGAACCCCAACTAAGGGCTGCTTAAGTTGGAAATGAAGGATAAAAGGAAAATGCAAATGAAATTTCCTAAGGCGCGTAAGGTGTCTCAATTAACTCTCTCCACTCACTGGAGAATATGCCACAAACAACCTGTGAAACTGCAGTAAGAATTCTCTATAAGCAATGTGATACGTTTGTTTTAATATCTCGCTCACTCTTTCACAGATTGTCTAAAAGCACTATTGCATTAACCACTGAGGTAAACAATTCTAACTCCCATTCCTCTAAAAACAATGTAACTGAACAGTAAATGGAAGAAGGAAAAAATGTTTTCTCAGTGCCGGGGGGTTTACACGATGCGCACTCACATTCTTCTAAATAATGTGACTGAAAAAATGAATGAAACATGTAAGCCTTTTTCTTAGAGTCGGGGATATTCACACATCACACAGAATCCGTAACTCACATGCACTGATCAGAGCGTACCTGAAAACACATGCGCTCGTGAGGAAACCATGTTGGTTTATGAGGAAGTGCCTGATTCTTTAATAGCCCACAATGTCCTACCTGCCCTTAACCCTGGAACGATATGCTACCAACCAAGACACCTGGGTGCAATTCTAAGGGGAAACCCAGTGGTCATGACAGTATTCCCCCCCAAAACCCCTCCTAAACTGGAACCCCCTTTCCTAGGTTTTCACGGGTTGTTGCGGTGAAAGGCCTTTAACAATCTATGGGCATGAAGATTTTCTAGGGTTTCCCATGTTCTATCCTGAGGACTGTACCCCTTCCAATCCACCAAATAGAATAGTTTCTTGTGCACAATTTTAGAGTCCAAATTTGCCTTGACTTCATACTCAAGCTGATCATTCTCTACTTCCACAGGAGCTGGAGCATCTTGGATTCCAGTGTCAGGATAAACTGGTTTCAAAAGTGAAACATAAAACACTAAGTGGATTTTCATGGTCCTTGGAAGGGTTAGCTTCATGGCTACTGGATTGATTATCTTCTCAGTGGCAAATGGCCCCAGAAATCTTGGAAGGAATTTTCAAGACCCTTTTAAAGCCAAATTCCGAGTGGCTAACCATACCAAATCCCCCACCTTATATTCTGGAGCATCACATCTTTTGCTATCAGCAAATTTCTTCTGAAACTCTTTGGCCAAGGACAATTGTTCCCGTGCTTGGGCTATGGCTGTAATTGTTTCGTGCAGAGTTTTGACGGCTGGCATCTCCAATGGTTCAGGTGGATCATAGGCTGACGTCCGTGCAAGGTGTAAAAAGGACTGAGTCCAGTGGAGGCATGGACAGAATTATTATAGGCATATTCTGAAATCCACAAAACATTTAACCAGGTGTCTTCAATTTGATGTAGCATACATCTGAGGTACTGTTCTAGCGTTTGATTTGTCCACTCAGTTTGTCCATCGGTCTGGGGATGATGACTGGTGGACAAGCGTACGTCTATCTTTGCCAATTCGCAACATTTCCTCCAGAATTTGGAGACAAATTGACTTCCCCAATCAGAAACCACTATTGAAGGAAAACCATGTAGCTTCACGATGTTCTCCAAAAAGGTTCTTGCCAAGACTGATGCAGAAGGTAGTCCTGTCAATGCTTCAAAATGTGCCATTTTTGAAAATAAGTCCACCACCACCAAAATGGTATCAAACCCTTCACAATTTGGTAAATCAGTAATGAAGTCCATCGAGATAGTATGCAGGGAACAGGTAGTACACTCAATGGTTGAAGAAGGCCAGCAGGTTTTCTTTTTTGAGTCTTATTCTGAGCGCAATTACCACACGTTTTAAGGAATTGAATGACATCTCTTCGCCAAGTAGGCCACCAATATGATCTCTTCACCTTTTCCAATGTTTTGCTGATTCCCGGATGACCTTCCAACAGGGCTCCATGATAATTAGCAACCACTTGAGCTTGCAGTTTGGGTGTGGGCAAATACAAACGTTCCTGATAAAAAGGTAACCCATCCTGTACTGTAAAACATTCTCCTTTTAACTCCCATTTCAGCAACTCGTCCTTAGGGATGCTGGTTGTAATCTCTTTTCTTAGTTCCTCAAAGGTTGAATCTGTGGTGTCCATAACTCCGAGCACCTTCTCCCCGGAAATTATCTCCACCGGGTTCACAGGCACGTAAGCTTCTTCCCCTTTTCCAATACGAGATAGGGCATCAGCCTTCCCATTTCGTACTCCTGGTCTGAATGTAATGATAAAGTCATATTCTGCAAAAAAGAGGGCCCATCATAACTGTCTAGAGGATTGTGCCTTCACAGAGCATAGATATTGCAAGTTTCTATATATGGTCGGTGAAGATGGTTACTGTGTGTCTTGCTCCAAGCAGATGATGTCTCCATTCTTTGAGTGTACATTTTATAGCCAATAACTCTTTATCTGTAATTGTATAGTTCAATTCTGCAGAGGAGAATTTCTTTGACCAAAAGAGCACTGGGTGCAGTTCTTGGGTGTCTGAGTTACGCTGCGACAAAACAGCTCCCATGGCTACATTCGAGGCATCCGTCTCAACCACAAAAGGAAGATCGGGCCGCGGATGTTGGAGAACTGGTGCAGCAGTAAATCTCTCCTTTAATTTTTTGAAGGCTTCATCCGCCTTTTAGTCCAATCAAATTTCCTGTTCTTTCTGAGCAATGACGTGATGGGATGAACCCAACGAGAAAAATCGGAGACAAATCGTAGGTACAAATCTGAGAATTCAAGAAAACTTTGAATTACTTTGACAGAAGTGGGCGCAGGCCAGGTGAGAATGGCATCGACCTTTCTGTTGTCCATCTTGATTCCGTGTGCAGACAGAATGAATCCCAAAAACTCTACTTCAGGAACATGAAAATGACATTTCTCCAACTTCACATGCAGAGAGTTTTCCTTGAGTGTTTGAAGAACGGACGTCACATGCTTCACATGATCCGAAGAGTTTGCAAAGAAGATTACAATGTCATCTACATAGACTACCACACAGATGTCCAACAATTCTCTGAAGGTGTCATTCATAAAGGATTGAAAGGTCGCTGGAGCATTACAAAGCCCAAAGGGCATTACTTGGTATTCGAAGAGCCCAAACCGCGTTCAAAAGGCGGTTTTCCACTTGTCTCCTTCCTTAACGCGAATAAGATGATAAGCACCTCAGAGATCAAGCTTGGTGAATATTCGTGCCTCTTTAACCTGATCCAGCAAGATCGAAATGAGGGGAAGAGGATAACGATTCTTCACAGTGATCTGATTCAGAGCTCGGTAGTCAATGCAGGTTCTTAGATCACCTTCTTTTTAGGGCACAAAAAAGAGAGGGGAGGCCGCCAGTGACTTGGATGGCCTAATAAACCCATTAGCCAGGTACCGATCCAGATAGGACCTCAAATGGATATTTTCTTTTTCGGTAAGTGCATAAATTCTACTGCACGGAAGCTGAGCTCCAGGAGTGAGTTCAATTTGACAATCATAGGGTCTGTGATGGGACAAAACTTCTGCTTGCTTTTCTTCTTGAAAAACATCCTGGAATCTTCGATACTATTCTGGTAACAAACCTATGAGACCTAAGGGAGTTTTAGTAGTTGGATCAGGCTGCACCATTATCACAAAATCTTCAGCTGAAACACACAAATCCTGACACTTAGAGGCAAAAGTCAAAGTTCGGGAACACCAATTGATTAGGGTATTGTGCTTTTCCAACCAGGGTATTCCCAAGATAATCTGGAATTGTGGGGCTGGAATAAGGTCAAAAGAGATCCTCTCCCTGTGTCCTTCCTGGCAAAGCTTAGTAAGATTGTTAGTGCACTATGTTACGGGACCTGACACCAATGGAGTGCCATCCACCCCGGAAACATTCTCGGCTTCTAACTTATTCCTCAAGGAGAATCCCAATTTGCTGGCCAGATGTAGATCCATGTAATTGCCAATAGCCTCACTGTCAATGTATGCAATTAATGCATTCCTTTTAGTGGGAGTCTTGTGACTAAAAAGGACAATAGGAAACACAAAGTGTGAGGTCACTGCAACCGTTTCCATGCTCAACAAGCAGACCTCTAAACTTGTCGGGCACTGGAGTTTTCCCGCAATCTGATCCTTCTTGTCCTGTTCAACTCCTCCCAAAGGTTTCCTAGCAGGTTTGACTGGACAATCTTTCAAAAAGTGACCAGCGTTGCCACAATATAAGCACAACTGTAGTTGACGTCTTTTCTCTCTCTCAGCTTGGGAAATTGGCCCTCGTATTCCGCCCAAATGCATGGGTTCAGGATGAGTATCTGATCCAGACCTCGACACTGATTCTCTAGAGCGAACTACAAAAGCTCGATTGTCTTGACAAGCTCGATCTGTTCTTTCAGTCCTGCAAACGATGATCTAACTGTATGGTTAGGTCTATGAAGTCTGTGATATTTTCAAGCAGATTCATAACTTGAGCCAAAACATCTTTCAACTCACTGCGCAATCCGCAATAGAATAACGGTGTCCTCTTTTCGGTAGGCCAATTAGTTTCTGCCACCAGCCGATTAAAGGTAGCTACATATGCGAGTAACTCCTGATTGCCCTGCTTGAGTGACAGCAGCTCATTGTCCAACGCCTGTCCTTGAGTGTGACGAGCAAACAGTTTCTTTAACTCTCGTTGGAATTCTATAAAGTTCTGCAACACTGGATCATCCCTATTAACAAGGGGTATGGACCAATCAGCCGACAACACAAAGGCAACCTTTGATTGGTCAATGGGAAACACTCCAGGTATGCACAAGAAAAGTAATCTGCACTGATTTAAGAACACTGCAAACCTTTTTGGGTCCCCAGTAAAACGCTCCAGAGGTGCCAAGGGAATATTCCCAGGAATGACCACTTGGACAGGAACTGGGGGCAACGTAGGGGAGGAAACCTGGGGATTACCTTGGGGTAATGGCACCTGTCCTTCTTGATTCTGCAACAGTTGGTCGAGCCAGTTCTTCTGTCCGCTCTCTATTTACCCCTAGTTCTCTTCTAAGGGCACTGGTTTTGGACCGCGCTGCATGGACTTCGGTCCTTAGTTCTCCCAGAAGTTGGGTTAACTGATCCACCTCAGGAGTTCCCATAATGTCCAGGCAGAGTATTTTTCTGCATGGCTTTGCGTTCTGTAACGCTTACCTTAAACTCTGCAGGGACACCACACCTGATGACTACTACTACTCTTCTTGGTGTGCGTTGCTATCTCACTTCTAAGGCTCTTCCTTCTATGCCACCAGGAATCTGAGGAATACACAAGGAACATATCAATAATGAGCTCTATAATGACAGCATGAGAGTAGAACTTCTATTCCTATTTGACCACTTTCTTTTACTAATTGTCACCCTCTTTACCTGTGTTTATGTTATGGTGGGCTCTCCATCCTGCTTCTGCGCAAGGGTGCATGTTCTGTTGAAGGGAAACTGCGAGTATGGTCAAGGGGAGGGCTCCTTTAGTGAATGACGTACTATAGAAAGTGGCAAATGGGGAGCAGGAGAATTCTCAGAACCCCAACTAAGGGCTGCTTAAGTACTCAGTGAGCAACAACAACTAGACCCACACAGCCGCTTTCAGGGAAAACAACCCGGTGGCCATGTTGGTTTATGAGGAAGTGCCTGATTCTTAAATAGCCCACAATGTCCTACCTGCCCTTAACCCAGGAACGATATGCAACCAACCAGGACACCTGGGGTGCAATTCTAAGGGGAACCCCAGTGGTCATGACAGTAGCCTACGTGTCTGCGCGTATGCATATTTTGTGTTTCTGGGTGCCACAGCATACTGTGGGACATTTTTTCATCGCACGTTGGCCACCGAGAGTTCGTGTGCATGTTTGTTTTTGTTTTTGGGGTGCCTGAGCATTGTGTGACCCGTTATTTTTTCCCCAGCAGTCACATACGGCCTTGCTGGAGAACAGTGGTATGTTTTCTATTACATACCCTGTGCCCTCACTCCAATTGCCCAGGATAATTGTTGTCTGCTTCTCCCATTGCACTAGTCCATCAGTGCCATGACGGGAAGGGCAACAAGTGGTAAGGGAGGCAAATCTGGGTGACCTCCAAGAGGTGGCCGCGGTGGGCGAAGTGGCCAAGGTGGGTGAGGTGGCCAGCCTGGCCAGGGTGGCCAAGGTGGACAAGGTGGGTGATGTGGCCAGGGTGGTTCATGAGGGCAAGGTGTCCAGGCCCATGCAGCGATAGGCATGCCACCCACCCAAGTGGTTCAGGGAGATGCAGATGCTGCTGACATCCCCAGCACTTGTCAGACCCAACAAGCAGTGCCATCTTCTCTCCTGAGCAGCAGGGTGTGGAAGCTGCAGGGGCAGCTGTGACTAACACCACCCAAGCTCAAGGTCAGCCGGCCCGGACTGCAGTGGTCCCGGACAGGCACAGGGTGACTCAATGGACGATTTCCGTGTCCGGAATGCCAAGGCACTTGTGGGGCAAGTTGCTGGCACCAGGGCATGTGGATCTGGAGAAGCAGTGTCATCTTCTGTCCCGAGCAGCCAGGGTGTGGAAGCTGCAGGGGAAGCTGCAGCTACCACCACCCCTGCTCTGGGTCACCCAGCCAGGTGTGGATTGGTACCGGCCCTTGTCACCAAGGCAGGTGCGGCGCAGGGTCCTGGCAACAGCACCCAGCTGCCAATACCTGCAGTCCGACCTTCGGTTTTCACATCATTGCCTGATTCCATTGGCCAGTCCACCTGCACTTCAGCCCCTACTGACCAGAGCGGCACAAGCCACTCAGGGTCCGCACCACCTCGCAAGAGGAGGAAGCATGCTCCAGAGGTACAGGCTGGTACCCCAGACACGGCTCAGGATTCCCACACATCAAGGAAGAGGAGTTTCTGTGATGAGGAACTGGACGCATGTGTGGTCAACGTGAGGGATCACGGCTGTGACATGCTGGTGCAAGCAGGGAGCACATATACGCCTGCTCAGCGTAGGGCCCACTGGCAGTGCCTCGCGGACCGTATCAGTGCCTTGGGGCATGAGAGGCGCACAGCAGACGGTGTTGTTAAGCATTGGACTGATCTCTGGCGCCAAGCGAAAGACAAGTTGGCTGCAATTTTCGCATCTACTCTGCTGACTGGCAGTGGGACACCACCAGAGGACAATGAACTCACTGCACATGAGGAGATTGCTGGTGATTTCATCGCAGTGGAGCAGGTCCAAGGCGTGGGAGACCTGCCAAACTATGAGACAATGTCCAGTGAGTGATGATGTGTGTGTGTCCAGGCCATGTGTATGTTGCTTGGGTGATGTGTTCTGATTGTTTTCCAGTTCAGGCTACATTGACATGACTGCCATTTGTGACACATGTGATGTTGGACTGATACATGCTTGTTATCATGCACACTGCATGCAAACCATGTCCTGCACACAGAGGCAATCCACATCACCACACCTGCTCCCTCCGTCCATGACAATCTCTGTGCAGCCTCTCTTGGCCCTATTCTTGCTCCAACCTATTGTCGCGGATAGCCTGTGATGATCTTCCACTCAACACTCACCTTCTATCGTCACATGACTGACATCTCTGTGAGGTCACCCTGCAAGATGTTCCTCCTCAGAGACATTCTTCCTTACCTCTCCATCCCCAAGCAGCTCACTGTCTCCATGGGACTGGTGATTGCGATGGCGGACTACTGCAACAGGTAGCACCTGAATTTATGTGAATATACACTCTTCCCTCTGCAACGCTGCCAGACCTGGACTGTGAGAAATGTCCTTTGGCCATGGTGCAGGGTATCTCATTCAGATTGTTCGGATGGCACAGGCTCACAGTGGCTATGAGTGTTCATTCCTGGACCCTGTGCATTCCCAGCAAGTCCATATGGGTCCTGGCCAAGCAATTCATTTAACTCCATCTCCAGTATTTGCTTCCTTCTCATGGTATTTGATTATACCTTTCCAGCTCACTCAGGGTCAGTTGCGCCTAATGGCCATTAGTTTGGGGTTCTCATCTTTGTCGAGCGGAAACCTCCCTCTGGTACAGCCTCCATGCCTCTTTTTTAAAAATATTATTTGCATTTGGTTCAATTACATAAAACAATTTCATGTCGAACCTTTACAAAATCTAAAAAATAAAAATCATCTTATGAATATTCCTTACATTCAATTCTTTTAAGAATCCTTTCAGAATTATAAAATACAGGATGAAGAATAAAAAATCTAAATTTATCAAAACAAACCTTTACAAATCTTTCCACAGACACATTTGTACTTTGTTTATATAGGTCGCAAATTTAACCCTCTATGAATTTCCTCTAGGAAATGTAGAAGCTCAA
Source organism: Ambystoma mexicanum (assembly GCF_040938575.1). Classification (NCBI taxonomy): domain Eukaryota; kingdom Metazoa; phylum Chordata; class Amphibia; order Caudata; family Ambystomatidae; genus Ambystoma; species Ambystoma mexicanum. The sequence goes on along the minus strand of NC_090924.1, from coordinate 720,825,480 downwards.
TTACTATATAGTTACAGTTCCTTTTCAATATGCTTGCAAAAGCTTACCAGTTCATAAATTAAGGGTTTATGGAACCCCTGCATCATTCTAGACCATAAAAATTCCAGACAATCCTCGTATTCAATATTAACAAATTTCATTAGTCTGTCTGTTCTTATTTTCTTAAAATGAGGACAATAAAGTATAAGGTGCTTCAATGTTTCATATGGTTCACTACATACGTCAAAGCGACATCTCACACAGTATTTTGTATTATACATTTTCCAGTTCTTAATTCTTTCCCTTATGTAGAAAAGATTAAATCTATATCGAATATATATATCTTGTATGTTCACATGGGAACATCGTAATATGCTCATATCGTGGGATGCGCTGCTTGACGTATAAGCCGTACTCTTTGAATAACTTGTAGGTCATGATCTTATTGATTGTAGAGCACCAATCCACCAATCCATTTCAAAAAGCTTTTTTTTAGCATAGCAGGGACGATAATACATATCATCCACGGTGATGTTCACTTCAGTCAATGCTTGTTGCATTTTCAGATGGTAATTATAAAAGGAGTTTGAAGTGTGGGTGCTCAACATATAGTTCATGTCCATATACAGCGAATTAGTAGGAAGATAATGAATCTTTACATAGTTAGACAACTGGCTCCATTTCCATTGAATAGAAAGTGACACCAACCCCAATTCATGTCGGATGATAGCATTTGGAACAGACATAGGTAATAACATTGCGGATTTCAAGAGTGAGCCCTGTAAGCTATCAAGCATAGCAGCCATATCACATAAACAAACATTGAGTGCATAAAGAAAGACACTTCAATTTTTAGTGTCATAAATTCTATTAAAGGAGTTAGTGAGAATTTGCAATACCGGGTATATATCTTTTTCATTTGGGACAGAAGTGGTCTAGTCTTACATTTAAGGATTTCAGTCCATGAGATAATTGTATTTTGGGCTGATAGATGATACCCTACATAAATTGCATTGTTGGTACAGGATATTTGTGTGCCCATGATTTGCCATCTGTAATTGCTTTTTTTAGATTTAACTCCAAATTTCATAATGGCTGTTTTTACCGGGTTGGGAGTCAAATTATGAGCCTTTGCAAAATGTTCAAAAAGCGATAGTTTAGTTTGAAGCCCTACCGGAGTAGGGTCAAACAGAATAATATCATCTGCAAAGGCAATCCATTTTAAATAAATACTCCCAACTTTAACAGAAAACAAATTCCTGTTTTCCCAATTCTCACCTAAGTCTGACAAATATAGGTTAAATAGGGTAGCCGCAAGGTTACAGCCCTGTTTTAAACCTATCGCTGTACCAATAGGAATAGTAGTGCCACCTTCTGATGTTATTCTGATTTTATACGCTGTATTCGTATGCAGTTTGATAATCCAATACAACAAAACTGTTGGAATTCCCAGGTTCGGCATTTTCGTCCACAACAAGTTACGCACCACATTGTCAAAGACTGAGCTCATATCAATCATCGCAATGTAAACTGGGTTAGAGTTCTTTTCCTTTGCTCCTGCGATGACGTGTGCCATGATAACTGCATTTAATGTTGTACTCATGTTCCTCCTAAAACCAGTTTGGAATTTTGAGTATAAACCCCTTGGCTTCAATAAACTTCTCAAGATCGTGTAATAGAAGGATGGCAAAGATTTTGGCCTTAGTATCAATTAATGAAATTGGTCTATAATTCTCCGGTGAGGATGGATCACCCTTTTTATATAAAGAGACTATATTCACCGTTAGCCATGATGGTCGGATATCCCCTGAGTTAATAATGATTTCAAATTTTGTTTTTAAAATGACAGCCCATAACGCAGGATCCGCCTTATAAAGACATGGGGGAAGCACATCTGGCCCTGCAGCCTTTGAATATGACAACCGAGTAATTGCCCATATAATATCACGAGATTCCACTTCAACCGTGGAATGGTAGTGTGCCCCAGAAAAACACTTGAAACATTTTGAAACTCATAGGGAAGTTGGTATTTAGCCGTTATGTATGTTTGCCATATCTGGTCAGAGATGCAATTGGGCATAGGAAGTACAACACATTTATTGTTTGCCTTTAAAGTGCGCCAAATTACGTGTGTGTCATGTGCCGTAATGGCGCGAATTAGCGCACAATTCTCCTCGTTGTATCTTGAGATCCGGGTGAATCTTATTAGGTTCTGCCTTACCTTACTGTTCTCACTGCCCAAGTTGCTTCTCTTCAGATGTCTCAGTGCCCTATTTTTCCCCCTTTTTAGAAGGTTACACGTATGATTATATGAATGATTACGTGTCACATTGCTTTTTTACAGAACCCCATAAGTACTGCATTAACTATTTCAGAATACTGAGTTCCGGATATTGTTTCAATATTTCCCCCTTCTTGTCGGATCCTCTCCATTTCTCTGGATATATGTTTTACCACCTGATTACATATCCCTTGATTCTACCTAATGGAGTGCATAGGGCAATTAATTTCCACCATTGCCAATGCTATATTAGGTCTAAGCATTTGACATTTCAATTTTAAAATGGTGGAAATTTGTGCATAATCTTCATTCAATATCTGGCCTATTTCTAAAGGAGCCATGAGCATTAGAAGATTATGAGAAACATATATAAAATCTATCATTGAATTCTTCGTACCTCGTTCCCACGTTACTTTAGATTTCATGTCATTAGATACCAATAAGTCCATATCCCAATCAGTTAAAATTTCCCTAAACTTAGCTCCTCTGATGCGTGATAAAGTCGATAGGTGTGTCACTCTCAGTCACGTTTCTACAATCGCAATTAAAATCCCCACTTAAAAATTATAATTTCACATGCCCGATAACTGCCAGATATAAATTCTAAAGACATATCCAATTTGTCTAACATTTGATCGATTGTTGTGTTTGCGGGATTCCAATATAAGGAAATAATCATCAATGGAGGGTATATAATGGATGGTATGTTAAGATGTATCCCCAGTAAGCTTGCAGATTCCCATATCAATTTTGAATGAGCCTTAAGAGATGTATTTACTGCAACCACCAAACCCCCAGAAGGGCGCCCTTGAGAGGGTCTCTTTGCAGGTGAAGAAAAGGTTTGAGTATCCAGCAAGCAAAAGTGGTTCAGTATTCATGGATTCCTGCACTATTATTATCGTAGGTTGGTCATTAAGAGATAGTGCAGAATGCCATTTCATTAAAATCACAGAACCACAGGAATTCCAAGAAGTGATTTTAAAATCGATGTCATTAGATAGCTATGTATCAGGAAAAGATGTTTCAGGGCACAGAATAGCCGCAAGCATTGGTTCCAGCCAAGGCAAGCCTTTTGCATTGGCTACAGTCTTCAATAGTTCCAATATTTCGCCCTCCGAACCTATTACAGGTCTCATAACGGTTTTACCAGATTCAAGATTCAAGAAGCTTTCCATCACCCTCATGTAGGGGTTTTAAAAATTCTATTGCATCAATCTCAGATTCAAAAGTAAATAGTACCAGTCCCTCATTTTTTATTTCCTCATGGCTAAACCAGATGAATTTCATTACGGCCTTGGAGCTGAGATAACAAATAGCCCTAAAATGATTTTCTCTTGCCAAAGAGACCCCTATGATATTGTCAGATTTTACCATTCTCAATTGTGGTATTCTAGAGAACATGGAAAATATAAATAAACGGTTAATTCATCTATCCACTAAGTTAGTAGGATCACCCTCAAATCCAATAATATACTGTTTTTCAACCTCGTCATGTATGGGCTTAATTTGATTTATATTATTGCTGTATGTATAGAAGATATTACTTTCAAAGGAGCACTATCAGCAGCATGAGATAGTTTGGTTAGTGGAGAGCTACTGATACTAGTTACATTTTGATTTTCCTTGTATTTGATTTTGCTCGTGTTTTCAAATAATTCGTAGTCCCTGTGCAATAGGTCCTTATTATTCTTAATTTCAGGTAATAATCTATTTAGTGCAGGGCCATGGATTAATATACGATTGAGGACATGTGGAATTTCAATGTGGTTATCCTTGTTAAGTTTGCTCGTTTTGGGGCTCTCAATTGGGAGCATAGTAGGTACCCCGACCACTTCAGTTTTTCTTGCCCCTACCGTTTACCACAACTAAAGACTTATTTTTGTTCAAAGTGTACTCACTGGTTACAGTTGTTTCTGCACTTGCATCCTTCGTTTTATTACTCATACCGTTTCCCACAACTAAAAGCTCAGTTTTATTCAACATACGTTCATTAGTTGCAGTAGTCCCTAAATTCACAGGGTTAGAACAAACTTCACTATAAGATTCACTAACTTCATCTCCGGGTCTGGGGGCACTTCTGATGCTTCCTCATGTGTTGTGCTCCTCTCCCCTGCTGTAGTCCCAGATGACTGAAAGAATGCAATTGACACCTGCCCACACTGTCTGCTACAATACGGTACTCTGAGCAACCATATTGAGCCATGCACTGCCTCCAAGCCATCCCCCTCCCTTCGGGGTGGGGTTTACTGTATCCCTACGACCCACTACCAACACTTTACAATGACTGCACTTGCCTACCATTACACTGCCATCAGTCCACGACATTCACAATACTGCCTCTGTGTTCTCAATGATAGTTGAGGCCGTACACATGAATTGCACTGCACTCACACACTTCTGAACCCTGTTCTCCCCTTCCACATGCCTATTCGCTTGCGTGATGTCAAAGTGACCTGCCGATAATGAACCCATGTGCCTTCCTTCACTGTATTTTAACACCCTAGCGTTGTTGCAGCCTGTCACACATGTGTGTTTTATCATAGTGATTTCAATGAAATGTCAAATGACATGCATAGTATGTGGCTCATGGACATTAGTATTGAGCTTCCATCTTGGTCTGGTTAACAGTTCTGGCATGGCTATGCTACGGGCCATCTGTGTGTTGACATCTGTCATGTTTGTGGAAGGACTATGCCAGTCACAAGCTTGTGTGTGATGCAGGTGCTATGCACCATGCAGTACATGTCTTATTTTGCCATTTCACACACATTCATGTCTTTTTTCAAGCTCCCCTTACATTTCATTGCCACTGCATGTCTGAGTTTGTGTCCCGTGTGACATGGCTGGTTCATGTGTTGGCTGTCAACATTGTGATACCTATGTGTGTGGCCTTTGCTGTTAACATGTGTGTTCATGTCTTCTTTTGATTTTCTGCAGGCGATGAGGCACAGGATGCAGTGGAGGAGGACGTGGAGGAGGAGGAGATGGTGGAGGGGGTGATGTATTAAGAGCCCCAACCAGGCACCAGTGGAGGCTGTGGTGTGATGGCCATGAAAATCCATTGGTGCTCCAGACCATCCTGGCCAGGGGTGTCTCTGAGTACACCTCTGAGGAGCCCTATGCCTCTGGTGAGGAATCGGACATTGAACCCTCATTGCTGTCACAGGTGAGTGATTCTGCTGTTGATGCTGTTCTGTCCGACACACCTGCAGGGGGGGTAGACCCCTCACCGGGCCAGGCAGTGTTTACATCCGTCTGCAGTGGTTACGGATGCAGGAGTCACACTCCACACTATTTGCTCCTGTTCCTGGGGCAGCACAGCAAGGGAGAAATGCAGTCATGCAGCACCAAGCAGTGCCAGCACAGCGAGGGCCAGGTATCCTTGTGCCTGACAGGTGTGGTGCCTGGCAACGCGGTGGCCGTGTGCCACCCGAGAATACTGTGTGGGAGAATTCCATGTATGCCATTGCACAGCAACAGGGGGCATCATGTGAGATGATGGCTCCGGGCGTGGAAAGGGTGGCAAATTCCATTCTCCCCCTGAAAGGCAGATGGAGCTCCAGCAGCAGGCAGTGTGGTCCACATGCCACTTGCACAGATTGGACATGTTGGCCACCAACAGGGACCGACGGACTGAACTGGGGGCTCTGCGCACAGCCAGAGGCCCACAGGGATGCCCTGAAGGAAGAGATCACCTCCCTCGATCTACCCTTGAGGTGGCCAGCAGCAGACGGGCAGATGATGGAGCAGCTGACACACAAAATCTCTGCTGAATTTAGCGCAATCTGTGCGGTCTTGCAGGCAGAACTCTCTGCTGCATGTGAGGAGCTGCATGGGGACCCCGTACCATCATTATGCAGAATCAGACCTGTGAGACCCGAATGCTTGCTGCCATTGAGAAGCATACCAGGGCTATGCGTGGTCAGCCTCCCTTATGACGCACACCTAATGTTTCACCAGAGGGTGCCGACAGTGGCGACACCTCTCCCACTATAGGCTAGCAGTGCAGGCCATGAACCCATGCAGGTTTTTTTTTTTTTTTATTCCACGCACCTCCTCCCTCCATGCCATTTTTCAATTATTATTATTATTCATTTTTTTTGTCTATTGTGCATTCATGTAACAGTGTGTTGCTTTGTGTGGCATCCAAAGGCATCCACTGTGTGTTCCGGCTGGGCCCATAGAGGCTTGTCTCGGGTTTTTGTTTGTGGCTTGGGATCCAGAAACATATGCCACTACTGCTTCCCCTTTCCATGGGCTTGCAAGGAGGGCAGTGTGTGACAGTGACTTACACAGAGGCATTGGGCTTCCATCATTTATGTGGCCAGTCTGAAGTCCAACCTGTGTATACACGCCTAGTGGGGATTTATGATTGTTTGTCCAGTGCACGGGTGGCATGCATTTTGATTTTTAAATTGGTAAAGGGGCATTTTTTTAATGTTACATCTTCATGTCTTCATCTTGCCTGTCTCCATTATTTATACCCTTCATGCTGTATGCGTTACCCTGCCCCCTTTAGCTAACAGAGACACACTTGAGATGGAAGGGGTCGATGTGGTGGCTTTGTCACTTTGAGGCACTTGTGCTATTGTGATTGGTCACTGTCTGACATTGTCACTGTTGGGTCCTGTGTTTATGATGTTATGCTGGTAAATGGATGTTCCTGTGTATGGTTTCATTTCCATGTGTCAGAGGGAATTGTTTCTGACCTATTTCCATTTGGCAATGTGCACTTTGTGACAGTTGTGTCATGTGTTGTGCATTTACCTTGGACTTTTTACATTGCATGCCATTGCGTGTTGTGTCAGCCGCGTGACATGGGTTTTGGGAGGGTTTAGTTGACATATCAGTATTTAGATGTGCTGTTTTGCATTGGGTAAGTGGCATTCTGCATCTTGAATGTGTGCCTTTCGGTCACACGGGATTGTGTTGGTTAAGTAGCTAGGGATGCACACAATGTAGCACTTCCATGGACACATTCTCATGGTGGTAAGCTTGTGACAGTTGATTGTCCCTTTGTCATCATCGATTGTCACCTGGAATGTGCCAGGCCTGTGTGCACTTCGCAGGGGTGGGATTTTAGTTGAAAAACTGTGCCAAAAGCTGGATACGGGCAGCCTTGCCACGTGCCCTTTCCCCTCCCATGTGCAGCTGGCGTGCATTTGGTTGGGGATGTGGGGCACCACCATGTCCACAGGTATGCCCCACCGTGTCGCAACATTGTGCAGGACACATGCTGCCAAAATGATCCTACACACTACTGGTGGTGCATATAGTAGCTGTCCACCGAAGTGGTCAAGGGAGTGGAAGCGTGACTTTAGCACTCCAAATGTGCGCTCCACTATGGTGCTGGTTGCAATATGGGCTGCATTGTATCTTCCCTGGGGTGGTGTGGTGGGTTTCCGTATTGGCATCATCGTGTAGGTGCTCAGAGGGTATGCACTGTCCCTTTTGGAGGTGATAATGGTTGTCATTAGTTGGGTTTGTCTATTTGTCTGTGTGTGACATGCATGCATGTGCACAGGCATTTGTACTCACCAATGAGCCATGTGTTGTCATGCCTCCTAACTTCCATTCCCGGCTTAGGGGTGACATTCTGAATATGAAACTATCATGGGTGGACCCTGGATAGTTGGCATAGACAGAGGTAATGATTCCCTTGGCATGATATGATATGATATGATATGATATGGCATTTGTAACGCGCCTATACACAAGTGTTTCAAGGCGTGACGAGGCAGGGGGGGGAACAAGGGGAGACAGACAACGATCCTACTAGGCCAGGTGTCATTCAGATTGCGCAAGTGCAAAGGGTCGAGGGAAAGGGAAAAGTGCAAGGGGGAAAGGGAGAGGGGAAAGTGCAGTACAGGGTTAATAGCATACAGCAAACAGGATAAATAACAAGGGCCAGCTGGTGGCAAGTGCGAAGTAAGTGCAGACAAGTGCTGGGAAGGGGGGCTGTAGGGATACAGACACAGTCCCGTAGTGCAGGGGTTGCCATGGAGGCAGTGCAGGGGAGAGTGGCTGGGCCAAGGACCGAGAACGGTGAGTGGCCCAGTTGCAGATTCAGTGCAGTTTCAGTAGTATTAGCAGGGGAGAGGGGGAGAGAAAGCGGAGGCAAAGAGGAAGGTTTTGAGGTGCTTCCGGAACAGGAGATGGTTCTCCTCAAGTTTCAGGGAGGCAGGAAGGCTGTTCCAGAGGGAGGCCCCTGCAGCGGAGAGAGATCTGCCCCCAACTCATTGTTTGGAGAAGCGGCTGACCCTGAGGGAGTTGGAGGCGGATGAGCGAAGAGCTCGAGAAGGAAGATATTTAGAGTTGAAGGTATTTTGGCCCAAGGCCCCAGACGGCCTTGTGGACAATGCAGAGGGTTTTGAACTTGATCCTCGCAGTCACTGGGAGCCAGTGCAGTGATTTCGGTCCCTGGGCTTGAGGCCAAGGACAAGTCTCGCAGTCCTGTTCTGGATGAGTTGCAAAGGGCGGAGAGTAGAGGCGGGCATATTTAGATAGAGGCTGTTACAGTGAGCATCTGGGGGAAGGAGAGGAAAGGAAGGATACCTCTGAGGAGGTGTAGCTGATAGCGTGACTTCTTAGAGACGTCGGATATGTGAGGAGAGAAGAAGAGTGTGGAGTCGAAGATGACCCCAAGGTTTTTTGCCTTGCAGGTAGGAGCAGGAAGAGGGCCAAGAGAGGCCGGCCAGAGAGCTGCAGGGAAGGAGGGAGTGGGTGTGCCGATGAGTAGAATCGCAGTCTTACTGGCATTACGGCAGAGGTCGTTGGCGGCACACCATTCCTGGATAGCAGAAAGACAGTCAGAGATGAGGGAAGGAGAAGAGGAGGTCGAAGGTAGCCTGAAAATGAGCTAGGTATCATCCGCATAGCATTGAAAGTTGGGGCAGAGAGCAGCTATGCAGTGGGCGAGAAGTGCCAGATACTGGTTGAACAGCCAGGGAGAGAGGTTAGATCCCTCGGGGACACCACAGGTAGAGAAAAAGATGTCAGAGAGGAAAGACCCCAGTTGGACCTGGGAGGGTCGATTGGAGAGGAAAGAGGTCAGCCACGCTAGAGCCTGACCAGTGATACCCAGGTTATCACGGAGACGGTTGAGCAGGATGGTATGGTTGACAGTATCAAAGGCAGAAGAGAGATCAAGAAGAGAGATCAAGCAAAATGAGAACACATGGAATGTTAGAGTCAAGTTTTGAGAGAAGGTCCTCACGGATGTTCAGGAGAGCAGTTTTCGTGCTTCTGGCAGCTCTGAAGCCAGACTGATGGTCATGAAGACTACCAACAGATTCAGCATGGAGATTGAGCTGGGAGATGGCCAGTTTCTCCAGGAGCTTGCCCAGGAAGGGGGTGATAGAGATTGGGCGATAGTTAGCCGGGCAGGAAGGGTCAGAAGAGGGTTTCTTAAGAAGGGGGTGCACAAGGGAGTGCTTGAGAGGGGATGGGAAGACTCCAGAGGCAAAGGAGTGATTGCAGAAGTCAGCAAGGGCAGGAGCCAGGGAGTCTATGTGGTCCTTGATAGTCTTGGAGGAACAGGGGTGGACCTGTTTTGACGAGACTTTCATAGATCGGAATTGTCTTGAAACCTCGTCAGCAGAAAAAAGGGGAAAGGTAGAGAAGGAGAGAGGAGGGGTGGCTGCAGAAGGGCCAGAGGAAGGGCAGAGAATAGAGGGGGGGGGTGATAGGAGGAGAGTGAGGACAGGATGTCCTGAGTTTTATAAATGAAGTGAGAGGCCAGTGCCGTGCAGAGGGCCTGGGAGGGGACAGGAGAGGTAGAGACTGCATCAGGGTTGGCCAGCTGCTTGCAGATTTTGAAGAGTTCGGCCGAATTGTTAGATGCCGCAGAGATGCGGGCTTGGATAAGGGCTCTCTTCTTGGTGAGAACGGAGTGCCGGTATTGCCTTTGGAGCAGGCGAGAGGCCAGTTTGTCAGAGGATGAACATGAAGCACGCCATTTCCTCTCTGCCACCCTGCACTTGCGTTTGAGGATGACGAGATCCGAGTCATACCAGGAGTTACATTTGGCTTTGGGCTTCAGGCAGATACTCATGACAGGGGCAAGGATATCAAGAGTATCAGATATAGCAGAGTGGAGAGTGAAGAGGGCTGTGTCAGGGTGGGAGTCAGCCGAAGGGGGAGGAGGGGGCGAGAAGGTGGCAGCGAAAGCCTCAACTGACACACGCTTCATGGGTCGGATGACCGAGAAGGAAGGTGGCAGTGATGGGGGTGGCTTTGCCTGTGGGGTAGGGAGGGTGAGGTGGGAGGAGAGGAGAAAGTGATCACTCCAGGAGAGAGGAGTGGAAAGAGGGACAGAGAGGGGAATGTCAGAGGAGATCAGGGCATCAAGAGTGTGCTCTGCAGAATGAGTCATCCCAGACGGGAGAATAGAGAGTGAGAGTGAGTTGCAGAGGTCTCGAAAGAGTCCAGAGGGGGGACAGGGGGTATCCAGGTGGATGTTGAAGTCACCAAGAAAGAGGAGTTGAGTGGTTGAGGACAGGAGTGAGGAGGAGAGGTCCGTCCACTCAGAGAGGAAGGAGGAAATTTGACCAGGTGGCCGATAGATAGTAGCCACGGTAAGGGAGTGGCTAGGAGAGAGAGAGAGTCGGCAGACAAGACATTCAAAAGAGGAGTAGGTCTGCGTAGGAGTAACAGTGGCAGGAATCCACTCAGGGAAGATAAGGGCCACACCACCCCAGCACGGTTGGGCCTGGGCACGGAGAGGATCTTGTAACCGTCAGGTAGTAGTGTGTCAAAGCTGGTGACAGAGCTGGCCGTGAACCATGTCTCAGTGAGACCGAGTACGTCAAGTTCAAGTTCCTCAAGAAGGCGGCAGATATCAGAGGAATGTTTGACAGCAGAGCGAGAGTTAAGCGTGGCAATGTGGAGAAGGTTGCCATCTTTGAAGGACTTCTTCCGGGGAGGGGTACAGATCAGAGGTACGCTCTGCGGAGGTGAAGAACGAGCAAGAGAGGGGCTGGGGGGAAGGGTAGAGGCAAAGTAGTCGAGGACAGAGGAGGGGGCACAGCAGGAGAGGAAAGGAAGTTGATGAGGCGCGGGAAGCGTCTATCGAAGAGGTGAAGGTTGGCCTGAGGGCCTTGGGCCAAGACATTAATGATAGACCTTAGAGAAGTGGAAGGAGGCCAAGAGGACATTCCAACAGGTGCCACCATTAATGGGAGAAGAGGAGAAAGGAGAGAGCACAGAGACCATATGAAGGGTCCATAGGTCAGGTGAAGGCACGAAAATGAGGATGTCAGTGAGAGTTTCCTTGGAGGAGGAACTAGTGTAGGTGTCAGCGATAAGGAGGCCTGGGTTGGAGACCAGGATGTCCTTTTTAAACTTTTTCCTACCAGATTTAGTGAGGAGAGCAGGATAGTCAATGGAGAAGCAGTTAGAAAAGATTGGTGAGATAGAGAGCACCATGGAATAGGAGTAAGTGGGGGGAGCGACAGGACAAGTGCAAGCGGACAGGAAGAGAGCGGCAGCCCTAGTTTACCAGAAAATCAGAACACACAGTAATGCGTATTAGGTACACAGTGGAGAGGCCACCTAAGTTTGAAAATCCTGCGGGGAGAGAAAAACCCTAGTTTACCACAAAATCAGAACACACAGTAATGCGTATCAGGTACACAGTGGAGAGGCCACCTAAGTTTGAAAATCCTGCGGGGGGAGAAAAACCCTAGTTTACCACAAAATCAGAACACACAGTAATGCCTATCAGGTACACAGTGGAGAGGCCACCTAAGTTTGAAAATCCTGCGGGGGGAGAAAAAACCTAGTTTACCACAAAATCAGAACACACAGTAATGCGTACCAGATACACAGTGGAGAGGCCACCTAAATTTGAAAATCCTGCGGGGGGAGAAAAACCCTAGTTTACCACAAAATCAGAACACACAGTAATGCGTACCAGATACACAGTGGAGAGGCCACCTAAATTTGAAAATCCTGCGGGGGGAGAAAAACCCTAGTTTACCACAAAATCAGAACACACAGTAATGCGTATCAGGTACACAGTGGAGAGGCCACCTAAGTTTGAAAATCCTGCGGGGGGAGAAAAACCTGAGTTTACCACAAAATTAGAACACACAGTAATGCGTATCAGGTACACAGTGGAGAGGCCACCTAAGTTTGAAAATCCTGCGGGGGGAGAAAAACCCTAAAAGCTGCACGTTGATGGAATGCCAGTGCTTGCGATTGCGATGGATGTCCTCAGTGGCCCTAGGTGGACGTAGGGCCACGTGGGTGCAATCAATGGCACCAAGCACTTTGGGGAAGTGTTCCACCGCGTAAAAGTCCTGGACCACGCCCGGCCTTTCTGTGGGTGTTCTGGGCATGTATATGTGCCTGCGGACTGAGGGACGTGCAGTCATGATTGCCAACACCTGGTGTAGGCAGTGTGACTGTGTGGGCTGTGAGACGCTCCCAACTGTGGCAGTTGTCTGCTGAAATGACCCAGTGGCCAAAAAATGCAGCAAATTTCCAAGGGGCTCAGTGCTTGGGAGCAAAGGGTGGGTGATGTGAGGTCATCCTCCCACTCAGTGACCAGGTCTAGGATGATATGAGGTGGAAACCTATACCTGCCATAGACCTGGTCATCAGGCATCCCAAAAAGGCTGGTCCTGGGTAAAAGAATGTGGGGCCTGGCTATCCTCCTCCTCCTTCAGGGTCCCACGATCACTGCTTAGAGGAATGGTACGTTCATCGTAGCTGTATACGCGCGTTTGTTGTTTGCACAGACTTTTATGCGCTGGTTTTGGGGCGCGTGGCGCTTACGCCAGCCTTTGCATGCCATACGTGTTTCCGGCTTTCCGTGCCTTTTCCTGTGCGCCGGTGTGCCCTGTTCGATTAATTCCATGAATACGTGTTGTTAGCACGCGTGTGGCCGTTGCAAGGATTTTACTGTGGTGCTTCCCACGTAACGCCCACATTTTGGCTTGTTGTTCCCCATTCCACGTGTTCCGCCCCCTTTTTGGGTGTGTGCACTGGATGATGTGCGCCTTCGCTGGCTGTATCGCGCAAGTCGTTTGTGGTGTCACAATGACAGGTTGGACCTGTTCAGATTACACGCAGGTCTCAGGTAAGCCACGGGCAGTGTGTTCCATGAATCAGAAAACAGGCGCTTGCGCTTGTTTTGCACGGATGTGCTCCGTTTTCGGCGCACATTTATTCACTGAATCACCCTGAGAGTTCTTTGATATGGAATAATGCAGCCATTCACAGCACATATCATCTCCATTTGGAAGACATCTTTTGTAATAATTTCAGTAAAATGGTCTTCTGTTGCTCCAATTAGGAAAAACAAACTGCTCAAACTGTTCTGGCTGCAGATTCTCCGAATACTAGTCATAAATGGTCCCATATAGCAGGGCCTCTATAGTTCACACTGGTGAAGGCAGTGGTATTTTCACATCTTCTTAAATGTTAATCATGCAATGTCTATTTTGGTCATCGTCACTTTGCTCTTGGAACTCCTCTATGACTTGTGAGACCGTAGCTACTTACTCCAGCTCAGCTTCAGTGTTGATCGTTTGAAAGATCTTCATCTTGATGCAGTGGAGGAGCATCTCAAAATCCCTTCGAAAAATACTCTTCTTGTTTTGTTTTACTTGTTTGCTTTTGTGCTCTCAATTTACAAAACTGGGCCCAAACATTATTCTACATGCCACACAGCTGGAAAAAAAATAATATTCACCCAACTACCTTGAGATTCTACAAAATACAAGTAAACAATCCAGTGGTCTGCTCAGGACTCACAATTGCCTTTTTTTAATTAAATGGACTAGTAGACCAACAATTGCACAGCATTTATATCATGAATGATGCAGGTCATTTGGCGAAGACACAATCCTTATTACCCCCCTGCTAGTAGCTGCCCATTTCCTATTCCAATCAGTTCTGGAATGCAGGCGAACAGAGCCTCTGCACAGTCAGCACCCAGTCCCCCTTGAATCCGTGGTGTGGGAGAAAAAGGTCCACTGGGCTTCTTCACGCCATATCAGGCCTGGTATACGTGACGTGGAACTGCAAGTTAAGCCATATGTAATTCTTTAGAGGAGACTGATTCTCTCCTCAAAGCTTGAGACTGATCCCTGACATTTGTCATGTGGATGTATTATCCTTTATCCTGCCAGATAGCCTTGAATCCAGGAGGATTGTCTTGGCAGACTATAGAGCAGGTATGTCTTGTTTCACTACAATACAGAGTTAATGGCATGCCATTCTTTCTCTCTCAAATGCTTGCTGTCTCACTCAAATTTATTTTCTCTTGTCCGCCACCCTATTGTGTGACCCTCATCGTACCTTTTCACTTCTAATGTGGACGTGTTCGTTGCTAGCTGCCTCCTGAGCATTATGGCGTGAAGCACATGTGTATTACAGCAGAGCCGTGAGGCTTTCCCCTGACCCCTGACCCTTTCGGATCTCTCCCAGCACAGTTTATTGTTATGCTGTAATGTGTTTGAGCACATTAGATATACACCTTCACATATATCCCATAGAGCCATTTTATTCGAACAATACTGAGGCATTCTGCAAGAAAATCCATCCTTCTTGAGCACCTTGAAGGAGAGATTCCAAGCAGATTACTTCATTTGGAACTAATGTTTGAATGTAACACCTTCCAACTAAAGCTGCTTGTCTAAGTGTGTGTGCTTGGTGGACGCTTACGGGATTGCTATACAGTTTATGTGTGTGTACATGTTTTGAGCTTTGAGAATGAACACATTATTTTGAGCGTATACATGTGTCTATATTTGCGCATTGTGGGTGTGCATTAGGTTGATGCATCTGTACTTAGCTGTTGTATCTGCACGATTATAATTGTGTTTATGTTTGTGCATATTATATCGGACCATGTGATATGGCGATAGCTGATTGTGTTTGGATTTATGTGTGATCAGTAAGGATAGCATCTGTAAAATAATGTCTCATTATTTAATGTCTTCCTCTTTTCTTCTGCCTTCGCTCCACCTCTCTCCTGCTGATCTGTTTTCTCTTGGCACGGTGCACCTTGCCACCCTCTGTCCTCCGGGCCCAGGTACCTGCCCACCCTGCCACCCTCCCGCACTGCCTCCGGGCCATTCCTTGCCCTGGGGTGTGGATCTGTACCCATACAGATCCCCCCTTTTTCTTCCTGCACTCATCAGACCTACCTTGTCTGCTGCCTTAAACCAAGCACTTGCAAAATGCTGGCTGCACTACCACTGTTTGTTGCCTTTATTATTTATTTATTGTTATTTATATGTTTCTCCTCTGCTTCGCACTTTCCACTTCTCCCCCCTTCCATGCACTTTTCCCCTCCCCCTCTCCCATGCACTTGCGCGTTCTCAATGTCACTGGGCCTAGTAAGATCGCTGTTTTGTTCTCCCCTGTTCCCCTCCCTTGCCTTGCAGGCTGTGAAACACTTGTGTACTAGTGCGATAGAAATACAATATCAATTCAATTCAATAATTTATTATTCCTGTTTTTCCAATGGCGGTCAATCTATGGAGAATGGAAGGAAAGTGTAAATGGGGTTGATGTAGAGATGAAGTAAAGATGGTTAAATCAGATGTGATAGAGTGGAAAATAGAGATGCACATTTACTGACTTATAATCAGTGATTTGTTTAAAATTAAATGTGCCAGTTATGCACAGTGTCCTGTTCATTTCTGCATTGCCTCCTAAATAATTATCAGGCCAGTTCAATCAGCAGAGCCATGCTAATGTTGCTGCACTGCATTAAAGAAAACAAGCATTCATGTGAGCGTTTATATTGCCTCATGAAAATTGTCAAAATTGTCATTATTCCCGCTTCACAATGCCCCCCAAAAATGACCACGTCCATTTGAATATGCCATCCAGTGTTGCCCAGTCCAGCATATAAATAGGAACCGTTTTTCATGTGGATGGTGCTAAATTCTGCAGCTACACAGTTAGCTCTGTTGTATAAGTGTTATCATTACCCTGTTTAATGGTGCTCATTGTATCGACCTCAGAATGATAAAGGCAGGACCAACCCAGCTCAGTCAGCCATGCTGGGATTCAACCTTGTGAAGCACACTGTTGAACCATGTCTGAGTCAAGAGCTTAACTGGCTGAGCTGTCCTTCCAGCCAAAAAGTATACTCACATGTCAGTACTCAAACTTGCTGGGAGCCGTTAAGGTCCCGGTTGTAGCCTAGCCTAGAAGACCTTCGCTAGCTGGATAGCAATATTTACTAGGAGCTACTTTTAGCTTCCCAGGCCAAATGTTGCCATACAAATATACCAATGTGGTGTTAGCGCTATGTATTAGGGATGGTATATAATCTTTATAACGAAAGAATAAGAACGAATGAATGTATAACGAAAAATAAATAATGAAAAAAATTGCGAAAATATATGTGGGGGTGGGTTAAAGGGTTAAATCTTGTGGGGAAGTGGTTGGGGTGGTTTTTTAGCTGGGGTAAACGGAGGTTTGGAGGGTGGTACCTCCCCCCACAAAATGTTTTAAAAAAACAATTTTGTTATTTGTTGTCGTTATTTTTCTTTTGTTATATGTTCATTCGTTATTAAATTATTCATTATAAAGACATGTAACTTTTAGGATTGTGTGTAAAGGAGCAAAAGGGCACATCTAGAAGATGTTTCAAGTGTAAAGGGTCATATGTAATAGACAACAAGCTATAGTTTATAAAATGTAGATTAATGGCACATCATTTACTAGCTCCTCACTCCCCAGAGGCAGCTGGTACCTCTGAAGGTTGTAGTTCATTTGGTCAAAAACCAAATGATCGAATGCCATTTGATCGAGAGTCAAATGGTCGATTTTCTTTTTTTTTTTTTTAAATTTTATGGGGGGTTTCCACCCAACCCCCCATTTTCAATATTATTATTTTTTTTTAACAAACAAAACTAAAATATATATATAAATAAATAAATAAAAAAATTAGACCATTTTATTTTCGACCATTTGACTTTGGATCAAATGGTCATTCGATCTTTTATTTTCGACCATTTGACCGGACAGCACCTCTGAATGCCCCGTAACGCCCATCTCCAGTTCATTAAATCATAATTTTGATCCCTGCATTAGTGTGTAGTGCTTTCGATGACAGACTTTCAAGTCATAGCGCTGTTATTAAGCAGGGCATGATACTAGCACCCATCTCAATCATACTCACAATAGCCAACCGAGAGGATCGATGGCAAAGCTGGGTTGACATGATTATTACATGTGGCCACATGAGGTTTGCCGAGGTGGAGGGGCATTGTGTTTGTATTAGTACGATTTGTGTGTGTCTTTGCATTTAAGTTTGGCTTATTTGTGCTTACTGAAGCAATGTGTTATCTTCAGCGGCAGCTACGGGAGTCAGCAGAAGCAGACTCAAAGAACACAGAGAAGATTCACAAGCAGGGATATGTGCTGCCCCAAATGCCCCACTACAGCCTGGTATAAAGATGAGTGTAGAGCTGAACTTTGCAGCCCTATGGAGAGTCCACTACCCACTGAATCCCAGCCCGCTACACTTGACCGTAGTGGCAACCCCACTGGAGACGTGGCCTTCCCTCTACGCGAACTGAAGGTTGCAGCAAGAACAGATAAGAACAAGGGTATCTGGCTAGGGAAAGTGGAAGTCAATTACAAACTGAGCATTTCCTGACAGCGTCCTGCTGTGGTAGGATATTAAGGCGTGGATGGTCTTGCTGGGTAATATGGGCGTACTGGGTACTGTAGAATGGCAATCTATGGTAGCCGTATTGGGACATTTAGTAAGCTGAAATGTTGTTTAGAACTATGCCTTAAAGATATTTATTGATCTGCCTAGAATGCCTATTAAGGCAGCTGCATTTTCAAGAAGAACTCTGGTCTTTTTAAGCCCCATTTTAGAAAATGTGAGTACTTGCCCTCAAACCACTGAGCTGTACGCATGCATGTAAAGAGACTGGCGAACTAACAATTGGGCAACATCTTTTAGTGCATGTCTTTTCTGTATATGAAATTGCATGACTACAATGACTCCCCATTACGAACCTTAAATTATTATCGTGTGTATTATGCCACACCAGCCCAAAGATAATAAAATACCGGGTCAACCACAAATCCTCTTAGAAAAGGCAAAGGCAAGACCTTCTCCTTTGAAAGCTGTGATGGTCTCTGTTAATTTGAGGAGCAAGGAACAAGGCCACTTGTCTCAAATGTTCTGCAAAGCACAACACGATTTGCTTCTGTATTAAAAGGATGTTAATGGTAAACTTGTGATACTTTAAATGTCACTTCTTTTACTGTTACCACTTTACTCGTAATGAGGCTTTGCATTGTTAAAACCTGATTTTGAGTGATGTGCTCTGATGTTGTTGGCTATAGACCTCTCACTGCTTTCTGGTTTATAGCATGAGGATTCACTGCAAAAGCATCATAAACAGCCTACCTAGGCATTCACATGTCTGTGTTGAGGTGAGCTGTGAAGAAATGATCACTGTCCTGCAGGAGAACAAGCAGTGGCAAAAGCTCCTCCTCACCCCTCATACTACTGCATAAAGGTGAAACAGGCTTAACTGTGTGATATATTGGCTTTGCCATTATGTTAACGTGGGCCAAAGGCAGGCTATACTCTTAAGAGGGGTGTGGCAGTCCAAAACAAAGGAGTTTCCAGTCAGGGTTCTACAAATACATACATTAAACACACCCTTTGCAGTAATAACTGTCTATAAAAACACTACAAAAACCCACCCCTGTTGGAAGAACACAGAATATGCAAAATGTAGATGATGCAAGCACAGGGTAATGTAGCTGGGGCAATAAATCACAAAAGGGTCATTCCGAGTTTGGGGGCAGCCATGGTGGTATTAGCACCATGGCTGCCTCCAAACTTGGTCCGGGTACGGGTAATCGGAATGGGGACTTACTGGGACATTCCGACCTATGCGGACCCGGTAAGTCCCCATTTCGAAAATCATTCCCCATTCCCATTTGAGCCTCCATAGGGGAATGAGGAAGGAGCAAATTGCGGCCGCGTTATTAGCTCCATGGTCACTTAGCGGGTAAAACCAGCCAGCCCTGGTGGGACTCGCTAAGGGACCTCGGAATGCGGCGGTAGGGGGTTACCGGCACTGGCATCCTTACCGGTGCCGTTAACCCCCTACCGCCATACTCGGAATGACACCCAATGTCACTAAAAAGATAATGGGCCTCATTACGCGTTTGGAGGCAGAAATGCCCTTAATAAGGGAAGGATTTCACTACAGGGAGACGGGCATATCTATCAAATCTGTAATTCAGAGTACAGGCCTGCGAGTTCAAGCAGGTAGTCTTATGTTTCAACAATTGAATCACAGTTTTCTTGCTATGTGTACCAGTTATAGTAAATCCCAGATGGGTAAAGGAGTCACATATTTCAAATATGTCTGTATTCAAAAACCATTCATATTTTCTCTCCTTTGATTTAGCAAAATGTATTGTCAATCCATTGTTTGTGGCATACCTTGATAGTGCGGTTAATTGACGTTGCAGACTGACCTATGCCTGATCTATTACAATCAAATCATCCACGTATTAGAGCTAACTAACAGTATGTGGTCCAATACATGGAGGGAACAATCTGACCAGACTCAATGTTTCTCGTACATCTAAAATGAAAAGATTAAATAAAAGAGGAGCCAGCATACACCCTTGCTTCAATCCTCTATATGCTGGAACCAAGTTTGAAAGCTGGCCCTCTCGATTTAATCTCACATGAATAGAGGTAACTTTTGCAATTCTCTAATTATTTCTATCAAGCAAGCAGGCAAGACCACTACTGTAACTTGTTCCATAATAACATCCTATCTATACCATCGAAAACAAATGCAAAGCCAATAAGAGCACAATATATCTTGGATTCATCAAGGACAGATTTATGTCTAAGGAGATTTATCATAACCACAATGATGTGGCAGATCCTTTTATAAAGGCTGCCCAGTTTGATCATTCTTATCACAACAAGGAGGCAAAATCTTTCTGGGGATCCATGAAGCGGGTATGCATTTGTTTGTTATAATTTGGGTAAAAAATGCTGTTAACATATCTGCCAAAAGCATTGGAGCATTCTTAAGAGTAATATAAGAAAGCTGATCTGGGCCTGGTGCACAAGAAGCATTCATTTTTAAAATAACGTGTAAAATAGTAAAATATCTTCCTTATCGAAAGAAAGGGACCAACTTGTAAATGAGTTAATTATTTTTTAGAGAACACTATGCATGAGTTAATTGTAAACCTGAGTAAATGAGAGATCCAGTCTGAATCCTGTGTTGGTTTCAGTTGTAAATATAACTGCGGATTCTAGAACCCTTTAATAATCTTTCAAAAATCACTAGGGTTTTTGGAAGATAAAGATTTCAGGATAACTTCTGCATCCCTTTTGTAGTATGGAAACTTTATGATTTTCTATCAATGTTTTACTGTTAGGTTTCTATTGCCTAATTTTCACCATATTTATTGGAAGGTCTTTTGGGACAATGGGGGTCATCACGAGGTAGGCGGTAAGGGGTTAATGGTGCCGGTAAAGGTGCCGGAGCCGTCAACCCCTTACCGCCCCATTACGAGTCTGCTTGCGGGGCCCGCTAAGGACGCCTGGTAGAACCAGGCGTCCTTAGCGGGTCCCGCAAGCATACCAGGATGCTAGCCACGGGCCCATTAATAACAGGCCTGTTGTTAGCATCCTCCCCATTCCCATTGAGCCTTATGGGGGCTCGAATGGGAATGGGGATGGGTTCCTTGAATGAGGAATTACCGGGCCCTCCAAGGTCAGAATGGCCCGTTAATTCCTCATTCAAGGAACCCAGACCCGGTACCCTGTATGGGGGTAGCCATGCCGCTAATAGTGGCATGGTTACCTCCATACTTGGAATGACCCCCAATGACTCTTATGGGGGCTCTTAATAACCTGTCTTGTCTTAAGATTTCTGCATCATAAACATGTCTAAGTCTAAATTTCACTTTCCTAGAACCCTGAAGATCCTGGTAAATGTCCATTAAGACTGCTACATATTTCATGGGGGACTATACATCTTCTAAATCTGCTGTAAAACCCAAAGAATTAATTAAAAATATGTTACGTTTTGTCACGTTAGAGGCATTCCAAGCTAATCTATTCTTCCCTGAGTTAATACTTACATTTGTAATACATCTGCGATTAAAATGTCCTGTATCTAAAAAAACACCAGATCATTTGCAATATGTGATGATTATTAAAATCATTAGGAATACAATGCAGAGAAACATACCTGGTTTAAAGTGATTCAGAGGTGAACATAAGGTCCAAAAGTTCAGATTTGGACCCATGACTCCAATTGTCGTGTGCAGGAATGTCACCCTTAACTTTTCCATTCAAAATACACATCCCCCAATTACGCATTAAAGATAACCAGACTTTTCCACGCATCCGAAACGGAAACCGATGCTCAGAGTTTATTATCAAATGTGTTTTTTCTCTCAAAGCCTGCAGAATTTAAGTCTCCACTTATCAATATTGCATTTGAATCAGTTCCTGATAGCCAGGCATCTAATATTTCTTTAATTGCATCCAAAAATACTTGCTGAGATATACTTGCGTGGTTCCAGTAAATATTAATGATTAAAATGGAGCCCAAGCCAGGGAAACGCTTTGGATCCCAAAGTAATTTTACTGCCTGCATAAATGGGTTTGGTTGTCTGCAATAGGAGGCTTGTATTCCGAGACCATTATGCACCGAGTTAATAATCCTGCAGCAGGCCTTGCTTTTTGGCCTTCAACCACTGGACGAAAACAAAGCTGGTATACTTCTAACCAAGGGAGTGATACAAGTCAGGTTTCCTCAAACAAGAATATATCGTATTCTTCAAAATTGAAGTTTTTACTTCCTGATTGAAAAAGATGAGAAAAGCCTTGAGTGTTCACAGATCCCATGATAATATTTCTATATTCAACTATTTGTTCTTCCTACTTCTTAAATTCATGGCCCCTGCTAACCATGTACGATTTTCTTCTACACCAGCTTCTACAGTGTTAGTTTTCAACATGTGTACTTGTCTCTGATTAACATCTGAGGTAGAACATGTAAATGTGAGAGGAGAGAAATGTATTGGATTTGTTTCTTTCAGAGTAGTATTTTTCTTTTGTAATGACTGGTTCACTAAAAAATAAGGGTAGTTTCCCTGCGTCAGATCGTATCCACTATGTAGAAGTTGAGGGTCCACATCCAAAATAATTTGTCTCACCAATCTAGAATTTATGTGCAGTAAAACATAATCCAGAATTGAGTCCTCTACAAACATCTCCTGCTCAATGTCTCTAGAGACAATTGGGCGCAGACTAGGAATAGCGTGGAACAATGTTTTATTAGGGGTAATTGTGGGCATTATGGAGACAGCTTTCAGAGATATATGGGGATCAATGGGGGACATTACTTATTTCTTTAGATGTTAAAGAGTTTATCGGGGTTGCTATGTCTCCTTTGCCCCAAGATATTATCATCTATTGAATAGGTAGAAATACCTAGTCAAATTTCATACTCTTGTTCGTTAGAATATTTATGGCTGCTTAACTATTGTATTTCACATTGTTCAGTAGCCTGATGAATAGATGCTTTTTTCCTTCTGCTTTTTGTGTTTTCTCTACCTTAGGCCCCATTGCCACTGATGTTTTGGGGAGCTTATCACCATTTTTTGCTGGCATGGTAACGAACGTCAAAATGTTTGTGACCCACAATTACTTTTTAGCACCAGTTATTTGTATGTTCTTTGACTTCTTCTTTTTATTAACTGCCTTATTTTTGGGTACATTTTTCCTTTGTCTTTGATAGAAGATAGAATAGTTTAAGGTGTTCGACGCTAAATACTCATTCACCAAAGAAACTGAAGGTGTGGACTCTTGCTCAGAAGAAAACAGGACCGCTTCTTGTTCATTTTCTACAGCGACATTTTGTTAAGACTTGTTTTCTATCATATTCTGAGAAGAGATATTTTGTATTTGAGATGTATTTAAAACGGAGTCATTTATTACCACTGCTGTCGCATGTAAAGACTCCATGGGCCTCATTACAAGTTCGGCAGTAGCCATTTTCCGGTACCTGGCAATGGGCAAATACAGGGCCATTACAGCCCTGGCAGACCCTGTATTTCCCCATTGCCAGGCGCCGGAATGCATTACTCCCCATTCCCATTGAGCCCCATAGAGCTCAATGGGAATTGGGAGGCCGGATACAGCGGCACCATTCGTGAATGGTGCCGGTGCATCCGACATGGTCTGCTCGTGGGTGACATTCCGCCTGCCAGGTCAGACCTGGCGGTCGAAAAGGCACCCACGAGCAGACCTCGTAGTTTGCCAGTCCGGTAACAATGGTACAAGCTTACCAGTACTATTGTTATCAGACCGGCCAATTTATAATGCGTCCCGAACTGTTTTTTTTCCTGGAAAGTCAGTTAGCTGGTAATTGAATGGAATTGGCTTGTGTAGCTAGCATATAACCCTCTAAGAACAACATGTGCGATGTCTACATATTTAGCACAGATGTCGGCTCCTTTGCGTTTGTATTAATAATTTTGTATGATCGTACCAACTAATGTAATAAAAAGTTCAGGGCCAATAATGCAGTGGCACCAAGTGGAGGTCTTGGAGTATTTGGAGCCATTCTTGAAGATGAATGAAAAGATGGCATGGGTGGACAAGAGGTATATTCAGAGCTTTTCGTCGGACAATTATAGAGCGCGAGAGATAGGGTCAACTGCTCTCTAAACAGCACAGCTTCCCCTACGGGATCCGACGTTCTCATCAGAGTTACCACATTTGTGTCTTGGTGCTCCTGCGAAGATGGATTTCCCAACTCTGCTAGAGAACTAGTATTGGCTGCTGCTGCGAAATACTCACAATGGCAATTCGTTATCCGTTACATCACTGGTTATTACTGGATTTACATTCAAAGTCCCTGAGGGGTCTTCGAGTAAAAGAGCTGGGTTTAATTGATTTGATGCAGACTTCGCAAAGAATGCTGTTATTTTTGCATTGTCAGTCCCAGTTTCCCTAGCCAAATCGGAGGCTTCTATGCAATTTCATTGACACCTGTTTTACGACACGTGTTTTTCCACAGAATTTTTGCCGAATAAACTTTTAGAAAAAAAATTAAAATCATTTTTGGGGTGATCTGCCCCCAAGCCCCCCGTCATCTACCTATTTTTTTATTCACGATGCCCCAACCCTTTATATGCCCTTTCCCACCCCCCAAAAAAAGTCAACATTTTTTTGGCATAAATTCCAATAGGAGTGGGGGTAGGGAGCATAATCAAGAGGGCGCTGATGCGTTGTTTGAAATATCCGTAGTGTTTTAAGTATCTACTGCGTTCCTCAGATTTATCACAAGCTTAATTACAGGGAACGAAGGTTCGACCTTTGAAGTTTCTGCTTCCCCCTCTGTTTAGCCACCTGCATTTCTGCCGTTATAAAGCTTGCTGAGTCAGGAGGATGAAAAATTGCTGCCGATTGCAGTATCTGTTCTAGTTCACTATTTGTCTTACTGCCTATTGAATACGAGTTATACCTAGTGCACTCTCTATAAATGATCCTCAGGGATTTGCTTAATCATTCGAGTTTGTCGCTACACAGGGAACACCCTGCACCACTTGACTCGCTAGATGCCATCTGACCCGCTCCTCCCTGCCACCCTGTACATCTGTACCCCTCCTCTATGCCCCTCTGTATCCTATTCCCTGCTGTGTATCTGTTCTGTTGTTACCTCTGAAAAGCACTCTGTTATGCATCTGTATTGTGTAAACCTCTGTAAAGCGCTCTGTTGCTTCTCAAAGCTAGGTCCGTGCTCAATAAATATAATAATAATAAATATTATTATAATAATAATAATAATAATGATAATAATAACAATTACTATCGTTCACTAGAATCGATTTAGTAGTGAACAGTTATTGCGCTACACTCATGCAACGCGGAGGTCAATAATCATAAAGGCACAAGGGACTCACCCGATGTTAGGGGGAGAAGACCGTAGGATTTCAATCACTGCGTGCCTACCGTATCTTCTGCTAGCCTGCAGCACAGCTACACCTGCTGCCGCACTTCCGCAACAGCTCTGCACCGGCCTGTGCTTTTATGGTGGCACACCTTCTCAGTTCTTAAGGGCTTCAAAGGGAGACTCCTTGTATTCCCTTGTTGATTTTGCCAAACAATCTTTTGGTCACTGCAATTGCTCTGTTACTGCAGCACCACTGCATTTGCCACCGCACTTCACAGAATTACATTACAGTAGAATTGCAGCCAGTCAGGTGTAGTCAGGTGTAGTGAATTTGAAAGATGAAGAGACTTGCAGGGTGTCACTAGGAGGAACAAGAAGACTTCCGTTTTTTAAGTTAGAGAAAAACAAAATAAAATGTGCTACTGGGACCAGCTTGTCCAAGACAGTATAAGTAAGTTGTTCATGTCTCTGGACAGAAAATAATACCTGGAAGTTGTGCTTTAACAAGGGCATGTACTGCAAGCGAAGGTTTAATTTCTAAAAGACGTGTCTTAAATAACAGTCTGCATAAGAGACTGAACATCTGGGTAGGTGCACCCCAGTTGGAGCTTGGTGTCACGAAGGGGACACGTTAGGATGTAGTTAAATATTTGTTTGAGGCAATCAATGATGCTAATTGGGCCATTGGCTAAGAGACATGAATGAAAATGTGCGTTCCTCTTCTGGAGAGTAGCTAAATAAATAACCAGCAAGTGCTTTACAATAACACCCGCTCCCTTGCCTTCTCCATTGAGCTTGTCTGCTTTACCCGAGCCATAAACACTTTCTCGCACCAGTGGC
The DNA here is from genome assembly GCF_040938575.1 of Ambystoma mexicanum. Taxonomy (NCBI): domain Eukaryota; kingdom Metazoa; phylum Chordata; class Amphibia; order Caudata; family Ambystomatidae; genus Ambystoma; species Ambystoma mexicanum. Next base: position 720,799,434 of record NC_090924.1, on the reverse strand, counting down.
GCCCCCAGACATTTTATATAGGGGTGGCCTGATGAGGCCACAGGAAATCTTGGGGTGGCACACCAAAACAAGCACATAACTGAATTTCAGGAAATCTATTATGCCGATGTAGTATATAGACCAGTTGAAAACTATGTATATATGAGAGTTAAGGAAATGCATATTGATATAGTTCCATTTCTTATTTAACGGTTAACTACTTAATTTATCCGATGCGCATAGTACAGTTAACATTTTAACGAGACTTGTCCTTGGCCTCAAGCCCTGGGATTGTATCTTTCTGGCCCTGAAATCTCTTCATTGGCTCCCAGTGGCTGCAAGGATTAAATTCAAGACCCTTTGCATTGTCCGCAGGGCTTCCTGGGGCCTGGGTCCAAAATACCTTTAACTGTCCCTCCGTAAATACCTTCCCACTCGAGCTCTTCGCTCTTCCACCTCCAACTCCCTCGGGGTCTGTCGCTTTCTCCAAGCAACAAGTTGGTGGCAGATTTCTTTCCTCAGAAGGGGCCTCCCTCTGGAACAGCCTTCCTGCCACTTTGAAACTTGAGGAGAACCATCTCTGGTTCCGGAAGCACCTCAAGACTTTCCTCTTTGCTTCTACCTTCTCTCCCCGCTCTCCCTTGCCTATCTGTCTGATTTGGCACAATGCACCTGGTTTTCCCACTGCTTTCCGGCCCAGGTCCATGCCCACCCAGCCACTCACCTGCACTGCCCATGGCAGCACCTGCACTTGGGTCTGTATCTCTTACTCTACAGTCCCCTTACCTGCAGTTACCAGACACCCCTTTTCTGCGCTCAAAACCTGCACTTGCCTCCTTGCTGGCTGCACTACCTTTTGTATTGTTGTACCCCTTGCTCAGCACTTTCCACTTTTCCCCTCTCCCTTGCACTTTCCCACGTTCTCTCCCCCCTGCACTTGCGTGTTCGAAATGTCACTGGGCCTCGTCATGCTCTGAAACACTTGTGTATGAGCATGATACAAATAAAATATCATATCATAGCCAGAGAATCCTCTAAATCCTCACTCACAAGTTTTTAATTGCCAACATGTCTATCGAATATGGTACACTCAGCAGGGTTTGACTAGAATATTGCCATTGGACTGCATTTACGATGGGAATGCACCCAGTGGTACATTTTACAAAAATAATCTTAGGGAAGTCAGGTTGATGGTAAGATCAGGGTCTACCAAAAGGCTTATTTTCAGTTTTTGAAATGGCTGCTCTTTTGTCCACCCCCAATTTAGTTTTCAGAATGTTACTTGTAAGTTTGAGCAACACATCTTTCCTTTACTATTTTCTGTTTCACTGTGAACACAACCCAGGTAAAGTCACCACCTGCCAGTGTGCATAAAAAACCCCAGGCAGTTCAAAAGTTAGACTTTCTTAGAAATACTCTTACTCTTCATGTAGTGGGTGGGATTGGCCATAGGAATTAGCATGGCCATGGACAGTCAGTGGGCTGGTAAATAAAACACCCTTGTGTCCCTCCTCACAAGTCCTGTCCTTCCTAATCGTTCTCCAGTTCAGTAGTTTCAGCTTAAAGCAAACATTTAAAATGGAATGAAGTAAAACTAAGGTAAAAGTGAACCTCTCTGGTCAGTTGCACCTCTGGTCCTTGGCAGCACTGGTGAATTCTCCTCTGGCCCTTGGCTCTCTTGCAGGTGAACCTTTGGCTCATCCCTCCTTTGGTCTTTGGCTCTCTGGTGAGTTGGTGGCAAAATCAAGAGGCAAAACACTTCAACTTTCTGTCAATCATACAAACAAGTACCTTAGCTACATGAAACTCACATAAACAGTGTTACACACAGCTGACAAAATATCTAAAGCATTTACATACATAGCAGTATCTTTTAAGATCTGCAAACATCAATGTTGTAACAAAGCAATCTTGGCCTGATCCCTTTGCTACTGCATTAGCCCCCTACCCTATTACTTGCAGATTCTGAAGCTCCTAGAAAGTGTGCATAAGGCAGATGGTGTGCAATGAAAGACTCAATATCATAGCATAACAGGCCATTGCAGAGTACTCTGGACGGCACAAGCAACTTCAGTGACTGGGAGCAACAGGGGAGAAAATGTAATATTGGTTCAACCACAGTTAGTACGCTATACTAGAAACTCTGGTGCACTGACTGTCTGGTGAGATTGTCTGCCTGTCAAATCAAGTTATTGGAGACTGGGGGAGGGCCAGTGCAGCAATCATGCAATGATATGTGACAGTATTGGAGCCACAAGCAGAGGAGCACCAGGGTACACCAATGTGTCCCTACACTTATTAAAACTGTCCTATTGTAAGGGCTAAGCAAAATCACTGATAAGCACTCCAATTTTTGCAGTTGAAGTCAGGGTGAGGTTGCATTATTTGCCCAGGATCACACGCTTATGCTGCTAAACAGGGTAGATGGGATTTTAAACCCACTCTCCAATTTAGGCACAACCACTTTCTTCCACACTTTACTTGGAAAAAATAATAAAGTTTTGGGAGTCAAGGCTTACAATAATACTGTCTTATAGAGTTTACTTGCAAAATACACAAATTGCATAATAAAGCATCATAACAACACAAATCCTTATAGCAGCATTTTGAGATAAAATAATATCAGAGTACCTTTATTTTCCACATCCTGAATGGAAAACTATAAGATGCAAAAGGCAAACTATCTATTTACCCACTTTATTTTCAGCACTTTAAGATGCACAATAAAATAAGTTGTGTAGTAAACTCACTTAGGTTTGGATATTCGTCACAAACCTCCAGCATGTTATGTATGGTTTTAAGAACATACCTAGAATGAACGTGGACATTTAGCACATTGCTTCCAGACAGCAATACCAATAACCAACCCACTAACAACCTCAACCCTCTATTTACACCCTATAGCACAACAAACCGCCCAAACTTCACTACACCACAACAACAAAACAAACCACATATAGGGCCTCATTACAACTCTGGCGCTAGCTGCCGCCGGAGTTGCATTTTTTCCGGCACCCACGAATGGGCAAGAACCGGGTCATGCCGAGCTCGGCGGACCCGGCAATTGCCCATTTGCGGTGCCAGAATTAAGGGACTCCCCATCCCCATTCTGCTCCGTAGGGCTGAATGGGAATGGGACGTCGGATGCACCAGGCACATTAAGAGTTGTGCCGGTGCATCCGACATGCTCTGCTTGTGGGTGCCATTGCACCCACCAGGAAAAACCTGGCGGGTCAGACGGTATCCGCGAGCAGAGCTGATAGTATGGCGGTCCGGGAACTATGGTACCAGCATGCCTACCGGTACCATAGTTCCTGGACCGCTATGCTCGTAATGAGGCCCATAGACTCCCACAACAACACACGGTGGCTACCGACCAGAAAAAACACCCCAAGCACAGCGAGCGGTGCTAGCTGTGTTGAGGATGCCAACAGCACATCACTTCTCTCTTGCACTTTTGCCTCTTATTCCCACTAACCCACTCCCCTCCCCTTTTCAGAGCCGCCAGAGCTCCAGGGGACCACTCCGGTGGTGATAGTGCGCGGTACAAATATCCTTTAACATTAACATTAACATTCAACTAAGGACACCAACGCAAACTTAACTTTTTTTGCAAATCCAGCTATTAGACATTATGGGTATGAACAAATATTTCAAAGGATGCTTTATTGTGTTGCTTGCTTTAAGTGTCACAGATTTGCAAGGTGACTGGCGATTAGCTCAATGACGTTGCGCGTGTGGTGCCTTGTATAGTACCACTTCAAACTGTATATCCAGACACACTCTGCTTACCTCTCAGATCCTCTGAAGTGCTTTCTTGCCTGCCTGGTGGAATCTCTCAGCACCGCAGCCCAGGTCTCCTTTGCATACAGTGCCACTGCCAATCCAAAAATATTGGCAGCGTGTGTGGTGTGCATAGGCAGGCACAGGTTTGTCAGGGATAGGTGCTTGCCGCACCACGGTTGGGGCCCTCAGCCCTACTCCCAATTCGCCTCTGCAGGGACTCATGGTTTTGGCACATGCCATGTCTTCTTCTATCCCCTTCTGGTGAATTATTCCTCAGCTCAACTCTTGTGCTTGCTTCACGTCAGTTTTGCCTCTTCGCCGCCTGTTACGGTAAGATCCCTGCTACCAGTGCTGACTCCCACAGAAAGCACGCAGGATCACATGTCTGTAGGCAGAAAGCCAGTCTCAATGGAGGGGAGTGCCCCGCCTTTGCCGTTCCCACTCAGGACGTAGTTTATGTTGTATGGCTTCATCCTGACAACTGTTCTGATCTTTTAAGGTGGTCTTTTATGGTCACCCAGAGCCCCTCTGAATTGTGCGGTGTCCCGCTTCCCTCCTTGATTGAGTAAGCATCACCAGGTGGGTTTAGCTTTCTCTGCTTCCATTCTATAGTGAGTGGGCTGCAGCCTTGCAGTGTAGGAGGCATACAGGCAGACAGCAAATAATGCACCCGCTAGAAGCTCCATAGGATTGCGTCATACCAGTTCCAGTAATCCATTTTTGGAGGATATTCTAGAGAGAGAGTGTAATATGATGTAGCCTGAATGTTGTAGCACAGTCCTGGAGAGCTGGAAGTGGTTCCTGAATGAGTGTATTCTCTAAGCGCTGGATCCCATTCATGCGTTTGCCAACCTCTTTTTCAGGAGGACGCTCCTCTCAGTATGTGTGGTAAATAGCCCGCACGGAACGTGGGCCCTCCCCTGACTCCTCCCCCATCATGCTGTACCTTCCATGGGTATAATCTCACATACAGGACACTGCATGCCGCTCTCCGGGTCAGTGGGCCCCCGCCATATGTTTTGCTCTCCGGCGGTAGCTTCAGACCCTGATAGAAGTTCCTGGACAGCCCGCTGTGTACCCCATCATGGAGCTGGAGCTTCTAGTCTGTCCCCAGAGGTCGGGAGCCGGCAGCAAGAACCTTTGCCCCTCCTTTCAGCACCGACCAAAATTCTGCTCGTACCCTCATGTCATGGGGCACTCTCCTCTATGGCCCTCCATAGATGCGGCGCTGCAGCTGTTGAATGGGTCCTCAGCGCCCGGCTGCCATTTTGTAGAGTATGGGCTGAAGATTTTCAGCGGGCCATTCTTGCCACTCCATCAACCAGTCTGAACAAGATTTATAGGCCAGCCATATGTTTAGGCACCACTTCCTTACTTTTTAGCCAGAATTGGGAATTTTTCAAGGGTTTGGGGGGCATATGGAACAGGCTCCGACCCATGAAGTCAGAGGAGGAAACCTGGAAATAAACACAGCCTGGCTGGAAGCGCGAGCCAAAGCAGAAATGCGCGCATTCAGGCTCAGGCTGTTTATTTCTGGGTCCTCCTCCGGCCCTGACTACAGACCATCGCGGGCGGTGGGCCATGGCAAAAAACTGGGTATGTTATCATCCATGAACAGTTGAGTGCGTCACAGCTTCCTGTTTGCGAGCAGCATGGAGGGGACAAGGGTGGCCTGGAAGGACAGACCAAGGCAGCAAGAAAAAGGAGGCTTTAAGAAAAAAAATATGATGTGTATTTTGCATGTGTGAAGTGCGTGTCAGATGTATTTATGTGAATGGTGGATGAATGAGAAGTGATGTGAAGTGGGTTTTTGAATGTTCTGGGTGGGTGTGTGCCTGTGTAGAGAATGTAATGAGTGGATGTAAGAGAAGGTCTGAGGGACTAGTGGGTGAATTTGGAGTGATGTGGTGTGTGTTTTTGAATGTTCTGGGTGGGTGTGTGCCTGTGTAGAGAATGTAATGAGTGGATGTAAGAGAAGGTCTGAGGGACTAGTGGGTGAATTTGGAGTGATGTGGTGTGTGTTTTTTAATGTTCTGGGTGGGTGTGTGCCTGTTTAGAGAATGCAATGAGTGGATGTAATAGAATGTGTGAGTGACTGGTGGGTGAATGAGAAGGGACGTGATGTGTGTTTTTGAATGTTCTTGGTGGGTGGGTGTGTACCTGTGTAGAGAATGTAATGCGTGGATGTAAGAGAAAGTGCGCGTGACTGGTGGGTGAATGAGAAGTGAAGTGATGTAATGTGTGTTTTTGAATTTTCTGGGTGGGTGTGTACCTGTGTAGAGAATGTAATGAGTGGGTGTAAGAGAAGGTGCGAGTGACTGGTTGGTGAATGAGAAGTGATGTGATGTGATGTGTTTTTGAATGTTCTGGGTGGGTGGGTGTGTGCCTGTGTAGAGAATGCAATGAGTGAATGTAAGAGAAGTTGTGGGTGACGGGTGGATGAATGAGAAGTGATGTGATGTGTGTTTTTTAATGTTCCGTGTGGGTGGGTGTGTGCTTGTGGAGAGAATGCAATGAGTGGATGTAAGAGAAGGTGTGATGTCTGATGGGTTAATGAGAAGTGATATGATGTGTGGTGTTGATTTTTCTGTGTGGGTGGGTGCATGCCTGTGTGTAGATCACAACGAGTGGATGGGTGGGGGCCTGTGTACAGAATGTAATGAGTGGATGTACGAGAAGGTGTGAGTGACTGGTGGGTGAATGAGTATGAACGTGGTAGTGTGTGTTTGAATGTTCTGCATTGGTTTGGTGTGTGCCTGTGCGGTGAATCCAGTTTGAGTGAATGTGAGAGTGGATGTATGGGTGAGTGACCAGTGGGTGAAAGGAGATGCATGTGTGTGTAAGGCCCTGGGAGACTGGGGATCACTGGAACATTTTTGCCACATCCGTTATGGACTTTGCATGCTTTACTGGTATTTTCGGGCAGAGCCAAGTTCATGTGTGTCGTTACCTGGCTAGACTGGCATTTTGGTGCAGTCAGTCTAGCCATTGCTTATTATGGCATGACATGCATTACTTGGCATCTTAAAAAAGCAAGCATGATAAGTAGTGTTACCTCGCTAGACTGATATTTTGGTTTAGCTACCTGTATATTTTTTACTGTAGCTTGACTTTATTAACTGAGCATCTATGATTAATCAAGCATGATACTTGTTGTTATGGGTCTAGATATTGTAGCCAATTTGGACAGGTTTACATCTGGTGACATGTCACTTTTAATGGCCAAACCAACAGGAGTATGTTATTAATCAGGAATACTGGTATATATTGGCACAGCCAGTTTTGTGCCCAGTGCTAGTAACAATACTATACAAAAAATCTTAAAGCGAGTAGGAGTATGGTCTTACATAGGAATACTAACATATTTTGCTGGAGCTTACATGGAAATGTTTGGGCACAGCCAGCATGACATTTTTTTTATACTGCCATATATTGCAGGGACCGGCATGATAATGCATTGAGAAATGCCCTGTACACTTTTGGTGACATATATTGTACTATTTTCATGATTTACACTACACCCTACAAAACCGATTGTTGGCCTTTCACCCAAAATGTTCACAAAAAGTGTGCTGTGTAATGCACCATTATTCAAAAATGTTTCTCCAGGGAGGGATAAGACCCCCCCCTTAACCTCCCAAACCCATTTTTGTTAGTTCGGGTTTCCTCTCTGCGCTCAGTCGCAATCACATACTTGTGGCAAATATTTACACCCTCCAAAAAAACAACTCACCAGCCACCACTGGTGGCTAGTATATTTGTGGACCAAGAACCACCCCTTTATTTCTATGTTACGTTAAACATTTAAACTTTAATGAATGCATGCCCCTGCAGCGGCTTAATCGCCATGGACATTGCGCCCACGAGGTAGTCCAGACCGGCCAAGGGTGTAGCATGCCTTGTGCTTTGTTAAGGAACTCGGGGAGGCCCGAAATTTTGTGGTACGCCATTTGGCACCACCAGGTCTGACAAAGGGGTAGTGTGCAGTGCACGCCTTGAAGTCTGCCAGTGAGTCCCCAAGTGAGAAACAACTCGTGGCTGTTTTCAATTTAAAATAACTGTGTGGTGCCACGGATTTATGTGCAGCAATGACATTACATTAAACTGTGTTTTTTAAGTCCTCCGGCATCCAGTATTACGATTAGATATTAAAAACTATGGAGTGTCTTGGGTATATGGAAAGAACCTTTCCCAAGTATTACACTCCAGCAAAGATAGCATTATCAGGTGCACTCCCCTGTCTGCACGCAAACCAGTCTAATAGGTGTATTCTATCGCAGTGGTAGCTGACTCATAGATACATTTGTAACCAGGGAATTTTGTTGATACTAAATCCTGCTCATTGATTTAATTTTCAGGCCTTGCTTGTGCAGCATTTTTTCTCCTGTGTAAACAGCAGTGCACGCCTACCCAGGTCAGTGCTCTTTTGCCTTGTTTAACAAAGCAATGCCACAGATAACTCGTACTTCTGTGTCCATTGATCTAAAGATGTTTCAAATACTAGCTGCAGCCTGCAATAGAGATTTCGGTTACCCTGTTACAAATACTGCATTATGTATGTTTTACATGCAGCCCCCATGTGAAATCTGGAAAATGAAATTCCCCAAATCTGTGATCGTGGACAAATCATGCCTCCCTCTGTGCCTCGGTTCTTATATCTGGGTGAAATGAGAGCGCCTGGAAACACGGGTGCTAGACGCATCTGAAAAATCTGAAGGTCGTTTGCCATCACATCCCGTGATGTCACTTGTGGTGGGGTCAATGACATCACGTCTGGTGATGTCATCAGGGGGTCAAGGGTCATGTAATGTCATTTCTGCTACCTCCAGTATTTTGGTGAAATGACGTCCCTGGGTGTGCTGGCAGAAGATTTCAAGATAATGTTTTTGAGCCCATCCCACCCAGCCCCCCACACAGCCAGGAAAACCTGCATGCATATCTTAAGAACAAAAATACATTGATCGGTGTAGTTAAGGGATATAAATAGAAAATGTAAATACATTTTTGGGGCTCAAGCAGTTACACAATGCATTTTGGGTTTTGCTTATTATGTGGCCCCCTGTAATGGAAACTATTGGTTTGGCATTTGGCATTTGGCTATGAGGGGAATCACTAGTGAGGAGGTACACACAGCTTGAGGGCATTCTTCAGGATTTGTACACATCCATTGACTGCCCATGGCCATGCTAATCCCTATGCCCTAATGCCCATGTGCGCCCGCTGCCTACACTCCACCCACATCATATCCTGCTGGGATCTCTTGGAGCTAGCTCTATCATGCAATAATATCAGACTGTGTGATTTCAAGTACTACAAGGGTTGCCATAAAGCAGTCTCAGGAGATTTAATGGCTGCTGTAAATGCTCTACTGCATAATAAAAATGGTTTAAGCTACTGGGCCTTCAGCCACTTCATTTATGTTCAAGTGGCACTGAACATGTTGTTCCTTGCAATGGAGTCATGTATTAAACACAAGCAGTGAGTAAGACAACAGTTGTTGCATGTGTATGTGTGTAAGATAGGCATTGCAATATATGTCAATCAGGCCCAGTGCTTCTGCGGTAGCTAAGTAGACATTTCCCTTAGACGGGTCTGCGTAGGGCGTGGATGACGGTGTTGACCCATCTCCCTTTGAATGAGAATGACTTCTCAAATTATCCAATTGACTGTAGTGGTATGTTGGCTCCCCACTGAACGATTCTTGCCTTAGACGGTGTCAATTCTTGTGTGTTTCCTATAAGTCTGAGCTCTTGTTCCCCCATTATGTTTACGGTTGCCCCAGTATCAACGTGGAATGTGTGCATGACCGTGTCCATCATTACTCGCTCTTTGGGTGCCTTGCTGCCTTCGTGTGACCCCTTAATGAGGTTCAGAAACTCATTTAGGAATTCTGGGTCTAGTCCATATGAGAAATCGTCCAAGTTGGTGTACTGGTCTCCCGGGTAGCCCTGTGTGTCCGCGTAGTAGTCTGGTTGGAATAGTGCCTCGTTCACAGTGCTTTGCCGTTTTCTCCACCTTGTTCCATTGACCTTATCATTCTCCTCGGTGGTTGCGCATAGGATTAGTTGTACATATGTGGTTGCAGGGGGAGCGCCCTCTTTGCACGTCCGCTCCTCCTGCAGCAGGATCAGCATTGTCTGTCTCCGCTCTGGGAATGGTTGCCTTGGTCGGTACGGCATTCTCCAGCTGGGCTGTGTCGACTGCGGATGGCGTGTTGGTGGGAACTGTCTCCCTTTCCGGCACACTGTCTGTTCCCTTCTCTCCTGCTCCTGGATCACTGCTGCATCATTGCCAGGAATGGTCCTGCATGTTGGAAGGGTTGGACACAGTGGTAACACGACCTCTGGAGTCAGGGGCCTGGTCACAGCTGGGCAGATCCCTCTCTCTGAGATCTTCTTGGTGGGGTCTGGTGGCCTACGGTGTTCCTCTCCCCTTCTCTGCCACTGGTGAAGGCTACTAGTGTCTCTTCTCTATCCATTCTCTTTTTTGGCATCTCAATGGCAAAGGGTGAATATCCACTCCCTCGCGCACTCTCGCCATCTCTATCACCTCGTCAATCGATAGGGGTTTCTTCAAGAGTTGTTTCCAGAGTATGGATGACAGACATCCCTCTATCACAGAAAGCCATATTGCCTCATTGTCTGAGAAGGCAGAGAACTGACAGTGAACAAGTTTCTGGTGGAGCCACGTAATTAACTCCTCTATCGTTTCGTGGGAGGCCTTATGGCATTGGTTGAAGACATACCGTTCATAGTCCCAGTTTGGTTGTATTACAAGTTTCCTTTCCAGTGCAGCCATGAGTGTTTCATAGGTGTCCCAGTCTTCGAGCAGGGCGGTCTTGTTGATGCCCTTTATCTCAGTCCCAGCCAGATTCGTGAAGATGTATCTCAATACTGGAGACGTTTGCTCCCCTGCTGCCTTGATGAAACTGGCAAAGTCTTCGACCTATATTGTCCATCTGGGCCTTCTGTCTGCTTATGGTTGGAGGCTGAATGGTGTAGGTTTCCTTAGGTAGGCTGCGCTCCCTGCGGTGCATAGGGGTACATCATGCCCATCTGCCTGGTCCACCATGCTCCCAGATGTTCAGGCGCGTAGGCTGGGTGCCTTCAGGCTATTTTCCCTTGTGGACCTGGTTGAGATTGGGGTGCTCGACCACTGGCCATGTGTTTTTCCGTTGGGGCATGGACTGGGTTGTGTTGTTCTCCAGCGGTATGATGCTGTGCAGTTGCTGGGTTGCTAGGGTTGTCCCTCGCAGTGTTACGTGGGAGCTGACTGTCCTCCCTTTTATTCTATTTTATTTATTTATTTTAGATTTTTTTTCCACATGCTTTCGGTGCTGGTGGAGCGCTGTCCCTCAGTCACCAGTAGTGGGGGTGACAGTTCTGCATGCGTTCGTCCCCCCATCCAAATGTATTTTCCTTTGATGAAGCAGCGTGCTAACAACTGTGCCAATGTTCCTGCTGCAGTGTTTTCTTTCTTCCCTGGTCCTGTGGTGGGCGGGGCTTACCACTAAAATGCTAATGGTGCCGGCTTTTCTCTCCTGCTGCCCTGCTCTCTGCTCACAGGCTTGTCGCTCAGTATGCTAACAGTGCCGGCTTTTCCTTCGGATAGTGTCTGCCTGGGTGCAGTAAGGAAGGTTGGCTGGGAGCCTTGAGGATGGCCCTGTGGGCCAAAGTACACCAGATGGCAGTAGAGTGCGTGCAGTTTGCACGGGAAGGATGGCGTCATGCCGCGTAGAACGAAACAAGGAGTTCCCTCATTTTATCCTCGTTGTCAGTTGTTGAAAGGAAATGTCCCTCAAGCGGGACGGAAGGAGGACAGGACACGTCTGATTGTTTCAACATTTATCCTCTAACTAACTCTTCTACTTCCCTCAGTGGGCTCTTCCTCTTCCCGTCTCAATTCCTTAATCCCTTGTGCTCCTGTCCTCCTCCCTCATAACAATGCCCAAGGAAGCACACCATTTTCACACAGTTGCCTTCTTATGACCGGGTGCTTGAAAAATGCCTTGCCCAAGCCAAAAGTGCTGGCTCTGCTATTTTGTGTTTCATCTAGCACTTGCTGAGACAGTTTATGCCATTTCATGTCGCATGAAAATGCTTGAATAAACGAAATGTATTTACATGAAAGGATGAAAGGCTGAGTCGATTCTGTCATGATTGGTATATGTGATATGCAGGCTTAACTGTGCTGCTATATCTTCCCAGATTTGCATCTCTTCAGATGCACCCCATTGATCCCATTGAATAGCCTCTTCTATTTTTACAGCAATCTGAAAATACATACTTCAACCGACTCTCTGTGGTGTGTTCTGCGCACTTCTTATTTATACAATTCATCATTCAGCTGGGAAAACCGCAGCAGCCATTGCTTTCATGTGAAAGGCAGGAGGATCCTCTTTCATACGTGCAATTGCGCAGGTGACCTTTAAGCCTGTATTGGGAAACTGAAGACTTACATACATATTCCATCTAGCTCAGCTTTCTCCATCCTGGGAGAGCCATGGAAGCGTAGGCACTGGAGAGCCTGAGCGCTCTATACTCAGCTGTGTGCATTTCAAAAATAAATAAGCACAAGGCTGCAGGGCCTCCTACCCAGGCTTTGGTGAGGAAACAGCAGGCTAGCAGTTTAAGTAGCAGTAGCCATGCCAGATCTGAAAGGTGGGCGAGCACACCTGCTGCGCCTTGAAACCCATTGCTCCCCTGCTGATGTCCGTTTAGCTTTGTGCACCTTAAGATGGGTCCATCACGTATTGCCAAAGTCAATAGTTATGAGTTTTCTGTAGACATGGGATAGGTATTCGCCAAGCTCTTCCGCAATTCTAATACCTCACCATAAGAAGACAACAACCGGAAATGGTGTGAGTATCAGGGCATATGATTTGTGTGTCTCATGCTTGGCAAATACCTTGCTAATGACTGTTCACAAGCCAGAACGGTTGGCTTTGCCAATGCTAATTGTACCACTACAGTGCATATATGATCATATAATCAATGTTTGTAAAGAACCGGAAGAGCACATGGCACCGCCCCAAAGGGGTTTGAAGTGCCAAGGCATAACAGGGCGGAGAGGTCGAGCCCCCCGCCCATTGCCTCAGTAGTGAGGCAGAGGAAGGAAAAGGAAGTTGAAGTGTGGGCAATGATTACAGTAGATGAGATAAACTTTGGGTGAAGTATTTATTAGTATAAATATAACTTATAAAGTAGTTAAATGGGAAAAGGAGATGTTATGCAATATAATATGGCAACTATACATGGTACCTGCGCCGGGGGTGCGGCCTCTTTGTACGTCCTCTCTTCCTGCAGCAGGATCAGCATTGTCTGTAGGCTGCACGGCAGCAAAGCGCACTTACATGTGGAGGAATGTTGCAGGAGAGAGAGCCTGTGGGGGGCATGCAGTAGAGAGAGTAGCCGGGCGCCTGCCCGGGACGCGCCGCCCTCATCTCAAAAGGCCCTTCCAGTCCGGTGCCTAGAGGAAGCGGGCAGGGGTCTACCAGAATCTCACAAAGGGGGATCCCAGCCGAGAAATTGAAGGAGCTCTGATGAGTGGACATTACTTGGTCGAGCCACCAGCCCCTAGAGAACGTCCAGAGGGGGAGGCGACATCCAGGCAGTCCTGTGTGTCAGGGGGCAGTGAGTGCCGGTGAGCTCCAACAGTGCATCCAAACCCGCCAGCTGCCACTTTGAGACCCCAGGAGCCGCTGCGCGGCGAAGAAGAGATTATAACTAATGGAGCCAAGTGCGAAGGGCAAGGGAGAATAGAGGAAATGCCCTAAAAATTAGAGCAAAGTGTGGTGGCCATTTTGGAAGGGGCAGTGCTGCAGCAACACAAAGGCGCAAGTGGAGGCAGCAACACCCACAGGCTAGGGTGACTAATCGTCCTCGGCACCCATCTTCCTTGTCACCATTTTATTATTATAAAGGACAGAAACATGCCATTGTTGGCCTGGGAAACTCGCAGGCAAAAATAAATAAAATAACAGAAAAGGAGGGATGGAAAGCACAGAGGAATTGGCCGACCTGCCCAGGAGAATCCGGGAAGCCGCAAGGGACAGAGGAGTGGACTGGCTCATAGCGCAGGAAACAGCGAAGGAAGAGAAAGATCAAGAGGCAGTGGAAGTGCAGGAAGATACAGAAGGTGAGGACTTTGTGCGAGACAACCCCCAGAGCATGGGCGGCCAGAGCCCAAGGAGAAGGAGGGCGAGACACTGGGGGAATATTCTGAAGTGCCAGAGAGAATGGACGCAGCATTAAAGAGGAAGAGCATGGAGGAGGAGAATGACCCACCAGAAGGAAAGAGACTGCAAAGAGCCATGAAGGCATTGTGGAAGACGGCAGAAGCTAATGGGGCGACAGAATCACCGGATCAGAAGCAGCAGGTGAATGACAGAGCTAAGAAGCTGCCTGGGGCCTTAACAGCGGCAGCAGACCAGGACGCATTGGGTGAGAGGATTGCAAAGATGGTAGAGATGCATGTAGAAAGAGAGCTGAAAGGTTTGCATGACAGCAGACGGGTTGAGAATCTGAATTTTTGCATGGATAACTATGGGTTGCAGGCTGGGGCAAATGTGGAAGGGAGCAGGAGCGCAGCACTGGGGGAACAAAGCAGGCCCGCAATAGGGGGAAATTATGAAGCCATTGTGGGCGGGGGGACGCAAGCAAGGGGCGCATCAGCACCTAGTCAGTTGCCGCTGGGGATGTGTGCAGCTCTTGATCTGAGCAGGGGGAGCAGGGGACAATGGAGGCAGCCGGTCCTCCGAATTGGGATTTCCTGGGGAAGCATAGGGGCTCGAAAAGAGGGGCAACCAAGGGATAGACTGGCTAGTAGACTTGCTTGCTTCTGTGGTAGAGGTCAGGAGGGGCGCAGGGTGTACACCCATGACCACAAGGGCAGCAGGCCTGGTGTGGCACATAGCACTGGAAGACAAGGAGAAAATATGGAGCAGTTCATCGAGATGTCCATGTTACTCGAGCTGCAACAGGTGGGGTTGGACATAGTGAAGGAGGGATAGCAGGAAGGGATTGAGGAAGGAAAGGAACATCACAAACTGGCTATATGCCTTCAAGAGGTACACCTCCATCATGGTAGATAAGTACCCGGGTGACGCCGCTGCGCTCATCTCTTATGAACCAGCGCATCCACAAGGCACACAAGGAGTATGGGGGGACGCTATGCTCAGATACAATGAGGGCTTCAGGTTGAAGATGCAAATGTTCGCAGCTTGAACTGGGATGACGAGGATGTGTCAGGATACATCCATAAGATGATTTATTTATTTTTTATTGGTCACTTATCAGGCGCTTATACTATTAGCAAAACTGTTTTAAAGTGACAACAGGGTGAGACAGGGGAAGGTAGACCATGAATTACAGCAAGAAAAAATAGTTGCATTAATAGTACAAACAAATATTGAGAATAGAGGGAAGAGGAGACAAGCCTACTATGCCTTGTGAGTGTTCAGACCGTGCAAGTGCAGATGGGCCAGGGGGAGGTATAAGGTGATTTGAGGCTTATGAAGAAGTGCTCAGGGTAAGTGCTGAGAGGAGAAGAACATAAGTGCAGCCATCAATGAGTGGGTGAGCTAAGTGAGTGCATTTGAAGGTGCAGTAGAAAGACAGCGGCTGGGATGAGAGATGTGGGGGGTCAAGGACCTGAGGACACATAAGGGCCTTACACATCAGTCATGCTGCTGTAAGATTAGCAGGGAAGAGAGGAGGAGGTAAAGAGAAAGGACACAGAGGAAGAGGGAGGCTGTTCCACAGAAGGGGGTCAGCCGAGGAAAGTGATCGCTCACCAGCTCTCTGTTTTACAAAGCACTTAACACGCAGGGAGTTGGTGCCAGAGGAAGCGAGGAGTCTAGAAGGCGAGTATTTGGTCAGGAAGCATTGAAGATAGAGTGGTCGCCGCCCCCAGATAACTTTGTGTATGATACAGAAGGATTTGAATTTATTTCATGCTGAGACCGGGAGCCAGTGAAGGCTTTGTAGGGCAGAAGAGATGCAGTCCCAAGGATAAGTCTTGCGTAAGCTGGAGGGGTCGCAGGGTGGAGAAAGGAAAATTAAAGAGGAGACTATTGCAGTAGTCTAGCCTAGAGAGAACCAGAGCACGGGTAACACTGAGTCTCTGGGGGAAGGTGAGGAAGGTTAGAGTCCCTTTGAGAAGGAAGAGCTAAAAGTGGAACTTATTGACAATGTCCCTACAGTGGAGGGGGCAGGGGGGATGGAGGAAGGCCATAGTGCAGAGAAGAAGTATGGTGCAGGGGACCCAATAGGGAGAATCTCTATTTTGCTGGCATTGAGGCATAGGTCATTGGCAGTGCAACAGGCCTGGATGGCAGAGACGCAGCCAGGGATGAAGAAGGGTGCAAGGGCATCAGTTGGAAGTTTGAAGAAAAGTTGTGTATCGTCAGCATAGCACTAGAAGTTGGGGAAGAAGGAGGAAATGAGTCATGCCAGTAGAGAAAAGCATATGTTGAAGAGCCAAAGCAAAAGAATGGAGCCCTGCGAGAGACCACAGGTAGCGGTGAAAGAAGGGGAGGGGAAATGGCCAAGAATAGTTTTGGAGGAATGATCGGTTAGGAAGGAGGTAAGCCAATCCACTGCCTGCTCCGAGATGCCAAGGGTGTCATGGAGCCTTTTTATGAGGATGGAATGATTCACTGTGTCAAATGCAGAAGAGAGATTGTGATGCTGGAAATGCATTGGAAGGACAGGGCATCCATATCCTTGTCCTTTATTGCTTTATCATGTGTGTTCTGTCTTGTTTTCTGTGCAGGAGTTCATGTGGGACTCCTGGCAGTGCAGCTCTTCCTCTTTTTGGTTTGGTGAACAGACCCTTGGGATACCCTTATGGCACCCATGGGTGGGAGTACAACCCTGTACTCCTAGTGTAAGTTTTTGGGCACCTGTGGGTGGCCCACAGAGCAGGATATGGTATGGTGGCAGCTCCATGCTGAATTTGACAGGTGTTCTGAGTATCCTCCATTTTGAAATGCCCAGGCTCTGCATTGGAATCAGTTGATTCCTGATAGGCGACAAGATGGCCCCAGTGGCCTCTTGCTTTCTATTGCATGTTACCTTGTATTTCCCCAAGTCCCAGGAAGCCCTCTGTCCCTTCCCCCTGACTGGCTATTGGGTGGAAGTTCCATATATGGTAGGGTGGAAAAGTCCAGGTCAGACCGGCTGGAGCCCTCCCAATGACTGTATGTTGTGGGTACGCCTGTGGGGTGGGACCTGGGTGAATGTAGTGCGTGACGAATATGCATTTCATGTTGTGGGTGTCTAATATCTGGTGTTTGACACAATGACTGAGACAGCATTGCCCGGAACTGGTATGAATGTGAAGTGCTGAATGGCTGAGTGCTTGTCTGAATTCGCATTCCGTGTTGTGAGTGTCTGGATGGAGAAAAATGGCCTTAATGCACTCTGAGCCTGATTGGTTGCCTGACTGCCTGAATGCCCTTCTGGTTGCCTGAGTGTGACCCAGCAGAGTGAATGGTAGATCAACAGTATATCTGGGGGCCTCTCATTGATGGAAATCATTCCGAAGCTGAAGTTGATACTTGATGCTTAACCTTCAAGCCCACTGGAAGAAGAATAATTGCTGCTGCTGTCATTTGCCAATCTGAAAGCTGCTCTGCCTTCAAGGAACTGCTCCAAGAGAGGACCTGGCTAGGAGACCTCGTCCTGTGCTACGAGGGACCATCGTGCACCAGCTGATCTATGCTAAAGCTCCCTGGATGTCAGACCCTCGAAAGGCTGCCTACCGGAGATGGGGACCTGCGGCGGAATCATGAAGAGAAGCACCCAGACATTGAAGACCATCACTGTCGACGTCGCCGACCGGAGCCGCAGTGGTCCTTTGCTTAAGAACATTGAAACAAGGGCTCCCTTGCTCATCCTCGTCGACTGCTTTCGTCCTGTTGGAGAAAGTCAAGACCGCCGATGACAGAGGAGAATATGATAGGTTATGATATGATAGGTTATTTATAACGCGCTTAATACCCAGAGGTTTCTAAGCGCGGACCCAGGGATCGAACCTGTGTTGCTCCGTGTCGTCTTGTTTCCAAGTCGAGCACGCTGCCGCTGAGCTATCCTCCTGGGACACCAGTGGGTGTCCCACCACCAAAGACCACAGAGACTCTGACGACTCAACGCCCTTGCTGGGCCAAAGTTCTTAATTACATCTCTGCGGCAACGAACACTTGTCGTCAAGGTGCACTGCACACCTCAGATTGCAGGACATTTTTGACCGATCGCCAACGAGCACAGCATGAACTGAAGCTGCTGTCGTAATGACAGTGTTCACCCTTTTTCTTCACCGACTCTCGACAACACGTGGCTCCTGCCTGAAAGGGGTGCACTTAAGAAGGGCCTGTCGATGACTCACTGAAGAACTGCATGAAACCAGGTACTTTGGGGTCGTGGAACCTTTTAGAAAGGACTTTAGACTATATTAAGCATAATTGGACTGGGCTTGTCAAATAGGCTTTATTTACAGGTTGCCCAGGTGGGAGGATCCTCGTACAGAGCTGTCTCTTCTTAGACGGGGGACTGTTCTGCCATTGCTTGATTTATCTTGCATTCTTTCTGTGGGCTATCGTTGATTCATCTAACAATCTGATTCATATGCCATTGTGAGGCTGTTAGCCGTGGACGCATTTTAAAGGAATCGATAGTTAAACGTGGTAGCACAGAAACCTGTATATTTTTGCCATTATAGTATTGCCAGAGTACGAAGTGTGTTATTATGATTGTGTATGTAACATGAACCCTATTTATATAAAGGCTATGTTATCACTAACATAGTGTGTGGACATTCCATTGTGGGTGCTTGGGTTCTACATTGTACTTAAGAACCAGCATGCATCACCTCCTGAGAGCTTAAGTCTTGATTGCTTGACCTTAGCTACCGCATAGAGAATCTTGGCTGGGGTGCTCTGTGCCTCTTCTCTGCCATATAGAGAGCAGTATTACAGACCCCACCCCCCTGGTGCTTTACAGAGATCTCAAAGTATGAGGACAGCAGGGGACTTAGAGTCAAGAGATGTGAGCAATTCTTCACAGGTGTTCAGAAGAGCAGTTTCTGTGCCTCTGGATGCTTGGAATCCAGACTGGTGTTCAAGTAGACAGCCAACAAGTTCGATATGGGAGTTGAGTTGCAGGAGGGCCAGCTTCTCAAGCAGTTTTCCAGGGGAGGGGGGTGGAAATGGGGCGGTAGTTGGATGGGCAGAAAAGGTCTGCAGAGGGTTTTTTAAGGAGGGGGCACACAAGGGAGTGCTTGAGAGAAGATGGAAAAGAACCAGCAAGAAAAGGAATGGTTGCAGAGATCAGCCAGAGCAGGGGCAAGAGAGGCAATATTTTCCTTGATAGTTCTGGAGGAGCAAAGGGCAACTTGTTTGGAGGAGACTTTCATTGAATT
The DNA here is from genome assembly GCF_040938575.1 of Ambystoma mexicanum. Taxonomy (NCBI): domain Eukaryota; kingdom Metazoa; phylum Chordata; class Amphibia; order Caudata; family Ambystomatidae; genus Ambystoma; species Ambystoma mexicanum. Next base: position 720,780,249 of record NC_090924.1, on the reverse strand, counting down.
GACAACTTTGGTGACTTCTTCAGGGGAGACAGGAGTGAAGGAGGGGAAGGAAGAAGGAGGAGGGTGAATGGTATGAGGGGCCAGAGGGGGAGGGTTGGGTTGGGAGAGTTTGTGACAAGGCTGTTAAGTATCACCTAGGATTTGGAAGTGAAGTGAGAGGTGAGTGCATTGCAGAGGGCCTCGGAAGCAGCAAGGACAATGGATGCTGCAGATGGATTTTCAAGTTACCTGTAGATTTTGAAGAGTTCAGCTGTGTTGTTGGATGCATTTGACACTTGTGCCTGAATGGGGGCACTTTTTGGCATGGATGGAGAGTCTGTAGTGTCTCTGTATCAGGCAGCAGGCCTGTTTGTCAGAGGGTGAGCCTGAAGTGTGCCACTTCTGTTCAGCAGCCCCACAATTACATTTGTAGTCTGCAAGATCGAAATTGTACCAGGTGTTAGGCTTGGAGGCAGGTTTCAGGCGGACCCCCATGACTGGGGCAAGAATGTCAAGGGTGTTGGTCATGGACAGATAGAGGTTGCTGAGAGCAGAATCTGCAGAAACGTCTGTGCTGGGTGGGCAAGAGGAAATGAAGGTGGGAGAGAAGGACGGATATTCATGAACGAGGTTGGCATAGCTTTATGAGGAGTTTTCACAAGGCCATAGGGAGCCAAATGGGAGGTGAGGAGAGAGTGGTCAGACCAGGAGAGAGGGGTGACCAGGGGAGAAGAGAGAGTGAGGTTGGAGTGGATGATGGCAGAGGGAAGAATGGAGAGGGATATGAGGGAGCAGAGGTCAGTGGGTGGTTGCTGTGCAAGGGGAGTCTAGGTGGATGTTGAAGTCACCTAGTAGTAGCAGGTTGGAGGTGGTAGAGAGTAGGGATGAACAGAAGTCTGCCCTCTTAGATAGGAAAAAAGAAGAAGGGCCATAAGGGTGATAGATGGTAGCAATGGTCAAGGTGGAGGATGGAGACATGACCAATTTGCACACTAGGTTCTCAAAGGACGAATACTGCTGAGTGGGTAGGATGGTAGAACAATTCCACTCTGGGAAGATTAGAGCAACTCCACTTTTATGGAGAATTCTCATAAATATGTTAATTTCCCTTACCTTTTGAGACCCCCAGCAACTTCGTTGGATTTCTAGGACTTTAATTTTTACCTGGAATGAGTATGAGCCTTTTGTCCCACTCGTTCATGTATTTTGATGTGTGTTTTACTTTTGTGTTCTTTGGATATGGAGTTTTAGACAACTCCATAGGCATCATCTTTTTCTTGTGTCCCACAGCACCCGCAGTGCAGCGACACAGGAATGTCTTTCAGACTTCCCAAGGTTTAAATGCCTTCTCTGGGACTGACTACTGTCTCCCAGTCAATTTAAAGTTAAATTGACTTTGCTAGTCTTTTTAAATTGCTAGACACAGCACACACTCCCTTACAGCAGAGTGTCGGAGGGAATACCTAGTATTCCCTATGCCTAGAAATCTCATGTAGCCCTCAAAAGCTACCCTTTCCTCTCAGAATGGCTGGTGGCAGTGGTATTACCATGATTTTCCTGACCGCGACCCGTTTAAACGCTCTGGTAGCTGAAATCCACCAGAGCTTTTTTTTTGTAGAGGGCCCCCTCTGTGAAAACAGGTCCTGATCGACTTTTTTCGCCATTTCTTTTGGAAAGGTCCTTCTAGAGTTTGTCTCTGAGCGCCAAACCAGGTTTGGTCCCTTTGTTCATTTGCATTTGGCACCTGAGAGTCTGGGGTAGACAGGATGTGAGGGAGATGCCCGAAACTCCCTGTGGTTAGTCTCCTAGGAGACCTGAATGCACTCTAGTGTGATTGGCTGGCTGACTGTCCGGCAAGGACAGCCACCCTGCTGGCTGAGTGACAGCTAGGCTGGAATTAATGTGAGAAAACTGTTTAAAAGCAGGTCTCTGGAACTTGGAAGGCAGAGTCGACCACTGGAACAAAAGAACCAAAGGCAAGCTGAAGGAAGATGACTGCTGCAACTCCTGGACCATTGGTTTGCCCGGTGAAGCCCTGCTGCAGGTCCGAATAGCCTGAAACTCCATCGACAGAGAAGCCCCTTCAAAGTAGACTTCTTCCCTTGAGCTGGTGGGAACAACCAACTCGCAAGCCACCTGGAAACCATCTCCATACTGGGCGAATTGTCTTCAGAGTGCTGTTGAAAACCGGATAGCCAGTGAGAAGGATACCAGTTTGTGGACTTTAAGGCACTCACACCTTACACCAATGTTTTGCCAAGCTTGTGGATCCTTCCTGTGCAGTGCAGGAACCTCCCAATGTCCACCCTCTTGTCCCCACGACTGAGGCCCAGGAACAGCAAGATCTGCAGGAACTGCCAGGAACATTTGCCTCAGCTACAGCTTTTCTTCATACAAAGGTACTGTGCAAATGCGGTTGAGAAATCCTCTGTGCCACGTTGAAAGTTTGTGAAACTTTCCCAACTTTGGAGTCTTGTTCACTCCTAATCCGACATATAACTCTTTTTCGTGCAAACTCTGCCATCAGAGACGCTGGGGCCAGCATTACTGTAGTGGATGAATCTTTTTTCAATGTTGAGGATGTTTCTAAGGCACCCAAATACCTCACTAAGCTTGCTAGAGGCCCTGTCCAAATGCTGCTACAGTTACCAGCTCTCATCCAGTGAAATGACATGACTGACAAGATACCTGTTAATGTGCAGAGTGAAGTACCTGGGAGAGTCCTGTTGGGGAATGACTTAAAAACTCCTGGAGTTGTATCAAGCACCCGCAGGCCTCCCAGCAAAAGGAAACAGGAACAGACTAGGAAGGCCAGAGAGAGCACCTTCAAAAGCTCTCTAGGGGAAATTATAGAGGAAACTATAACCCCCAGTCCACAGGATTTACTGAATGCCATTTCCAAGAAAAAGAAGGAAAAGGGTAACCCTAAAACCTCAAGGAGGAAGCCAGCCAGCACTCCTGTGCTACCTACAAGGACATCCCCGAGAGGACTGTCCAAAGTCACACCTGTGACTCCTCTTCCAGCTGAAGCTGAGTGTGAGGGACAACCAGGACTGGTTGATCAGCTGCTGCAGATTCATATCTGAAAGAAGACATTCCCCCTGTTGGAGATCTGAATCCTAAAGACCACCCTGAGCTGCAGTCTTTACTGGAAGAAGGTGGCCCTTGTAGGGAAGACTTCAGCAGAGGTCAAAGAGAGTGTCCTACTCTTGAAGGCCTTTGTCAACAGGCAGCTTCCCAGCTGGAAGGGCAATAGCCAGGGAAGCATAGGTTATACTGGGAAGATGGCCTCTTTTACAGTGAACCAACTGAGTCTATCCCAGGGAACTACAGGAGACTTGTAGTGCCTCTAGAGACTAGACATCAGTTCCTATACTTAGCCCACAAGATTCCTTTGACTGGTCACTTGAGTTTCAAGAAGACTAAGGAAAGGCTTTCACATTATTTCTACTGGGCTAAATTGGGGTCTGATGTAAATACATTCTGTAGGAGCTGTCACACTTGTCAGACATCTGGTAAGAGTGTAGCCAAGAATGCAGCACCCTTGGTGCCTCCCCCAGTGGTGGGAGACCCTTTTGAGAGGATAATAATCAACATTGTTGGTCCCTCAGACCCTCCAACCTCTTCAGGCAACAGGTTTATCCTGGTTGTAGTAGACCATACTACTAGATACCCTGAAGCAATACCCAGGAGGACTGTTACAGCTCAGGCTGTTGCTAAGGCCCTGCTTGGTATAAGGAAGTCATCTCTGACAGGGGATCCAATTTGATGTCCCACTACATGCAGGCCATGTGGAAAAACTGTGGAGTGACTTAAAAGTTCTCAACTGCCTACCATCCACAAACTAATGGATTGATAGAGAGGTTTAACCATACTATGAAGAGCATGATAGGTGCTTTAGAGGAACCCCTTAGTAGAAAGTGGGACCTTCTACTGCATGCCTTCTGTTTGCCTATAGAGAAGTCCCTCAGGAGGGAGTTGGATTTAGTCCCTTTGAGCTTCTCTATGGCCATCCAGTTAGAGGTCCCTTGGCCCTAATTAAGGAGGGGTTGGAGAGTGCTCCTTCCCGAAGCCAGTGAGATTCACTGACTATGTGATAGGTCTCCGGAGGAGAATGTCACACATGATGGCAGAAGCATCAGATAACTTAAAAGCTATACAGGCTCTGGTGAAGCATTGGCATGGCCAGAAGGCCAAAATGGTTGAGTTTACTCAAGACCAGCAAGTTTTAGTTTTGGTACCTACAAGGCAGAGGGCCTTACAGGACAAATTAATATTACCCTTCAAGGTGGAAGGAAAACATAGAGAGGTCAACTATCTGGTGGATTTAGGCAATCCTAAGGAGGCTCCCAGAGTCTTTCACACCAACCGTCTAAAAGCATATGTCTCAAGACCCTAAGTCAGAGCTTTGCTTCTAGCTTCTGCTCAAGAGGAGGAGGAGAGTGAACCGCTACCTGACCGACTCAGAGGACAGCCTTTGGATGAGAAGATAGAAGGAGTCAATCTCTCTTCTAATCGGACACTGGAACAACAAGAGGAGTGCATGTTTCTGTTAAATCAGTTTGCCTCCCTGTTTTCACTATCAACAGGCTTGACCCATTGGGACCAGCATGATATTCTCACTGGTGGCTGTTTACCTGTTAAAAGCATAGGTTACAGGATGACAGATCATATAAGAACCCACATAAAGGAGGAGGTCAACAGGATGCTTGATCTTGGGGTAATAGAGCCATCTGCCAGTCCATTGTCTAGACCAGTGCTATTAGTGCCAAAGGCAAGATCCCAAGAGTTGACATTCTATGTGGACTATAGAGCTCGTAATACAGTCACAAAGACTGATACCCATCCTTTACCAAGGACAGATGGACTGATGGACAAACTTGGTTCAGCCAAGTACCTAAGTACATTTGATCTCACGTCAGGCTATTGGTAAAAAGCCCTGACAAAATATGCCAAGGAGAAAACTGCATTGTCTACCCCAGAAGGCCTCTACGTGTTTAGCGTCATGCCTCTTGGACTAAAGAATGTACCTTCAACATTCCAAAGGATGGTTAATCAAGTTCTGAACTGGATGGAGGACTTAAGAATGGAATACTTGGATGACATTGCAGTGTTCTACTTGGAAAGAACATGTTGACCACCTAGGATATGTTTTGCAGGCTCTTGAGCAGGTGTATATGACCATAAAGGCAATTAAGTGTCAAATTGGTCAGTGTAAAAGTGGTCTACCTTGGACATGAGGCAGGAAGAGGTGCAATCAGGCCATTGCCTAGCAAGGTAGAAGCTCTGCAATACTGGGCCACCCCTAACACTCAAACCCAAGTGTGAGTCTTCCTAGACCTCACTGGTTACTATAGGAACTTCATAGAGAATGTCGTCTCCTCACCCAAATTTCCCAATTAGGTCAGGTGGAATGAGGAGTGCACTCAAGCATTTGAAGAACTTAAAAAAGCCCTTTGTCAAGCTCCAGTTTTAAGAGCTCCTGACTACAACCAAACCTTCATTGTGCAAACAGATGCTTCCAATACAGGTATAGGTGCTATTCTGAGTCAGCTGGATGAGAAAGCCCATTTGCTTCATCAGAAGGAAGCTGAAGGAACCAGAAACAAGGTGGGCAACCATTGAAAGAGGATGTTTTGCTATTGTGTGGTCACTGAAGAAGTCTAGACCATACTTGTATGGATCTACTTTTGTGATTCAGACTGACCACCAACCCTTGACATGGTTGATGCAAATGAAAGGGTAAACTCCAAAACCATTGAGATGGTCAATCAGTCTGCAAGGGTTTGATTTCACCATTGAACACAGGTCAGGGTGTCACTACCAAAATGCTGATGGTCTCTCCAGGATGTATGACCGACTGGAGTAAGGAGATTCATCCAGGAGTGGATTAAATCCTCCTGTCCCTTAGTCTGGGGGGGGGACGAGTGTTAGGGAGAATTCTCACAAATGGGCCAATTTTCTTTACCATTTGTTTGTTTGTTTGTTTGTTTATTTATTTGGTAATGCGCTCCGAACCCTTAGGTAACTGGGCGCAGCAGAGACAAGTATACTTAAGGCTCAGTTACAACAGATACAATGAGTACAACATGGACATCGATCTAAGTTACCAAATGCGGGTTACAGTGATGCAGTGGTACTATAGGTCACAAAGCACAGTCGCATAGTGATGACTTGCTTACAGTAGATACAGTAATTACAGTAACGCCATAGGCCAGAGTTACCGCCTTACAGTTACAGTGAAACAGTGGTACTAAAGGTTAATTAGCAATTTACAAAAAGACAGAGATAGGGTATCCGTGAACCGGGGAGAGGTCAGGGCCGGAATAGAGTCAGGTGTTAGTGGTAATTTATTCGTAGCCAGTTTAGCATGTTACGTCTGGATTTTAGGCATAGTTGTTCAGTTCTCAGAGCTGGAGGGACTGGATTCCAAGATGTGGCCGCTTTGACCGGGAAGCTGGAGCCGCCTGCTTTGGTTCGTTTGAATCTAGGGATCTCTAGAAGGTGGGCATTTGCTGATATAATTGACCATGTTGAAGTTCTCCTATGTATTCTTTCTGTAAGATATGAGGGTGCTATGTTATTCAGGCACTTGGAGGTAAGTGATACTGTTTTAAGAAGAAATCTGTTGTTTATTTTTAGCCAATGGGAGTCTCTTCTGAATTTGGAGATGTGCTCTCTGTTGGGAATGTTCAGGCGTGCTCTTAGAGCGTTATTTTGTAGCCTTTGAATTTTATCTAGGTTGTATTTATTGGCAGTGCATTAGCAAGAGTGATGCAGCTGGTTTCGGAGAGAAATGGTCTACAGGCTCTGATAAGTTTACAGGTATAGACAGTCGAGGATGCTAGGGAGTTGACTTGTTTCTTGAGTGTTAAGGTGGAGTCAAGGTAGAAACCTAACATTTTTACTACGGACATCACCTTAATTGTGTTACCATCAATGTTGAAAGAGGTGTAGCTGGAGCTGAGTTTATTTAGGTTCGCCTCTGAGCCCAGGATAAGTATCTCGGTTTTATCGTTGTTCAGGCAGAGGCCATGGGATGCCATCAAAGCCTGAATGAGGAGGTATATCTTGTTTACCAAGGCTGTATCCTTGACAAAATTGCCTGAAAGAGGAATGAGGATCTGGGTGTTATCTGCATCATTTGTGTAGGTGACACCCAATCTGTCCAATTTGTCGAAGAGGGGATTGGTAAAGGTGTTATACATAGTAGGTGAGACACAGGATCCCTGTGGCACACCGCAGAAAATTTGGATTGGGTCTGCAGAGGCTGAGAGGGAGAATACTCTCATCATGTGGATTGCTAGAAAGGACTGGACCCAGGTTATAGCATCACTTGAGAAAAGCTGTTTTCCCATTGTCCTTCAGCTCATCAATTTGGGTCTTGAGGTCTATTAATGCCGTTTCCGTGCCGTGTTGAGGAAGAAAGCCGGACTGGCGGGATCCTAGTAAGTGGTTTACTTCACGGTAATCCTGAATTTGAAGGTAGGCTACTCTATCAATTGTTTTGAGGAAGAAGGAGTCTGTGGTAATGGGTCTGTAATTCATCGGGATAGAGGGGTCTAGGGTTTGCTTTTTCAGCAGTCGGAGAACCCATGATTCTTTCAGGTTATTTGGCACCTTTTTTGTCTTGAAGGAGGCGTTAATAAGCTTGGAAATGAAAGGGGCTATGTCTCTAGCTGCTTCGTTTATAATTTGTGCCAGGCAGTTGTCTCCCTGGCAATTCGATGACTTCAAGGAGAGTATAATTTTCCCAGTCTTTAGATTTTTGTGAATCTAAAAGGTGTGGAAATTCTGTCAGTTGTGGAAGGAGAGGTGGGTTGCGGCTCAGTCGGGAGCAATGAAGCCTTTTTATTGGCTATTTTAAGTTGGAGGGATGCGATTTTATTTGACAAGGCATTTTAGATGCACCATTGATTGTTTTTAGGGACATTGGGCCTCATTCCGAATACAGCGGTAGGGGGTTAACGGCATCAGTAAGGATGCCTGTGCTGTTAACCCCCTACCACCGCATTCTGAGATCCCTTAGCGGGTCCGACCAGGGCCGGCTGGTTTCACCAGCCGTCCTTAGCGGGACCCGCTAAGGAACCAGGGACCAGGGACCAGGGAGTTAATGACGGGGAATGGTTTTCAGAATGGGGACTTACCAGGTCCTCGAAGGTTGGAATGAACCGGTAAGTCCCCATTCCGACTACTCGGACCCGGACACGGGTTTGGAGGCAGCCATGGTGCCTTGTTCACTCCTAATCCAACATATAACTCTTTTTTGTGGAAACTACTTCTAAGAACATTGGCAAAGACTTAACCGTTTACTACCAGAACTGTGCTATCCTATCCAAGACACTGATCCATTGACTTTGGCCCAGGCCTATTGAATTGAATTGCCTCTTGTAGTGACTGAAACTATTTGCTCTGCCTGAAAACGTATTTGTGTTTAATTCTTATAACCTTTGTCTTTTTACCCCTTTTATTGAAAGTTACTAAAGTGCCATTTTGCTCCCACTTCAGGGGAGCCTAACTTGTTCAGAAACATATTGTTTTGGTACTGGACTGTATTTTAGTGTGATATGGAGCTGCATATTACTAGTGGAATGTTTTCAAACTAAATGTGTAAATCAATTAATATTGATTTACCAAGATACCTTGAGTAAGTGTTTGTTTGAACCACTGTGATTGCAAGTCCTTTGTGTAACACCTTGTACTGCTCATATCCCTCTTGAGATAATCCTGGCTGCTCAGCTCTGCTACCACAAAACTCTGTAGTACAGACTTATACCAAAGGTGAGATTGTGCTTACACCTGTAGTCTTAATTGTGTATAGTGTTCCCAAAGGGTACTGCATGTAATTCTGCCTAACACTGGTGGCAAGTGGTGAGGATAGAGTATAGTTGTTACATGTGCATGACCCGCGCATCGAGCGCTTTCCAAGGAAATCGCCATCCATCCACCCCAGAGGCATGGAAATAATGCCTCATATGTTTCCTGAAGATGAAAGCCGCCGCCGTGAGAATTGTGTGAGAAAAGCACATAAATTCGAATTTGCCACCATTAAGAACCACAAGGGTTCTTACCATCTAAAGGTGGCCGTCGCCATCCATCTCTAAAGACAGCCCCTCAACCCTTCTGCCGGCACACAACCCGCCCTACCAGCTGATTGGCCCGGCCGGGGCCTTATCAGCCTGTCGGGAGCCACCAGGAGGCAAAGCCGGCCCGACAACAAAGGCACGACAAGGAAGGCATATTGCCTGTCCAAGCCTGTCCTTGCCAGTTCTTGCCTCTTGCCAGGAATGCTGCATCCCAGCGGTTTGGGCCTCATTGCACAGTCGCTGCCCCTTTAAGGTACAAAGTGTTAATCTTGATGCTGCTGCCACTCGCATTGTGATCATCTTATATACACCTGCTCACTATTGGCGGCCGTTCTGTAATAAGGTTAACTGATCAATGTCTGATTACTGATTACGTCCTTTACCACCATTGTGACCATCTCCAGCTAAACCATCTCCTCACCCCACTAAAGTCTCGAACTCAACATCCTAATGGCGCTGAACCACACGCCAGCATAACGTTCCGTAATACTCAACCTGCTACACTGCTTAGCCTCTGTCTGGCAATATAAGTTTTAGAAACGAATCGTTTACACTCTTGTTTGGCCTCTCCAATCTAAAGGTGTACCTGAACTTGATAAACTACTGCCGTACCGCACCCTCCGATTGCATTACTTATCCACTGCTTGGCATTAGCCAGCCCTAATCGTGTATTTACACCTAAAATTAGGCGAACTACTGCTTGGCGCTATGTGTGTCCTGAACTAGGTGTCCAGCCTCTGACTGCAACCACTTCTGTCTATATGTTTCCTTCGAATCGGTGAAGTATTGTCATATTTGTACCTCTGGTGCACTGCCTAGTCCAGCACCTTGCAGCCTCAAAGGCATAATTCAATTCTAGATTAACCACCTTTTGGATATATGATACGTATTCTGTTCAGTGCTGCCCTACAGCGCCACCCTATCTGATGTATCTAACTTGCATTTTTGGTCAGTGTTGCCTTATAGCACCACCTTGTCTGATGTATTTAACTTGCATTTTGGTCAGTGCTGCCTTATTGCGCCTCCTTGTCTGATGTATTTAACTTGCATTTTGGTCAGTGATGCCTTATAGCGCCACCTTGTCTGATGTATCTAACTTGTATTTTTGGTCAGTGCTGCCTTATAGCACCACCTTGTCTGATGTATTTAACTTGCATTTTGGTCAGTGCTGCCTTATAGCGCCACCCTGTCTGATGTATTTAACTTGCATTCTGGTCAGGGCTGCCTTATATCACCACCTTGTCTGATGTATTTAACTTGCATTTTGGTCAGTGCCGCATCATAGCATAAATGTAACTCTTGTACCTAGAACCTCACATCCAACTACTCCTGACCACACTAGCAAAGTTGATCTAGATGGCCCATACAACCATCAATCTACTCTTAACCCTATATAACTTGCTTTTACCATCCTACCCCGGTCGATATTAGCACAGCCGCTTCATGACCATACCTATGTTAGGTATCTCAGGAACTTGCCAGTGCCTACCCAGCCTTATGGTTTATAGCGCACCCTGGAACCAGTGGCCCAGCAGCCCCTTGGCTCACCTAGAACCGCCCACTACCATCAGGATGCCCTGTCAGAGCCTACTCAAACTCCTTTAAGGTACTCTCCCCAAGACAGCTTGGTCAACGCTTTGCATGGTCTTTGCCCTCCTACTAGCACTACAGTCCAATAGTCTGCCTATAAAAACTAGTGACATGTTGCTCGCCCATACTGCTCCTCTTAGCACTCCCCACTGCCTTACATCTCTAGACACACAAAAGCCCAAAACAAGGCAATACCAAGAATATCCATCCACACAGTTACCATGTAGCACGACTGACAGAAACCTAAGATTGCGTGCCTGTCTTTCCAAATTGTTCGAGCCACCGGCGAAAAAAATTGAACAATTAAACCTTCTAAAAAAATGCCTATCCCAGAAAGTAACCAAGGAGCATATCTTGAGCCCCTCTAACTACCATAGACCTACTTTGAGCCATACTAGACAAAAAACTCAAGTTAGTCCTAGCACTGCCCTTACACCAGTTAGCCACCAACCTAGCCTCAGGGGTGCCCTTATAAATGCTAGGTCTCTAGTTGCCCATGCAACTGAAATTTCTGATATCCTATTAATAGACAACTTAGACTTCCTGGCCATTTCAGAATCCTGGCTGCATGATGCAGCAGGCCCTGCCATATCGCTGGCAGTGCCAGAAAAATATACTGTCCTACGAGCAGATAAACACACCTCCCGAGGTGGGGGTATAGCAATTATAGCCAAGACTAACTTAGACTTGAGAATTGTGACAGTACCTACCATGAAATCCTGCGAATGCCTGTCGGTCAAAGTCGCCACGGCCAATTCACAAACCCTAAACATTTTCCTGATCTATAGACCACCTGGCCCCATTGGAACCTTCTCGGAAGACATCTCTACCGCCCTGTCTAACAACCTGAAAAATACTACCCAAACACTAGTGTTAGGTGATTTCAATCTAGGTTATAATGACACTAAGGACCCCCACTCCACTGCCATTGCTATGACTCTGCAAGAGCTTGGCTTCTCCCAAAAAGTCAACTCACCTACGCATAACAAAGGTCGAATCCTCGATTGGATTGCAGAATATAACTGTGAGGTAAATATCACAGCTATCGTTCCGCAAATCTGGACTGACCATCATCTCCTAATATTCTCACTAGCCTCCAACCTAGCTAAAGCCCAGCCATCGATTACTCCACCGTCACTCACGAGGAATAAAAAACTCATGACAGTCGAAAAACTACTGCCACTTATCTTACCTAAACTTAACTCTATACCAGACAATAGTGACCCTAACGCTCTAGTCATACGGTACAACAAAGTCATGAATTCAGCCCTTGATAATATCGCACTGCTGAAACTAAGGAACAGTAAACCAAAAAAACCTCTCAACTCTTGGTTTACCGCTCATTTAAAAAACTTGAGACTACTCAAACGAAAACTGGAAACTGCGTGGAGACGCTCCCCAACAGTAGAAAACAAATTAAACCTCACCAAAGTCTCATCTCAATACAAGAAAGACATCCTCTCAGCCAAACAGGATACCTACAATAATAGAATATCCCAATCCAAGTCCAATGTTAAAGAACTGTTCATTATCCTGAAAGAACTGGAAACACCCATTGTCCCACAAGAAAACTGTATTAAAGACAAAAAGTGGTGTTCCAGTATCCACCATGCGCTAACTAACAAAGTAGCCAACCTACAAACTAAAATTGCCCATAAGAAAGCTTCTCTAGTACCTCAAACATCTCAGAGCATAGCCCCCCTACCTCATCGCAAACAAGAAACTCGGTTCAGTTCCTCAAAAGTCTCGACCATCGAGGTGGAGAAGGTCATACTGGGACTTAAACCATCCAATTGCAAAGGAGGCCAATGCTCGGCGCAACTTATCAAGGATGCCGCGAGAGAACTCTCTCCTTTCATAACTAAACTTATCAACTCATCATTCACCTCCGGTACTGTCCCTAACAATCTGAAAGAATCCTGGGTTATGCCATTACTGAAAAAGCAAACCCTTGACCCTGCCATTCTTATGAACTTCAGACCCATTACGACCGTGCCATTTCTTCTAAAAATCTTAGATAAAGTGGCATATATCCAGATACAAAACCTCCTGGAATCCAATCGCCGACTAGGATTGCGTCAATCGGGGTTCCGCCCTCAACATGGCACCGAAACAGCCTTAATTGACCTTAAGGCGCAAATAGATGAGTTTGGAGATAAAGGCCAAGCAGCACTACTCCTCCTTCTAGACCTCTCGGCTGCATTCGACCTAGTCGATCACAAAGTCCTATGTAGTCACCTTGATTCCGAAGCCCATTTATCCAAGGAAGCCATAACCTGTATCGAGTCCTTTCTGAGTGACCGGACCATGAGAGTCTTCTCTCCATCGGCCTCAGCAGACCCCATACCCATAACTTGCAGTGTTCCACAGGGATCCTGTGAGTCACCAACAACCTACAATGTATTCACCAAGCGCCTCTTCGACGAAATGGACCATTTGGGTATCGCCTATACTAATTATGCAGTCGATACCCAAATCCTCCTTCTGCTTTCAGGAGATTACGTTGTTGACTTGGCTTTGGTGAATAGAATCTACAGTATCGTCCAGGTTTGGATGGCCACTCACGGTTTATGCCTGAACGATGACAAAACTGAGCTCATCATCCTAGGCACCCAGACTCTTTTAGCCAAATTTAGCCCAGATTATGCCAACTTCACTATTGATGGTAATAACATAAAAGTAGCAAAGGAAGTGAAGACCCTAGGCTTCTATCTAGACGCAACTATGAACTTCACTAAACAAGTTAACTCCCTTGCATTGGCTACTGCATACACATGCAAACTCATCAGAGCCAGTAAACAATTCCTTTCCACAGACAGTTGCCTCAAGCTGGCTAGAGCCCTCATACTTTCCAAATTGGATTATTGTAATACACTCTACATCGGAGCGAACAAACAAATGATCCACAAAATACAGGTCCTACAGAATAATGCCCTGAGAGCTGCCTTGAAGATCAATAGAAGTAAGCATATCTCATCCACTAGAAGAGAATACAAATGGTTATCTACTTCGGACAAAATCAAACTCAAGACTGCCTCCCTTACCAACAAGTGTCTCAATAATAATGCACCACCTTACCTTACAAACAGAATCTGCAAAAATAGATTAGACTATCCACCATTGGGGGACATAGCTCCCCAGTCAAAGCTGCGCAACTATGGAACTCCCTACCTCCAGACATTAGAGCCCCCCAGCCATTTGTCAAATTCAGACAGATTGTGATCAACTGGCTAAAAGATAATAACAAATAAAACCCAGTCCGACGCCCTCCTTATGTTTCGTCCTTATCCTCTGTCACTTAACTTTGTAGTGTACTGTATTTCATGCACCTGTAAGCTCAGTGCATCCACTTGCAATTATGTAATGTTACTTTGTATATATTGATGTGATTTTATATGCCGGCCTGTTGGCCTTGTAAGCAAGTTGAACATATCCTTTTCTGCTGCGCACTGTTGCTCCCGGGTCTGGTGCGCATTACAAATATTAAACTAAACTAACTAAACTAAACCAAATTAAACAATGAGAGTACTGTTCTTACTTTTGATCAAATAACCTTCACAAGGCTAAGCACCACTAGGAAAGCAATTGTTTTATCATGCCTGATATGGATAACTACAGACAAGAGGCCCTAGTAATTTTGACAGTTGATCAACTAAAGGAAATGTGTAAAACTAGGAACCTCACTGTTTAAGGCAAGGCAAAAAGAATGAATTGATAGAAAGATTGTTGGAATGTTAAAGTCTAAGAAATGGGTATTTATTTGTATTTATTACATTTATAGAGCACTTTACTCCAAAGCTCTTGTAGGTCTGCTATACCTACTTCTATAGAAAATGTGGAAAATGATGATGAGGATGATAATGTTTCAGAGTCCAACTCTAATGTTATTGTTGAGTTAGAAGATGCAGAGAAGTCTCAAGATGTAGGCCTTACTGCACCATTACCTGCTCCTAGGCCTCAACCTTTAGCCACAGGGACCCTACCAGGTCCAGTACTGAGTCCAGAGTTTGTCTCTCTTGAGAAGAAGAGACTTGAGTTAGAATTCAAAAGGCTCCAAGCACAAACTGAAAGTAAACATCAAGAACTTAAACTAAGGGAAATGGAATTACAACATGCTCTTGAACTGAAGATATTGGGCCTCATTACACGGTAGGCGGTAGCCATGGCTATCCCCTTACTGCATTCCGGGTCCGTGTTCCCGGAATAGGGACTTACCGGGTCATTCCGACCCTGGAGCACCCGGTAAGTCCCCATTCCGGAAACCATTCCCCATTCCCATTTGAGCCCCCATAGGGCTCAATGGGAATGGGGAAGGAGCTAATGACGCTACCGCAATTTGCAGTACCGTTATTAGCTCTGAAGTCCCTTAGCGGGTCCCTTCCCTAACGCCTGGTAAAACCAGGCGTTAGGGGAGGGACCCGCTAAGGAACCTCGTAGTAGGGCGGTAAGGGATTACCGGCACCGGTGCCCTTACCGGTGCTGGAAATCCCTTACCGACTACCGTGTAATGAGGCCCATTGTCTCTTGAGAATGGTTCTCTCCCAGAGTCTTTTAGGTCTTCCAGTCTAAGATGCCTCGCATGCCCAAAGATGCAGTAAATATGTATGAGTTTAACGTTGCTATTTTGGATTGGTTGGCTGCTTTTGAGTATAACTATGGGATTCAGAAAATTACAGGAAATCAGCTGATTCCTTGGCTTTTGTCTCGGCTACCCCAGGTTGCAGCTGATGCTCTAATGGAGGTGGGGGAAATAGACACGATGGAGTATGAAAATGTGAAAGTAGCTTTGATAGCTAGGTTTGGGAAAACTCCCAGTATCTTAAGAGGTTTAGAACCCTCAAAATGCATGATGGTACCCCTTGGGCTACCTGGGTGTGTGAATGTTTGAACAACTTAGATGGTTGGGTTAAGGGTTACACTTATAAAGGTATGAGAAATCAGTTCATGTTAGAGTCTATCTATGATGCCTGCTCTCCTGAGCTCAGACAGCACTTGGCTGATTCCAAGGAAATTGATCTGAAGAAGTTAGCAAAGGCTGCTGAAGTGTGGGTTGCCCACATGGCTATTCACAAGGATTCTGTGGCAACTCAGAAGAAGGATGAGGGAAAGCCACACAAGAAATACAAGAAAGATAACAAAGCGAATTCCAATACCTCCAATCCAAAAGAGGGCCACAAACATAACAAGGGTAAGCCCCCTGGGAAACCAAATCAGGCTAGTGAAAACCAGAGGGAGGTCAGGCCAAACCACCATTTATCAAAACATTTGGAAATTGTTTTGCTTATGGGTCAACTGACCATGTGAAAGGGGACCCCAGATGTAAGGGTAAACCTTCAGGGATCCACACTGTCTCCTTAGCCTTCTCCTCATGGGAAGAAGTACAAATGGCAAGTGGAAACTTTCATCTACTGGCTGAGGAACCCATGAAGGTCTCAGCCAGTCTTTCTTTAGTATCCCTGGGTCAGTGGGAACAACAGAACTTAGATGTCTATAATTCCATCCCAGACAATACCAAAGAACATTACAAAGACAGTGTACTTATGAATGGTCAGTAGACCCTGCCATCAGAGACACGGGGGCCAGCATTACTGTAGTGGATGACTCTTTTTTCAATGTTGAGGATGTTGTTAAGGCACCCCAATACCTCACTGAGCTTGCTGGAGGCCCTATCTAAATGCTTCCACAGTTACCAGCTCTCATCCAGTGCAATGACATGACTGTCAAGATACCTGTTAGTGTGCAGAGTGAAGTACTTGAGAGAGTCCTGTTGGGGAATGACGTAAAATCTCTTGGAGTTGTATCAAGCACCCCCATGCCTCCCAGCAATAAGAAACAGGAACAGAATAGGAAGGCCAGAGAGACTACCTTCAAAAGCTATATAGGGGAAATTATAGAGGAAACTATAACCCCCAGTCCACAGGACTTACCATTTCCAAGAAAAAAGAGGAAAAGGGGAAACATAAAACCTCAAGGAAGAAGCCAGCTAGCACTCCTGTGCTACCTACAAGGACATCCCCGAGAGGACTGTCCAAAGTCACACCTGTGACTCCTCTTCCAGCTGAAGCTGAGTGTGAGGAACAGCCAGGACTGGTTGAATCAGCTGCTGCAGATTCAGAGCTGAAAGAAGACATTCCCCCTGTTGGAGATCTGAATCCTAAAGACCATCCTGAGCTGCAGTGTTTACTGGAAAAAGGTGGCCCCTGTAGGGAAGACTTCAGCAGAGGTCAAAGAGAGTGTCCTACTCTTGAAGGCCTTTGTCAACAGACAGCTTCCCAGCTGGAAGGGCAAGAGCCAGAGAAGCATAGGTTATGCTGGGAAGATGGCATCTTCTACAGTGAACCAACTAAGTATATCCTAGTGGACTACAAGAGATGTGTAGTGCCTCTAGCGACTAGACATCAGTACCTATAGTTAGCTCACAAGATTTATTTGGCTGGTCACTTGAGTTTCAAGAAGACTAAGGAAAGGCTTTCTCATTATTTCTACTGGCCTAAATTGGGGTCTGATGTAAATACATTCTGTAGGAGCTGCCACACTTGTCAGACATCTGGCAAGAGTGGAGCGAAGAATGTGGTACCCTTGGTGCCTCTCCCAGTGGTGGGAGTCCCTTTTGAGACAGTAGGAATAGAAATTGTTGGTCCCTCAGACTGTCCAAACTCTTCAGGCAACAGGTTTATCCTGGTTGTAGTAGACCATGCTACTAGATACCCTGAAGCATTACCTATGAGGACTGTTACAGCTCAGGCTGTTGCTAAGGCCCTACTTGGTGTAAGGAAGTCATCTCTGACAGGGGATCCAATTTTATGTCCCACTACATGTAGGCCATGTTAAAAAACAGTGGAGAGATTTACAAGTTCTCAACTGCCTACCATCCCCAGACAAATGGGTTGGTAGAGAGGTTGAACCGTACTATGAAGAGCATGATAGGTGCTTTAGAGGAACCTCTTAGAAGAAAGTGGGACCTTTTACTGCCATGCCTTATATTTGCTTATAGAGAAGTCCATCAGGAGGGAGTTGGATTTAGTCCCTTTGAGCTTCTCTATGGTCATCCAGTTAGAGGTCCCTTGGTCTAATTAAGGAAGGGTTGGAGAGTGCTCCTTCCCCCAAGCCAGTGAGATTCACTGACTATGTGATAGGTCTCCGGAGGAGAATGTCACACAAGATGGCAGAAGCATCAGATAACTTAAAAGCTGAAAAGGCTCTGGTGAAGCATTGGCATGGCCAGAAGGCCAACATGGTTGAGTTTACTCAAGACCAGCAAGTTTTAGTTTTAGTACCAACAAGGCAGAAGTCCTTACATGACAAATGGATGGGACCCTTCAAGGTTGTGGGAAAACCTGGAGAAGTCAACTATCTGATGGATTTAGGCAATCCTAAGGAAGCTCCCACAGTCTTTCACACCAACCGTCTAAAAGCATATGTCTCAAGACCCGAAGTAGGAGCTTTGCTTCTAGCTTCAGCTCAAGAGAATGATGAGAGTGAACCTCTACCTGACCTACTCAGAGAACAGCCTTTAGATGAGAAGATAGAAGGAGTCAATCTCTCTTCTAATCTGACACTGGAACAACAGGAGGAGTGCATGTTTCTGTTAAATCAGTTTGCCTCCCTGTTTTCACTATCACCAGGCTTGACCACTTGGGACCAGCATGATATTCTCACTGGTGACTGTTTACCTGTTAAAAGCAGATGTTACAGGATGTCAGATCATGTATGAACCTACATAAAGGAGGAGGTCAACAGGTTGCTTGGTCTCGGGGCAATAGAGCCATCTACCAGTCCATGGTCTAGACCAGTTCTACTAGGGCCAAAGGCAGGATCCCAAGAGTTGAGATTCTGTGTGGACTATAGAGCTCTTAATGCAGTCAAAAATAAATACTGATGCCCATCCTTTATCAAGGACAGATGGACTGGTGGGCATACTTGGTTCAACCAAGTACCTCAGTACACTTGATCTCATGTCATGCTATTGGCAAATAGCCCTGACAAACCATGCCAAGAATAACACTGCATTTTCCACCCCAGCAGGCTTCTACCAGTTTAAGGTCATGCCTCTTGGACTAAAGAATGCACCTTCAACAATCCAAAGGATGGTTAATCAAGTTCTGAATGGGATGGATGACTTAAGAATGGCATACTTGGATGACATTGCAGTTTTCAGCTCTACTTGGAAAGAACATGTTCACCACCTAGCATATGTTTTGCAGGCTTATGAGCAAAACAGGTGAAATCAGGCCATTGCCTAGTAAGGTACAATCTGTACAAAACTGGGCCACCCCTAACACTCAAACCCAAATGAAAGCCTTCCTAGGCCTCACTAGTTACTAGAGGAACTTCATATAGAACTATAGGACCATAGCTTCCCTCTTGAATATCGTCTCCTCACCCAAATTTCCCAACCAGGTTAGGTGGAATGAGGAATGCACTCAAGCATTTGAAGGACATAAGAAAGCCCTTTGTCAAGCTCCAGTTTTAAGAACTCCTGACTACAGCCAAACCTTCATTGTGCAAACAGATGCTTCCAATACATGTATAGGTGCTGTTCCGAGTCAGCTGGATTAGAAAGGTAGGGAGCACCCCATTTGCTTCATCAGCAGCAAGCTCAAGGTACCAGAAACAAGGTGGACAACCATTGAAAGAGAATGTTTTGGTATTGTGTGGTCAATGAAGAAGTCTAGACCATACTTGTATGGATCTGCTTTTGTGATTCAGACTGACCACCAACCCTTGAGATGGTTGATTCAAATGAAAGGGGAAACTTCTAAACTATTGAGATGGTCAATCAGCCTGCAAGGGTTTGATTTCACCATTGAACACAGGTCAGGGTGTCACCACCACAATGCTGATGATGGTTTCTCCAGGATGTTTGACCGACTGGAGTAACACTCGACCCCCCCTCAGTCTGGGGGGGTCGAGTGTTAGGGAGAATTCTCATAAATATGCTAATTTCCCTTACCTTTTATTTGTTTGTTTATTTATTTGGTAATGTGCTCCGAACCCTTAGGTAACTGGGTGTCATCTGCATAATTTGTGTAGGTGACACCCAATCTGTCCAATTTGTCGAAGACGGGATTGGTAAAGATGTTATACATAGTAGCTGAGACACAGGATCACTGTGGCACACCGCAGGAAATTTGGATTGGTTCTGCAGAGGCTGAGGGGAGAAGACTCTCATTGTGCGGTTTGCTAGAAAGGACTGGACCCAGGTTATAGCATCACTTGAGAAATGGGTAGCCGGCTCGAGGTGTTTGCATAAGACTGCAAGATCCACCAGGTCAAAGGCCGCTGATCGGTCAAGGAGGAGTAGCATAGCTGTTTCCCATTGTCCTTCAGCTCATCAATTTTGGTCTTGCGGTCTATTAATGCCGTTTATAAGTTATGTTGAGGACGAAAGCCGGACTGGCGGGATCCTAGTAAGTGGTTTACTTCCCGGTAATCCTGAATTTGAAGGTCGGCTGCTCTATCAATTATTTTGAGGAGGAAGGGGACTATGGTAATGGGTCTGTAATTCATCAGGATAGAGAGGTCTGGGTTTTGCTTTTTCAGCAGTGGGAGAACCCATGATTCTTGGAGGTTATTTGGCACCTTGTTTGTCTTGAAGGAGGCGTTAATAAACTTGAAAATGAAAAGGGACTATGTCTCTAGCTGTGTCCTTTATAATTTGTGCCCGACAGTTGTGTCCCTGGCAATTCGACAGCTTCAAGGAGAGTATATTTTTCTCAGTCTCTAGAATAGAGATTTTTGTGAATCTAAAAGGTGTGGTGGTTCTGTCAGTTGTGGAAGGAGAGGTGGGTTGCAGCTCAGTCGGGAGCAGTGAGGCCTTTTTATTGGCTATTTTAAGTTGGAGGGATCGATTTTATTTGACAAGGCATTTTGGATGTCGGTGCACCATTGCTTGTCTTTAGGGACATTGTCTGTGGGTATAATGGGGGCTTCCATTTCCCGGAGGATAGTGAATGAATCCTTTGTATTGGAATTGGCCTTTGAAATTCTGTCATTAAACTTGATTTTTTTGTAAAAATTATTTCTTTTTTATACATGTTAGCAAAATTAGTTAGCTTGGCTTTGTTCTCGACCATAGGTGAATGACGCCAGGGGGCTTTGAGTTTTCTTTTTTGGAGTCTTAGTTCTTTAAACTGTGGTGTAAAACAAGCATTAAGGTGTGATTTCTGCCTACTTTTGCAGAGTTTGACTGGTGCGATGGTGTCAAGTGCCTTCGTTGTAGAGTTGTTAAAGACCTCCACTAGGAGGTTGGGGTCTGTGTCCCAGGCGAGGGCCTTAATGGAGGGGAGGGGTGAGGTAGTAGTTTTTCTGCTGTGAAAACCTTCTTACTTTTGGTTGAGAGTGTCAATAGTTTTAAGACTGTGAAGTTCTAGGATGGAGGAGAAGATGATTAGGTAGTGGTCAGTCCATGATTGCGGGGCAATATTGGTGACAGAGATATTACAGTTCAGATCAGCCACCCAATCAAGGGTACTTCCTCTGATATGGGTGGGGGTAAGAACTTTTTTGTGTGAGGCCATGATCCGCCAATATGACTGCTACTGATTGGGCATGTTTATTTTCGTGTCATTGAATCCTGTATATTTTACCAAATGTATATTTATTGTAAAATGTAGTGGCATTTTTGTTGCCAGCAGTAATATGGCACATATATATATATTACATGGCCACAGTAGTGGCCATGTAGTTATGGTTAAATTGGTGTTTCCATAGGAAGAGCACTTTTTGGGCGGCTTATAACTTCGCTCTCCCTGGACGAATCCTCACCAAACTTTGCAAGTATTTGGGTCACTCTGAATTTTTTTGCAAAGTTTGGTGAGGATTCGTCCAGGGGGGTCAAAGTTATATGGGGGGTCCCAAAACGTATTTTTTCCCATAGACTGAATGGGAAAAATTTTTTGCTTGCGTCTACAGCCCAAACCGCTGGACGGATTTTCACCAAATTTGGACCAGGAGCAGCGGGTTGGTCCCGCAAGCCTGTTTTTGCAAATTTGTTGAAAATTCGTACAGTAGTTTGTTTTTTAAAATGACCAAAAAGTAGGTAAAAAAAATTAGTGATATCTGTGTTCGGTCCGCGGACACACTTCCCTGTTCGCTCCGCAGACAGTGTCCTGATTGGCCAATCGGCTTGCGTGATGTCCGCGGACATGCGACGTGTTCGCTGATTGGACGGCGTGGAGCGTGAAGCGCGTCTGATTTTCAGTAGCGCCCGCCATCTTGGATTCGTGGACGTCCGCGGACAGCGCGGTGAAACTTTGTTCAAAATTTGTATTTAGTAGAGTGTGTTGGTGTGCAGGAGTGTTTGGGGAGGGTGGGAGTGCATGAGATAGGATGAAAGTTGTGTTTTTTTATGTGTTAGACGTTCTTTTTGTGTTCGATTTGTCTGCGGACATCACGGGTGTTCTGAAATTTTCTAAATAAACTGAATGGGGGTGTTCTGAGGACTCAATATGTGTCCGTTTTGTTCGCAAGCAAGCTGAAACTGTTCTAAGAACACTCGCTGTGTCCTGAAATGTTTGCAAATAAACAAAATGGGGGTGTCCTGAGGACGCTGTCCGTATTGTTCGTTGTCAAGTTGAATGTGTTCTAAGAACATTTGCGGTGTCCTGAAATGTTTGCAGGGGGTGTCCTGAGGACGTTTCTAAGAACACTCGCGGTGTCCTGGGAATGTTCGTAGGGGGTGTCCTGAGGACGCTGTCCGTATTGTTCTCTGTCACGTTGAATGTGTTCTAAGAACACTCGCGGTGTCCTGAAATGTTTGCAAATAAACAAAATGGGGGTGTTCTGAAGACGTTTCTAAGAACACTTGCCGTGTCCGGGGAATGTTCGTAGGGGGTGTCCTGAGGACGTTGTCCGTATTGTTCTCTGTCAAGTTGAATGTGTTCTAGAACACTCGCGGTGTCCTGAAATGTTCGCAGATATACAAAATGGGGGTATTCTGAAGACGTTGTTGAACAATCGCTGTGTCCTGAAATGTTCGCAAATATGAATGGGGGTTGTGGCTGGCAAGTTGAATGTGTTCTAAGAACACTCGCTGTGTCCTGAAATGCTCGCAAATAAACAAAAGGCGGGTGTCCTGAGGAGGCTGTCCGTATTGTTCTCTGTCAAGTTGAATGTGTTCTAAGAACACTCGCAGTGTCCTGAAATGTTCGCAAATAAACAAGATGGTGTTGTTCTGAAGACGCTTCTAAGAACACTCGCGGTGTCCTGAAATGTTTGCAAATAAACAAAATGGGGGTGTCCTGAGGACGCTGTCCGTATTGTTCTCTGTCAAGTTGAATGTCTTCTAAGAACTCTCGCAGTGTCCTGAAATGTTCGCAAATAAACAAAATGGGGGTGTTCTGAAGACGTTTCTAAGAACACTTGCGGTGTCCTGGAATGTTCGTAGGGGGTGTCCTGAAGGCGTAGTCCATATTGTTCGCTGGCAAGTTGAATGTGTTCTAAGAACACTCGCGGTGTCCTGAAATGTTCGTAAATAAACAAAATGGGGGTGTCCTAAGGACGCTGTCCGTATTGTTCTCTGTCAAGTTGAATGTGTTCTAAGAACTCTCGTGTTGTTCTGAAATGTTCGTAGGGGGTGTCCTGAAGATGCTGTTCGTATTGTTCAATGGCAAGTTGAATGTGTTCTTAGAACACTCGCGGTGTCCTGAAATGTTCGCAAATAAACAAAATGGGGGTGTTCTGAGGACACTGTCCGTATTGTTCGTTGTCAAGTTGAAAGTGTTCTAAGAACTATCGCGTTGTTCTGAAATGTTCGTAGGGGGTGTCCTGAAAACGCTGTCCGTATTGTTCGCTGGCAAGTTGAAAGTGTTCTAAGAACACTCATAATGTCCACGGACATTAAAAGTTTCCATAGACCATAGTTGAAATGTTTGACTCTATTTTTGCTTATAACTTTGGGTGAAAAACAAATGTATAAGGAACAAAGTTATTAGATACTATGGATGTGATATGCAGCGATGGTTCTCCTTATTATTGTATACTTACTGTTTGGTCTAGTAACCGGAGTACATGTATTTCTTGTTAATTTCTGTGATAAAAGAAAATAGCATGTTAGTATTAGTATTTTGTAATGACTAATTACATTGTATAATCAACATACTTTTTTTTTTGGACCCTCATATTTAGTAAATTACAAATCAGAGTACTGTGCAATTTGCTCAGTTTCTGTATTTGTTGCTAAAATCATTGGGTCTGTGGGTCTGTGGGAGAAAAAAATCCATGTTGGATTAAAAAAAAACTTTTCTGTTATGCTACAGTTTATTTGTTTGTTTGTTTTCAGTGTTCACTTGTTGTTTCTGGCTAATGCTTTATACTTTGGTTTGTTGCATTTTTTTGGAGCAGTAACATATTATTTATTTGTTTGGATATTATAAAATTTTGGAGAAGTTAGATACCAATTGGCGTATTCTAACTGTGTATTTTTTTGATATATTTTAGAGGTATTGCTTTATCTATTTGGATATTGTTAAATTTTGGGACAGTTAGATACCAATTGGCATATTCTAACTGTGTATTTTTTGGTCTAATTTAGTGGTATTCATTTATCTGATTAGTTGTTGTAGAATCCTTGAGCAGTTAGATAGCTTTTGGAGTATTCTAACAGTTTACATTTTTTAACACACGTTTACTTAGGGTTTAAATACAGTTTAGTTATCAAATTTTGGCTTTAAGAACATCAAATAAGCGTTTGTAAGATTTGCTGGTACTATCATTGCATTCAAACCGTCCACATTTCTTTTTTATATATGCAGTGTAGTGCCCTGAATTGGTTGTGGCTCCTGCGTGGTAGATTATACCTATTGTTGTGAAGGTTTTCTTACCAAGTGATATTTGACCATGTGTGAATCCTGTCAGCTTGCAGTTGTTTTTTGTACCATCTGCATTGTAATGTAGAAGCATTAGTATTATGTATTTACTATGTGTTTGTATTACTAACCTGGAGCGATTATCTGAATTGCAGGTAGAGCATAATCTACCATGGTTTGCATTTTGTACAAGTCGCTGAAATGGAATGGATTCACAATTTGGTATTGATATATATATGAAGCGTTCATTGGGGATTTCTTCTTGAGTCACATTGTTGCAGAGAGTGCATGTATGTTTCCACATGTATGAAATCTGAAAGATTTCATTTATAGGTATGTTTTTGTTTTCCAGTACTTGTAGTAAGTACATTAGAAATTCTTGTGGATCTTCCTGTGAGTTTATAGTGAATTTCACCATTCCAGCACAGTAGTCCAATTGCTGTCTTATTCCATAAACACTATACGTGTTGTCAGGATTGTTTGCTGCATTTCTGTGAAGTACTAAGATTTACAAACACAATGGGTCTGTACTGTGTCAGTAAATGTTGTCAACAATTGGTGGTAATTGAAATAGAATATTCATTGCTACATTTGCGTAGAAACTTACACCAACTATATTTGAGAATTTAAATGGTCCAGGTAGTTCTGTATCTAACTGCTTTTTTTGGAGTTTGTCTTCCTTCTTTAAAGAAGTACCTGGTTTACTTTCCCTAATTGATTCTTTTTTGCTTGTGATACTTGATGAAGTATTAGTTTATTTTACTCTCTTTGGAGGATTTTCAGTGACATCCTGTTGCATTTCTGTTTGATTTATTTTTCTTCTATAACGTTTTACTTTTTTTGGAACAGAATATGTGTTTAGGTGGGGGCTGTTTAGTGAGTGAAGTCTATTGTATTCTAAAATGCAAGGAATATCAGCGTTTATTTTACTTGCATCAAAGTTGATTAGAAATAGACCGTCAAGTGTACATAAGCGTGATAGTGCTACGTAGCTCATGCCTTCTTTAAAGACTGTTTTACCAATATCTATCATTGCTTTGTCTAGGGTAAGACCTTGTGATTTATGAATCGTGACTGTGTATGCAAGAGTTAGAGAAAATTGTTCTCTGCGTACATACATATCTTCGAAGAGAAGGAATCTAGCTGTTGAGTGTCGTATCCTTTTTACTTCTGAAAGTTTGTCAAAGAGTATATTGACAAACTGAATTTTGTTGTCGCGTGGGTATGTTTGAAAGCCAACAACTGTACCCAGTGCTCCATTAACTAGTCCTTGGTCCACGTCAAGGTTACGTTTAAGCATTACTGTGCAATTTAAGGATAATTTTAATATCTTTTCTAAGCCTGCTGTGTTTGAGATTGATTTTTATAAACTATTTAGTCTTGTTGTGG
This sequence comes from Ambystoma mexicanum, assembly GCF_040938575.1. Taxonomy (NCBI): domain Eukaryota; kingdom Metazoa; phylum Chordata; class Amphibia; order Caudata; family Ambystomatidae; genus Ambystoma; species Ambystoma mexicanum. The sequence continues at coordinate 720,754,397 of NC_090924.1, read as the reverse complement.
CTTGGTCACACATGGGTATTGTCATACCATGTACATCTAGTTTGTCTGTGGCGCTAATTTCCATGATTGGTTGCATTTCTTTACTTAGCATGATTTCATTGAATTTGAAACAGCTTGCAAGAGTTGGCATTAAGGCCATACAATTGACATTTTTGTGGGCTAATTGTTCCATAACATCTGTAGCACATGCATTATCGCCATAAAGTGCATTAATGTGCCGTGTTTTCAATATTGCCTCTGCTTATTTAGAAAGTATACCAATTCTGATACTTTTTAAAATGTTGGCATAAGTGAGATCTGCAGATTGCTGCATGTTTTCTGTTAATTCTCTGTATTGGAAATGTTGCCAAAGGTTGACATTTCCAATGCTGCCAACAGTTTTACGGCAGAGTTTGTGTCCTAATGTTTTAAAAATAGGCTCACCTTTTACTGGTGTTAATTGAAGCAGATCTCCAAAAACAATAATGTGTTTTCCTGCAAAGAGCTCTTCATTGTCTGTTTTGAGTACTTCTTGTAATCTGAGGTGAATCAAGGCTAACATCAGGTTGGAGACCATGCTCACTTCATCTATTAGTAGCATTTTCATTTGTTTCAATACTCTCCTAGTTCCATTGCAGCTTCTGCAGAAAGTTTGTGATAGTCGAATTTGTTCTGGTGTTCTACTGGTAATAGTAGTAATCGGTGTAATGTAACACCACCTATGTTGTAGGCAGCTAAACCTGTGGGGGCAGTGACAACAGCTGACAGTTTGTTGTTTGTCAATTGTTGAAGGAACTTACTAATTATTTTGATTAGGAATGTTTTGCCAGAACCAGCTTCACCACTGACATACAGTAGTATAGGTTTATAATTTTGGCAGGAACATTCTTTATTTTCATGTTTTACACCATGTGCAATTTGTTTTGTTACTTCTTGAAAAATGCTACTTTGCTCATTGTTTAGTTTTGATTGTAGTATATTTAATTCTTCTTTATCTTCATACTGACACATGGTGTTTTCTACTTCTATCATAGCTAATTCTGCCTCATTTATTATTAGTGGTTCTCCCAGTGGTTCTTGGCTTCCTGTTACAGAAGGTTGACTACTGTCAGGAGTGTCCTATCTAGTTGGGCTTGTAGTTCTTCTTCATGTTGCTGTTCATTGTGCAACATTGTTTTGTACTGTGTAAAGTTTACATCAGTTATAGTGCTTTCATTTGCTTTGAAAGCATCCTCATATGAGTCATAGTTATCTAGTATTTGTTCTTCTTTTCTCCATGGTTTGAAGAGTTGTAGCAGGGACATGTAATATACTTCTTTATGTTGAGGAGTCTTTAGTAACAATTTGATATGATTAATTAAATGTGGATTAGTGAGTTTAACTAAGCTGCCTTCACAGTTTGTCACTCTATATTTACCTTTTTTTTCATCAGGTTTCATATTATTTTTGTATGTGTAGTTTTGGGCTTTGTGGTATAAACATATGTTTTCCAAAGTATTACTTCTGTTTGGGTAGTATGTGTCCAATAAATTGTTTTTTAAAATGTCTTGGCTGTTGGGATCACGTTTGGCTATTGTTTCTATATCTTCATATGATTTTAGAACTCTTTTTCTAGATTTAGCTGGACCAAGACTTAGCCATACTATATTTTCAGATTTACCATACAATGCAGTACCAGTTAAACGATCAGCTGCTTCATATGATCCACATTCTCTATGGGTGAGCATTTTTATGCCCAAGCTGTATAATTTATGAGACACTGTTTTATCTGATGACAGGTCATTCCAGAGATCTTGGAGCTCTGTCCTTTCTGCTTTAGTTAAGTGTGCTGTGACATATTGTGCAACTGCAGTAGAATATTCTGCAATGTACTGCACATCTATGTTTGCATTCCATAAGTGGGCAATGATTGCATTATAATCATTGATATATTTTTCTTCTTCTTTTCTTTTTATGTAATATGTATTTTTAGGTGACTTACCTTTAACACTATGTCTAACTGAAGACATGAGGTTGTTCACTTGACCTGTATTTGTAACTTGTCTAGGGAAACCATATTGGCATTTGGTGTAGTATTTCCCTTTGTTTTTGTATTTGCGACGACAATATTTTACACATTTGTGTCTTTGAAATTGTAAAATTTGTGCATGAAGATCACTATTTGTGGCTTGTGATGGAATTTCACAAGTGACATATTTTTCAATAAACTGTAAAACAGTGGCATCACTGTCTTGACCAAATTTAGGAGCATCCTTAATCTATAAAAGCATGTGGATATGTGGTGCTCCTCTGGCTTGGTATTCTTTCCTCCAAAAGAAGTGTTGCACTTCTCCAAGGGGAGGAACAGTTTTATTACAAATAAAATGTAGCATAGCAATGAAGCAATGGTGAAAATATCTTGAAACATTAACAGGATCCAAAGAACAAAGTTCTCCAGGTGTTAGCATATCTGTGTTTGTTTTGTTTTTATTTGATATGCGTAGGAAAGCATGTAAATCTTCCCATGCATATTCTGCACAACTTAATGTAACAAACCAAGTGGGTGGGCCAAGGTTTCTGATCATACAACGTACATCTCCATGATGTCAAAACCAGTACTCTTTAATACCATGCATATTTGCTAATAGATTTGTAAGATTTGCTTGTAAAACCTCATCTTTTTGTTGAACTTTTTGTAATAATTGTGTAGCTGTCATATTTTGAAAGTGTGATCCTGATTTTAATATGTGTGCAACTCCGTAACATAAAGTTGCTAGTTCACTTTCAAAGAGTAGGCGGGATATGTATTCATGATTTTGTCGAAATCTGGGACCTTCAGAATACATTCGTAATGAGCGATATTCTGATGCTGATATTTGAATAGGTCTATCATCGTATCTTCCTCCTTTGCCAGTCGGAAAGAGTAGAGGAAAAGCATGTGCTTCTATACTTTTTTCCCATATGCTGATTGGAGATCCTTTTGTTTGACGCATTTGGTACGTTTCCAGTGCATCTTCTATGGTGTCATTAGAGTGCAATGGATGATTTGTATAATGGTCTAAAGTATTTGATATTGTAGCAGGATATAGGAGCTGAAATTGACCAGCTTCTTGTGTCTCTTTAATTATTTCAGTTGTATCTTTCAAGTTTTCTTCAATATTAATTTCTTTGTAATATTCATTATTCTCTTTAAGATATTGCAGGGCTTCTCTAACTTTATGTAAATCTATCAGTTGTTGCCAAATGTTTTTGTCTTTTGTAGGTACTCCATTTACCAAGATAATTAAAGATTGTTGCATTGAACGTTGCACTCCTAGAGTGTGCACATTTTCTTTTAGATCTAATGGTAAATACGCTTCGTTTCCACGAATACCTTTCAGTAATTCAGAGGGAGGTAATTTTGCAGTTTTTGGTTGAAGGCATATTATTGCTTGAAATGGGTGCACTGTTTGAATTATGATGCTCTCATACAAATTAAGTTGTTGAAGGGGTTTTGGTAGTGGATATAATTCCAAGTTATTTGTGATAGCACGTGAAGGAGTTTGGTTGTTGTCAAGTTTTGTAGTGCAGTAAGTTATTTCATATTTGTTTTCTGCTATAAGGTAGAGAGCTAATTCAAACCATTTAGATTCTTCATTGTCTTCTATTTTGTATGATAGGTCTACAATTTTTGTGTTACTTTTATAAAAAGTACTGAGGCAACCTACACACACGTGGTTTGGTACTTCAGCTGAAGTACTTTCAAATTTTAGTATTTCCTTTTTGTGTAGTGAAAGGTTGCCATGTGCAGAATTGTTACAAAGTTGGTTTACAGCTAATTCATCTTGTAAGTGGGTTTCACTTCCAAAATATTTTGTCTGGATATAGTCGATTTCTTTTAGTAGGTCTTTTGCTGTACCATGTAGAAGAATGTTATTTTAAATTGGCTAGTGCTAAAGCAGGACTTTTAGCATAGTACAGTTTATAAACTAGATTTCTTATACCTGCATGATGTGTTGATATCCTTTTGATATCATGGAAGGTTGTTTTGCAAGTAGGTCCTGTAATGCAGGCCAATGAATCTCCTTATAGTCCTGTGTACATGTGTACTGGCAAGCATCCATATTTTGCATTAGTTTAATTTTGATGTCATCTTTGCTATCCTGGGTGTTAGTGTTAGCAGTGCACGGTGGCGCGAGTTATGGTGCTTATCTTACCATAACTGCCGAATTTCAGGGGTTTTTCGTTTTTACTTTGAACCATAACGTCCATTTAACAAAGTTTTTTTACTGAATCTGATAGGTTTTTAGTAGCGCAACTTAACCATAACGTCCCTTTAACAAAGTTTTTTTACTGATATATATATATATATATATATATATATATATATATATATATATATATATTTTTTTTTTTTTTTGCCAGTATGACTTGAAAAGGTGTTGTTGGTGGCATGCAAAGTACAGGTTTTACAACACAGCCAAGCCTAACTTGAAACTGCAGAGAATGAAAAGCTTAGTGCTGCCAGGACAAATAATGAAGTGCATCATATTTTTTGGGATACATCATACATGGAGACTACATTAAGTTATATAACTGACTAACATAATTAACATTGCTAAAATACTAAATTCTAACTTTCCTAACATTATAATGTAGTCTCATCTGCAAAATGATGTGAAAATCCATGTTTTAGTGGCAGTGCTGTAATTCATTTTTAAATGCTCACTGGTATTTCTTTTCTGTATTAGCTTGTGGAGAGCAGAGGGAAAGATGCAGCAGGAAAGAGAATTAAACATTTATTCAGGGAGGCCCAAAAGCCTCGTTGTTCTAAACATGAGGGTTGATACAAAACACATTCTTGTTAACCTGATTGGGGAAAATTATAGGCAGACAAGAAATGTCAAAAGGGGAAGGACAGAAGGTTTCTTGGGACAAGAAATGCAGGGAAAGAGTTAGTTTGTGCTGGGCTGAGAAGACTGACAGTGGTCCAAGGGGTCAGAGCGCTGGCTGTGAGTGATATCTCACCGGTGCTCCCCAGACAAGATTACAGAATCATTTTGTGCTGACACTGGGCCTGCCTTTGCGAGTGGAGCAAGGTTGTGCTTGGAACTTCAAAGAAATACTGATCTTGGTAAGATATGTGCCAAGTGAGGATCATGTGAATGCCGTATGTTTGGCTAAGATTTATTACAGTGTAGAAAGGTTAGGAAATCACTGCATGTTTATTTTTCATCATGTTCAGAATGTGTGAACATTAACCCATGTTTCAAAAGGCCTGTTTGTTCTGTTTTGTTTTCTTTGTGTATTTCAGATGACGATGCAATGTATGCATGGTAAGACTTGATGACATGTAAATTTGATTCAATATAATAAGTATCCATGAAAACAAATGGGATTTAGTGTCATTTTTGCATCTGTTAATTCATTTATATATATAAATTATACATGGGAGGTTCATTTCTGTTCAGTAGTGCATTTGTCAATTTACTACTGTAGGTAAAATAACAACCCAGAAGAAGCTAATAATATTGAGTGATAAGGCAGGTTTGTGTGTGTGTGTATGTGCCTTCCTTGCATGCTGATGGGAAGGAATCTGATATGATATATAGATTACTGGATGTCCATGAGCCAGTAATGCCTAAGGGCACATAGGTTACTGGATGTAGATAAGCCAGTGATACCAGCCACAGACTGTAGGTGGCGCTCTGAATAAAATCATTGGGTTATAACAGTGCATACGTCTGGGGCTCTCTACAGACAACTAAGAGGTATTCTAATAGAAAGGAAAATTTTGGTTTATGATGGGGTTATAGTATAAAGAAGAAAACCATGCTCAACACTATACCACAGGAATAATTACCGCAAAACAAAATACCACTAAAATTACCACCAATATAAGCTAACAAGGTATGGTCACTAAAATAATGTGATGCCAAACCCAATTTAAGTGCAAGACTAATTTACCACCAAATTACTGCCAATATTTTTTTATGGTAAGAAAATACAGCCAAATCCCAAATTTACCCCAATAAGACAAAAATCTATTACAGATAATAGTGCATTGGCCGGGAAAGTGACTGTAGAGCACCTACTGGGTGTGGCAAGTGTGTCTAACACTACCATATGTGCATTGAAGGGAAACCATTTTATGTGAGCAGTGTGACACTAGAAGTGAATTTCAGAATTTCTCAAATGGAGGCCACATTCCCAGAGTTAGTGCAATATCTGGAAGCAAAGTTATACGCACATGGAACATGGTCATCAAATAACGCCACAGACTGCATGACCGCATATATGCGGAAGTGCAGAAAGAACCATTGGATAATATTTTTGCAGAAGGCAGCATAATTCAGGTCTGCCTTTTGAGATTATTATTAAAAGCAGCTGATAAACATGCAGAGAAAGATTGTCTGATACAGCTATGGGCCAAGACATGGTTCATTTCAAATAGGTCTCTGCGAATGCAAGAAAATGATGCCAAGCTGATTAGCAGATTAAAAGTTGAACTGGATGGAGCTAATGAACAAGAGGAATAGTTAAGAGCAGAACTGGAGGTATGTCAAAAGGACATGCAGTCGAAATGTAAAGACCTCGACACTCAATTGTCCCAAAGAAAGAAACAGTTTGAGGATAGTGAGCAAGAATTAAAATACTTGAAAGGGTTGACAGATCATATTAGACAAGATAAAGAGGAGGTTATTTTGGAAATGCAGATTTTACAAAAAGAATAATTTGAGAAAGAAAGTGATCTTCAAAATGCTGAACAAGAGATACTGTTTCAAGAAAAAGACAGACGAGACAAAGAGTTCAATGAATGCCAAATGCAAATGGGCGATATGCAAATGTGATTAATAAGATGGGTGAGGAAAGCAATTACTTGGGTAAGGGGGCAGATCGACTCCTTAAAAAGTGCAAGGATTTGGAACAGCAAATATGCATTTCCAGGTCCCACGACAAACGACAGGGCACAACATTCAATGGAGTTGAGGTGAATTCTATTTCTACACAGAGAGCTAGTGCCCCAGTGGCTGGGCCGTTGACTGAACTTGGTTGCAGCGCCCTTGGGGGATTTGACACACCCATTGGAAGCCTCCACCAATCCCATATGCCTGAAACAAGGGTTGAATCACAAAATAGTGCAATCCCATGCACAGCAACAAGTAGCCCTATTAAAATAATGAAATCAATCAAGGCCCTAATCAAACCATTCAAAAAAGGAGGGGAGTGCTGTATAGGGGACTACTTAGAAGTGGTGCACGATACATATTAAAGCCCTCCAGATACCTAAGGAACAATACAGACAATACTTTCACTTAACTCTGGACGCTCCCACAGCCAGTATCATTAGAGGATTAAATGAACAGCAGAATATGACATGGGCAGAGTTTGAAAAGGAGATTAGATGTCATTTTTCTCTATTCCAGTTATTACAGGAGGCAAAGAAAGTGGCATACATGATTACGGCTGGGCCAAATATGTCCCCTCGCCAATTTTTTCAAGACTTAAAAAGAGCTTTTTCTCGCTTTGATGTATCTTTTGACCCCAATTCCAATGAGTTTAAAAGTGCCTACTATGGCTTGCAGAAAGACATTATATCACAGTTAGTCCGCAAATTTGATCGTGACAAGTCCCTTCAGTGGATTGTGCACCAAAGTACAAAACTATATGAAGAGCTATACTGTCAGGATAGAGAGAGTGATAAAATGAAAGACACTAGACCAAAACCTAAAGAATCCTCAACAACAGTGATGGTGATCAGGTCAGCTAAAATGTCACTTGAGTCCGCTCAAAGTACAGGTAAAAATAATGTGATACCCGAACAGAGGGGTAATCAACAGAGGTTGCCGCTCTCTACACCGATGTTTCAATCACATGATCCTAGTAATATGGAGAACTACATTAGCCCTAGCTACTTAGGAGACAGGCCAGGATATCGGCCTGACATGTCAGGTATGAACAATAATCAGAGACAAAGCCAGGATCAAAGAAATAAAGGTCCCTACCAGACATTGGGGACACATAGCAGATTTGACCCCAACACCATGATCTATGGTAATCAGGACAGACCTCGGTATGTAGATCGATTTACTGAAAATGGGAATCAGCATAGGGGACAATACTCACAAAATGAGAGACAGGACATGAGGCAGAGTATGAATTATGCCCCACCTCAATACAATCAATCACAGCCACCAGGGGACTACAACCAAAGGATAAGTGCACCCCGCTCCCTGACCCACATGAATCAAGAATTCAGAAACAATACCAATAGAAATCACTCTTCTGAGAGATAACAGAATAAATTCAACCAGGGGGAAAACAATCAATATCGGCATAGGCCGCAGAGAGAAGATTCTTGAGAGATGGAAAGATTCTAGTGTCTCATGGCCCAAGTGAAAATGTTGGCTGAACAAATATTAAAGCTCTGTACGACCCAAAAAAGTAATCAAAGGAGGGAGCAGAAGGCCATAGTAGTGACCGGGTGGCTTCCGATAATAAGTGACTAAATCTTCATGATACCTGCAATGATAAAAAAGACAGATTGCCCTGATTTGGTTTTGCATAATGATTCTAAGATGCGTAATGATTTAAAAATTAAAATTCCGGCAAATGAACATGTGACAGAAATTGCAAATACATCTAAAAAAGAAGTTCGATTTAACCTGGAGTTAAATCAAACGTTGGAAATGTGCGTAAATGAAAAAGTAAAACTTGAAATTCCAAAAGAACAAAGAGACAGATTTAAGAAAGACAATTTATGCATGGGCAATACAATTGATTAGGGAGTAAGTGGGGAAGTTAGAACACTCTCCCTAGACAATCAAGACGCTAATAAAATACAGGCAGGAAGAATAAGTACTCAAAAGGAGGGTACAGATCAGTCACCTGAAGAGTTCTTTGAGCCACAGATTTTTGAGGAAGTTAAAAAGATCGGTACCATGCCAAATACCCACAAATGCCTAGAATTAGAAAATGACAAATTATCAGATGATATTTCTGCGCATATCCAGTTGGAGGGTTGTAGTTTAAACTCTGATGATCCCCGGATGGAAGGGCGAACAGTGGCCACACTCCAAAGGACCCCTGAATATGAGGAGATGGGTAAGACTTCTCAAACGGAAAGGGACAGAAAGGAGGGAAAAATGTCCTTTCATTTAACAATGTGCTTAGCCAGAAGTGAGAAAGGTCTGAGAAAAGTGAATTCTGAAATCAGTAAAAATTCACACTTTTTGTCAGTGTTAGAGGAAGTTGAAGACAGATATTATGCTCCCATTACTGTGGAAGAAAAATGCAATACATTTGAAATGATTGGCACAGGCGCAGAGGCCACAATTATGTCAAAAGAATTGGTAAAAAGTATCAATGAAGGGAGATCTCCACAGAATCAGATAACAGTAAGGCAAAGTGAAGGCCTAGTGCATAACTTTAACGGTGAGGAGGTGCCTATTGTGGATGTCACCGAGGTTGACATAAAGATAGGAAAACACAGGAGGATGAAACAGGAAGTGTTGATCACATCTAGTTGTGAAATTCCATTCCTGATGGGAACAGATTACTTGAAAAGATTGTCTCCTCTCATAGATGGGGTAAATGGGGTACTGTGGTCTTTAACAAAAAAAAATTAAGACCTAGAAAATAAGGTCCCAAAACAGCAATGTAAGTGAATGTCACACTATTGCTAAAATGAATGATGCAGAGGAGGTGTATCTACAAAATAGCTGTGTGCCTAGTGTCACTGTCATTTTGATGTGTCAGGATAAAATGCAAAGTGAAAAAGAAAAACAATCTGTGCAGATTTTTCGGATCCCAGGAAGAAATGGCAAACTGAAATATATGAACACACATTGCGCTTCTATTTAAAAGAAAAGAAATACAAACAGAACACTATTCCTAAAGGAGACACAGAAAAACACATCACCACTCTTGCTGAAATACACATGGAAGATGAGCAGCCATGGGTTCACATTGGTATAAATGACCATTCTACCGTGATAAAAGCCACGTTGGCGCTTGAGCAGGAAAGGAGTTTTATTAATGAAAAACTACTGCAGAGAGTAATGGAGAGGGAGGAGATCCCAAAATTTAGAATTAGACACCAATATGTCTCTGGTTTGGACAATCCAAACTTTGAAAACCGAATTGCAGCTAAATATTAATATTGGACAGAAAACCATCTACCACAATGTTTGTTTGTTTGTTTGTTTGTTTGTTTGTTTTATTTCTAATGCGCTCCAAACCCATAGGTAGCAGGGTGCAGCAATAGGATAATGCAAAGCTTACAATGTTGCAGATTGTACAAGTTACAATAATGTACAGGAATCACAGAATAACAGGGTAAATTACACAAAAATGGTGCAGATAACATGTTATAATTCAACAAGGAGCATAGGAGCAGTATCAGGTGTCAGGACCTGGAGATAGGGTGGGCATGGGCAAATAGGGTGACTAGTGGTCATTGGAAATGATGTGTTGGATGGTGCTCCTTCTGAATAGTGGGTATGGTTTATCTGCTCTCAGATTGTTTGGTAGTAAGTTCCAAGATTTAGCAGCCTTCACTGGGAAGCTATTGCCACCAATAGTGGTTAACTTGAATCTGGGTACTACTAGGCAGTTGGCGTTGGCAGCTCTGGTTTGTCTGATAGAGGTTGTTCTATGTATTTTGTTCATGAGGTAGCTAAGGGTGGCATTTTTTAAGCTTTGTGTGTCAAAGAGATCATTTTTAACTGTATTTTATTTTTTTGTGGATAGCCATTTATGTTGGCGTCTGATGGCGGAGATATGTAATCTTTTATTTATGCCAAGCGCTGCTCGCAAGACGTTATTTTGTAGTGTTTGTAGTTTCTGGATGGTGGTTTTATGAGCACCACTGTGGAGGGCATTGTAGTAGTAGATCCTGGAGATAATTAATTCTCTGGCCAGGATCATGCAACTGTCGTTGGAAAGGAATGGCTTGCCAGCCCTTATCAGCTTGCAAGTGTAGGCAGTGATGGAGGTCAGTGATTTTACCTGTTTGTCAAATGACAGAGTGGAGTCTAAATAGAAACCAAGGATTTTTACTTCCTTAGAGATCCTGATAATGTTTCCATCAATATTGAAGGAGGAAAATTCCTGGCCTAGTTTATTAAGATTATTAGCTCTGTCTTGTCGTCATTCAAGCACAAGCCATGGGTGGCCATCCATGCTTTAACTATAAGATATACTCTATTCACTAACTCCGAGTCCTTACTATGATACCCAGAAAATGGGAGCAGAATCTGTGTATCATCTGCATAGTTAGTGTAGGTGATACCCAGAAGGTCCAGATCGTCGAACAAAGGTTTGGTGAAGACGTTGTATAGAGCCTCGGGGAACGCCACCAAGGATGGGGGTAGGGTCTGCTGCAGCCGATGGGGAAAATACTCTCATTGTTCTCTCACTGAGGAATGATTCCAACCATCTGATGGCCTCAGGAGAGAAATGAGCAGCAGAGTCCAGGTGTCTGCAGAGGACCTTGTGGTCAACCAAATCAAATGCAGCTGAGAGGTCCAGTAGAAGCAAGAATGCTGTCCTTCCACTATCTCTCAGCTCATCAATTTGGGTCTTTAAGTCGATTAGGGCGGTTTCTGTTCCGTGTAGTGGGCGGAAGCCAGATTGTCTAGCTCCTAGGAGGTTATGCAGATCAAGGTGTTTTTGTTTCTGGATGTAGGCGGCTTTGTCCAATATTTTGAGGAGGAATGGTACTGTGGTGATAGGGTGGTATTTGGTCGGGATGAGCGGATCTAAGGTCTGTTTTTTGAGGAGTAGGAGCACCCAGGAGTGTTTTAGGTTAGCTGGGATAGTGCCTGATGCAAAGGAGGCATTAATCAATTTTGAAATTAATGGTGAGAGGCAGCATCTTTTATTAACTGTGCTGGGCAGATATCGCCTATACAATTAGACGGTTTGAGCGAGAGTATGATTTTTTCTACCTCTAAAGGAGAAGTTTTGGAAAAGTGAAATTTATTATTGTGCGCCTCGAGGGAGTCACTAGATGACGAGGTATTGGGGATATGTGCTGTAGGTTCAGCATATCTTTTTTTTGCTGTATTTTGTTTTGGAGCGCATTGATTTTGTTTGCTAGCGCATGTTGGATAGACTTGCGCAATCTAGTTACCAAGACTTGCCCTTGGTAACTAGATCGGGTGTGGCTATTGGTGACTCTAATTCTTTCAGTATGGAGAAGAGTTCCCTCATGCTAGAGTTAGAGTTGGAGATACGTTCATCATAAGAATTCCTTTTAGCAAGGCATATTTCATTTTTAAAGCGTGAGAAAATGGAGGTTGGTTTGGCTTTGTTTTCGGCTGAAGGGCACAGTCTCCAAGAGTTTTCACTTTTTCTTTTTAAAAGTCGTAGGTCTCTTAATTGAGGGGTAAACCATTTGTTAAGGTGAGCTTTGGGTTTACTTTTTCTAAGCTTAAGAGGGGCAATTTTGTCCAATGTGTTGAGCATGATGTTATTATATTCCTGGACTAAAGTGCTAGGGTCTAGATTGTCAGGCAGAGCGTTTAGTGTGGGTAGGATGGCAGGGATAACTTTGTCCACTGTGATATTTTTTTTAATTTCTGGTAGGCAGGGTGGTGCTGGCAATGAGACTATAGGAGTAGGTCTAACTGTTGATAAGTTAAAGGCTACAAGTGAGTGATCTGTCCATGGTTGAGGAGAGATGGAGGAAATAGAGACTGTGCAGTTATAGTCCGCTATCTAGTCCAGTGTTCTCCGCTTTCAGTGAGTAGGTTTATTGACTTTTTGGAACAGGCCTGATGTGTGGATAGTGAGTGGAACACAAAATGATTTTTACATGGGCAATGATATCATGCACAGAATGTGTATGGTGTTAGATTTCTTTAACCAAAAAATATGGTCCCGGCTAGGCGGGCCTGCGCCCAAATTTGAAGACAAGGGAAAGGCTTATCATTGTGCACAATTGGTACCATATGCAATTGAATTACAGGTGAAGAAGGATATTACTATCCTGCATTCACCAAGCAGGTTGCAATAACACTAAAGTGCAAGAGTGGTCAGCAAATGAAAGATTCTAGTGCATTTGTCTGATTGAATGAATCCATGAAGCAGCAAGGCTTGGAATATGAATATACCCCATTGGCAGATGTTGGCGAAGGGTCTGTCAAAATTATGGTGAATAATAAAGGATGTCAGGATATTCCCTTAGAAGATAATTCTTTATTAGGGATTGCCATACAATAATCACATTATACTGTAGACTTCAATAACATGGTAATTGGAAATATGCCTGAGAGATATGTATATGCACAGGGTGTGTTGCCAGAGTATCTGGATTCTCAACCCAAAGGGATCTTTAAAATTAAATCTGTGCACCCTTATGATTCCAATGAGACAGTGTGCTGTTATCAAAAGAATTGCATAATGTTTGACTTAAATGAAAATTAAACAGAAAATCATCACATTGAAGTGGAAACTGATATATCAAAATATTTAAAAGTGGCAGCTTTGCAGAGAAATACAGCCACACAGTTAGAAGAGAGCACAGAGGTTCCTCCACTGGAGGATTTCCTAGAATTTTCAAAGATGGTAGAGGAGCAGATTCTGTTAGCAGATGCATGTGATAGTGAAGAGTATAAGAATGAATTGAGAAAAATATTTATGGAATTTAAGGAAGTCTTTGCCAAAGATGCATATGACTGCGGCCAAACTAATTTATATGTTGCCATATTATCAGAGGGGTGTGGTAGAAATCCAGTATGTGTGTGCCAATATCGATTACCACTGGCATGTTTAGAGTCATTGGCAGAGATAATTAAACATTTGGAGTCTAGGTGAATTATCAGGCCTATTCATAGCACCTCCAACACTCCTATTTTGGGTGTGTTAAAGCCAAATGGTCAATGGCGTCTGTGTGCAGACCTGAGGGAATTAAATAAATGAGTGCCGGTGTCCAGATGGCCACTGCCATTCATTGATCAAAGCCTCGCTTAGGTGCTTGCTCAAAGGTATTTACCACATTAGATCTCACATCTGGATATTGGTTTGTGAGGATATTCAGAATTTATTTTCATTTTCATTTGATAAAACGCAATACGCATGGGCTAGAACACCATTCGGGTTTGTCAAGAGTGGAAGCGAATTTGGCATATTTTTGAGAAAGGCTATGCCAGATGCAGCGGAAAGAGAAACTATAGTTTATGTGTATGATGTCCTGATAAAAAATGTAAACTTAAAAAGCCATTTTGATGAAATTAGACATGTACTTGGCCAATTGCAAAAGGCAGGTGCCAAAGTATCTTTGCAGAAAGCCCAAGGTGCAAGAAAAAGGTGAATTTCCTAGGCCATGAAGCAACTGAACATGGGCTAAATCCACAAAAGAAAAAGGTGGAGGCCATACAGAAATTGAAAGATCCTAGAAATGTGAAAGGTTTAAAAAGTTTATTAGGAATGACGGTATATAACAGGAAATGTATTGAAAATTATGCTGAAATTACTCAACCATTAACTAAACTATTGAAGATGAATATACCCTAGACATGGGAAAAGGTGCAATCTGAGGCAGTTGCTAAATTGAAGGAATGTCTCATAAAGGCAACGTGTTTAGCGTATTCCATACAAAACAGAGATTTCTTGATAGAAATAGGTTTCACTGAACATTGTATGTCAGCAGTGTTATCTCAAAAACATGATTTGAACCACAAAACCATTGCTTATGCAAGTAAGGCATTTTCCCAGGTTGAGATCAAATTCAGTGAATATGAAAAGGCTCTTTTGACCACTGTGTGGGCGTTGCAGCATTTTCTCCCCATTGTTCAAGGGGAAAAGGTAATCATTGAGACAAATCATCAACCATTTCAGTTTTTACAGAGTAAAAGGATCAGGTCAGGCAATTTAGCACAGTCCAGAATTACTTCATGGACATTGGCATTGCAAGGCTTTCCTGTAGAAGTGAGATATGGCCAAAATAAAAAGAGCCCAGTTGCTTAAGGGTTAGCAGATTTACATGACTGTGAAGCTGAATGTGTATCAAACTAAATAGAAGTGGAATCTAGTTTGCAGGAGTTTGAACAATCACCACATAAAGTGTTTGATGAAAAGACATGCAAGAATTTACCAACTGTAAATGTTGACGGTTGTGCTTTTCACATTGAAAATGACAGCAATAAACAGTTGGTATCAGGAATAGGAACTGTATGGTTGAAATGTGAGGACATTCCTAGTATAGGGATGAGAATTGGGTCCAGGAGTAGTCAGGTAGCAGAATTAGCATCCATTTAGAAGGCAGTTACTACTGCAGTTGATAATAAATTGTCCTGGTGACTTATTCTGATTATGCACGAAATAGCTTTGTAGAATATTTGCTGGGCTGGAAAGCAAGAGGCATGATTACATATAATAAAAAGTCCCTCAAAAATGGGAAAATGATACAGTCTATAGACAAATTAGTGTCAGAAATGATTTAACAGTGTACTGGAGGAACATTCGTGGGCCTTTGAAAACTCCAGGAGAAGATAAGGAAGGAAATGATAAAGCAGATCATTTCGCCATGATTGGGCCTGTTATGGGAGATTTGTTAGACATTGAAACTTTTAATTGGTGAAATACAAATAGATGCAGTTACACGCTCTAAGGCTCCAAAAAAGGTAGAACAACCAGTAGTGCAATGGAGTTATGATACACCAGATCAAGATCTGATTAAAGCGTAAAAAGATGATCCAATATTGGGGATCAATTAAAATCATTTGATGGACCACAAACAAAATCCTTTTTACTGAAAATGATTGTACAGGAAAAGAAGAGCTGAGGGTGTTGTTAAAGAAAAAAAACGAATTAGACTACAGGATGGACTCATGATCAGGAAATCCATAACAGGACAAATGCAATGAATGGTACCCCTTTCATTCAGAGGGCTAATGCTACACCATGCACATGATGAAATAACTGGAGGACACTGAGGTTTACAAAAGACTTTAGAAATACTGAAAGATTATGCTTACTGGCCACATATGTCCCAAGATGTGGAATTATACACTAGGGGATGTCTAGTATGTGCCCAATTTAAACCCGATTCACCAATGCATAGAGCTCCACTGATGGTCAGATTTGCAAATTGACTATGTAGGGCCTGTAAAAAGGTCGAGTAGGGGGAACTGTTATCTTTTGACCGTGGTTTGTTTGATGTCAAAATGGGTAGAGTGTATTCCTGCCCCAAATTGTAGTGTGCAAACGGCAGCTACATTACTGGTAAATCATATATTTTCAAGATTTGGATTACCACAAAGAATAGAGTCAGATAGAGGAAGTCATTTCACAAGCACCTTGATGAGTAAGGTGTGGCAGATATTGGGGGTGAAAAGGAAACTGCATATTGCGTACCGGCCCGCCTCTTCTGGAAATATTGGACATTGCAACAGGTCTGTTGTGGAGATATTAAAGATGTTTGTAGCAGAGGCTGGGTCCAGCTGGGATTTACGATTACCCCTGGTTTTGATGGCAATCAGATCGACTCCTGCCAAAGCAACAGGTATCAGTCCTCATGAGGTATTAACAGGAAGGAAAATGGTACTGCCACAACATTTATTATACAGGGCACATGAACAGACACTTGTAAGTGCATCTACAGTTCACGTATATGTGGAAGACTTGAGGAAGCATTTACAACATGCATTTGCATTTGTGCAGCGAAATGTGGAGAGAGCTGCTGACAGTGCAAAGTCATAATATGATAGAAAGACGTTCGTGAAAGAGTGTAATGTAGGGGATCAGATATATAAATTTCATTTTGGAAAAGGTAAACATAAAAATTCAAAATTTCTTGCGGCTTGGCAAGGGCCATTTGAAATTGTGGATAAGGTGTCTCCAGTAGTTTACAAAATATTGAAGACAGAGGGTGAAATGGTGACAGAACAATTTGTTCATGTTAACCAAAAAAAAACCTGTCATCCCAAACATGAAATCAGGAGGCTTGAGCAAATAGAAACAGCTTAAGTGCTCTGAAGACATGGAAAGAAAGACACAGTAGCTGTATTCATAGTATCCCACAACATAGAAATAAAAATAGATGTAGTCCTTATTGTAGAGATAAATGTAAATGAAAATACGATAGGTGATAATCATTGGCATAAGGGGCTGAATCAGGTTGAATTATTATGGTACAATGATGAAATATATTTTTGATGTATAATGGTGTCGTATGTATATTATTGTTTTCTCTCAAACGTGTGCTTAGTTTCAGTAATCAGGAGACTCAAGCGGAATATTTTGTACTACATTTTGTTTTTATGTGGTAGAAAGGGTAAAATTGGTATTGTGCTATGTACTTAATTTGTCTCTTTTCTATTTACTTTAGAAAACTTAATTTATCTTTTTGGGGTCGGAGGTCGCAGGACTGGAGGACACGGGATGAAGCTCGAGTAAAGCCTCTGGACCGAAGTATGGAGGTGAAGACAAAGTAACAGGGACGCCTAAAGAGATGATTTCTATGGAAAAGAATCCAAGGGTGCCAGGATGAAAGAATTTCACTGAATGGACCAGATGATGAAAAGTTGATGATCAGAACATCATAGAGGTGCAATCATAAAAATGATAAAAGATTTTAAAAGAATATTAGTGAATTGAACTTAATTCTACAGCGTTCCTGATGAAGCATAGTGTTATTCTATGGGACAGAAAAGGAGAGTGGTGGAGAATCACATGTTTTTTTTAATTTTAATTATTTGTTTTAGTTAGTTATATTAGTCATTTGTTTTATTTATTTATTTTATTTTATTGTTTTTATTATCATACATGAAAATGAAATGTTGATGGCGGACACTACGGTTGAAAAGAAAGTTATACATGCACATCGCATTATGAGGATTTATGGACCCATTTGGGATATGTTTTACTGTTATTATGATTGAGCAGTGGTTTATTATGAAATATTTCAACGTTCATTTTATTAAGTTGCTATTATTTCAATTGTGATTCATATGATGGAAAGAAAGAAGAACAATTTGGGTTTCCTCCAATTGTGGATTTGGGTACCCAGAATTGTCGGAAAAGGAGGGTATGTAAGGACATATATATTTTACCAAAATGTAATGCCATTTTTTTATTGCAAAATGTAGTGGCATTTTTGTTGCCAGCAGTAATATGGCACATATACATATATTACATGGCCACGCTAGTGGCCATGTAGTTATAGTTAAGTTGCTGTTTCCATACGAAGAGCACTTTTTGGGTCGGCTTATAACTTCGCTCTCCCTGGACGGATCCTCACCTAACTTTGCAAAAAAAAGTATTTGGGTCACTCTGAATTCTTTTGCAAAGTTTGGTGAGGATTCGTCCAGGGGGGGGCAAAGTTATAGGGGGGTCCCAAAACCTTTTTTTTTTCCCATAGACTGAATGGGAAAAATGTTTTGCTCGCGTCTACAGCCCAAACCGCTGGACGGATTTTCACCAAATTTGGACCAGGAGCAGCGGCTTGGTCTCGAAAGCGTGCTTTTACAAATTTGGTGAAAACCGGACCAGTCGTTTTTTTTAAAATGACCAAAAAGTAGGTAAAAAAAAATGAGTGATATTTGTGTTCGGTTCGCAGACACACTTCCCTGTTCGCTCCGCGGACAGTTTCCTGAATGGCCAATCGGCTTGCGTGATGTTCACGGACATGCAACGTGTTCGCTGATTGGACAGCGTGGAGCGTGAAGCATGTCAGATTTTCGGTAGCGCCCGCCATCTTGGATTTGCGGTCGTCCGCGGACAGCGCGATGAAACGTTGTTCAAAATTTGTATTTAGTAGAGTATGTTGGTGTGTAGGAGTGTTTGGGGAGGGTGGGAGTGTATGAGATAGGATGAAAGTTGTGTTTTTTTATGTGTTAGATGTTCTTTTTGTGTTCAATTTGTCTGCGGACATCACGGGTGTTCTGAAATGTTCTAAATAAACTGAATGGGGGTGTTCTGAGGACTCAATATGTGTCCGTTTTGTTCGCAAGCAAACTGAAACTGTTCTAAGAACACTCGCAGTGTCCTGAAATGTTCGCAAATAAACAAAATGGGGGTGTCCTGAGGACGCTGTCCGTATTGTTCGTTGTCAAGTTGAATATGTTCTAAGAACACTCGCGGTGTCCTGAAATGTTCGCAAATACCAAAATGGGGGTGTTCTGAAGACGTTGTCGAACACTCGCTGTGTCCTGAAATGTTTACAAGTATGAATGGGGGTTGTGGCTGACAAGTTGAATGTGTTCTAAGAACACTCGCGGTGTCCTGAAATGTTCGCAAATAAACAAAATGGTGGTGTCCTGAGGACGGTGTCCGTATTGTTCTCTGTCAAGTTGAATGTGTTCTAAGAACACTTGCGGTGTCCTGAAATGTTCGCAAATAAACAAGATGGTGGTGTTCTGAAGACGCTTCTAAGAACACTTGCGGTGTCCGGGGAATGTTCGTAGGGGGTGTCCTGAGGACGCTGTCCGTATTGTTCTCTGTCAAGCTGAATGTGTTCTAAGAACACTCGCGGTGTCTTGAAATGTTTGCAAATAAACAAAATGGGGGTGTTCTGAAGACGTTTCTAAGAACACTCGCGGTGTCCTGGAATGTTCGTAGGGGGTGTCCTGAAGGCGTAGTCCGTATTGTTCGCTGGCAAGTTCTATGTGTTCTAAGAACACTCGCAATGTCCTGAAATGTTCGCAAATAAACAAAATGGGGGTGTCCTGAGGACGCTGTCCGTATTGTTCTCTGTCAAGTTAAATGTGTTCTAAGAACTCTCGCGTTGTTCTGAAGTGTTCGTAGGGGGTGTCCTGAAGATGCTGTTCGTATTGTTCGATGGCAAGTTGAATGTGTTCTTAGAACACTCGCGGTGCCCTGAAATGTTCGCAAATAAACGAAATGGGGGTGTTCTGAGGACAGTGTCCGTATTGTTCATTGTCAAGTTGAATGTGTTCTAAGAACACTCGCGGTGTCCTGAAATGTTCGCAAATAAACAAGATGGTGGTGTTCTGAAGACGCTTCTAAGAACACTCGGGTGTCCGGGGAATGTTCGTAGGGGGTGTCCTGAGGGCGCTGTCCGTATTGTTCTCTGTCAAGTTGAATGTGGTCTAAGAACACTCGCGGTGTCCTGAAATGTTCGCAAATAAACAAAATGGGGGTGTTCTGAAGACGTTTCTAAGAACACTTGCGGTGTCCTGGAATGTTCCTAGGGGGTGTCCTGAAGGCGTAGTCCTTATTGTTCGCTGGCAAGTTAAATGTGTTCTAAGAACACTTGCAGTGTCCTGAAATGTTCGCAAATAAACAAAATGGGGGTGTCCTGAGGACACTGTCCGTATTGTTCGTTGTCAAGTTGAAAGTGTTCTAAAAACTATCACGTTGTTCTGAAATGTTCGTAGGGGGTGTCCTGAAAACACTGTCCGTATTGTTCTCTGGCAAGTTGAAAGTGTTCTAAGAACACTCATAATGTCCGCAGACATTAAAAGTTTCCATAGACCATAGTTGAAATGTTTGACTCTATGGATGTGATATGCTGCGGTGGTTGTTGCCAGGGCATAGAGTCTTGGGTACATGGCCGCAGCATATAACATTCATATTTGCTTATAACTTTGGGTGAAAAACAAATGTATAAGGAACAAAGGTATTAGATACTATGAATGTGATATGCTGCTATGGTTCTCCTTATTATTGTATACTTACTGTTTGGTCTAGTAACCGGAGTACATGTATTTCTTGTTAATTTCTGTGATAAAAGAAAATAGCATGTTAGTATTAGTATTTTGTAATGACTTATTACATTGTATGATCAATATACTTTATTTTTTTTGGACCCTCATATTTAGTAGATTACAAATCAGAGTACTGTGCAATTTGCTCAGTTTCTGTATTTGTTGCTAAAATCATTGGGTCTGTGGGAGAAAAAAAAATCCATGTTGGATTAAAAAAAAACTTTTTCTGTTATGCAACAGTTTATTTGTTTTTTTGTTTTCAGTGTTCACTTGTTTTTTCTGGCTAATGCTTTATACTTTGGCTTGTATTTTTTTGGAGCAGTAACATATTATTTATTTGTTTTGATATTATAAAATTTTGGAGCAGTTAGATACCAATTAGCGTATTCTAACTGTCTATTTTTTTGATATATTTTAGTGGTATTGATTTATCTATTTGGATATTGTTAAATTTTGGGACAGTTAGATACCAATTGGCGTATTCTAACTGTGTATTTCTTGGTCTAATTTAGTGGTATTCATTTATCTGATTAGTTGTTATAGAATCTTTGAGCAGTTAGATAGCTTTTGGAGTATTCTAACAGTTTATATTTTTTTAACACAAGTTTACTTAGGGTTTAAATACAGTTTAGTTATCAAATTTTGGTTTTAAGAACATCAAATAAGCGTTTGTAAGATTTCCTGGTAATCTCTGCTTTAGAGTAATGGTACTATCATTACATTCAAACCATCCACATTTCTTTTTTATATATGCAGTGTAGTGCCCTGCATTGGTTGTGGTAGATTATATGTATTGTTGTGAAGGTTTTCTTACCAAGTGATATTTGACCATGTGTGAATCCAGTCAGCTTGCAGTTGTTTTTGGTACCATCTGCATTGTAACGTAGAAGCATTAGTATTATGTATTTACTATGTGTTTGTATTACTAACGTGGAGCGATTATCTGAATTGCAGGTAGAGCATAATCTACCATGGTTTGCATTTTGTACAAGTCGCTGAAATGGAATGGATTCACAATTTGGTATTGATATATATATGAAGCGTTCATTGGGGATTTCTTCTTGTGTCACATTGTTGCAGAGAGTGCATGTATGTTTCCACATGTATGAAATCTGAAAGATTTCATTTATAGGTATGTTTTTGTTTTCCAGTACTTGTAGTAAGTACATTAGAAATTCTTGTGGATCTTCCTGTGAGTTTATAGTGAATTTCACCATTCCAGCACAGTAGTCCAATTGTTGTCTTATTCCATAAACACTATACGTGTTGTCAGGATTTTTTGCTGCATTTCTGTGAAGTACTAAGATTTGCAAACACAATGGGTCTGTACTGTGTAAGTAAATGTTGTCAACAATTGGTGGTAATTGAAATAGAATATTCATTGCTACATTTGCGCAGCAACTTACACCAACTATATTTGAGAATTTAAATGGTCCAGGTAGTTCTGTATCTAACTGCTTTTTTTGGAGTTTGTCTTCCTTCTTTAAAGAAGTACCTGGTTTACTTTCCCTAATTGATTCTTTTTTGCTTGTGGTACTTGATGAAGTATTAGTTTCTTTTACTCTCTTTGGAGGATGTATAGTGACATCCTGTTGCATTTCTGTTTGATTTATTTTTCTTTTATAATGTTTTACTTTTTATGGAACAGAATATGTGTTTAGGTGGGGTGTGTATAGTGAGCGAAGTCTATTGTATTCTAAAATGCAAGGAATATCAGCGTTTATTTTACTTGCATCAAAGTTGATTAGAAATAGACCGTCAAGTGTACGTAAGCGTGATAGTGCTACATAGCTCATGCCTTCTTTAAAGACTGTGTTACCAATATCTATCATTACTTTGTCTAGGGTAAAACCTTGTGATTTATGAATCGTGACTGCGTATGCAAGAGTTAGAGAAAATTGTTCTCTGTGTACATACATATCTATGAAGAGAAGAAATCTAGCTGTTGAGCGTCCTATCCTTTTTACTTCTGAAAGTTTGTCAAAGAGTATATTGACAAACTGAATTTTGTTGTCGCGTGGGTATGTTTTAAAGCCAACAACTGTACCCAGTGCTCCATTAACTAGTCCTTGGTCCACGTCAAGGTTACGTTTAAGCATTACTGTGCAATTTAAGGATAATTTTAATATCTTTTCTAAGCCTGCTGTGTTTGAGATAGATTTTTCTAAACTATTTAGTCTTGTTGTGGCTTGGTCACACAGGGGTAGTGTCATACCATGTACATCTAGTTTGTCTGTGGCGCTAATTTCCATGATTGGTTGCATTTCTTTACTTAGCATGATTTCATTGAATTTGAAACAGCTTGCAAGAGTTGGCATTAAGGCCATACAATTGACATTTTTGTGGGCTAATTGTTCCATAACATCTGTAGCACATGCATTATCGCCATAAAGTGCATTAATGTGCTGGGTTTTCAATATTGCTTCTGCTTCTTTAGAAAGTATACCAACTCTGATACTTTTTAAAATGTTGGCATAAGTGAGATCTGCAGATTGCCGCATGTTTTCTGTTAATTCTCTGTATTGGAAATGTTGCCAAAGGTTGACATTTCCAATGCTGCTAACAGTTTTACGGCAGAGTTTGTGTCCTAATGTTTTAAAAATAGGCTCACCTTTTACTGGTATTAATTGAAGCAGATCTCCAAAAACAATAATGTGTTTTCCTGCAAAGAGCTCTTCATAGTCTGTTTTGAGTACTTCTTGTAATCTGAGGTGAATCAAAGCCAACATCAGGTTGGAGACCATGCTCACTTCATCTATTAGTAGCATTTTCATTTGTTTCAATACTCTGCGTAATTCCATTGCAGCTTCTGCAGAATGTTTGTAATAGTCTAATTTGTTCTGTTGTTCTACTTTTAATAGTAGTAATCGGTGTAATGTAACACCACCTATGTTGTAGGCAGCTAATCCTGTGGGGGCAGTGACAACAGCTGACAGTTTGTTGTTTGTCAATTGTTGAAGGAACTTACTAATGATTTTGATTAGGAATGTTTTGCCAGAACCAGCTTCACCACTGACGTACAGTAGTATAGGTTTATAATTATGGCAGGAACATTCTTTATTTTCATGTTTTACACCATGTGCAATTTGTTTTGTTACTTCTTGAAAAATGCTACTTTGCTCATTGTTTAGTTTTGATTGTAGTATAGTTAAGTCTTCTTTATCTTCATACTGACACATGGTGTTTTCTACTTTTATCATAACTAATTCTGCCTCATTTATTATTAGTGGTTCTCCCAGTGGTTCTTGGCTTCCTGTTACAGAAGGTTGACTACTGTCAGGAGTGTCCTTATCTAGTTGGGCTTGGAGTTCTTCTTCGTGTTGCTGTTCATTGTGCAACATTGTTTTGTACTGTGTAAAGTTTACATCAGTTATAGTGCTTTCATTTGCTTTGAAAGCATCCTCATCCTCATATAGTTATCTAGTAATTGTTCTTCTTTTCTCCATGGTTTGAAGAGTTGTAGCAGGGACATGTAATATACTTCTTTATGTTGAGGAGTCTTTAATGACAATTTGATATGATTAATTAAATTTGGTTTAGTGAGTTTAACTAAGCTGCATTCAAAGTTTGTCACTCTATATTTATCTTTTTTTTCATCAGGTTTCATATTATTTTTGTATGTGTAGTTTTGGGCTATTTGGTATAGACACATGTTTTCCAAAGTACTACTTCTGTTTGGTAGTATGTGTCCAATAAATTGTTTTTTAAATTGTCTTGGCTGTCGGGATCATGTTTGGCTATTGTTTCTATACCTTCATATGATTTTAGAACTCTTTTTCTAGATTTAGTTGGACCAAGACTTTGCCATACTATATTTTCAGATTTACCATACAATGCAGTACCAGTTAAACGATCAGCTGCTTCATATGATCCACATTCTCTATGGGTGAGCATTTTTATGCCCAAGCTGTATAATTTCTGAGATACTGTTTTATCTGATGACAGGTCATTCCAGAGGTCTTGGAGCTCTGTCTTTTCTGCTTTAGTTAAGTATGCTGTGACATATCGTGCGACTGCAGTAGAATTGTCTGCAATGTACTGCACATCTATATTTGCATTCCATAAGTGGGCAATGATTGCATTATAATCATTGATATATTTTTCTTCTTCTTTTCTTTTTATGTAATATGTATTTTTAGATGACTTACCTTTAACACTATGTCTAACTGAAGACATGAGGTTGTTCACTGACCTGTATTTGTAACTGGTCTAGGGAAACCAAATCGGCATTTGGTGTAGTATTTCCCTTTGTTTTTGTATTTGCGACGACCATATTTTCCACATTTGTGTCTTTGAAATTGTAAAATTTGTGCATGAAGATAACTATTTGTGGCTTCTGATGGAATTGTACAAGTGACATATTTTTCAATAAACTGTAAAACAGTAGCATCACTGTCTTGACCAAATTTAGGAGCATCTTTAATCCATAAAAGCATGTGAATATGTGGTGCTCCTCTGGCTTGGTATTCTTTTCTCCAAAAGAATTGTTGCACTTCTCCAAGGGGAGGAACAGTTTTATTACAAATAAAATGTAGCATAACAATGAAGCGATGGTGAAAATATCTTGAAACAATAACAGGATCCAAAGAACAAAGTTCTCCAGGTGTTAGTATATCTATGTTTGTTTTGTTTTTATTTGATATGCGTAGGAAATCATGTAAATCTTCCCATGCATATTCTGCACAACTTAATGTAACAAACTAAGTGGGTGGGCCAAGGTTTCTGATCATACAACGTACATCTCCATGACGTCGAAACCAGTACTCTTTAGTACCACGCATATTTGCTAACAGACTTGTAATATTTGATTGTAAAACCTCATCCTTTTGTTGCACTTTTTCTAATAATTGTGTAGCTGTCATATTTTGAAAGTGTGATCCTGATTTTAATATGTGTGCAACTCTGTAACATAAAGTTGCTAGTTCACTTTCAAAGAGTAGGTGGAATATGTATTCCACATTTTGTCTAAATCTGGGATCTTCAGAATACATCCGTAATGAGCGGTATTCTGAAGCTGATATTTGAATAGGTCTATCATCATACCTTCCTCCTTCGCCAGTAGGAAAGAGAAGAGGAAAAGCATGTGCTTCTATACTTTTTTCCCATATACTGATTGGCGATCCTTTTGTTTGACGCATTTGGTAAGTTTCCAGTACATCTTCTACGGTGTCATTATATTGTAGCAGGATCTAGTAGCTCAAATTGACCAGCTTCTTGTGTTTCTTGAATTATTTCAATTGTATCTTTCAAGTTTTCTTCAATATTAATTTCTTTGTAATATTCATTATTCTCTTTAAGATATTGGAAGGCTTGTCTAACTTTATGTAAATCTACCAGCTGTTGCCATATTTCTCTGGCTTTTGTAGGTACTCCATTTACTAAGATAATTAAAGATTGCTGCATTGGACGTTGCACTCCTAGAGTATGCACATTTTCTTTTAGATCTAATGGTAAATAGACTACTTTTCCACGAATGCCTTTTACCAATTCAGAAGGAGGTAATTTTGCTGTTTTTGGTTCAAGGCATATTGTTGCTTGAAATGGGTGTACTGTTTGAATTATGATGCTCTCATATACAATAAGTTGTTGTAGGGGTTTTGGTACTGGGTATAATTCCAAATTATTTGTGATAGCACGTGAAGGAGTTTGGTTGTTGTCAAGTTTTGTAGTGCTGTAACTGCAAAGTATTAAGGGCTCAGTTATTTCGTATTTGTTTTCTGCTACAAGGTAGAGAGCTAATTCAAACCATTTAGAATCTTCATTGTCTTCTATTTTGTATGATAGGTCTACAGTTTTTGTGTTACTTTTATAAAAAGTTCTACGGCAACATACACATACATGGTTTGGTACTTCAGCTGATGTACTTTTAAATGTTAATATTTCTTTTTTGTATGTGTTTAGCAAAAGGTTGCCATGTGTAGAATTGTTGCTTAATTGGTTTAAAGCTATTTCATTCTGTAAATGGCTTTCACTTCCAAAATATTTTTTCTGGATATGGTGAATTTCTTCAAGTAGGTCTTTTGCTGTACCATGTAGAAGGATGTTATTTAACTTTGCTAGTGCTAAAGCAGGACTTTTAGCACAGTTTATAGACTAGATTTCTTATAGTTGAATGATGTGTTGATATCCTTTTGATATCATGGAAAGTGGTTTTACAAGTAGGTCCTGTAATGCAGGCCAATGAATGTCCTTGTAGTCCTGTGCACTTGGGCACTGGACAGGTATCCATATTTTGCAGTAATTTAATTTTGATTTTGTCTTTGCTTTTTACATATTTATTGAGGAATTGGCGTAAAGATTTGAAACATTGACGTGCATGGCCATTTGTACACTAGACATTCTGATTCAGTTGAATGCAGGGGTAATTCTAAGTTTTCAGGGCATATTTTTGTAAGGAGTACTTCTTGTTCCTTTATGGTATTATTCACTTTTTCATAACCTCGACCACTGCTATGTATGGCAATTGCATTTGTTTGATTTTGTTTGTACGCTTCTTCATTAAAATATGGTTCTGTGCTCGTAGTGTGATTCCATTCACCTCTGCAGATATTTAAGAAGTTCTTTCTGTTGACATTTTGCTTATTGAGAAGTCTTTTTTGTAATTTAGTTATTAGTTTTGTTAGTGGTTTCATTTTGTTTAACAGTAAAATAAATAACTTTCTTTTGAGAAGAATTGCACTGTCCATCAACGCTTCTAAGATTAATTTCCTACGATAGGTTTTAAGCATTTAACCTGATTTCTCTCCTGTTTTTATAAGATTTTGAAGGACTTTGTGACGGTACATTTTGGCTAAAATACTTTTCGTGGTATGCTTACTTTGCACTATATTAAAATTTGAAGAGGTAGTTTTATCTGTAGTGATAGCTGATTTTCTGTTAATTGTTTTTTGGTTTGTTTTACATTTTGATAGAGGAGGCAAAGTTTTTGTACTTGAAACTTCTTGTGTTTCACTAAATGACTGTATTAGCTGTTTTGTTTCAACTTTTTTTACAAATTCTGCTAGAGATGGATGCTTATGTTGGACACTTTTATTTTCATTTGTTCTACTTTTGCGTTGCTTTCTACGGACTTGACTTTTGGTAGGCAATCTGTTGAAAAAAATAAAGAAGATATGGGTTGGGGTGTTCTGGAATGTATGTGTGCTGTGTGCATGAGTGTTTGAGTAAGATGATAAAGATGTATGTAATGGTGTGTGATTGTGCATTGGGAACTACAACTAGTAGGGATAGGTATTCTTGAATTTATGTGTTACTAAACTGGGGTTCAGATGGCAAAACAAAAGTAAGCTAGTGGTGTGGAAAAGTACAAATAGTAAATCTAATGTATGCAATCAAAACAGTTGTTTGTTCTATAATATGAAAATTGTAGTGGTTCAGTTGGGTAATTTGTGTGTCCAAAAATAGGAATTTGTGGGACATTCTGGCTGTAAATCGCTGTTTAAGACATCGAGATTTTTGGACAAAATAGTACACAATCTCTATTTTTAGGCACAGAAAAAGCTTGTATTAACGTCATAGTATGTTTGATTAATAATACAAATATTGTGGTGATATTCTATTTACTTTTTTTCTTAAATTAACAGGTAACTTCTTAGTTCTTCTTTGTTCTTCGAATTCGGCTGCTTCTTTTCAGGAGACTGGTCTTCACTGCAATTGTAAAAGCTTAAAATTAGTAACTTTGTTTGTATATAGCGCTGTTTTTAATTTAGATATTGATTTTTTTTAATTGAAATCCTCAGTGCCTTCTTTAAAACCATTAAACTAATTTATTTACATAAGATACATTGCATCAGTTCAGGACATATGATATGTTCTTAATGAACAAATTGTATTGAATGACTAATTGTAGCAAAAACAATATCTTTACTATGTCTTGTGAAATTTATAATATACCAGTGAATACCACTATTTCTGTAACTAAGCTGTTCTAGGTAATAGCGCCTCAATGTCATGTCTAAATTAAAGTAATTAAGTAAATAAATAAAAAAAATACAAAAAAATATGAAATTGTATAAGTATTTTTTTAAAAGATTTAAACATAGATTGTGCTTGCATGCAATTTTGTTTGAATATATGTAGGCTATATATTTCATTTAAAAAATGTTAGTTTAACATGATTTGAGTGTGTGTGTATAAAGAAAGTAAATAGTATAAATGTTTATACGTGATAGTTGATTTTAGGAAATTGAAAAAAATACAGTAAATTCATTTTACAGATTACACAAGCTAAAAGTCTGTTTGAAAATGTGTTCATCTACTGTACAGAAAATATGCATACCTGAAGTTTGTTTTCATGCATATGGATAAGCATGGAGCTGCAAGTAGAAATCTTGGAGACTTGTACAGTATTTCTGGTAGATGGTGCTTGCCAATGATATGACACTTGTACTCAGAGAGATTCAGGGTACATTTGCAGTGCTGATCTATGATGATGCAGTTAGATGTAGAGGTCTTGAATGTGATTGGTGCATGGTCATGTGATTTCTTAGCTACATCCAATGAGGGGATGGCAGAGAGAGTGAAGTGGAAATGGTAGAAGGGCTGTTTATGTTACGATATGTCCGCGGACATGGCGGTAGTTCGCGGACATCGGGAGTTACATCCGGGGATTTTTGGGTTCAGAAGTCATGCAAATGAGAATGAGTACTAAAAGGGATTGGTCAGGAAAGTTTAGTGGGTGTGTTGTGCCAGAAGAGAGTTTCTCATATACTGTTTCTGCTGAGAGAACAACAGATAGCTATGTCCGTGTATTTTAGGAAAAAGATTGTATGTATTTTGGGAGATTCATGGATATATTGGTTGAAGGTGCATGCAGAAAGCTGTGGAGTAGCTGCAGATCTTGGATTCCCACATGTGGAAGTACACTGGCATGGAGTACGTGGAATGAAGTGGTTGGACTTGCTACCTCTCTGTGCTACTTTGGAGACAGAGCAACATCCAGCCATAATTGTAATTCATTGTGGAGGGAAGAGTTTAGGACATGTGACTGGAATTTTTTTTTTTGCAATTTGCTATGAAAGAAGGACTTGGGAAGGTTATGGACATGTTTCCTAATTATCAAGTGATATTTTCACAGATTGCGCAGAGACAAATGTGGTTTCGTTCTTCTTCATTTGGTCCACAAATGGAAAAAGCAAGGCACAATGTTAATAAAGCTGTTTGTGCCTTTCTAAAAGATTTTGGCATGTCTTCTTTTCACAATGAAAATATTCTGTTTCGTAGTACAAACATTTTTCGCAAAGATGGAGTCCATCTTACTTATGGTGGCAATCAGATTTTTCTGAGAAATGTACAAAATGCATTACGACCTTTTTTGGAATTACAACATCCATTTTGAAGTAGGTGTTAAGCATTTATAATTTTTGACTTACAAACTCCTCCCAAAGGCTCTTTTCAGAGCCACCACTTCCTCCCAGAGAAAATTGCAATGTTTGTGATGGGGTAGCAACCCAATTTTTTAAATGTTCGCAAACTGTCCGCGGACTTCTAAAAAACACAAAGTGCCCTGCTTTATTTATTTTCACTTCTATTTTTTAACTGGGAAAGGCGGCTCTGAAAAGAGCCTTATTTTTTTTTTGATTTTTGATATTTTGTATTTTTTTTGGTTTTTTATACAGGACACACTAGGAGAGGAGGGGAAAGGAAGGTAAAGGGGGGACACCAACCACAGGGATAAGAAAGGGCGTGCTGAGAGAGGAAGATGTAGAGTGGGTTTTATTTGAGTAGTGAGCAGATCTTCTCGTGCTCTGAGACGATAATCTCAAAAGCACTACGAAGTCGCTCCCCCTGCAGAGTACTATGTCACAGTACATACATACAACTGTGACCCTCGAAAGGTAAGGGTCATCAGCATTCTGTATGGACTGTGAGGCAGCCTGAGGAAGACGCTGTCCCACAGAGGTGGTCCTTGTGGTGACAGGATCAGAAACAGAGGAAGAAGTAGAGGAAATCAACCTGCTACGTTCTTCGCAAGGTACAACCCTGCAAATAGTCCCAGAGTGAAATGACCTCAGGTGTCGCTTCATAGTAGTGGTCCCAAAGCTGTACATACCGTGCTTCCCGCGACTGAGTATCATTTTGCACTCATTGCAGGTAACACGGTTCGCACGAGCCTTAGGAACATTCCCATGAATGGTAAATAACCGCCACACCCAAGACTCCCGCCTGGTGCGGGTAGTAGGGTTTTCCTCTACCTCATTCTCATCATCCTCTTCTTCCTCCTCCGCATCCTCACTCCTGTTCCCCTCTTCAGGCCCTTGGGGAGGTGGTGGTGGTGGAGGGGGTGGGG
The DNA here is from genome assembly GCF_040938575.1 of Ambystoma mexicanum. Classification (NCBI taxonomy): domain Eukaryota; kingdom Metazoa; phylum Chordata; class Amphibia; order Caudata; family Ambystomatidae; genus Ambystoma; species Ambystoma mexicanum. The sequence continues at coordinate 720,723,497 of NC_090924.1, read as the reverse complement.
GTGGTGCTGAAGCAGGTGCAGTTCAGCAGCCAGGGATGCCATCAAAGATGCAATGGAAATATGCAGTTGGCAGCAAAAATGGCTGTGTTTCGAAGAATAGCCAGAAACACAATGAGAGTAAGCTCTAGGGCGTGGTCTTTTATAGGGATGCTTGTGCAGCGTGCCCGTGCGAATGTCTGCGCCAGCCGCGTGTGCTAAAATCGATTTCCGCGCACAGCTTATTCATGGATTTTCGCATCCAAAACCATCCGTGGCGCAGCGTGGCGCAGCAACCCTGCAGCAGCGCTAGTTACGCCCCCAAGAACGCCCTCGCGCAAGGAAAAGCCTTCAAAATCCCCAAATAATCGCAAAGGGCTGCGCTAATCCTGGACCAGTTCACAGGGCTGGCAAACAGCAAACGCCAAGCGGGGAATATGTATTTCAGTGGTTCGCAGGAAGTTCCACACGCGATTGTCCTGTGTACGTGTGCATCAGGGGTGCATGGGAAGTAACACACGCAAAAGCAGCAGGGTACGTGTATTTCAGGGGTGCGCGGGAAGTATCACATGCAAAAGCAGCAGGCTACGTGTATTTCAGGGGTGCGCGGGAAGTATCACACGCAAAAGCAGCAGGGTACGTGTATCTCAGGGGTGCGTGGGAAGTATCACACGCAATTTAATCAGGGTACGTGTATTCCAGGGGTGCGCGGGAAGTATCACATGCAAAAACAGCAGGGTACGTGTATTTCAGGGGTGCGCGGGAAGTATCACACGCAAAAGCAGCAGGGTACGTGTATCTCAGGGGTGCGCCGGAAGTATCACACGCGATTCCATCAGGGTACGTGTATTCCAGGGGTGCACGGGAAGTATCACATGCAAAAGCAGCAGGGTACGTGTATTTCAGGGGTGCGTGGGAAGTATCACACGCAAAATCAGCAGGGTACGTGTATTTCAGGGGTGTGCGGGAAGTATCACACACGATTCCATCAGGGTACGTGTATTACAGGGGTGCGCAGGGAGCACCACACGTGAATTGCACGTGTGGGTCCTCCCAGGTGTTCCCTCTACACCCTCCACGGCCCCTGCAGGTGGCCCACACCACAGGGGTCTACCCAGGCACCCCATCCACCATGGCCATGCCCCCCAGCCAACCCACATGTCACCTTGCACTACTGCCCACCAACGCATGTCCCCCTGCACCCCCAGCCACCAGGGGCAGCCTCCACCAGGCCCCCACCCATGTCTCCCATCACCCCCACCCCCCAGCCACCAGGGGCAGCCTCCACCAGGCCCCCACTCATGTCCCCTATCACCCCCACCCCCCAGCAGTGCAGGGGCAGCATCCACCAGGCCCCCACTCATGTCTTCCACCACCCCCACCCCCCAGCAGGGCAGGGGCAGCCTCCACCAGGCCCCCACTCATGTCTCCCTGCACCGCACCCCTCTGCCACCAGGGGCAGCCTCCACCAGGCCCCCACTCATGTCCCTTAACACCCCCACCCCCCAGCAGTGCAGGGGCAGCCTCCAACAGGCCCCCACTCATGTCTCCCATCACCCCCATCCCCAAGCCACCAGGGGCAGCCTCCACCAGGCCCCCACTCATGTCCCCTATCACCCCCACCCCCCAGCAGTGCAGGGGCAGCCTCCACCAGGCCCCCACTCATGTCTCCCACCACCCCCACGCCCCAGCCACCAGGGGCAACCTCCACCAGGTCCCCACTCATGTCCCCTATCACCCCCACCCCCCAGCAGTGCAGGGGCAGCCTCCACCAGGCCCTCACTCATGTCTCCCAGCACCCCCACCCCCCAGCAGTGCAGGGGCAGCCTCCACCGGCCCCCACTCATGTCTCCCTGCACCCCCACCCCCAGCCACCAGGGGCAGCCTCCACCAGGCCCCCACCATTGTCTACCACCACCCCCACCCCCCAGCCACCAGGGGCAGCCTCCACCAGGCCCCCACTCATGACCCCTATTACCCCCACCCCCCAGCAGTGCAGGGGCAGCCTCAACCAGGCCCCCACTCATGTCTCCCACCGCCCCCACCCCCCAGCCACCAGGGGCAGCCTCCACCAGGCCCCCACTCATGTCTCCCACCACCCCCACCCCCCAGCATTGCAGGGACAGCCTCCACCAGGCCCCCATTCATGCCTCCCTGCACCCCCACCCCCAGCCACCAGGGGCAGCCTCCACCAGGCCCCCACCCATGTCTACCACCACCCCCACCCCCCAGCAGTGCAGGGGCAGCCTCCACCAGGCCCCCACTCATGTCTCCCACCACCCCCACCCCCCAGACACCAGGGGCAGCCTCCACCAGGCCCCCACTCATGTCCCCTATCACCCCCACCCCTCAGCAGTGCAGGGGCAGCCTCCACCAGGCCCCCACTCATGTCCCCTATCACCCCCACCCCCCAGCAGTGCAGGGGCAGCCTCCACCAGGCCCCCACTCATGTCTCCCACCACCCGCCCCCCCCACCCACCAGGGGCAGCCTCCACCAGGCCCCCACTCATGTCCCTTATCACCCCACCCCCCAGCAGTGCAGGGGCAGCCTCCACCAGGCCCCCACTCATGTCTCCCATCACCCCCATCCCCCAGCCACCAGGGGCAGCCTCCACCAGGCCCCCACTCATGTCCCCTATCACCCCCACCCCCCAGCAGTGCATGGGCAGCCTCCACCAGGCCCCCACTCATGTCTCCCACCACCCCCACGCCCCAGCAGTGCAGGGGCAGCCTCCACCAGGCCCCCACTCATGTCTCCCTGCACCCCCACCCCCCAGCCACCAGGGGCAGCCTCCACCAGGCCCCCACTCATGTCCCCTATCACCCCCACCCCCCAGCAGTGCAGGGGCAGCCTCCACCAGGCCCTCACTCATATCTCCCACCACCCCCACCCCCCAGCAGTGCAGGGGCAGCCTCCACCAGGCCCCCACTCATGTCTCCCTGCACCCCGACCCCCCAGCCACCAGGGGCAGCCTCCACCAGGCCCCCACCCATGTCTACCACCACCCCCACCCCCCAGCCACCAGGGGCAGCCTCCACCAGGCCCCCACTCATGTCCCCTATCACCCCCACCCCCCAGCAGTGCAGGGGCAGCCTCAACCAGGCCCCCACTCATGTCTCCCTCCACCCCCACCCCCCAGCAGTGCAGGGGCAGCCTCAACCAGGCCCCCACTCATGTCTCCCTCCACCCCCACCCCCCAGCAGTGCAGGGACAGCCTCCACCAGGCCCCCATTCATGTCTCCCTGCACCCCCACCCCCCAGCCACCAGGGGCAGCCTTCACGAGGCCCCCACCCATGTCTACAACCACCCCCACCCCCAGCAGTGCAGGGGCAGCCTCCACCAGGCCCCCACTCATGTCTCCCACCACCCCCACCCCCCAGCCACCAGGGGCAGCCTCCACCAGGCCCCCACTCATGTCCCCTATCACCCCCATCCCCCAGCCACCAGGGACAGCCTCCACCAGGCCCACACTCATGTCCCCTATCACCCCCAACCCCAGCAGTGCAGGGGCAGCCTCCACCAGGCCCCCACTCATGTCCCCTATCACCCCCACCCCCCAGCAGTGCAGGGGCAGCCTCCACCAGGACCCCACCCATGTCTACCACCACCCCCACCCCCCAGCCACCAGGGGCAGCCTCCACCAGGCCCCCACTCATGTCCCCTATCACCCCCACCCCTCAGCAGTGCAGAGGCAGCCTCAACCAGGCCCCCACTCATGTCTCCCACCACCCCCACCCCCCAGCAGTGCAGGGACAGCCTCCACCATGCCCCCATTCATGTCTCCCTGCACCCCCACCCGCCAGCCACCAGGGGCAGCCTCCACCAGGCCCCCACCCATGTCTACCACCACCCCCACACCCCAGCAGTGCAGGGGCAGCCTCCACCAGGCCCCCCACTCATGTCTCCCACCACCCCCACCCCCCAGCCACCAGGGGCAGCCTCCACCAGGCCCCCACTCATGTCCCCTATATCCCCCATCCCCCAGCCACCAGGGGCAGCCTCCACCAGGCCCCCACTCATGTCCCCTATCACCCCCACACCCCAGCAGTGCAGGGGCAGCCTCCACCAGGCCCCCACTCATGTCTCCCTGCACCCCCACCCCCAGCCACCAGGGGCAGCCTCCACCAGGCCCCCACCATTGTCTACCACCACCCCCACCCCCCAGCCACCAGGGGCAGCCTCCACCAGGCCCCCACTCATGACCCCTATTACCCCCACCCCCCAGCAGTGCAGGGGCAGCCTCAACCAGGCCCCCACTCATGTCTCGCACCGCCCCCACCCCCCAGCCACCAGGGGCAGCCTCCACCAGGCCCCCACTCATGTCTCCCACCACCCCCACCCCCCAGCAGTGCAGGGACAGCCTCCACCAGGCCCCCATTCATGCCTCCCTGCACCCCCACCCCCCAGCCACCAGGGGCAGCCTCCACCAGGCCCCCACCCATGTCTACCACCACCCCCACCCCCCAGCAGTGCAGGGGCAGCCTCCACCAGGCCCCCACTCATGTCTCCCACCACCCCCACCCCCCAGACACCAGGGGCAGCCTCCACCAGGCCCCCACTCATGTCCCCTATCACCCCCACCCCTCAGCAGTGCAGGGGCAGCCTCCACCAGGCCCCCACTCATGTCCCCTATCACCCCCACCCCCCAGCAGTGCAGGGGCAGCCTCCACCAGGCCCCCACTCATGTCTCCCACCACCCGCCCCCCCACCCACCAGGGGCAGCCTCCACCAGGCCCCCACTCATGTCCCTTATCACCCCACCCCCCAGCAGTGCAGGGGCAGCCTCCACCAGGCCCCCACTCATGTCTCCCATCACCCCCATCCCCCAGCCACCAGGGGCAGCCTCCACCAGGCCCCCACTCATGTCCCCTATCACCCCCACCCCCCAGCAGTGCATGGGCAGCCTCCACCAGGCCCCCACTCATGTCTCCCACCACCCCCACGCCCCAGCAGTGCAGGGGCAGCCTCCACCAGGCCCCCACTCATGTCTCCCTGCACCCCCACCCCCCAGCCACCAGGGGCAGCCTCCACCAGGCCCCCACTCATGTCCCCTATCACCCCCACCCCCCAGCAGTGCAGGGGCAGCCTCCACCAGGCCCTCACTCATGTCTCCCACCACCCCCACCCCCCAGCAGTGCAGGGGCAGCCTCCACCAGGCCCCCACTCATGTCTCCCTGCACCCCGACCCCCCAGCCACCAGGGGCAGCCTCCACCAGGCCCCCACCCATGTCTACCCCCACCCCCACCCCCCAGCCACCAGGGGCAGCCTCCACCAGGCCCCCACTCATGTCCCCTATCACCCCCACCCCCCAGCAGTGCAGGGGCAGCCTCAACCAGGCCCCCACTCATGTCTCCCTCCACCCCCACCCCCCAGCAGTGCAGGGGCAGCCTCAACCAGGCCCCCACTCATGTCTCCCTCCACCCCCACCCCCCAGCAGTGCAGGGACAGCCTCCACCAGGCCCCCATTCATGTCTCCCTGCACCCCCACCCCCCAGCCACCAGGGGCAGCCTTCACCAGGCCCCCACCCATGTCTACAACCACCCCCACCCCCAGCAGTGCAGGGGCAGCCTCCACCAGGCCCCCACTCATGTCTCCCACCACCCCCACCCCCCAGCCACCAGGGGCAGCCTCCACCAGGCCCCCACTCATGTCCCCTATCACCCCCATCCCCCAGCCACCAGGGACAGCCTCCACCAGGCCCACACTCATGTCCCCTATCACCCCCAACCCCAGCAGTGCAGGGGCAGCCTCCACCAGGCCCCCACTCATGTCCCCTATCACCCCCACCCCCCAGCAGTGCAGGGGCAGCCTCCACCAGGACCCCACCCATGTCTACCACCACCCCCACCCCCCAGCCACCAGGGGCAGCCTCCACCAGGCCCCCACTCATGTCCCCTATCACCCCCACCCCCCAGCAGTGCAGAGGCAGCCTCAACCAGGCCCCCACTCATGTCTCCCACCACCCCCACCCCCCATCAGTGCAGGGACAGCCTCCACCAGGCCCCCATTCATGTCTCCCTGCACCCCCACCCGCCAGCCACCAGGGGCAGCCTCCACCAGGCCCCCACCCATGTCTACCACCACCCCCACACCCCAGCAGTGCAGGGGCAGCCTCCACCAGGCCCCCCACTCATGTCTCCCACCACCCCCACCCCCCAGCCACCAGGGGCAGCCTCCACCAGGCCCCCACTCATGTCCCCTATATCCCCCATCCCCCAGCCACCAGGGGCAGCCTCCACCAGGCCCCCACTCATGTCCCCTATCACCCCCACACCCCAGCAGTGCAGGGGCAGCCTCCACCAGGCCCCCACTCATGTCTCCTACCACCCCCACCCCCCACCCACCAGGGGCAGCCTCCACCAGGCCCCCACTCATGTCCCCTATCAACCCCACCCCCCAGCAGTGCAGGGGCAGCCTCCAGCAGGCCCCCACTCATGTCTCCCACCACCCCCACCACCCATCAGTGCAGGGGCAGCCTCCACCAGGCCCCCACACATGTCTCCCTGCACCCCCAGCCCCCAGCCACCAGAGGCAGCCTCCACCAGGCCCCCACTCATGCCTCCCACCACCCCCACCCCCCCGCCACCAGGGGCAGCTTCCACCAGGCACCTACCCATGTCTACCACCACCCCCGCCCCCCAGCAGTGCAGGGGCAGCCTCCACCAGGCCCCCACTCATGTCTCCCACCACCCCCACCCCCCAGCAGTGCAGGGGCAGCCTCCAACAGGCCCCCACCCATGTCTACCACCACCCCTACCCCCCAGCCACCAGGGGCAGCCTCCACCAGGCCCCCACTCATGTCTCCCTGCACCCCCAGCCCCAGCCACCAGGGGCAGCCTCCACCAGGCCCCCACCCATGTCTACCACCACCCCCACCCCCCAGCAGTGCAGGGGCAGCCTCCACCAGGCCCCCACTCATGTCTCCCTGCACCCCACCCCCCAGCCACCAGGGGAAGCTTCCACCAGGTCCCCACCCATGTCTATCACCACCCCCACCCCCCAGCCACCAGGGGCAGCCTCCACCAGGCCCCCACTCATGTCTCCTATCACCCCCACCCCCCAGCAGTGCAGGGGCAGCCTCCACCAGGCCCCACTCATGTCTCCCACCACCCCCACCCCCCAGCAGTGCAGGGGCAGCCTCCACCAGGCCCCCACTCATGTCTCCCATCACCCCCACCCCCCAGCAGTGCAGGGGCAGCCTCCACCAGGCCCCTACCCATGTCTACCACGACCCCCACCCCCCAGCCACCAGGGGCAGCCTCCACCAGGCCCCCACTCATGTCGCCCATCACCCCCACCCCCCAGCAGTGCAGGGGCAGCCTCCACCAGGCTCCCACTCATGTCTACCACCACCCCCACCCCCCAGCCACCAGGGGCAGCCTCCACCAGGCCCCCACCCATGTCTCCCATCACCCCCACCCCCCAGCAGTGCAGGGGCAGCCTCCACCAGGCCCCCACTCATGTCTCCCATCACCCCCACCCCCAGCAGTGCAGGGGCATCCTCCACCAGGCCCCCACTCATGTCCAACTCATGTCTCCCTGCACCCCCACCCCCCAGCAGTGCAGGGGCAGCCTCCACCAGGTACCCACACATGTCCCCCTGCACCCCACCCCGCAGCCACACCAGTGGCAGCCTCCACCAGACCCCCACTCATGTCTCCCATCGCCCCCACCCCCCAGCAGTGCAGGGGCAGCCTCCACCAGGCCCCCACCCATGTCTACCACCACCCCCACCCCCCAGCCACCAGGGGCAGCCTCCACCAGGCCCCCACTCATGTCTCCCATCACCCCCGCCCCTCAGCAGTGCAGGGGCAGCCTCCACCAGGCTCCCACCCATGTCTACCACCACCCCCAGCCTCCAGCCACCAGGGGCAGCCTCCACCAGGCCCCCACTCATGTCTCCCATCACCCCCACCCCCCAGCAGTGCAGGGGCAGCCTCCACCAGGCCCCCACTCATGTCTCCCTGCATCACCCCCACCCCCAGCAGTGCAGGGGCAGCCTCCACCAGGCTCCCACACATGTCCCCCTGCACCCCCACCCCCCAGCCACCAGGGGCAGCCTCCACCAGGCCCCCACTCATGTCTCCCATCACCCCCACCCCCCAGCAGTGCAGGGGCAGCCTCCAACAGGCCCCCACCCATGTCTACCACCACCCCTACCCCCCAGCCACCAGGGGCAGCCTCCACCAGGCCCCCACTCATGTCTCCCTGCACCCCCAGCCCCAGCCACCAGGGGCAGCCTCCACCAGGCCCCCACCCATGTCTACCACCACCCCCACCCCCCAGCAGTGCAGGGGCAGCCTCCACCAGGCCCCCACTCATGTCTCCCTGCACCCCACCCCCCAGCCACCAGGGGAAGCTTCCACCAGGTCCCCACCCATGTCTATCACCACCCCCACCCCCCAGCCACCAGGGGCAGCCTCCACCAGGCCCCCACTCATGTCTCCTATCACCCCCACCCCCCAGCAGTGCAGGGGCAGCCTCCACCAGGCCCCACTCATGTCTCCCACCACCCCCACCCCCCAGCAGTGCAGGGGCAGCCTCCACCAGGCCCCCACTCATGTCTCCCATCACCCCCACCCCCCAGCAGTGCAGGGGCAGCCTCCACCAGGCCCCTACCCATGTCTACCACGACCCCCACCCCCCAGCCACCAGGGGCAGCCTCCACCAGGCCCCCACTCATGTCGCCCATCACCCCCACCCCCCAGCAGTGCAGGGGCAGCCTCCACCAGGCTCCCACTCATGTCTACCACCACCCCCACCCCCCAGCCACCAGGGGCAGCCTCCACCAGGCCCCCACCCATGTCTCCCATCACCCCCACCCCCCAGCAGTGCAGGGGCAGCCTCCACCAGGCCCCCACTCATGTCTCCCATCACCCCCACCCCCAGCAGTGCAGGGGCATCCTCCACCAGGCCCCCACTCATGTCCAACTCATGTCTCCCTGCACCCCCACCCCCCAGCAGTGCAGGGGCAGCCTCCACCAGGTACCCACACATGTCCCCCTGCACCCCACCCCGCAGCCACACCAGTGGCAGCCTCCACCAGACCCCCACTCATGTCTCCCATCGCCCCCACCCCCCAGCAGTGCAGGGGCAGCCTCCACCAGGCCCCCACCCATGTCTACCACCACCCCCACCCCCCAGCCACCAGGGGCAGCCTCCACCAGGCCCCCACTCATGTCTCCCATCACCCCCGCCCCTCAGCAGTGCAGGGGCAGCCTCCACCAGGCTCCCACCCATGTCTACCACCACCCCCAGCCTCCAGCCACCAGGGGCAGCCTCCACCAGGCCCCCACTCATGTCTCCCATCACCCCCACCCCCCAGCAGTGCAGGGGCAGCCTCCACCAGGCCCCCACTCATGTCTCCCTGCATCACCCCCACCCCCAGCAGTGCAGGGGCAGCCTCCACCAGGCTCCCACACATGTCCCCCTGCACCCCCACCCCCCAGCCACCAGGGGCAGCCTCCACCAGGCCCCCACTCATGTCTCCCATCACCCCCACCCCCCAGCAGTGCAGGGGCAGCCTCCACCAGGCCCCCACTCATGTCTCCCATCACCCCCACCCCCCAGTCACCAGGGGCAGCCTCCACCAGGCCAATCCATTTACAATCCATTTACGGTATGGCAACCCAACAGGCAGCATCAGTTGAGATGATGGTTCAAGCAATGGAGAGGATGGCCACTTCCATGGTCCCCCCTGAAAGGCAGATGGAGCTACTACAGCAGGCAACAGACTCCATTTGCCAATCACACAGGGAGGACATGTTGGCGTCCAACAGGGACAGACGGGCGGCACTGGAGACTCTACGCCAATCGATATCAATAGAGTCCCAGGGCCACAGGGAAGCCCTGAGGGTAGAACTCTATCACCTCAGCGAGACTCTTGTTGACCTTGACACTAACTTGAGGACAGAACAGCAGCTGGAGAGGCTCACAGGTTCGCTCTCAGCTGAGATGCAGGCAACTCGGGAGCAGATCCGGGCATCACGTCAGGTGCTGCATGAGAAGCTCCGCACTATAATCCTCCAGAACGAGACCTTCCACACCCGCATGCTTGCTGCCACGAAGGACCATACCAGGGCTTTGCGTGGGCTGCCTCCCATAGCACCACCACCTCCTGTGGCAGCAGCAGAGGGTAATGAGAGTGACAGCAGCAGTTCTCCCACATTGGCATAGCCGTGCATGCCAGGAGCCAATGGAGGTGTTTTTTTTTCCCCTCATCCACACAGGCGGCTGTTGGTGCGCACCATGTCCTCGGACCACCTGGGTGCCCCCCCCCACCCGGGCCCCCACATGGCCATTTTTGATTTTTGATTTTTGCTTTTTTTATTTTTTATTTTTGATTTTTGATTTTTTTATTATTTTTTAACAGTGTGTTGCCTTGTGTGGCTCCTGTGGGCATCCACTGTATTCCGGCTGGGCACATGCAGGCTTGTCCTGAGTTTGGGTTTGATGCTTGGGTTTGTGAGACACACACCCCTCCTGCTTCCCGTTTGCATGGGCTTGCAAAGGGTGTGACCAAGAGACAGTGATGTACACAGTGATGTTGGGCTCCCATGAGCTGTGTGGGCAGTCTGTAGTCAATACTGTGTAGACATTCCTTGTGCATATTGTTGTTGTATTGTACACTGCATGTTGGAATTATGTATGCTTCTGCTTCCATGTCTCCCTCTGAATTTGCAGGTTCATTCCTCATGTCTTCACAAGGCCGTCTACTTTGGAGATGGAGTTCATGTTGTATGCAGTACACAGACAAGTTTTGAAGCCTGCAAGACGACAGTTGGAAGGGGGCGATGTGGTGGCATATTCAGGTTGTAAGACTACGACTACTTTAACTTAGTACTGTCATGTTTTAGTTATGTTTGAGCTTGTGTAGCTGCATTGTATTGTTGGTATGTTTTTGGTCATGTGTGTTGTTAGTTCAACATTACTGGGAGCATATTGTGTGTGGCATGTTTCCATTAGGGACACTGTACTTTGTGACACTTGTGTCAGGTTTTCGGGATTGCTTTGTTTGCTCTCACATAGCATGACATGCCATGGTGTGTTGGGTGGTGGTGCTGGGGAGGGGTTGGGTGACATGGCACTGTTCTCATGTTGTATTTTGCAAGGGGGTAATGCATTTAGCAGCATATGTGTCTTTTGATGACCAATCTGAGGCTGGTATGGTTGTGACAGTTCACTGTCCCTTGTGTCATCATCGATTGTCAGCTGGTATGTGGCAGGGCTGTGTGCACTCCACAGGGGTGTGATTCTAAGTGAAGTAATTAGCCACCAGCTGCGTTCGGGCTGCCTCACCCCATGCCCTTTCCCCTCCCATGCGCAGCGGGCGTGCATGTGGTTGGGGATGTGGGGGCACCACCATGTCCACCGGCAGGCCCCGGCGTGTTGCAACGTTGTGCAGGACAAATGCTGCCACTATGATCCTGTACACTACTGGGGGAGAGTATAACAGCTGCCCGCCAGAAAGGTCAAGGGAGCGAAAGCGTGACTTGAGCACTCTGAATGTGCACTCCACTATGCCCCGGGTTGCAATATGGGCTGTGTTGTATCTTACCTCGGGTGGCGTGGTGGGGTTCCGAATTGGCATCATCATGTGGGTGCTCAGAGGGTAGGCACTGTCCCCTTGGGAGGTGGTGATGGGTATCATTAGTAGGGTTGTGACATTACTCAGTATCTGGCATGCATGCATGTGCTGTGGCATTTATACTCACCGAGCAGCCATGTATCGCCATGCCCCCAGCTTCTAGGTCCCGGTTTAGGGTTGACATTCTGTAAATGAAACTGTTGTGGGTGGACCCTGGATAGTTGGCATATACTGAGGTGATGATTCCCTTGGCATCACATACTACCTGGATGTTGATGGAATGCCAGTGCTTGCGGTTTCTATAGATGTGCTCTGATGCCCTGGGGGGGACGTAGAGCCACATGGGTGCAATCAATGGCACCTAGGACTTTGGGGAATTGTGCCACCCCGTAGAAATCCTAGATGACAGCCTGCCTTTCTGCAGGTGTTCTGAGCAGGCCTGCGGTCTGATGGGCGAGCAGTCATGATGGCCAAGACCTGGTGTAGGCAGCGTGACTGCATGGCCTGTGACACCCCCCCACTATGGCACTTGTCTGCTGAAATGATCCGGTGGCCAAAAAGTGCAGTACATTGAGGACCTTCTCCAGGGGGCTGAGTGCTTGGGAGCAGAGGGTGGGTGATGTGAGGTCATCCTCCCACTCACTGACCAGGTCGAGTATTATGTGAGGTGGAAACCTGTACCTCCCATACACCTGGTCATCAGGCATGCCAAAAAGGCTGGTTCTGGGTGTGAAAATTCTGGGCCTGACTATCCTACTCCTCCTCCAGCGGTATCCCATGACCACTGCTGCTAGGAACGGTATGTGCATCCTGGCGTCTGAGCCTGCTTGTTGTTTGCGCACACTTTTATGCTGCGTGGTCCACGTACGCCTGCTTCCTGCTGGCATACGTATTTCTGGATTAGCGCGTCTTTTTTGGCGCGTGCGTGTGGCCGTTCCGCGCATTTGCCTCCTGTACTTCCTCGCCCACCCTAGTAATACACGTACCCTGCTCGCCCGGCCCAATCGTGTGTGAAACTTCCTGTGAGCACCTGAAGTACACGTACCCCGCTCGCCCAGGCACAATCGCGTGTAAAACTTCCTGCGAGCCCCTGAAGTACATGTACCCCGCTCGCCCAGGCACAATCGCATGTAAAACTTCCTGCGAGCCCCTGAAGTGCACGATCCCCACTCACCCAGGCACAATTGCGTGTAAAACTTCCCGCGAGCCCCTGAAGTACACGTACCCCGCTCGCCCAGGCACAATCGCGCGTGAAACATCCCGCGCACCCACGAAATACACGCTATTTTTGACACAGCGGGTGTCCGTGTTTGTCGCGTACCCCTTTGCACATCATTTGTCCTAGAGGGCCACAGTATGGGACATTCATCAGAGCTGTATATACAGGCTTTTTGTTAGTGCCCATTTTTTTATGCGTAGGGACGCTACCGCCTGCCTTCGTGTGGCGGACATGTGTTGATGTACATAGTTGACTTTTGGTTTGTGTCATGAGATCGCCATTTCACTGCTGGGGGGTGAGTGTGCAAGGGGACATGAGTGGGGGCCTGCTGGCAGGTGCCCTGCACTGCTGGAGGGTGGGGATGCAAGGGGACATGAGTGGGGCCTGTTGGCAGGTGCCCTGCACTGCTGGGGTGTGGGGGTGCAAGGGGACATGAGTGGGGGCCTGCTGGCAGGTGCCCTGCACTGCTGGGGGGGTGGGTGTGCAAGGGGACATGAGTGGGACATGAGTGGGGGCCTGCTGGCAGGTACTCTGCACTGCTGGGGGGTGGGGGTGCAAGGGGACATGAGTGGGGGCCTGCTGGCAGGTGTCCTGCACTGATGGGGGTGGGGGTGCAAGGGGACATGAGTGGGGGCTTGCTGGCAGGTGCCCTGCACTGCTGCGGGGTGGGGGTGCAAGGGGACATGAGTGGGGGCCTGCTGGCAGATGCCCCTCAGTGCTGGGGGGTGGGGGTGCAAGGGGACATGAGTGGGGGCCTGCTGGCAGGTGCCCTGCACTGCTCGGGGGTGGGGGTGCAAGGAGACATGAGTGGGACATGAGTGAAGGCCTGTTGGCAGGTGCCCCTCAGTGCTGGGGGGTATGTGTGCAAGGGGACATGAGTGGGGGCCTGCTGGCAGGTGCCTGCACTGCTGGGGGGTGGGGGTGCAAGGGGACATGAGTGGGGGCCTACTGGCAGGTGCCCTGCACTGCTGGGGGGTGGGGGTACAAGGGGACATGAGTGGAGGCCTTCTGGCAGGTGCCCTGCACTGCTGGGGGGTGGGGTGCAAGGGGACATGAGTGGGGGACTGCTGGCAGGTGCCCTGCACTGCTGGGGGGTGGGGGTGCAAGGGGACATGAGTGGGGGCCTGCTGGCAGGTGCCCCTCAGTGCTGGGGGGTGGGTGTGCAAGGGGACATGAGTGGGGGCCTGCTGGCAGGTGCCCTGCACTGCTGGGGTGTGGGGGTGCAAAGGGATATGAGTGGGGGCCTGCTGGCAGGTGCCCTCCACTGCTGGGGGGTGGGGGTGTAAGGGGACATGAGTGGGGGCCTGCTGGCAGGTGCCCTGCACTGCTGGTGGGTGGGGGTGCAAGGGGACATGAATGGGACATGAGTGGGGGCCTGCTGGCAAGTGCCCTGCACTGCTGGGGGGTAGTGGGGGCAAGGGGACATGAGTGGAGGCCTGCTGGCAGGTGCCCTGCACTGCTGGGGGTTGGGGGTGCAAGGGGACATGAATGGGGGCCTGCTGGCAGGTGCCCTTCACTGCTGGGGGTGGGGGTGCAATGGGACATGAGTGGGGGCCTGCTGACAGATGCCCTGCACTGCTGGGGGGTGGGGTTGCAAGGGGACATGAGTGGGATATGAGTAGGGGCCTGCTGGCAGGTGCCCCTCAGTGCTGGGGGTTGGGTGTGCAAGGGGACATGAGTCGGGGCCTGCTGGCAGGTGCCCGGCACTGCTGGGGGGTGGGGGTGCAAGGGGACATGAGTGGGGACCTGCTGGCAGGTGCCCTGCACTGCTGGGGGGTTGGGGTGCAAGGGGACATGAGTGGGGGCCTGTTGGCAGGTGCCCTGCACTGCTGGAGGGTAGAGGTGCAAGGGGACATGAGTGGGACATGAGTGGGGGCCTCCTGGCAGGTGCCCCTCAGTCCTCGGGGGTCGGGGTGCAAGGGGACATGAGTGGGGGCCTGCTGGCAGGTGCCCTGCACTGCTGGTGGGTGGGGGTGCAAGGGGACATGAGTGGGACATGAGTGGGGGCCTGTTGGCAGGTGCCCCTCAGTTCTGGGGGGTGGGTGTGCAAGGGGACATGAGTGGGGGCCTGCTGGCAGGTGCCCTGCACTGCTGGGGGGTGGGGGTGCAAGGGGACATGAGTGGGGGCCTGCCGGCAGGTGCTCTGCACTGCTGGGGTGTGGGGGTGCAAGGGGACATGAGTGGGACATGAGTGGGGGCCTGTTGGCAGGTGCCCTCAGTGCTGGGGATTGGGTGTGCAAGGGGACATGAGTGGGGGCCTGCTGGCAGGTGCCCCTCAGTGCTGGGGGGTGGGTGTGCAAGGGGACATGAGTGGGGGCCTGCTGGCAGGTGCCCTGCACTGCTGGGGTATGGGGGTGCAAGGGGACATGAGTGGGGGCCTGCTGGCAGGTGCCCTGCACTGCTGGGGGGTTGGGGTGCAAGGGGACATGAGTGGGGGCCTGTTGGCAGGTGCCCTGCACTGCTGGAGGGTAGAGGTGCAAGGGGACATGAGTGGGACATGAGTGGGGGCCTGCTGGCAGGTGCCCTGCACTGCCGGGGGGTGGGGGTGCAAGGGGACATGAGTGGGACATGAGTGGGGGCCTGTTGGCAGGTGCCCCTCAGTTCTGGGGGGTGGGTGTGCAAGGGGACATGAGTGGGGGCCTGCTGGCAGGTTCCCTGCACTGCTGGGGGGTGGGGGTGCAAGGGGACATGAGTGGGACATGAGTGGGGGCCTGTTGGCAGGTGCCCTCAGTGCTGGGAGTTGGGTGTGCAAGGGGACATGAGTGGGGGCCTGCTGGCAGGTGCCCCTCAGTGCTGGGGGGTGGGTGTGCAAGGGGACATGAGTGGGGGCCTGCTGGCAGGTGCCCTGCACTGCTGGGGTATGGGGGTGCAAGGGGACATGAGTGGGGGCCTGCTGGCAGGTGCCCTGCACTGCTGGGGGGTGGGGGTGCAAGGAGACATGAGTGGGGGCCTGCTGGCAGGTGCCCTGCACTGCTGGGTGGCGGGGGTGCAAGGGGACATGAGTGGGACATGAGTGGGGGCCTGCTGGCAGGTGCCCCTCAGTGCTGGGGGGTATGTGTGCAAGGGGACATGAGTGGGGGCCTACTGGCAAGTGCCCTGCACTGCTGGGGGGTGGGGGTGCAAGGGGACATGAGCGGGTCATGAGTGGGGGCCTGCTGGCAGGTGCCCTGCACTGCTGGGGGGTAGTGGGGGCAAGGGGACATGAGTGGAGGCCTGCTGGCAGGTCCCCTGCACTGCTGGGGGTTGGGGGTGCAAGGGGACATGAGTGGGGGCCTGCTGGCAGGTGCCCTTCACTGCTGGGGGTGGGGGTGCAATGGGACATGAGTGGGGGCCTGCTGGCAGGTGCCCTGCACTGCTGGGGAGTGGGGGTGCAAGGGGACATGAGTGGGATATGAGTAGGGGCCTGATGGTAGGTGCCCCTCAGTGCTGGGGGGTGGGTGTGCAAGGGGACATGAGTGGGGGCCTGCTGGCAGGTGCCCTGCACTGCTGGGGGGTGGGGGTGCAAGGGGACATGGGTGGGGACCTGCTGGCAGGTGCCCTGCACTGCTGGGGGGTGGAGGTGCAAGGGGACATGAGTGGGACATGAGTGGGGGCCTGCTGGCAGGTGCCTCTCAGTGCTGGGGGGTGGGTGTGCAAGGGGACATGAGTGGGGGCCTGCTGGCAGGTGCCCTGCACTGCTGGGGGGTGGGAGTGGAGGGGGTCATGCGTTGGTGATCAGTAGTGCAAGCTGACATGTGGCTTGGCTGGGGGGCATGCCCATGGTGGATGGGCTGCCTGCGGGACATTACAAGGGGTGCAGGGTAGTCCCCTGTGGTGTGGGCTGCCTGCAGGGGCCGTGGAGGGTGTAGAGGGAACACCGGGAGGACCCACATTGCCAATTCACGTGTAGGACTCCCCTGCACCCCAGATATACACGTACCCCAGTCGCACAGGGCATGTTGCGTGTGAAACTTCCCGCGCACCCCCGAAATACACGTACCCCGCTCGCCCAAGGCCAATCGCATGTGAAACTTCTCGCGCACCCCAGATTTATACGTACCCAGGCCAATCGCGTGTGAAACTTCACGCGAACCCCAGGAATACACGCACCCCACTCGCACAGGGCCTATTGCGTGTGAAACCTCCCGCAAACCCCAGATTTACACGCACCCCGCTCGCCCAATGCCAATTGCGTGTGAAACTTCCTGCGCACCTCCGAAATACAGGCACACACTATTTTTGACACAGAGGGTGTTCGTGTTTGTCGCCTACTCCCTTGCACGTCATTTGTCCTAGAGGTCCACAGTATGGGACAATCATCATAGCTGTACATACATGCTTTTTGTTAGCGCACATTTTGGTGCACATTTTTTTCATGCGCAGGGACGCTACCGCCTACCTTTGTGTGGCGGACGTGTTTAGGTCTGTGCGCGTCTTCGCCCATGCGCTGGTTTGCCCTATTCGATTCCATGAATACGTGTTGTAGGCGAGCGTGTGGCATTCCGCGCACTTGCCTCCTGTACTTCCCCCGTGACGCCCACATTTTCACGCGTTGTTCCCCATTCCGTGTGTCACGCCCCGTGTTATGCCTACTTTTGTTATGTGCGCCGCGCTATGTGCGCTTTCTCTGTGGCCGTAGCGCACACCGTTAGATGACCTGTGCGCCAGCGTGCGCCACGCAGATTTTCAGCGCACATCCCAGATTTTACTCGCGTACGGACTTCCATGAATCGATGTGTGTGGGTTTTGCTGCGATTTTCGCCCTTGCACTGCGATTCGCACCATTTTGCACGCTTGCGCACATTAATTCCATGAATCGGCCTGTATGGTTTAAATTGCTGAAATTCTTATGGGAGCCCCTTTGGATAGTTACATACAAACACTAGCAATGATTTGATACTAAGAAACAATGTGCAATCTGAAAATTGAGGTCGGAAGCAATCAAAAGCTGTTTTACACGTGTAATAAATTGCCAAAAACGAAATTTGTGGCAAACTTTTCAGTGTGCAGTAATTGCGATTACGCGAGACCCGTATGGATTTGGGATACGGTTTTAGAAGCAAATTAAAGCTGTGGATTTTAGCGACAAGCAGACATTTTGTTTCTAGCACAAAAATTGAGGAAGTTATGGACGTTTTAGTGGAGGTCGTTTTTTTTGAGATAGGTGCAAGAATGGGGAAACGGGAAGGGAATGCGGTTTTAAAATGACAAAAAGGATTTCTTACACTAGAGGATGACTATGAATAAACGAATACCACACAGGAACACAGGCACTTGATCAGAGCGGCTGCCTACAGTGGACCTCGCCTACTTCAGATGAAACATATCAGCGCAAAGATAGTTTTAACAATACTAGCACAGGAGGAAAATGGGAGGTATAGGATAGAGAGTTCGGGCAATTCAAAAGTACTCCTAACAATGCAGGTTCTGAAGACAAGATAGGATGGAATTAAGATAGGGATTGGCTATGGACAGTACACATGCTAGTGACACAGTTCTATCTATAGATACTCACTAGATATGTTTTTACACTGAACCATCAGGATTCAGGTCAGGGATCCTGGTCAGGGATTCTGGTCAGGGAATCTGGTCAGGGCTTCTGGTCAGGACAGATGTCAGAAATGGCACTCTGTCAAGAGTGGCACAGGGTACCCAGGTAGGTGTTGGGTGGCTGTGCTGAAGTAAGGTAGCAGATAAGCACACACAGCAAGAAGTTCAATAAGAAAGAAGAAGAGTAGGAAACTGTAGCTGTGAGCCAAAAGATACAAAGGTACAAACAAACCGGATTCCCTCTTGGGGTGTATGCTGAAATGGGAAAGAGTGTTCCACGAACCTTAGGAAACTCCAGCCTTCAGCACAGATTGCTATAACAGAGGCCCACGCTGTATGCTCATGGCTGGGAACAACAGCAGTGGGTGTCTGTAACACTGAAAACGCGACAAGGGAAGGGGCAGAGGTTGCCTGCCGGAAACCAACAGGCAAGCTCTGTACAAAGGGATTACATAAGACACATGAGAAGACAAGAACAGAAATATACAGCGAAAAGGAAGTCAATGAGCTATATAGAAGAAGGAAATGAAGGAAAGGCGGTAAGACTGAAGTAGATAACCTAAGGTGAGTACAGAGGACTCAAGGAAGAGAACAAGGGAGCAGCAGTCAGGAAAACAGAAGGGCTGCAAAGTAGGAAGCAGGTCTGTAGTCAAGAGTGGTACTAGGTGCAGGCAAACTGTAGTGGACTGCGGAGGACTGTAGTAGGCTGCAAGGCAGGGAGTCCAGAAGAACAGGACAGAGAGAGATTAGTAGTAGGCGACAGACAGAGGGCCCAAAAGAACAGGGTCGTGAGATAGGGAGCCCAGAGGAGCAGGGCTGTAGGCAGCTAAGTGTAAAACATGCTGTAAGGCAGAGGAGTGTAGCAAGCTGCAAGGCAGGGAGCCCAGAGGACAAGGGCTGTAGGCGGCGGAGGGAGCAGGCTGCAAGGAAGGAGCCCAGAGGACAAGGGCTGTAGGCAGCGAAAAGGTGCAGGCTGCAAGGTAAGGAGCCCAGAGGACAAAGGCTTGGAGAGAGCAGAGGGTTGCAAGCTGCAAGGTAGGGAGCCCAGAGGACAAGGGCTTGGAGACAGCAGAGGGTTGCAAGCTGCAAGGTAAGGAGCCCAGAGGACAAGGGCTGTAGGCAGCGGGAGTGAGGCTGGCTGCAGGCAAGGAGCCCAGAGGACAAGGGCTGTAGGCAGCCGGAGTGAGGCAGGCTGCAGGGCAGGGAGCCCAGAGGACCAGGGCTGTAGGTAGAAGGCAGCGGAGCGTGATCGGCTTCAAGGCAGGGAGCCCGGAAAGGGCACTGGATCAAAACAGGATAATGCAGCAACAGGAACAGCATACAAAGTAAAGGGTCAAGGCAAACAGGAGCGGGGAGATCTCAAGATGCAAGACACTGTGCTCCTGCAGGCAGCTGCTTATATACAGCCCTGCCCTGTTCTGAGGCAGGCTAATAGACAGCACCTGGAGCAGCACACCTGAAGACAATCTGCCTCCTCCCTCTCTGGTCCTGAGCAGGTGGAAGCAGCACTGGCCGCTAGGGCTTCTGGGGATTGTGGTCCCAATAACGATGAATGAGAATAGCCAGGAATTGAGGACTGCAGCCAGGTGCATTATGGTAAATGTAGTTAATTGAATAAAATAAGAAAAAAACAAAGTTGAGCAAATGGAAATAAAAGACCAAGGCGTGAAAAGGAGTTGTTCAAGGAGTATTAGGAGGATAAATGAGTACCAAGTAGTCCATGATGGTTGCCAATGCGTGCGCCAGCAGCACGGACATGACAGTATGCCCCTCTCCATGCCCCTCTCCAGGCCCCCTGAAGACTGACCAACAAGAAGAGCACGCCCAAGGCCTGTTACACCGCGAGAGAGTCTTATACCAAAAAGGCACATCATGAAGCACCAAAAACTGTTTAATGCTGCAAGGTGAGAGTCTTGAAGGGAGGAGACATTACCAATGTTTCGAACCTTTGAGGTAGAGTTCAGAAAAGACAACTTCTTAGGGACCCAAAACCCAACAGTGCGTTCATGAACTGAGGAACTGTGGAGATGTGCTGCAGGCTCCATGGCATATATTGATTTGAAAGAAGTGGTCTTCCTTAGGACTGGCAATGGTACAGTGCTGAAAGGTGGAACCAGAGATTCATCTGAATTGGTTGCTCTAGGACAGTCGTCCAAATAGTTAGAAGCAGCAATGGCAACATGAAGATTTGCGACAGAGACTTCAGGAGTAACAAATGTTGCAGGAACACCATGAGTTGCAGGGAGATCAGGAATGGCAGTAGGAAGTTCGGATGCTGTAACAGCTGGAAGTATAGGTGTCACAGGAGCACCAGCAGACAGGGACGCAACTGAGAATGATGGTGTCGTGACTGGTAGTTTAGGTGCTGCAGAGGCACCAACAGGATCTACCTGAGCTGTAGCCTTAATAGGAGAACTTTTAACTGGCTTTGCAACAGGTACTCTCCTTGCAGGCAGAGAGGAAGGGGGTGCTTCGACTCCAGTAGGAGTGATCTAAGATGAGGCATCAGTAGCAGATTCAGGAGTACTAGCAGGGGGAGCAGCAGAGATTGGGCTAGCAGATCTTGTAACAAGTAGCATGGTGGATGTAGGACCAGGAAAGGGTAAGCCTTCCGAAGGCTGGCCTGCAAAGTCTTGTGTGCCCAAGTTGATACATGGATCTGGGGTATTGACAGTAGGCAAAGTTGGATTCCAGACAGGTACTGGGTATGTTTCAGGATCTGACTCATGGTCAGGAGTGCCAATGTTCATAGAAGCAGAGTACATTTCAGATCTGGTCACTTCAGTAGAGGCTGTAAGTGGGAGTAAAGGACTGACATCAAGGGCAAGAATGGAACAATCCTTTGACTCAGCGGAATGTCCAGTCAGATGATTACACTTGATCTTTGGTGTAATGGCCGTGTGAGCAATCTGGCCTACTGGAGGAGTCCATTCTTCACTATCTGAACGACAGCCTGTGTTCCTGTGGCTAGTAAGTGAATGAGCGGTGTCAAGCTTTAACTGGTATGTATATGCCAATTTCAGGTCTTCCAACTGCTCTGTATAAATCTGTATCCTCTTCTGTGTTACCAGTACAGGCCTTAATCTGTTAAACTCTAAAGACAGAATGTCGGGTGTTGGACATAGTGTCAGATGGTCTGGTAAATTGTGTCCCTTAGCTAGATTCTTATAATGCAGATAGACAAATTCATCATAGGGGTCTTGGGTTTGTCTTTTAAGGCTTAAGAGTTGTTCTTGTAACAGGTATGTTCCATTAGCCTGTTCTACAGCTTCAGAATCAGGTGTAGCAGGAAATGTGGGTGTTGCAATAGGAAGACTGACCTTAGAGTTATCATGGTTAGTAGTTACTGGGGAAGCATTAAGACAACCGATGGTCAGTATTGGTCTTTTGTACCCAGAACCAGATGCACTAACCTCAGGATACTGAATGCTTTGTCCAGTTAAATGAGTGTTTACAGCAGTCAGGGGAGGTTGTGTAGCTTGCCAAGCTGATTTTGAGCATATCACTTTGGCCACAGCGTACTCTGGTTGAGAGTCTGACGCAATGAGTGCAATATCCTTGGCTGTAGCAGTGTGACGACATTGGTCCTGAGACAGGGTAGCCTGGGATAAAGGAATACAAGGTTTGTGTACTGGCTGAATGTCGAATGTAGTGTCAGAAGAAATGCCAGAAAGCGCATGAGTGTTTCCACTGGTTGGGCTAACAAAATCTGCAGGAATTCATTTTCTTGCTGTAGCTCTTCTATAGATAGAGACTGCGGATCATAGTTGCAAATGTCATAGTAGTTATACATAGAAGGGTCAGCGAGCCAGTGAGTGTAGTACTGTGCTTGTAAATCTTTGTTTACTAGGGCGAGTCTGTCTTTTAAACTAGGGTTTTTGTTTGCTGTCCTTAGGAAAACTTTAGATTTTTGTAGAGGTTTCTTGAACCAAAAAGAAAGCATCTTTGGTCTGTGTGTGCCCTTCCTGCCTATGGAACAAGAATCGTTTTGGTCTTGCATTCTGTCAGGAATGGCACTCTGTCAAGAGTGGCACAGGGTACCCAGGTAGGTGTTGGGTGGCTGTGCTGAAGTAAGGTAGCAGATAAGCACACACAGCAAGAAGTTCAACAAGAAAGAAGAGTAGGAAACTGTAGCTGTGAGCCAAAAGATACAAAGGTACAAACAAACTGGATTCCCTCTTGGGGTGTATGCTGAAATGGGAAAGAGTGTTCCGCGAACCTTAGGAAACTCCAGCCTTCAGCACAGATTGCTATAACAGAGGCCCACGCTGTATGCTCATGGCTGGGAACAACAGCAGTGGGTGTCTGTAACACTGAAAACGCGACAAGGGAAGGGGCAGAGGTTGCCTGCCGGAAACCAACAGGCAAGCTCTGTACAAAGGGATTACATAAGACACATGAGAATACAAGAACAAAAATATCCAGCGAAAAGGAAGTCAATGAGCTATATAGAAGAAGGAAATGAAGGAAAGGCGGTAAGACTGAAGTAGATAACCTAAGGTGAGTACAGAGGACTCAAGGAAGAGAACAAGGGAGCAGCAGTCAGGAAAACAGAAGGGCTGCAAAGTAGGAAGCAGGTCTGTAGTCAAGAGTGGTACTAGGTGCAGGCAAACTGTAGTGGACTGCGGAGGACTGTAGTAGGCTGCAAGGCAGGGAGTCCAGAAGAACAGGACAGAGAGAGATTAGTAGTAGGCAACAGACAGAGGGCCCAAAAGAACAGGGTCGTGAGATAGGGAGCCCAGAGGAGCAGGGCTGTAGGCAGCTAAGTGTAAAACATGCTGTAAGGCAGAGGAGTGTAGCAAGCTGCAAGGCAGGGAGCCCAGAGGACAAGGGCTGTAGGCAGTGGAGGGAGCAGGCTGCAAGGAAGGAGCCCAGAGGACAAGGGCTGTAGGCAGCGAAGAGGTGCAGGCTGCAAGGTAAGGAGCCCAGAGGACAAAGGCTTGGAGACAGCAGAGGGTTGCAAGCTGCAAGGTAGGGAGCCCAGAGGACAAGGGCTTGGAGACAGCCGAGGGTTGCAAGCTGCAAGGTAGGGAGCCCAGAGGACAAGGGCTGTAGGCAGCCGGAGTGAGGCAGGCTGCAGGCAAGGAGCCCAGAGGACAAGGGCTGTAGGCAGCCGGAGTGAGGCAGTCTGCAGGGCAGGGAGCCCAGAGGACCAGGGCTGTAGGTAGAAGGCAGCGGAGCGTGATCGGCTGCAAGACAGGGAGCCCGGAAAGGGCACTGGATCAAAACATGATAATGCAGCAACAGGAACAGCATACAAAGTAAAGGGTCAAGGCAAACAGGAGCGGGGAGATCTCAAGATGCAAGACACTGTGCTCCTGCAGGCAGCTGCTTATATACAGCCCTGCCCTGTTCTGAGGCAGGCTAATTGACAGCACCTGGAGCAGCACACCTGAAGACAATCTGCCTCCTCCCTCTCTGGTCCTGAGCAGGTGGAAGCAGCACTGGCCGCTAGGGCTTCTGGGGATTGTGGTCCCAATAATGATGAATGAGAATAGCCAGGAATTGAGGACTGCAGCCAGGTGCATTATGGTAAATGTAGTTAATTGAATAAAATAAGAAAAAACCAAAGTTGAGCAAATGGAAATAAAAGACCAAGGCGTGAAAAGGAGTTGTTCAAGGAGTATTAGGAGGATAAATGAGTACCAAGTAGTCCATGATGGTTGCCAATGCGTGCGCCAGCAGCACGGGCATGACAACAGACTGCTGGGCACACCGGACTGGAATGCGTCTGCAATCAGCAAGGCGCTCTGGTCACCGCACGGCAGTACTGGACTGGATCTGCAATTGCACTCTGGTAACAGCATGGCACAGGATGGAATGGATCTGTCCTTTTTGGTACTAATGATAATTGTTTCAGCAGGCAAGCAGTACAGCACAGCCCGGCCGTATATATTTTGAAGCTTCCCCTTAGGTGGTGGGATTCTGGACTTTAAGGCCTAGCTGAGAATGGTTCAGCTATAAAATGAGCCTTTCTGCTTTGCCAAATTTCTGGAGTCTGGAGCAAGTAAGATGGATAATTCTGCATCAGGGTGCTCCGCCAGCATCGGGATAGTGGGTGAATCTGTGTGTCTTTCTGAGTGCTGAGCTGTCTCTATTTATGCTTATGATAAAGGGGTATGTGTGTGCTGGTTTATCCTAAGCTCGCCCCTTTTACAGGTATTGGTCAAGGTCTCCTCTCTGCCTTGATAGGAAGAGAGAAACAGGGTGTCACCTTAATGGTGTGGGTTTATGAGGCCCAGAGTCCACCCCTAGCCTCTTGAACACAAAATCTACTTTTGGTACAATACATATTTCCACATATGCGACCTCTATAACAACCACATATATAGACCACATGTTTTGAGTAGCAGATACTCCTCCAAACCCTGTCGCTGTAGGATCTTGTGTCTGCTTTCCAGCAAATTTCGCCCTTTTTATAAGGAACACAATGTCCAGTTTATCAGCAAATTTGTACAAGTGTGTGCTTATAAAATGGGCATAAGTGTATAACGTTTCATACTTCTAGCTTAAATACATTTGGTGTAATATCACATTTTTTCCGCTGTTTCTTCCCAGAACATGCCACAGAGTGCTGGCGCCTTTTCCCCCGTGCATCCAGAAATTACATTAACAATGCTGTTATTTCTATATTTTGCACAATTTTACATAGTAAGTTATATGTATTTTGACAAAATGTTCTTTGTGAATGTTCAGCCACAGATGGCTGTCTGTCTCGGCCTCCTTCTGTCTCCCTGCAGTTCAAGAGCAGTCTACACCCTGTTTCTCCTGGGTAGAGGACATTTACGACCCTTCACAATTAGCATTTCCTTTAGCTGGAGGATGTCCATTGTTTCCTTTTGCCTCAGTAGCACAGATTCTTTCCCCACCCTATAATTATCGCGTGGGTGTGATTTCCTGGTGGAGGGAGCTGGAGGAAAGCTGTTATTCCAGTTTGGGTGGCTTTTAGCCAGGCTGAGTTTAAATGTTAATTCTGTTGCATTTTTCCTTAGCTTAAAAACAAACTTGTGATTGCAAACTAGCAGCTAGAACACTTATTTCAGATTCTAAACAATGGGATTAACAATTACAACATAGGTTACTCTCAGGAACAGGCCACTTAGATTTCAAATATTTGGCTTCAGTTTATACAGGTTTTAAAGTTTATCATGCAGGATTCTGACAGCTGTCATTCAGGCGGCCGAGGGTACTGCGCCCAGATTTCGACAGATATCACGGGCAGGCAACTTTTGCTGTGGATGTTTCTTTGATACTTTCAGCTTTTCAGAACATTGTATGTTCACCATGATTTCTTATAGTAAGTGAATTGTAGCACCCAGCAAGAATTCTGGATATTTGAGGGTGTTTTGTACCAGCATTCTGCCGTTTCAGCAACAAAGAAAAAGATTTACAGCACGATTTTTGGATTTCCTTTAGCAGAGCACTGCTTTTCCCTGTGTACTCCATGTTCACTGGTTGTGGAGCCCAGTGACATATTTCAGGAGTGAGATCTCTGTTCCACCACTGACAACATGTGTGGTAGATTGGGCAGCCATCGTTTTGTGCTTTTCAGAGCACTATTTTCAGAGGTTTTGGTGCGCACAAGGGTTTTGAGGCCATTTTGATGTTTCTGGTGCCATCAGAACACAGGAATGCTGCATGGCAGAGCAAAAGTGGGTCAAGACATCCCACAGAGCCCCCCCTGCCGACTTGAGTTTGACCGCCCGTCAAGAGGAAGTGGAGAGATTGGGATGTTCTTTCTTTCTTTGGTCCAGGTGGAGAAAGTCGTCTGCTTCTCCCATCAGCGCTGGATCGACAGGTTGTCCTTGCCGGTTCTGGATGAGAGTATGGAGCGATACTCCAGGCCCCTTGGGTCTTTCCTCCCGGTCCCCGAGAGGTCCTCCTTGGTACTTTGAATTCTTGGTTTCAATGCTTTGAGACAGAACAGAGCATGGTTATGGAATTTTCCCCACTACTATTCATGTAGTGGGCAGATGCATACATTGAATTCTATATTTACAATACCCCACATCTGTAATTCCCAATGATTTTGATAGGTGGAATGGTTTTAACAGTTGGAATTTTCTAGGGATCCGAAAGTCCCCCTCTGGGTTTCCGGATGGCTCCTCTATTTGCCACAGAGTATGCCTAGGATGGCAACACTTCAGCTGGTTGATGTGGACCCACTTGTCTTCCCCTTCTGCCAAACTACCCTTGGAGATGCGGATTTTGTAGGCGACTGGTGAGATTCTGTCTACAATTTCAAAAGTACCCCACCAAGTACGGCGAAATTTGCACTGTTTGGCCTGGTTCCTTTAGAAATTGTACAAGTAGACCGGGTCTCCTACTTGGTATTCTTCTTTAGTTGTATAAAGGTCATAGTGGGTCTTCATATTGTCTGCAGATCTTTCTAGATTCCGCTGAGCATAGGCAAAAGTATGTTGAAGGTGTTTTCTCAGCTTCTCAACATACTCATGAGTTGTGGAGACATTTATCAAGGTCTGCTCTTGGGTTCTGTAGAGCAGATGCTGGGGAAGCACCATCCTTCGTCCAGTCATCAACTCAAACTGAGTTTTCTCAGGCATAATCATGCAAGTCAGCCAGACCGTGCGCGAGGGGACTCTTCTTGTTTTGGCCATATCTGACCTCCACAGGAAAGCCTTGCATTGACACAATCCAGGAAGTAATTCGGGAACTACTCAAATTTCCGGGCCGAATTCTGTCACTCTGAAGATATTGCAAAGGTTGGTGTGGAGTCTCCACTATGATGTTTTCCCCCTAGATAAATGGGCAGTAATTCTTCAATGCCCACACCGTTGCCAGGAGTGCCTTCTCACAATCGTTGAATTTTTCCTCCACAGAGGATAAAGTTTTACTTGCGTAGAAGATGACTTTATTGAACTTGTCATGCTTTTGATATAATACTGCAGTCAAGCATGTATTTGAGAACCCTGTCTCCAAGAAGAACTCCTTGTTTTTGACAGGGTAAGCGAGGCAAGGCACTTGTGAGAGGCTTCTTTTGAGTTGTCGTACTGCCTCGGCTTGTTCTGGGCCCCACTCCCACTTGACCCCCCCCTTCAAAAGATGGATCAGGTGTATTGTGATCTCTGCGTGGTCCTCAATGAACTTTCTGCTGTAATTAGTTAGTCCAAGGAGGCTCCTTAGTTCCCGCAGAGTTGTGGGGTCTTTTAAATTCTGGAGTGCTTCCACTTTCTTTTCTTGGGGACAGAAACCATGAGGAGTTATCTCATGCCCCAAGAAATTGTCACGGGTTCTGCACCACTGTGCCTTTTGAAAGGAGAGTTTTACTCCGGCAGCCCTCAACTGTGTCAGGACATAACGGATCTCTGCTATGTGTTACTCCACAGTTGAGCTTTTGACCAGAACATTGTCTACATAGGCCAGTTACCCCTTTCACCTAAGTCGGGCATGGCCTTGTGTAGAAAGATGTTAAATTCATTGCCGGAGTTGACGTATCCGAAGGGAGTCCGGGTCCAAGTGTACTGCTGATCCCCGAAGGTAAAGGCCAGCTTGTATTGGTCCTCCCTACTGACAGGTACAGTCCGGTACCCATTGGTCAGGTCTATGACAGTGAATACCTTCGACCCCTGGATCGGGCCAGCCCTTGGTCAATATAGGGAAGAGGCCATCGGGAAGTATGGACCCGTTTGTTGAGTTCCCTTAGGTCAGCACAGAGTCTCAAGTAGCTGTTTGGTTTCAAAATCCCCAGCACCGGATTATTGAAGGTGCTGTTGACTGGACGAAGTATCCCATGGGAATCAAGGTTCTTAATTATTTCAGTAAGGGATTCCATTGATGCGAGAGTCAAGCTATATTGCCTCACAAACACTGGAGTCATGCCAGGGTCCGTGGGAATTGTTGTTGTGTGGATGTCGGTGCGACCACAGTCATATGAGTCCACCGCAAAGAGATATTGAAAATCTAAGAAAACTTGTTTAAATTTTTGCTTTTGCTCCAAAGTCTCAAAAGAATCAGCTAGGTTGACTCTCTCTTCAACCATCTGCCTGAAGCCTGGAAAGACTTCGGGTTTGGCTATCTCAGCGGCCTCCTCCAGCTGCCTGGAGAAGTCCCTGGTCAAAGTGCTGATTTGCACTGACGGCTTTAGGTGGGGAAGGCAGTCCTCGTGGACTTGAAATATCACCCCATCCCTCCTGAAGTCACAGGCCACATCTTCCTTAACATAAGGGCAGGATGAATACACCAGGAAGTTCCCCCCATGCCGGGTGAAGATCCTGTCTGGTGTTGTGCCATCGTCGCTATCACTGTCAAAACAGTGCTTGGGGATTGGTCCTAACAGTTCATTACCTAAATCTATGGAAAAATATCAGTCATCAACCGCCATTCCAATAATGGTGCCTGCGGCCAGAGTGATACTCTTTAGGTCGCTGTTATCCACCTCTATTGGAATGGTGTTGTGTTCTATGTTGACTAGTGGTGTTGGATTTACCCCCAACCCTTGCTGTTGGAAATGAGCATTAAGATGGACATAGGCGTCCGGATTTTTCAATTTCTGTCCTCTTTTAATTTTTACTTCCAGTGAGAATTGTCGGGTCCGTTCTGGGATGGTGACTTCCTCTCCAATCTGAATTTCAACTGCATAGGGCAGCAGATGAGCTGACCGAAATGCTTTCTCTGTGTCATCAAAGTCCATGGGATTACCTGCTAATCGGGACCAAGCTTTGAAGTTTATTAGGTCCAAACTAATGTCAAAGCGATTGAGAATGTCACAGCCTAAATAAAATGCAGCAGGGACATCTCGCACGACCCAACAATTATGGACTATGCTCTTGTTGCCTATAGACATTTTGAGCATACACCTGGTAGGCAGGAGATTTGGAATTGGGTGTTTGCAGGTCCATTTCCCATTTGTCTAACAGTTTAAATGTGGGAATGGCGGATCTTTTGGGAGTTTGCGGAACATGGCCTCGCTGATAATGCTCTTACTGTTGTTCACACACACTCGGACGAGAACATAGTCCTTCCCTTCATTTGACTGAATAGGGTTGAACAACTGCTCTCCAATTTTCTGAATATCAGCCAAGCTTTGAGCTGATTTCTCCTCTTTTCGGACTATAGGAATGGGATTTTCTGATTGTGAATTTGTATAGAATTTCAGAGTACTTCCTTCCAGTGTGGAATGCCACCTAATCTGAAAGGAAGGTTGATTTTCAGAAATAGAGAGGATTCCCCATCACCAGTTTGGTGTCCTACTGCAATTACTGTCACGTCTGGGATTTGATTATTCTGGAAGTGAAATTCTATTTGGTCAGGTTTTTGTTCAACCATGTGGCATGTACCATTTAAACTAACATGGTTGACACTCTGTTTCAATTTTATTGGTCGGTTAGTCTGGGTCCAGAGGTCCTTGCTTACACAGTCTATGAGGGGAGACAACCTACGCAGGATGTCATTCCCTAGTAAACAATGTGTGCCTTCTGGAGTCACAACTATGAGCGGGTGCTTCACCTTGTGTCGCCCAATTTTAATGTCCAAATCTGCAGTCCCCTCGATGGGAGTTTCCTTCCCGTCGAAGTTCTGAAGTTGTCCAGGAAGAGGGGTGAGAGGAATTTTGTATTGCTCCCCCCTTCCCGAATTCAGCTGGTCAAAGGCCCTTTTTGACCGAAGGGTAGCTTGGGATCCAGTGTCCACCAGTGCCAAAATTGTACATTGGCTCTGTAGTTGGACCGGGGCATAAAATCTTCCCTCCTTTTCCAGAAGGGGGCAAAGATAATTTTTGGCTAACTGGTGGGTTAATTTCCTTGCTTGGGATACTGACAGAGAGGAGATTTGGGCAGGATACTGTTTGGAATCTTGGGAACCTGTATGAAAAAGGTGACAGCTAGATATGGGGGAAGTTTTGGGTTCCCCTGGTTCTGATTCTGGGCTGTGCTCCTTTTTGGAGGCAGTCACCAGGATGGGTTTGAACCAGGGGATTTTCATGCTTGTCATTCTGGGGTTTGATGATGGGTGGTTCTATCTCGGTCCCCACATCTGCCCAGTCTGGATTTGGATCCTTTGGGACTCATTTTTCTTTGGGAGGCGTTCCCCCATCCCTGAAGGAGAAGATCCTTTTCCCAGAATCCTCTGAGGGCCCCTCTCCTTCAAACTGGAAGATTTGTACCCCCTCCACAAAATGGGCCTTTTTGGGCTCTTTATTTCTCCTACCCCCCCCCTCTGTTCCTTGGATTGCAGACTTTCGGGGGCAGGAGATTTTGGTTGCGGTTCCTGGGTTTCCAGGGGCTTTTCACAAGTGAGGAAGGAAGCTTCCTCTAAGGCTTTTCACCCCCCTTCCCCTTGTGCCTCCTCCCTGGGAGGTTGTTGGGGTTCTTCCCCCGTCATTGTTCTTGCGCACCAGACCCTGGATTCGAGGAGTTCTGGGCCGCCATTCTCGTCTGAGGGTTCTGTTGAGCCCTCAGCATGCGACCCAGATCCTGTGCCATGTTCTGGACCTGGTGCTCTAGTTGAGACACCCGCTCTGGCTGGTACGGGGTCCTCAGATCTACCCTGGGTTGATCCCAGGAAGGGTAACTATCCGTTCTCGCAAAATACCCCTGGTGCGGCTAGTTCGGGTAGCCCTCCACCCTTGGCCTCCCCTCTCCCGGATTGGGCTGTCTGGGCTCAGGAAGGTAGAGAAAGAAGGATGGATTGTTTTTGGGGTTGAAGTTTGGTGGGACCCTGGGAAAGAAATTTGGTCCGGCATTTGGGGGATTACTGCCCTCCTGGGGAAAGTGAGAAGGGAAGTTCCCTGTGTTCCCAGCTGTCTAGTTGGATATCCCTCCCCCCTTGGGCTGTAGGAGTCCAAACATAGTCCATGATGGGTCTATTTCCCTTGTAGTGTGGGCTGATGTAGTCAGGGGAGTTAGGGGTCCCATTTGTGGGGTCACCACCCTGTCTCCCTGTTTGGGATTGGCCTGAGGGCCTTCCGGGTTTGGGGTTAGTCTGATTCTGCGTTGGAATGTTTTTAGGCCCCCCCATCTCCCGATCTAGAATGGGGCAACCTTCACCACCGCCACCTTAGCAGCAGCAGGGGTGTTGGTTGTTTTGGGCCTCTTGCTACAATTTTCTATTTTCCAACGGCTTCTGTACTTCATAGATGCGCGTGGCTTGTTCAATGACCGAGTCCAGTGATCTTTTCTCATGAAAATCCCTCACTAGCTGGGTCATAATACACTTAGGGAGAGAATGAAAGAAGGTATTCACACATTCTTTACTGTCAGTGCGCACCCTTCTAGTGGTCTGCGCAAAGGCACGTTTTAATTCCCGAACAAATTCTTGTGGGGCCCGGTTTTCCCCACATTGTAAATTGTAGGCTGCCTTGCAAGCCTCTTGATGGTTCCTATGAATGGAAAAATGTTTCAGGATGGTCGCCCTATAGGTGGACCATCTGAAATGGTTCTGATCCTCCAGCCCCGCAAGGAACCTGGAGTACTCATGAGAAAATGTCCACTTTACATACTGAATAAAAGCTTTGGCTGTCCTTCAGATGGAAAGTTTCCATCATCTGTTCAAATATTCAAGGTGCTCCTAAACCGAATATTTAGCATTTTTGTGGTAGGGCATGATGACGCTCCTAATAGCTTTTATTACTTTCAGGGGATCCTTGAGCGAAGCCCTCTTGACTTTGTCGGCCTTCTTAGTTCGGGTCACCCTGGTCCACTCATCCTCTGACTCAGAGGCACTGCTACCAGAGGTGGCTGTCTGGTCTTCTAGACTCTCCCGGATTCTGCGAGTTTGGGAATGGCCGGCAGAATGTGGGGGCCTATTTTCTAGGGACCTGTGGTGCTCAGAAGAGTCTTCTGACTCTCCCTTGCTCCCAGGATTGGCTGTGTACCCCCCAACCAACTGTCCTAGCTGGGAAGAGGTTTTTAGTATGCCCTTAGTGGGCCTAGTCACATGGAATTCCCCACTAAATTTCACTGCCTGATCTCTTGATGAGTTATATTTCTG
The DNA here is from genome assembly GCF_040938575.1 of Ambystoma mexicanum. Lineage (NCBI taxonomy): Eukaryota > Metazoa > Chordata > Amphibia > Caudata > Ambystomatidae > Ambystoma > Ambystoma mexicanum. Next base: position 720,691,235 of record NC_090924.1, on the reverse strand, counting down.
AGGATTCATTTCTCTGATTCTCCCCTCACTGGAGACTCCCTGTTCAGAGAAGATGGCCTTAGCACTTGGGAACCTATACATAGATGCCCGCCCATCCATTTCTGGGAGGCGCTGACCTATTAGCCCCGTATTCCCCATTGGGTTGAAGTCTACTATCCCCATGGCCCTTGGTTCATGTGAGCCAGTGGATATGGGGATGGCAGAGTCCATGGAATGGAATAGATTAAAGTCTCTGGTGCCAGGGTTAATGAGGATATGCTCCGGGGTTTCCCTCTCCCATCTGACCTCATCTCTCTCAGCCCCTACTCACTGATGGCATGCAAGTTCTTCTATTAAGGACTTACTGGTCTCTATTAATTGTTCCTGCATGGCTACCTGTCTTTGGAGCCTGTAATTTTTCTCACAGAGAGCCTCATTGTCTCTCTGTGCTTCCTGTCTGATTTGGGAGTATTGGGCCACCTTTTGCTGCAGGAGGCTCACCTCCTGAGTTCTGTCCTTACTGGCCTGGTCATTCTTTGCCAGAGCCTCTTCCACCCTCCAGCTTTTCATAGTCCATTTTGAGTTCACCCAGTCCCTGAAGGGCCAGATGATTTTGTTCCACCTTGGTTTGTGAATAGTTGACTTCCTGGCCTAAGGCGTCCTTTTCCTGAAATAGAGTACCCCTCTGAGCAGCCAGGTTGTCACTTTGTTTTTTAAATGCACCAGCTTTCTGGCGCTCTTCATCAAATTCTGTTTGGGATTCAAGGTCTTTAAGAATTAATTTATTATTTCCTTCTTTTACTTAGTCTATCTGATCTTATAAGACGTGGAGCTGTTCTGCACAGACTCTATTGAAAGTTAATTGTTGCGCCAGTTTTTGTTGGCTCTGTTTCAAAGAGTCCAACCTTTTTTGACACTCTTTTTGCAGTGTCAGTAATTTGATGTCTTGCTCTACCCTCTCTTGCTGCAGGAGATCCAGATCTTATTTTACTTTTGTCAGGTACTGTCTGGTTTCACTCTCTGATTCTTGGCTCTTTTGTAGCCTTTGCTCTGCAGAGTCCAGATCAGTTTGGGCCTTTGCTAGGGATTGTACTTGCCTTTTTGCCAGGTCTAGGTTTTCGGCATATTTTTCCTGTATTACTCCAATGTGGAGGTACAGGTACGCCGCTATTTTGGCAATTTTACATTGCTCTTCGTTTACCCTTTAGGCCATAAACAGTTCACAAGTGCCTGGTGTAATGGACCCTGGTCCTGCCATTTATCTAATTCTATGGCAGTGATTTGTTGTTTGTGTTCCTGCAGCCAAACATTCTCCTCCTGCTCATCCCATTCACCCCTGACAAACAATTTGTGCAGTAGGTATTCTTTTGCCATACTAATTTCCACTGGGGTCGCCATTCTAGAAATATTAATTTCCTTCTGATTTATCTCAGGGTTACTTTTATCTTTGCAAAACAGCCAAACTCCTTTGAGTATTTCTATTGAAGGGTGTTTTTAAAATGTAGCACAGTGTGGTAGCCCAACAAGGTGTATGTACCCTGTCAGTTAGCACGCAGTGTTAGACTGTCACAAGTGGTATGTCTAATTCAGGATCTCATGATGAGCCCCCAATCTGTAAGTGATTTCAATCTGGCACTCGCCTAAGGCAACGCCTAGCGTGTAATGCACAACTGAAATCCTTATTTATTTGTGTCTAAAAGTTATTTTATTCTGAACGATGTACCACTTATATCACGCCCCTCCCCCGGTCACACTGAACCAGGAATCAGGCTGGTTTGCAAAGTTAAAATATTTATTTATGTATTCACAATTCAATCACACTATGTTTTAATGGGTATACAATAATTACCAATGGGGTGATGTAACACTAAATAATCTCTTTGATACCCAAGGAGTATAGTGAGAAAAACAAGTCAGCACAGAAATAATACTTTTGTGTGTGTTCAGATCCAATAGCCGTGTGGTTACTAGTTCCCCCTGAACACCGCTCAACCCCCCAATAGGCAATGTAAAGAGATAGGAGGAGAGAGAGCAGGTATTCAGGAATGGCAGAATTCAAACCAAATATCAATCCCAATTTGCCCCCAGCAACACAAGAGAAAAACAGAATTGATTGGCAAGCGGTCAGAATGGTTTTAAAGTTATTTTGAGAATGGATTGGGTGAAAACACTAAATATGGTTTAAATTGCTGAAATTGTTTAACTTCTTATGGGAGCCGCTTTGGATAGTTACATACAAATACTAGCAATAATTTGATACTAAGAAACAATGTGAAATCTGAAAATTGAGGTCGGAAGCAATCAAAAGCTGAGTTCAGGCAATTCAAAAGTACTCCTAACATTGCAATTTCTGAAGACAAGATAGGATGGATTTAAGATAGGGATTGGCTATGGACAGTACATATGGTAGTGACACAGTTCTATCTATCGATACTCAATAGATATGTTTTTACACCGAACCATCAGGATTCTGGTCAGGGATCCTGTTCAGGGATTCTGGTCAGGGATTCTGGTCAGGACAGACTGCTGGGCACACCGGACTGGACTGGGTCTGCAATCAGCAAGGCGCTCTGGTCAGCAGGCAAGCAGTACAGCACAGCCCGGCTGTATATATTTTGAAACTTCCCCTTAGGTGGTGGGATTCTGGTTCTGGAATTTAAGGCCTAGATGAGAATGGTGTAGCTATAAATTGGGCCTTTCTGACTTGCCAAGTTTCTGGAGTCTGGAGCAAGTGAGATAGATAATTCTGCAGCATGGTGATCCGCCAGCATCGGGATAGTGGGTCAATCTGTGTGTCTTTCTGAGTGCTGAGCTGTCTCTATTTATGCATATGATAAAGGGGTGTGTGTGCTGGTTTATCCTAAGCTCGCCCCTTTTACAGGGATTGGTCAAGGTCTCCTCTCTGCCTTGATAGGAGAGAAACAGGTTGTCACCTTAATGGTGTGGGTTTATGGGGCCTAAAGTCCACCCCTAGCCTCTTGAACACAAAATCTACTTTTGGTACAATACATATTTCCACATATGCAACCTCTATAAAACCACATATATAGAACACATATTTTGAGTAGCAGATACTCCTCAAAACCCCGTCGCTGTAGGATCTTGTGTCTGCTTTCCACCGAATTTCCCCCTTTATTTTATCAGGAACACAATGTCCAGTTTATCAGCACATTTGTACAAGTGTGCCCGTATAACATGGGCATAAGTGTATAATGTTTCATACTTCTAGCCTAAATACATTTGGTATAATATCACATTTTCTGCTGTTGCTTCCAAGAAAAAGCCACAGAGTTCTGGCGTCTTTTCACCCGTACATCCTGAAATTACATTACTAATGCTGTTATTTCTATATTTTGCACAATTTTACATAGTAGGTTATATGTATTTAAACAAAATGTTCTTTGTGAATGTTCAGCCACAGATGGCTGTTTGTCTCCGCCTCCTTCTGTCTCCCTGCAGTTCAAGAGCAGTCTCCTCCCTGTTTCTCTTGGGCAGAAGACGTTTACGACCCTTCACAATTAGCATTTCCTTTAGCTGGGGGATGTCCATTGTTTCCTTTTGCCTCAGTAGCCCAGATTCTTTCCCCGCCCTATAATTATCGCGTGGGTGTGATTTCCTGGTGGAGGGAGCTGGAGGAAAGCTGTTATTCCAGTTTGAGTTTAAATGTTAATTCTGTTGCATTTTTCCTTAGCTTAAAAACAAACTTCTGATTGCAAACTAGAAGCTAGAACACTTATTTCAGATTCTAAACCATGGGATTAACAATTACAACATAGGTTACTCTCAGGAACAGGCCACTTAGATTTCAAACATTTGGCTTCAGTTTATACAGGTTTTAAAGTTTATCATGCAGGCCTCTGACAGCTTTCATTCAGGTGGCCGAGGGTACTGCACCCAGATTTTGACAGATTTCACAGGCAGGCAACTTTTGCTGGGGATGTTTCTTTGATACTTTCAGCTTTTCAGAACATTGTATGTTCACCATATTTTCTTATAATAAGTGAATTGTAGCACCCAGCAAGAATTCTGGATGTTTGAGGGTGTTTTGTACCGGCATTCTGCCGTTTCAGCAAGAAAGAAAAAGATTTACAGCAAGATTTTTGGATTTCCTTTAGCAGAGCACTGCTTTTCCTTCTCTACTCCATTTTCACTGGTTGTGGAGCCCAGTGACTTTTTTCAGGAGTGAGATTTCTGTTCCACCACTGACAACATGCGTGGTAGATTGGGCAGCCATCTTTTTGTGCTTTGCAGAGCACGATTTTCAGAGGTTTTGGCACGCACAAATGCTTTGCAACCATTTTGATGTTTCTGGCGCCATCAGAACACAGGGATGCCGCATGGCAGAGCAAAAGTGGGTCAAGACATCCCACAGAGCAGAAAGAACAGGAACAACATGACTAAACTCCTTGAACTCAGCAACTCGCAAAACAACCTGGGAAATCCACAAGGCTCATCACTTTCATTGCTGCTCTTCATCATCTACATGACCCCTTTCATCAATCTCATCAGAAGACTTGGCGTCATTTGCTACAACTATGCAAATGACACACACATCATCTACTAAATCAATACCTTTGGAGAAGAAGAGCCAACCCTTATCAGCTGTCTCACAGAAATAAACCATTGGATGAGTTCCAACAGCCTCAAATGCAACCCAGACAATGCAGAAATCATGATCGTGCCCAATGATTCGTCGAACCAATTCCACATTCCATTGCCTACCAAAATGGGAGATCGACCATAGCCTTCAAAAGTTGTTAAAAGTCTCAGTAAACCTAATGGATAGCGAATTAAATCTCGAACTACAAGTCAACACAGTAGTAAAGTAGTGTTTCTTCCACCTAGACACAATGAAAGGGATACAATCTATCTTCACCTTCCCACATAGAACACTCAGCGTCATCTGCCTCATCTTGTCAACAATAGACTACCTCAACAGCATCTATCTTTGAATGCAGACTGTTGTACAAAAAAACAACAAATACAGAATACAGCAGCAAGACTTCTCAGAATCAGTAAGAGAGAACACATCACACCAGCACTAAGAACCCTACATTGGTTACCAGTCAAACAAATAATGGTCTTCAAAACACTATGCATAACCCACAGCGTAATCCATGGACAAGGAGGATAATTCATACAGGCACACATTTCCATCTACAAACCAAACCGAACACTAAGGTCCAACAATGACATTCACCTGAAACCAAAACAATATTCAAAGCAGAAATTGGTGGATCAGCATTCACATGCATCTCGGTAAAACTTTCGAATTCACTCCTGAAGGAAATACAAACAACGGAAGACCACCTAAAATTCAGAAAATAGCTAACATGTCTCTTTCTCTCACTGAGCTAAACAGGATGCACTGTCAAAGGAAACAGCCAACACAACACAAGAAAAACACTCAAAACAGCCAAAACTTAATTAATCGAAAGCATTTTAACACAAACCACCATGGAAGAATATGCAGCCTTCCAGTCAGACATAACCATTGCATAGAAGGGCACAGGCCAATGACATCACTAACTAACCCTACTAAAAGCGTTCTGATATCCTGCATACTCATTCTGATATCCTGCATACTCACCCTCAAGCACCAAACAAAACACACACACAACTCTACCACAGCAGAAACCTAAAAACACCACAAAATGCACGCATCAACAGCCAAATAAACACAACACACCGCAGAAAATGCAACCAATTACACATGAATCATCCAACACACATTCATACAACAAACACCACCTAACCCGTACCAAATAAAAACAAATCCAGCACACAGTAACCAGTTTTTCCAAACTGAAGCTAACACCCCTTCCGTCTCAGATCTGCCAGAGTGCCTGGAGGCCCCGAAAATGGCAGCGGTGCGCAGTATAAATTACAAACATATCATGACATTTTCCAAAGTGCACAGATTCTTTTGTTCCTTCTGTTTGTTCCTTCTGTTTGAAATGTGGTGTTATCGCCTGTTGCATCATTATTTTAGCAGAGGATTGTTATTTCAGGGATATATGTGATGCTTCATTCTGTTGATGGCTGCAGACATAGATTAATAACAAAATTAGTATATTTTCAGAAGCTTGTAAATAGAATGGGAACCAGGGCAAACGTGGAAAAGTTTGATTTGCTGCTGCAGCGTAACTTGGGGTTTGAAATGTAGCACTAATAAAATCATTGATCACTTTTTTTTTATCAGTAACCATTATTCAAAATAGTGTAACGAAATTTGTCAAATGGATTCTTATAAAGTAATAAAAGAGGATACAGCAATCTTGCCTTAATAGTTGCTTCAGTGTAATGAGGACTGGTAGAGCAGCCCAGCGGACAAATCTATTTCAGACACTTCCAAAAGCAGCAGTGTATAAATCTCAGGTGGAACTTCAGGCATCGCTTAACACACTTGAATTACACCATAAAAATCCTCATTTAGAAGGCCAAGATTGATCCAGATAGTTATACTACCAGACAAGTGAGGTATGGCTCATATTACTCTGGGGAGGGACGAAGGGTGTAAAGCAAAGTGTAGTTTTCTCAAAAATAAAGAGAACACGAAAACAAACAACATGCTTTGATGAAATCGTTTATTTTGTTAAAAGAAAAAATAAACATCGATCTACACATTAGCTGTTGTGAACTTGCTCGCGCGCGCGCATGTGTGTGTGTTGATTTTGGCAAACGTTCACTTGGCCTGCCCCAAGGCTAAATAGGAATTGTGTCTCTTTGGCTACATTGAGCAGTCGGTTCAGCAGGCTGTTAGCATTCGTCGATAACGTGTGATGTGACTGATTTGTACATGAGCATGACACACAATGTCGAGGCAGTTAATAATACTTATTTTTGAACTAATTGTAATCACTGTTGTTTTGTTCAATTAATCACTTTCTGACTTCGATATTTTAAATGGGAAGAGTCAGGTTATAAGGAAGCATTGCTCCCATTTCCGGTTAATTGATTTTAAGGTGTGCTTTCCGGATTTCAACTTTGAAGAAAATTGATCTTCCCAGCCATTTAAATCCTTTGGTACACATGCTTCCTTATTTACATTTTAATATGTGCGTTTTGAAGAAGGATGACGTTATTGCTGCTACATTACTTGATGCGTGCCCATGCATTCCACTTCCCAAACCCCTGCAGTTGATTCAGAAAAAGTAATGTTCGTGTTCTCATTGCTGAATTATGTTAATTAAATTCATTAGTGTTGCCTATGAAGTGTTGCTTAAATGCCTCATTAAAGCTAGTACTATTGCAGTAGATTACAGAGGATGGAATTGGTACGTGAGGAGGGACAGAGCTTGCAGGTACTGTTTGGCTATTTACTCAATTGCTGACTATGGCTGTGATTGTAATTGGTTATTTAGAATGTGCCTAATACACAGAGGTTTCTAAGCGGTACAGGGTCGAACCAGTGTGTCTTTTTGCTTCCAAGTTAAGCGCATTGCCCCTGAGCTATCCTCCTGAGATCAAGTGACAGGGGTATTATATAGTCCACTCTCTACCGTTTATCCTTGCCTACAGCACACCCTGCTGTCATCTCTTAGAGGTAGCTGTATCAATCAGTAGTATACAACGTTCTGTGTTATAGTGACTTCCAGTGCTATCTCTAAACATTCTTTGAGAGTTCATGGATAAATTGAGCCAAAATTGGCAACTGCTGTAATACAAATGTATTTGATAAGCATGCTTTCAGCAACTTTATTTATGAAAAATATGGATGTCTGCGCATCTGTCCTTTCACTGAAGCCCTGTTATAAATATTCCTTGCCAAAGACAACAGTTTTGGCTCATGAAAGTGAATTGGATAGGTATTTGCCTGCCACTGCTTTCATACAACTAGGTACTTGGGGAACTTAGATGTGGACTCGGCTATCGCCGATGGGGCCTCCCACCTACCGTAGTGCCACAGAAAAGGCGGAGGCGTGGGAGAGGGTTCAACATGCCTTTATCATCAAACCAGAACTGACTTTCCCTTCCCACTGCCCGCCCCTCCCCTTCCTGTGTCCCTGTGTCACTCTCCATGTGACATGAGAGATTGTGATGACACCACAGCCCCTGATACTAAACATGAAGTCCCACTTTAGTTAATTTCTTCAATGAGCCGCTGAAGTTTCCTTTGTGCTCTTTGTGGTCGCTGGTCCCTCTGCTCTTCACATTCCTGATGCAGCCAGGGTTGTGCTTCAGCGCTGGAGGCTTCTCCATCCCCTTCAAAAGATACATCCCACTCAGTAAACAGAGTTGGTGAGGTTGGGTTGGCAACTGGCACAACCCCGGGCATTCTTCTAAAGTGTGAAGTTTCTCTGTGTTGTTTTTCTGTTACCTTCAGCTGTAATGAGGGATCCCTTCACTTGAACGACTGTGAGGGGCTCTTCTCCGAAAGCAGCCATAGTTGTTTGGCTATTATCATGTCTCCAGGCTAGAGGTCATTTTCATTTGCTCTCCTCCTTTCATCAGTTCCTCTCTTCATCTCTGCTGTCCGTCGAGAATCCTGTTCTTGCATTTCCCGATAGGGTGTTTTCCCAGTGCTGCTATGCAGAGTGTTCCTGTAATCTCGCATGAGCTGACATAAACTCTTTTCTATGGGCTCGCCTGTAAGCCAAGCAATTTGTGTTACTCGTTTGATGTTACTCATGAAACGCTCTACTGTGCCGTTTGCCTGGGGCCACAGAGGCGTTATTTTCTTGTGATGGAATCCCATGTATTCTGAGAATGTCTTGAAGTCTTGCCCTGTGAACGGGGGCCCATTATTCAACTTCACTACTTTCGGAATGCCGTAAGTGGTGAACATTCTGTCGAGAGCGGGAATGGTGTAAAAGGGTGATGTGATGGCACGATCTGAATGTCTGGGAATCAAGCATATTCTTCGACCACTACTAGTATGTGCTCACCCCCTTCTAGTTGCCTGAAAAAGTCCACTGCGATTTCTTCCCAGGCTCCCTCTGGCAGTGTTGTCATCCACAGTGGCTCTGGTCTGGTGTGTGAATTTATGACTGCACATGTGGGGCAGTTTCTAAGCAGCTCCTCTACTTGGGTGTCGAGATTAGGGAACCATAGTTTTTGTCTAAGCATCCTTTTTGTGGACACGATGCCTCAGTGTCCCTCATGTGCCAGATCTAGGACCTTATGTCTTAGTCATGGGATCACTAGTTTGGTGCCCTTGAGCAGCAGACCTTCGGATTTGCAAGTTCATCCTTGACGGCCAGAAGACAGGTGATGTCTTGCCTGGTATCCTCTCCTGTGTTTTCCTTCAAATGCTTGTTTTCAGTTCCCCGTCTCCAGACATATCAAGATGATCTGTAGTCCCTGATCAGTGTTCGTTTCATGAGCTATTTTGTGAGAGTCAAGGCCTCTTGGGGTGTTTCCTTGTATCACGTATCTGATATATTGATCCATGATGGATGGATTCGATGAACATTCCTTTCCTGGATGTCATGAGAGGAAGTGTGCTGGGTTGTGATCTTTCCCCTGTCTCTGAATTATGTTGAAGGGATAGTCTTTTAGCCTCAAAGCCCATCTTGCAATTCGTGGTGGCATTTTGGCTTGAGGACTACCATAGATGAGCAATAAAACTTGATTGATATGTGACAATTATAAATGGTTTTCCATACAAGAATAAATGAAAGTGTTCACAGGCCCATACTACGGCTAGCCCTTCCTTCTCAGCCTGCGAGCAATTGCGGCCTTGTAGTTTAAGATTGATCCGCTTTCAGTGGCAGCACAATGCTGTGAAAAAAACCTTTGCAGGGTAGGGGTGTCTTTGAGCCGTAGGGGAAGGTCAGTGCTTTTGCGGGTTGTAGGCGTGGGACGTGTGGTATGTTGTTGTATACCTTTTCACTGATAACATTTACGGTGGCTCCAGTATCCACCAGGAATTCTGCGGCCATCTTGTTGATTTGTAAGACTAGAGTTGGACTTTGCTCTTTTGCTGTTGGGTTGCCTAGAGCATACAAGTATCCTTTCTTTCATGGTTCTTCCCTTGGTTTTTCACTTTTCCAGATGTTTTCCTCTGAGGACGCACTGGAAACGCTGTCTAATTGTGAGTTTTCAACCAAATATCTGACGTATCTTCTGAGTCTTCTCCTTGGTCTTGATGTGGTGGATTTGCTGTCTCTCCAGTCACCCGAGGCTTGTTCCCTTCTTTTGTCTGGCTTGTCATCCTTGTGCCTGCGATGAGTGTAGTCGTATATCTGGTTGGTCATTCATGGTGGACTCTGTGGTCTTTGTTACCTATCTTGTGTTGGTCTTCCGCTCTTTCCTTCATCTCGTATCTTGCTGTGGTATATGAGGCATACTGCCCCGTAATGGTTCTCCCCACCACAGGTGGAACACTGTTGACCCATGGCTGGGCATTGTCCCTCATGTGGGTATTTGTAGCCACACCTATAGCAGAATGGGTCCGCATTTCCTTTAGATGCTCCCTCCAGCTTGTTGAAACACTCATGTTTGCCATGGATGACTTTGATGTCGTCCAGTCCCTCTACCTGTGATGCCAGCACGGCATCCAAGCAAACCAGACATAGGATTTCTTCCAAATTCCATGGTTTCTGTAGCAGTCGCTTTCTAAAACCTGCACACTCACACCCGACTATGATTTGCGACCGTAATGCTTCTTCGTTGGAGTAATTGTTGAAGTCACAATGCTTCACAGTGCTTCATTTTGAGTCTCAAATGCATCACAAAAGCGTCCATGGTCTCACCTTTGGTTTGTTTAGTGGTATGGAAGATGTATCTCTCGTAATCTATGTTTGTGTGTGGCGTGAAATATTCTTTGAGTGTCGCCTTCAAATTAGGTTTCAGTGACACTATCAGGGAGTTTGTCTACAATGTCTCTTACGTTTGAGCCGATTGAAAATGTAAGCAAACAGTGCTTTTTTTCTTCATCAACCGAGCCAATGGCTTTGAGGCACACCTCAAAGTCTCTCAGCCACCTCTTCCAGCGTGGGCCTAAAGTGCTGGTGTCACTGAGATCGAAATTGGTGGGCAGCTGTGTCATGAGGCTATCGTGCATCCTGGGAGGGAGTGCTCGAGCCATTGTTAACGGCACTGTTAATGACTCATTTTCGTACATTTCTCTATTTGTGCATTTTGCTATACAGTTTAAGTGAGTTTAATTGTCTTTCCCCCACAGACTGACCTTGTTTTGTGATGGGATGGCCGGTAGTTCTGTGATGTCTTCCTCTCTGGGGCCTGGTGCGCACGTGGTTCGATGGCGCATTGATTTTGCAGGCTAGAAAGTCTGTGGGGCTCACATGATGCACTGGTATGATAATGCTCTGTTTGTGGAGTTCTCGTGTTGGGTCTCAATGCGGCTCCTGCATCACGTGCAATGAGTTCATGTGAGCTCTTGGTCCCGTGCAGGCCAGGCTGCTCCTCAGTCTTATTGTGCCTCCATAGGAAAGGGGGCGTGTTAGGCCGTTTGACTTGAGTCCGCAATGGCAGGAAACAATTCGGCGGCGAGTGGCAGTCCTGCAGTATCCCTTGCCTGTAGAGTCTGCTTTCCCTGTCTTCATAGGAGGTGGAGCTATTTCGCAACTACTCTATAACTAGCTCAACAGTCCACGGAGCGGACGCGGAGTGGCGGCGAGTGGCAGTCCTGCAGTCATGGCAGGCGAGGCTGCGAGGACTGCCACCTCCCCAACCTCTCCATTTACTGACTTGGAAGCAAAATGCTGGATGCGCAGTTCGCGTCCTCCCTCCAAAACTGACAAGCCGGCAACGACACTGCTCAACTATAAACAGCAATGGAGGAAAGCAGTCACTCTTACGGACCCCCCAGCGTTCTCGACGGAAGAAAAACAACGAGAAACGACGCCGGAGCCAGAGCCAGGAGCTTCTGCAACATCAATCACAGAGGACTTGCATCTTGAGGCCCGACTCACCGGGTGCCTCGTGGACCCTGTGGTCACTGTCCCTCTGGCGCCCTCACCTACTGGTCCCGGAGGAGATACTAGGTCCGCGCCGTCCAGGGGAGAGGATCCAGGCCCACGAGGCTGTACTTTCCAATCACATCTAACCACTCTTTCGGGAATTGCTTGAGATTGATGTTACTCAAGCCATCCGGGCCAGGAGCTCTAGATGCTTTGAGATTCCTAATGTTTGTTTCAATATCGTCTGAGTTCGAAATGTTCACCCAAGCTTGGTTCGCGTTGCGTTCAGTCGCGCCAAAAGATTCCTTAGGCTCGTCGAACTCATTCGAAAAGTACTCTATCCATTTGGCTTCTGACACTGCATTACTCAACGCTGTACTCGGCGAGGGGTTGATGTTTTTTATCAGCGACCAAAATTCGCTGGATTTGTTGGTTGCCAATCTTTTCAACATTTCTTCTGCATCTTGTTGGTATTGTGCCGCTCTTTGTTGTTTCCGCCAGCCAGCGTATCTTTTTTTTCCCGTTGCCAAGCTGACCAATCTTAGTTGGTGTTTGTTTTCTTTGCCCTTCTTTTTAACTGTCGCCCTATTTTTCTTTGCTCCACCAGATCTTTGTTATACGCATGGATTGGGTGTTCTTGTGCCATCCATCTTCCTCCAGTCGGTTTCTGGTAGGGCAGTAGGAGCGCAAGGTAGTTTGGGTCTCTCATTTGCCATACTTGCGTGGTTAAATAGAATTTTTTCGTCCCAAGATGTTTTAATTTTCAATATGTCCGCTTCTGTTAAGCGTAGCCGTGTTTGTTGGCAATTTACTTCAGTGTCGACAAGGTAGGCTGGTTTTCTGGTCTCCGTCCTTGCCAGGTGCATGTTAGTAGATTGTTGTTGCTGCTAGCCATTTTTATCACCTTAAAGCTCAGTATACTGGATATGAGGCCGTCTGTGATGAAAATGGAATCTAAAGTCTCTTTCGTGGAACACTGTTCCTAGGTCGGGATGTTCATTTGTTTCGGAAAAAGTTTGGCTATTTTTGCATGCTCTCCCACGTTCCAGGGTTGCATCCCATTGCTCACGGCGGTGTTTGGCTGTCAACAGACTCTGTTGCTCTTCGTTACAGTTTGCATTGAAATCTCTGCATACCATGATTTCAATTTCCTCAAACTCTTCATAGAGTAGATCAATGGTAGCACCCATGGTTGAGCAGAATGCCTTTGAGGTCGTCCGTTGGGGGTTCCAGTAGCAATTTATAATTGCTAAAAGGTTCGACTGACCTCCTTGCTTCTTCCAAGTGAGTTGAGACCATGTTGTGAGGATCACCAGCATTTCGTAGGTTTCCTTCCATTTCCGGGGCGCTGCAAGACCAAGGCCTGTTTTGATGGCTTTTAACAGGCCCGAAGATGATCTTCCTAAGAGGCCCTTAATCGCTGGAGAAATTTCCACAGAGAAACCGTCTAGCGTGGGTTTGTCCAACAGCCACTCTCTCGGAGACATAGTATGTCATATGCGCCTAAGTTCACATCTCCCGACGTTGTTAAATGCATGTGACCTCTCGTATTCCAGGATCCCAGGATAAAATTATCCTTGTCGGGCCGCTCCTCTCCGCTCAATGTAGCAGAACATTTCTTGAGGGCCGGCCCTGGTCGCTGCTATCTGGCGATTTTCTTGGACCAGGTCGATGTGAACCAATCCCACGGGCCTTTTGAGTGTGTGGGGTTTGAAGTCATTGTGATGGTCTTCGGGTCGGAGACTCTTGCAGTGCACTCGCTTCTTGGGTGGGGCTCATCGTCTTCCTCTCTTGTGGTTGTTCTGAATCTATTTTCCTGGTCATAATAATTTCTTTCTGAGGCATGCCTTTGCCAAAGTTTTTCGACTTCATCTTTCCTGATCTGATCGATTTGTCGTTGTTCATTTCTTTGATCTTGCATGGTCCATCCCCGAGCTGGTTCATCCTCCCTTGACATTTTACATCGATTGAGTCGATAGAGGTCTTCTGTTTTGGAATGATAGTGTGATTCCTGTTTACTTGGTCTTATCTTTTCTGTGTCTCGCTCAGTTCTTTCCGGCTTGTTTATTTCGGTCAAGCTAAAATCCATCACGGCTAATTCTTTGAATGCCTACTGGTCAATATGTGTAATTCCCGCTACTTTTACATGAAGGTATGCTTTGGCCGTTTTATCCTTGTGATAAGAGTCCACCAGCTTGAGGTCCTCAGTTCTTATGCACCTTAGCAATTTTGGCTTTTTTCATTATCTGCAAGAATGTTGGTCGATTTAAAATTAGATATTTTTTTTTGCGTCCATTTGCTCAAGCGTAAAATAGGCAGGTCTGTTTGTTTCTTTTGGAGTCCCTTTTCTCCTTTTCACTTGTTGAGATCTGATGCCTTGGGCTGCCTCCGTGTTTTGGCCTTGCTCTTGTGGTTATCTGTTGGTCCTCTTTTCGGTGGCCGCGGCTGTTCTGATAGGCGTCCCCTTTTTTTGTTGCATTTACACTCCGGTTTGTGTTTTCCCAATGATCATTTTCTTTGGTGGAGGTCTTTGTGTCCTCTTCTTTTTTTTCTGATGGATGTTTTTCCCAATGTTGTGATAAATTCATTAAAGCCGAATCCTTCATGAAGTCTTCCACTGCTCTTGGTGATCTTAGCGCAGTCACCTTAGGTGGAGTTGGTTCGTCGAGAATTTGAATCTCTTCTACCTGCGACCCTGTTTTCTTGAGTGTTAGGACTGTTTGCTCCCTTGCCAAAGTAGGGCCCGCCGATGGTTTTCGGGTTGAACTCGTTGTTAAGTCCTTTTTTTTCTTTTTGAGAAAGATTCTCTTGACTTTTCTCTGCCGTGCTAGCCTGTGTTTTGTTATCACTGGTCACCCTCAAGGGTTGTGCTTTGTATGGATTGTCTAGCTGCACAGAGTTCGGTGGTGAAAGATTTCTGGTCAACAACTTCATGGTTCCAATTTTCCTTTCGAGGTCTTAAATTTTAATTTCCCAAGCTTTTTGCTGGATGCTTTTCTGGTCCTCCACGGCTGTTATATAGCTTTCTACATGTGACATTTTTGATATCATGTTTGTAAGAATTGCTGTGTTGTCTTGGATCTCCTCTTTTATGGCTTCATACAGTTTGCAGAATCGTGCTAAAACAATGGACATTGCTGACATGATTGCTATCATGTCCGGCTTCTTGTTTGGGGAGTCTTTCTGTATGGCTGTGGCTATGTCACTTAAGCGGCGATTTTTTGGGGAGGTATGCAATTTCTCCGGTCTTTTTAAGATGCCTGAGATTCCCAAAGCCGTTCTGTCCATTGAAGTACTTGGATCCTGATCCATCGGTAGTCGACCTGCCGAGGGTCTTTGGTTCGTGTATGAAGCCTACCCCTTCCCAGACCTTTGAAGGAGGCGTCCTTAGAATACCAGTAGCCAAGTGGGGCTTAGTCCATGCGAGACAATGCTCTTTTTCCCCTGCGGCACTGACCCACCTTTGGGTTTCCTCTAGAGGTTGGCTAGGTCGTATCGAATCCCACCTTGCCTCCGCCGCACTGTCTGTTATGCCGGCTGGGATCGTCTGCACCACCTTTTTGTTCGCTATAAGTATGTCTTTTGACACTGTGGGTTTCGGGGCAGTGCTGGTTTCTGTGGGGCCGGGGGCCGCGCCCCCCCTTTTTTTTAGGCATTTTATTTCCACCCATAGTGCCTTTGTTCAAATTACCTGCTTGTTGGATCTCTTCTTCCGCCGGTGTTACTTTTGAGGTCCAAATTGAGTCTATTTTCCTTAATTTTAACCCCGGCGGGATTTCTTGTGCCACTTCAAGCATATCTGCGTCTGAAATCTCGGTCTCCGCCGTTAACTTTCGTTTGTATTGTTTGGTGAAAAAGACTTTAAGTGGGCAGGATAGAAGTGGAGAAGGTAGGTTTCTAGATGTAGTTCCTCTCCTTTTAATTACCTTTACTTCATCCCTACTTCTGTCTTTCTGGTCCTTAGTCGACAATTTCTTTAGCTGGTTCAGTTTGGTCTTTGTTGGTTTGTGCCCCTTTTTTGATTTAGTTTTTTTCCTTCTTTGTTGATTCATTGTCAACTTTAGTTGCTCCCCCTCTGTTTCCTTATTAGAGTCCTCTATTTTGCTAGCCGTGTTACCTTCTGAAATGTTTCCGTCTCTCTTTCTGACAATGATTCACTTGTGTAGATCATTTGTCTGTCTTTTCCCTGTTCCCCCTACCTTGTCTCATCGCACTATGAAACACTTGAGCATAGGCGCGTTATAAATGCCATATCATATCATATCATATTATACAGTCAATGGCTTAATGGGGTCCCCTGTACCGCCTGCAGTGCGGGGGCCCCACCACCACATCATCTGGGAAGGGGGGGCTCCTTGGACTAAAAAGAAAATTCTTTTTTTTCAGTCACTCTGCCTTCGTAAAGAAAAGATTTCTGTTACATCATAACAGAAATAATTTCTTCATGAAGGCAGATTGACTACAAAAAGAAACTATTTCTTTTTGAAGTCCGAGAGCTCCCCAAGCCCCATGACATGGAAGCATTTGGCTGGAGGCCTCCATGTCATGGGATGGGGGAGCTGTCTGACTTCAAAAAGAAATTGTTTCTTTTTGAAGTCACTCTTCCTTCATAAAGAAATTATTTCTTTTATGATTCGGTCCTTAATGGAAATAATTTCTTTATGAAGTCGAATTAACTCAACCCCATAACTTGTGCATGTGTGAGTGTATAGTGAAAGATTGCACAATTAACAGGGTAATTCATAGAATTTCGCAGAAAAGTGTCGCAAGCGGCTGGCGCAGAGTGTCCGCGTGCGATTGTCTGCGCCAGGCACGTGCGCTAAAACCGATTTCTGCGCACAGCGTATTCATGGATTTTAGGCTCCCAAACCAGCCGTGGCGCAGAGTATCGCAGCGACCCTGCAGCAGCGCCAGTAACGCCCCCAAGAACGCCCTCGCGCAAGGAAAAGCCATCAAAATCGCTAAATCATCGCAAAGGGCTGCGCTAACCCTGGACCAGTATACAGGGCTGCCAAACAAGGAACGCAAAGCGGGTAACGTGCATATCAGGGGTACGCGTGAAGTTTTACACGCGATTAGCCAGGGTACGTGTATTTCAGGGGTGTGCGGGAAGTTCCACACGCGAATAGCCTGGGCGCGTGTATTTCAGGGGTGCGCGGGAAGTTCCACACGCGAATAGCCTGGGCGCGTGTATTTCAGGGGTGCGCGGGAACTTTTACACGCGATTTCAGCAGGGTACGTGTATTTCAGGGGTGCGCGGGAAGTTCCACACGCGATTAGGCTGGGTGGGTCCTCACAGGTGTTCCCTGTACACCCTCGACGGCCCCTGCAGGCAGCCCACAAAACAGGGGACTACCCTGCACACCTGCTCATGTCCCCCTGCACCCCCACCCCCCAGCAGTGCAGGGGCAGCCTCCACCAGGCCCCCACCCATGTCTCCCACCACCCCCACCCCCCAGCAGTGCAGGGGCACCCTCCACCAGGCCCCCACTCATGTCTCCCACCACCCCCACCCCCCAGCATCCAGGGGCACCCTCCACCAGGCCCCCACTCATGTCTCCCACCACCCCCACCCCCCAGCAGTGCAGGGGTACCCTCCACCAGGCCCCCACTCATGTCTCCCACCACCCCACCCCCCAGCATCCAGGGGCACTCTCCACCAGGCCCCCACCCATGTCTCCCACCACCCCCACCCCCAGTGCTTTAAGTGGGGTAAGAAATTGAGGGGGGGCCCTTGTTTGGGGGCGTGGCTTTCATTGTGGGCGTGGCCTAAAAGTGGACAAATCATAGTAAGGTGCGCAAACAAATATATAAATGTATGTGAGCATTCATATGTTTGTATGCGTACTACTATGGTGTGTGTACTTTTCAAGCTATATTTTATAAACATAGCAATGTTACATATTTCTATGTTTATAAAAGGTGGCTTGAAAAGTGCACAAACCATAGTAAGTTACGCACACTTGTGTGCTTACCTTACTATGGTTTGTGTACTTTTCAAGCCACCTTTTATAAACATAGATATTTGTAACATATTTCTATGTTTCTAAAAGATGGCTTGACACGTAAACAAGTCAAGGCATCTTTTATAAAGCGTTGATGACGGACAAAACAAACCGCAAGGTGGCTTTGTCCGTCGACAAAGCTTTATAAAAGATGCCTTGAATTGTGCACGTTTCAAGCCGTCTTTTATAAACATAGAAATATTTCTACCTTTATAAAAGATGGCTTGAAACGTACACAGTTCAAGGCATCTTTTATAAAGCTTTGCCGACGGAGAAAGGCACCTCGGGCTCTGTGATTTATCTGCTCAGAGCACATAGATCACTGATCCCGAGGCGTCTTTCACCCTCTGCGAACCCGCGGGCTCCGTGATTTAATCTGCATATTAGATCACGGAGCCCGCGGGGGTCAGTGACCTGGGGAGGGAAAACAAAGGGACAGTAACTTCCTCTGATGACCCTGATGAGGGGTCATCAGAGGGAGTTACACTAACTGACAGAAGTGCCGCCAGCCTCAGCGTCGCTGTGGCTGGCGGCACTTCTGTCAGCTTGGCCGACATACTGACGGGCGCATCTCCCGTCGCGGCTGCGGCCGTGGCGGGATAATGCATCCCGCCAATGTTGTGTGGGACGGGGGGCCCCGGCTGGGCCCCGGCTCAGCCCCACTTTATGGAGACTGCCGGGGCCCGGCCCCGGCAGGCCCCGGCCCACTTAAAGCACTGCCCACCCCCCAGCAGTGCAGGGGCACCCTCCACCAGGCCCCCACTCATGTCTCCCACCACCCCCACCCCCCAGCATCCAGGGGCACTCTCCACCAGGCCCCCACTCATGTCTCCCACCACCCCCACCCCCCAGCAGTGCAGGGGCACCTTCCACCAGGCCCCCACTCATGTCTCCCACCCCCCCACCCCCCACCATCCAGGGGCTCCCTCCAGCAGGCCCCCACTCATGTCTCCCACCACCCCCACCCCCCAGCAGTGCAGGGGCAGCCCCCACCAGGCCCCCACTCATGTCTCCCACCACCCTCACCCCCCCAGCCACCAGGGTCACCCTCCACCAGGCCCCCACCCATGTCTCCCACCACCCCCACCCCCCAGTCACCAGGGGCACCCTCCACCAGGCCCCCACTCATGTCTCCCAGCGTGCTACGTGTATTTCAGGGGTGCGTGGGAAGTTCCACACGCGAATAGCCTGGGCGCGTGTATTTCAGGGGTGCGCGGGAAGTTCCACACGCGAATAGCCTGGGCGCGTGTATTTCAGGGGTGCGCGGGAAGTTTTACACGCGATTTCAGCAGGGTACGTGTATTTCAGGGGTGCGCGGGAATTTTTACATGCGATTTCAGCAGGATACGTGTATTTCAGGGGTGCGCGGGAAGTTCCACACGCGAATAGCCTGGGCGCGTGCATTACAGGGGTGCGCGGGAAGTTTTACACGCAATTTCAGCAGGGTACGTGTATTCCAGGGGTGCGCGGGAAGTTCCACACGCGAATAGCCTGGGCGCGTGTATTTCAGGGGTGCGCGGGAAGTTTTACACGCGATTTCAGCAGGGTACGTGTATTTCAGGGGTGCGCGGGAATTTTTACACGCGATTTCAGCAGGGTACGTGTATTTCAGGGGTGCGCGGGAAGTTCCACACGCGAATAGCCTGGGCGCGTGCATTACAGGGGTGCGCGGGAAGTTTTACACGCAATTTCAGCAGGGTACGTGTATTCCAGGGGTGCGCGGGAAGTTCCACACGCGAATAGCCTGGGCGCGTGTATTTCAGGGGTGCGCGGGAACTTTTACACGCAATTTCAGCAGGGTACGTGTATTTCAGGGGTGCGCTGGAAGTTCCACACGCCATTAGGCTGGGTGGGTCCTCACAGGTGTTCCCTGTACACCCTCGACGGCCCCTGCAGGCAGCCCACAAAACAGGGGACTACCCTGCACACCTGCTCATGTCCCCCTGCACCCCCACCCCCCAGCAGTGCAGGGGCAGCCTCCACCAGGCCCCCACCCATGTCTCCCACCACCCCCACCCCCCAGCAGTGCAGGGGCACCCTCCACCAGGCCCCCACCCATGTCTCCCACCACCCCCACCCCCCAGCCACCAGGGGCAGCCTCCACCAGGCCCCCACTCATGTCTCCCACCACCCCCACCCCCCACCATCCAGGGGCACCCTCCACCAGGCCCCCACTCATGTCTCCCACCACCCCCACCCCCCAGCATCCAGGGGCACTCTCCATCAGGCCCCCACTCATGTCTCCCACCACCCCCACCCCCCAGCAGTGCAGGGGCACCCTCCACCAGGCCCCCACTCATGTCTCCCACCACCCCCACCCCCCAGCATCCAGGGGCACTCTCCACCAGGCCCCCACCCATGTCTCCCACCACCCCCACCCCCCAGCAGTGCAGGGGCACCCTCCACCAGGCCCCCACTCATGTCCCCACCACCCCCACCCCCCAGCACTGTGGGGCATCTGCCAGCAGGCCCCCACCCATGTCCAACTCATGTCCCCCACCACCCCCACCCCCCAGCACTGTGGGGCACCTGCCAGCAGGCCCCCACTCATGTCTCCCACCACCCCCAACCCCCAGCAGTGCAGGGGCAGCCCCCACCAGGCCCCCACTCATGTCTCCCACCACCCCCACACCCCAGCAGTGCAGGGGCACCCTCCACCAGGCCCCCACTCATGTCTCCCACCACCCCCAACCCCCAGCAGTGCAGGGGCACCCTCCACCAGGCCCCCACTCATGTCTTCCACCACCCCACCCCCCAGCATCCAGGGGCACTCTCCACCAGGCCCCCACCCATGTCTCCCACCACCCCCACCCCCCAGCAGTGCAGGGGCACCCTCCACCAGGCCCCCACTCATGTCCCCACCACCCCCACCCCCCAGCACTGTGGGGCACCTGCCAGCAGGCCCCCACCCATGTCCAACTCATGTCCCCCACCACCCCCACCCCCCAGCACTGTGGGGCACCTGCCAGCAGGCCCCCACTCATGTCTCCCACCACCCCAACCCCCAGCAGTGCAGGGGCAGCCCCCACCAGGCCCCCACTCATGTCTCCCACCACCCTCACCCCCCCAGCCACCAGGGGCAGCCCCCACCAGGCCCCCACTCATGTCTCCCACCACCCTCACCCCCCCAGCCACCAGGGGCACCCTCCACCAGGCCCCCACCCATGTCTCCCACCACCCCCACCCCCCAGTCACCAGGGGCACCCTCCACCAGGCCCCCACTCATGTCTCCCAGCGTGCTACGTGTATTTCAGGGGTGCGTGGGAAGTTCCACACGCGAATAGCCTGGGCGCGTGTATTTCAGGGGTGCGCGGGAAGTTCCACTTGCGAATAGCCTGGGCGCGTGTATTTCAGGGGTGCGCGGGAAGTTTTACACGCGATTTCAGCAGGGTACGTGTATTTCAGGGGTGCGCGGGAAGTTTTTCACGCGATCGGGCCTGGGGGAGCGGGGTACCACTCACCGTCTGCCTTGCGTGTAGAAGAACGCGTGGCCAACACCCGCTGTGAAGTAATAGCGTGTGAACCCCAACGGATGGAAAACACACGCACCGCACGAAAAGCACGTACAGAACATAAAGGCACGCGGGATCACCAAGCACTGCCAGGGCAACGCCCGTGCGCAATACGTCACAGACGCGCTTACGCTGTAAGGGCCTTTGGTCCAATGAAATCGCGTACGCGTGCTGACGCGCTCACGCGCTAAGGGCCTTTCCTCGATTTTCACGCTGATGTGCAGGATTTTCACGTGCCAAATCACTCCGTATCAAGCTGGCCACGCGAAAACACACGGAAGACCACGCTCCTGCCCAGAAGGCCGAATTACTGCCCCCCAGTGCCCCGAGCAGCCTCCCACGTGCCATCTGCTGCTGCCTGCCTGCCTGCTGCCACCGTGCCCTGCCATTTGGTGCCTGCACATCAGCCATCTGCAGGTGTCCAGTTGCTGTGTCCACCCCTGCTGGAACAGAAGACTCCCGACTCGGATAACATCGCTCCACAGCCCAGCCCCAGGACCCAGTTGCCCACCCACTCCTGCCCCTGGGGTTGCCATGTCGGGCACATCAACATCTGGCATCAGTGGCAACCCCCAGCCAGAGGGGCAGAGGGGCACCAGCTTCACTGCCACCGAAGTTGGTGTCCTGGTGGAGCAAGTCCTGGGGCAGTATGAAGCCCTCTTCGGATCGTCCCGCACCAACAAGGAAGGACGGGACAGGATCTGGGCCGACTGTGTGGTTGCCATCAACGCGGAGGGGGTGGCAACCCGCACCATCCAGAAGGTCAAGAAGCGCTGGGAAGACTTGAGGTCCAGGACCCTCATGAAGGCCCGGCGCCTCGTGGAGGGGGGCCGGGGCCGCATGAGTTCCATCCAGTTGAGGGTCCTGGAACGCGCACACCCAGCGCTCCACGCCCAGGTCCTTGAGAGGGAGACCCGTCTGGAGTTGAGCGGTAAGTTGCCAAGCATTGCTGTGTGAGACAGGGCATGTTGCAGTGTGCTAGTTGTCTGATACTTGCCTGCATGTGTGACATAGGCCATGTACGCATGTATGTGTGCAGGGACATCATGGGAATGCATGTGCGACCTGTAATGTGTGAACCGCACGGTTGTTGCATGTGTTTGAATGCGACATGGGGAGCCCTGTGCAGATTGCACACATGAGAGCATGGCAGTCTCTGTTCCTGGACATGGGTGGGGGCGAGGGATGGGTGCTGATGCCAGATACATATGTGGTATCCATGTCTGTGTGCCTGACCTGCGTGTCTGTGACTTGTGAGTGCCATGGATGCATGACACATGTCTGTGACAATGTACAGATTCACTGATGCAGCCTAGTCATCCTTGTATGCACTGTGATTGGGGTGTACGGGGCCAGATGGATGTGACTGAGGTGAAGTGTGTGCATGTGATAGGCATGACCCATGATGCATGTGAGTCCCATTACATTGTATGATTCGAGAGTCCATTGGACATGCATAGAAATGTCCATGGAACGCACCATGACTGTCACTGTGTGTGTTTTGCCTGGACTGACACATGTGTTGTGGTGTGACATGATGGAAGTGTACTTTGACAGTGGCACTCATCTGCTATTGCTTCCTGTCTAGGGGACCATTGTACAGTACCCTGATGCTTGTGTTCTATGTCTCCCTCTACGCAGCGGCTAGTGAAGGAGAGGGCGGAGACGGCGCTGTGGAGCAAGGCGGCGGGGATGCCCCCACGGCTGCAGCGGAAGGGGTGGGTGAGCCCCCACAGGGGCCTGCTACGGCGGTAGACGGCGAGGAGCCATTCAGGTTGGTGGTTTCCACAGAGGAGGAGGAGGCCGCCACTGAGGCGCACATGGGGCCTGGTGGGGGCATCCCTGCTGGTGCAAGTGGTGCAGTCCAGGGGCAGGGGCAGGAGGCAGCACAGGTCACCGTGGAGGGGCCTGTGCATGTCGCTGTCCCTGAACCTGTGGGTGCACCACCTTGCACCAGCAGGGATGCCCCGTCCCAGGCCTGTCCGCAGGTAGAGGGGATGTCCATGTCACCTGACTCCCCTCCACCTGCGGACGTGGGAACCCCTGGCCGTGCGGAGAAGGTCCTGATTGGGGTCGCGATGCGCACGGCTGTGATTCGTGATGCCGTGCGTGCTTCCCGGGAGGAGCACGCACGGCATCACGAAGTGCACCGTGCCGACGTGGCCCAATTGGGATCGGCCATGTTCGGGGGTTTCCTGCATGTGTTGGCCAATGTGGCGGCCCTCTCCTCCTCTGTGCAGGCTATCCACCAGTCGTTCTCCTTGCCGTCTTCCAGCCCAGATGCCACCAGGGCCCCCTGTGGACCTGCCCCGACCAATGCAGCCAGCTCGGTGGGGATCCCATCCCTGCCACAGTCGGGAGTCAGAGATCCAGCAGGGGTGGACACCAGAGCAACTGGACCCCAGCAGATGGAGGATGTGACGGCATCATCGGGCAGGGCACGTGCACGACGGCGTCGGTGGTTTCCATCAGCCTGGATGCCGTCGTGCTGGCACAGGCAGTTGCGTCGGAGGCAGCAGCAGGCTCAACGTGGGAGGCATCATGGCTCGGGGCCATCAACATCAGGGGTGCAGGCATCGGCCGGAGGGCAGGAGAACCCTGGAATGGGAGTGGCTTCCGTGTGGGAGCGGTTGTGCCAGCGGATAGGTGCGGAGCGGCAGCGGGCAGAGGAGGAACAGCTCACGATGGTCAGGGCGGAGGACTCCAGGCGGAGGGCGCTGAGGCGGGCTGAGTGCCTCGAGGGTCTTCGCAGGGAGTTTGAGCTTGACACTGCGTTATCCCTGCGGGACCTCGGGGCCAGGGAACATGCCCGCCTCCAAGCCATTGACCAGGAGTTCGATGATGCCCTGGCCCATGACAACAACCAGTGAGCCATCCGAATAGCCCGCTGCCTTTGTATATAGTTGTATAGTTAGGGTTAGGTTTCCTTTGTTTTTTTGATTTTTTTTGGTAGCGATTGGACAATGCACCACTTTTTTGTATATAGTTCAGTTTTTAGTTAGTAGTCATAGTTAGGTTTAATTTGGTTGGGCTCATGGACCCAGGATGATCTTCTTCATGTTTCTTCGTTGGCTTATTTTTATTTTTCAGATTATTTTCTTGGACATTCATCTTGTTTTGTTTGATTTGCTTTGTGTTTTTTCTTATTTCATTTCCATTCTACTTGCTGTTCAATACATTATTCTTTTTATTCTTCAATGTGTCGTATCATCTCATTGCTTTCAGGCATGTCATGTTGGGTGTTTTGTCATTCACTTGCAGCCATTGTGTGTGACAGACATGTGTTCAATTGCATTATTTTAATTGGGGGTGTAACATGTAATTGCCTTTGATATGTGGGTGGGTGTGATAGTTGGTTGGGCCTTTTGGCAGGGGAGGATGGGCATTACGGACATGATTGGGGAATGTTGGGACCCAGGTGCAGGGGGGCATGGATTGGACATGGGTGGGGGCCTGCTGGCAGGTGCCCCACAGTGCTGGGGGGTGGGGGTGGTGGGAGACATGAGTGGGGGCCTGGTGGAGGCTGCCCCTGCACTGCTGGGGTGTGGGGGTGGTGGGTGACATGAGTGGGGGCCTGGTGGAGGGTGCCCCTGGTGGCTGGGGTGTGGGGGTGGTGGGAGACATGAGTGGGGGCCTGGTGGAGGCTGCCCCTGCACTGCTGGGGTGTGGGGGTGGTGGGTGACATGAGTGGGGGCCTGGTGGAGGGTGCCCCTGGTGGCTGGGGTGTGGGGGTGGTGGGAGACATGAGTGGGGGCCTGGTGGAGGCTGCCCCTGCACTGCTGGGGTGTGGGGGTGGTGGGAGACATGAGTGGGGGCCTGGTGGAGGGTGCCCCTGGTGGCTGGGGGGTGGGGGTGGTGGGAGACATGAGTGGGGGCCTGGTGGAGGGTGCCCCTGGTGGCTGGGGGGTGGGGGTGGTGGGAGACATGAGTGGGGGCCTGGTGGAGGCTGCCCCTGCACTGCTGGGGTGTGGGGGTGGTGGGTGACATGAGTGGGGGCCTGGTGGAGGGTGCCCCTGCACTGCTGGGGTGTGGGGGTGGTGGGTGACATGAGTGGGGGCCTGGTGGAGGGTGCCCCTGCACTGCTGGGGTGTGGGGGTGGTGGGAGACATGAGTGGGGGCCTGGTGGAGGCTGCCCCTGCACTGCTGGGGTGTGGGGGTGGTGGGTGACATGAGTGGGGGCCTGGTGGAGGGTGCCCCTGGTGGCTGGGGTGTGGGGGTGGTGGGTGACATGAGTGGGGGCCTGGTGGAGTGTGCCCCTGGTGGCTGGGGTGTGGGGGTGGTGGGAGACATGAGTGGGGGCCTGGTGGAGGCTGCCCCTGCACTGCTGGGGTGTGGGGGTGGTGGGTGACATGAGTGGGGGCCTGGTGGAGGGTGCCCCTGGTGGCTGGGGTGTGGGGGTGGTGGGAGACATGAGTGGGGGCCTGGTGGAGGCTGCCCCTGCACTGCTGGGGTGTGGGGGTGGTGGGAGACATGAGTGGGGGCCTGGTGGAGGGTGCCCCTGGTGGCTGGGGGGTGGGGGTGGTGGGAGACATGAGTGGGGGCCTGGTGGAGGGTGCCCCTGGTGGCTGGGGGGTGGGGGTGGTGGGAGACATGAGTGGGGGCCTGGTGGAGGCTGCCCCTGCACTACTGGGGTGTGGGGGTGGTGGGTGACATGAGTGGGGGCCTGGTGGAGGGTGCCCCTGGTGGCTGGGGTGTGGGGGTGGTGGGAGACATGAGTGGGGGCCTGGTGGAGGCTGCCCCTGCACTGCTGGGGTGTGGGGGTGGTGGGTGACATGAGTGGGGGCCTGGTGGAGGGTGCCCCTGGTGGCTGGGGTGTGGGGGTGGTGGGAGACATGAGTGGGGGCCTGGTGGAGGCTGCCCCTGCACTGCTGGGGTGTGGGGGTGGTGGGTGACATGAGTGGGGGCCTGGTGGAGGGTGCCCCTGGTGGCTGGGGTGTGGGGGTGGTGGGAGACATGAGTGGGGGCCTGGTGGAGGGTGCCCCTGGTGGCTGGGGGGTGGGGGTGGTGGGAGACATGAGTGGGAGCCTGGTGGAGGGTGCCCCTGGTGGCTGGGGGGTGGGGGTGGTGGGAGACATGAGTGGGGGCCTGGTGGAGGGTGCCCCTGGTGGCTGGGGGGTGGGGGTGGTGGGAGACATGAGTTGGACATGGGTGGGGGCCTGCTGGCAGGTGCCCCACAGTGCTGGGGGGTGGGGGTGCAAGGGGACATGAGTTGGTGTTCATTAGTTCAAGGGGACATGTGCCTTTGCTGGGGGGCATGCCCATGTTGTGTGGGCTGCCTGCGGGACATGACCAGGGATGCAGGGTAGTCCCCTGTGGTGTGGGCTGCCTGCAGGGGCCGTGGAGGGTGTACAGGGTACACCTGGGAGGACCCACACTGTCAAATCACATGTGGGACTCCCCGGCACCCCTGAAATACACGTACCGTGCAGAAATCGCGTGTAAAACTTCCCGCGCACCCCTGAAATACACGCGCCCAGGCTATTCGCGTGTGGAACTTCCCGCGCACCCCTGAATTACACGCATCCAGGCTATTCGCGTGTGGAACTCCCCGCGCACCCCTGAAATACACGCGCCCAGGCTATTCGCGTGTGGAACTCCCCGCGCACCCCTGAAATGCACGCGCCCAGGCTATTCGCGTGTGGAACTCCCCGCGCACCCCTGAAATACACGCGCCCAGGCTATTCGCGTGTGGAACTTCCCGCGCACCCCTGAAATACACGCGCCCAGGCTATTCGCGTGTGGAACTTCCCGCGCACCCCTGAAATACACGCGCCCAGGCTATTCGCGTGTGGAACTTCCCACGCACCCCTGAAATACACGCGCCCAGGCTATTCGCGTGTGGAACTTCCCGCGCACCCCTGAAATACACGCGCCCAGGCTATTCGCGTGTGGAACTCCCCGCGCACCCCTGAAATACACGCGCCCAGGCTATTCGCGTGTGGAACTTCCCGCGCACCCCTGAAATACACGCGCCCAGGCTATTCGCGTGTGGAACTCCCCGCGCACCCCTGAAATACACACGCCCAGGCTATTCGCGTGTGGAACTTCCCGCGCACCCCTGAAATACACGCGCCCAGGCTATTCGCGTGTGGAACTTCCCGCGCACCCCTGAAATACACGCGCCCAGGCTATTCGCGTGTGGAACTTCCCGCGCACCCCTGAAATACACGCGCCCAGGCTATTCGCGTGTGGAACTTCCCGCGCACCCCTGAAATACACGCGCCCAGGCTATTCGCGTGTGGAACTTCCCGCGCACCCCTGAAATACACGTAGCCCGCTCCCCCAGGCCCGATCGCGTGAGGAACTTCACGCGAACCCCTGCAATACACGTAGCCCGCTCCTCCAGGCCTGATCGCGTGAGGAACTTCACGCGAACCCCTGAAATACACGTAGCCCGCTCCCCCAGGCCCGATCGCGTGAGGAACTTCACGCGAACCCCTGTAATACACGTAGCCCGCTCCCCCAGGCCCGATCGCGTGAATAACTTCACGCGAACCCCTGTGATGCACGTACCCTGCAAATCGCGTGTGACACTTCCCGCGCACCCCGGTATACATGCACACGTTTTTTTTGTCAGCGGGTGTCCGTGTTTGTGGGTACCCCTTTGCACGTCATTTTTCCTGGAGGGCCACAGTATGGGACATTCATCATGGCAGTATATAGGTGCTATTTGTTGGCGCACCTTTTGGCGCACATTTCTTACAGCCGCAGAGACGCTACCGCCTCCTTTCTTGTGGCGGTCGTGTTTGTGGCTGTGCGCTGGTTTGAGCGTGCGCTTTTATCCCCTATTCTATTCCATGAATACGTGTTGTAGGCGAGCGTGTGGGCGTTCCGCGCACTTGTGCCCTGTACTTCCCCCGTGACGCCCACGTTTTGGCAAGTTGTTCCCCATTCCGAGTGTTACGCCCGTGTTCCGCCTACTTTTATTGCGTGCGCCGCGCTATGTGCGAATTTCGCTGTGGCCTGTACGATTTTCGCTGTGACCTGGCGCACGCTGTTAGATGGCCTGTGCGCCAACGTGCGCCAACGTGCGCCGCGCACTTTTTTATCGCACATCCGCTGGTTTTCTTGCGCACGGCCTTCCATGAATCGACGTGCGCTGCTTTTCGTGCGATTTTCGCACTTGCACTGCGATTTTCGCTATTCCACTGCGATTTGCACGTTTTTGGCCACTTGCGCCGCTCTAATTATTCCATGAATCAGCCTGTAAGTGTATAGGTAGCTGGGTGTGAATGTCAAGTGTATGGTGAAAGGGTGCACACTTAAATGTATGGGTGGCTGCATGGGTGTGCTTGTATGATGAAAGGATGCACACTTATGTGTATGGATGGTTGGTTGTGCATGTGCAAACATCATACATACATCAAACTTATTTGTGTGTGTCATCCAACTTCTTTATGCATTCTAATGAGACTATTTGAGTGCAGATTCAATGTTAAAAGCAGTTAACTCTTTCCTTTAAGTCTGAAATCACCCACTTACAGACTGCTGTGAGAATAAGCAGTCTCGTGTCCCCTCTCTACCCTTCCAATCACTTCCCTGGCATGCAAGTACTGAACCCACTTCAAGATTTCAATTGCCTAAAGAATTATGCATTTGAATGCAGGTACTAACAGTGAAATGCTTTATGTTAGTAATTGCTGGGACTTGTTAACAGCAATACCCAGTTGCGGTTTAACATCTGTGTCCTGTTCTGTCCAGCACCGGCTATGTAGGTCCGCCAGGTCGAGTCAACATAGCCCAAAGTGTCGAGGGGGGTGGAGGAGAGGGCTGAGGCCCAGCCAGCTCCATGGTGTTGAACCATTACTTGTGTTTAATCCCTTGGTTACTTATTGGAAATCTTCATTACTCATAGCCCTATTCTTCCTTTTCCCAGTACTTGTGTATGAGGCACTTTGACTCAAACACAAGTACTGGGATGAGGTAGAGCGACAGGTAATGCCTGGCTTAGGTACCTGTGATATTCATTACTCCTAGTCCCACTTTTCCCAATCCCAGTACTTATCTATGAGGCAAGGAGCCTCACACGTAAGCACTGGGACAAGGCAAAGGGATGTGGAGGTAATTCTGAGCCAATAAGCTGATTTTTGGGGGTTGGGGCAGGAGGTGGGAGGGAGATGCAATGTGTGCGGGGATGTGGCAGGGTGTGGGGGCTAGAGGGATGTGGATTCTATGATAAATCATAATGGTAATCCATGTCCAGGTTAAGCGGGCTTGATATATGGCATTAGTGGCTAGGGACAACTTTTGGAACAGCCAGTCTAGTAATTTCTTAGTTCGGCTTGACTTTTTTTAAACAGGGAATCTCTAATAAAGCAGTCCTGCTAAGTGTCATTACCTGGCTAGTCTGGCATTTGCGTGCTGCCAGTCTAGCCATGTCTTACTGTACCATTGTATATTTTTCAGGGCATCTTTGATAAAATAACCATGATAAGTGGTATTGCTTTCACTAGCATTTTGGTGCAACCAGTCTAGGTATGTCTAAATGTGGCCTGGCACACGGTACTGTAATATGTTATTACGTGTCTAGACTGGTCTACACTGTGCAGCCAGTTGGACATGTTTCCATTGTGTCATGGCATTTTTAATAGCAAAGCATTATATTCATTAAAGCATTAATGTTCCTGTGCATTGTTAGAAGCTTGCATGTATTGGATTTTTAGATTGGTGTTACCCTACAAAACAATTGCAAATGCTGTGGCCTTTTAGCCAATTTTTCTCAGAAAGTGTGCTCTATAATGCATTAAAACACATATGTATATCTTTCTCTTGTGGCACTGTGTAGCGTACTGCTGCAGCAGCATGTTTGTGCGTATTGCACAGCATGGTAATCTAGGTCGGCCCAGAGTGTGGCACAACCCTTGATTTGTTGCCAAGTGGGGGGGGGGCTCAGCATGGCACACAAGAGGTCCCCCACATTTTGTGTTACGCCACTGTAAATAGTTGAATGCTATCCAACACATTTGGCCTATAAATCTGCGGCTTTGTTCCTGCAAAATATTAAATCTGCTCATTTTTAATGCGATGATCATTTCATAATGGCTATGGTTGCTGGAAAGCTTAAGGCTTCAAGGAGTTTGTCTAGTAACCATGCATGTTGCACTGGAGCGTACTTTTGGGTTTCTCTAGAATTGCAAATAATGCATGTCCTACAAACAGAGTTATGGAACATTCCATAGTTATAATGGAAGCCTTTTCTATGGCAAATGCAGCAGCTGCCAAAGATTGTTTGCAAGGATAGTGTCCTTTCATGACTGGGTCTAGAATCCCACTGTAATAAGCTAATGGTTTATGACCATGTCCTAATGTTTTTTTCTATGTAAGGACTGCAGTCTTGACTTTGCCAATTGAATGGGAAAATAAGGTACATTCTCCACTGTGATTTGGAATCCCTAATACAGGATCTGTACTAATCACCTTTTTTAATTCATTAAGTCCTTCAGTCATGTCTTCTCTCAAAACTATTTTAGTTGTAGCCACTGCTGCTCCTTTACGTAGTGTAAAAGTGATCGAATATATGTACTGTAGTCAAAGACTCAAGCCCTGCAATAATGGCATAGACCTAAAAATTGCTGCATTTGTCTCATTGTTTTTGGCTATACGGTTCTCGTAATGGTGTCTGCTCTTTCAGGTGTCACTCTTTTCCTTTCATGCAAGATTAACTGTCCTATCTATAATACTTCTTCTTGACAATATTGTAATTTTGCTTTGTCTACTTTGTGCCCTTTTTCTGCAAGTATCGTCATAAATTTGACAGAGTCTTCTCTACAGTTTTCTTCTGACTCGCTGCACACTAAAATGTCATCTATATATTGAATTAAGGTGCTCTCAAGCTCAACATTTCCTAAGTTCATCTGAAGGACTCTATTAAAAACAGAAGGGGACTCACACTACCCTTGAGGCAAATGAGTATGTTTCAGGCGAATTGCTCTATATGAAAAGGAAGTCAAATCCTGTGAATTTTCGTGTAAGGGAATTGAGAAAATGCATTTTTCAAATGTACAACAGTAAAATACCTGGATGTTGATGGGATATTGCACAATATTGTCACAGGGTTTGGAACTAAAGGAAACTCTGCTTCAACTATATGGTTTAGAGGGTGAAGGTCCTGGATAATTCTCCATGGCCCCCTCTTAGATTTTCTGACAGCGTACACGGCCGTGTTGCATGGAGAATCTGATGCTACCAGAATTCCTTGTTTCATTAGGGTTGATATAGTTTTGAGTATCCCCTCATCTGCTTATCTGGACATTGGTCCTCATTACACGGAATGCAGTAAGGGTTTACCGTTACCGGTAAGGGTACCGGTACCGGTAAACCCTTACCGCCTTACTATGAGGTCCCTTCGCAGGACCCGACCTCAACGGCTGGTTTTACCAGGCGTTAAGGAACAGGCCCGCAAAGGGACCTTGGAGGCAGTTACGGTACCGCAATTTGCGGTACCGTAATTGCTGCCTTCCTCATTCCCATTAAGCCCTATGGGGGCTCAAATGGGAATGGGGAAGTGCCATGGGGAATTACCGCCCCCACACACCTTGGAATAGGGCGGTAATTCCGCCATTCACCATGGCGGACTCGGTACGGTACCGGCGGCAACCATGGTGCAGATAGCGCCATGGTTACCGCCTACCGTGTAATGAGGCCCATTGTGTATTGTTTTGCAAGTGGCAAAATAGCTCCTGGTTTAAGCTTAATTTTCACTGCTCCTAAACCTTTCAATAGGCCCACATTATATGGATTTGTTGTCCATAATATACTTGGCACATTTGCCATGTCTTCCTGAAAAAATGATGGCTGTGTTTTTACCATCGCCATTCTCTGTGGTACCTCTATACTCTCAACTTTAATCCCATAAGTGAGACTTTTAAAAAATACTAACTCATCATGTGTATAGTTATCCCTAAATAGTTCCTCATCTGACACCTCTGTCTATATCCTTAATCGAGGGCTATCACTGTTTTCCAGATGAATTACTTGCGCTTCCTCATCATCCATGGGAATTTCTGCCCTGAACAAAAATGTATCCGGCATCCTTATTATTTTACCTGTCAATTTGGGTAACCATGATAATAAAAAGTTCACTCCATACACTACATACAAAAACACTTCCTCATCTAAAGGGGCACCCTTTAAGACTTTCTTTCCAGCAAAGGCTAAGATAATTTCCCTCACATTTATATAAACTATCCCAGGGGTTGAACTCACTATGCCTTTGTCAGCAAAAGATATCGCCATGGTAAGTTTTGTCATTAAATCACATCCTAATATGTTCACTGGTATCTGGTTAGAATATAGTAATGGCATGGACATGTCATGTTCCCCCTATAGAAATGGGTCATTTGTCGGTAAATGGAACTAAACTCGTCGCCCCAGTAAATACCTGAGCATTCATGGCAATGTCTGACATTGGATATTTTCCATTACAGACAAAGGAACAAGTCGCTCCAGTGTCTACAAGAAATGAGAATGTCGTGCCTCCTATCATCACCTTTACCTTTGGTTCCACTTGGGAGTCTGGTGTTACAGATCATACTGAGAACATCAGGTCGTCCTGTGGGCTATCCTATTGTGAGTATACATTAATCCCTGTGCCTTTGAAAGGATTTCCTCCCACCACAGTCACACTCCTTAGTTTGGGTTTTGCTATTTGTGCAGCTCCCGTGTACATCTGCCATTGTGATGCACCTGTTTGTTGCATTGGGATATATTGTATCTGTTGAGTGGGTGACTGTTGTATTTGCACAGGTGCTTTCTGTTGCTGAACCTAAAATGACTGTTTCTGCATAGGTGATTGTTGGAATTGCTGGAGCGTACTTTTGGGTTTCTCTAGAATTGCAAATAATGCATGTCCTACAAACAGAGTTATGGAACATTCCATAGTTATAATGGAAGCCTTTTCTATGGCAAATGCAGCAGCTGCCAAAGATTGTTTGCAAGGATAGTGTCCTTTCATGACTGGGTCTAGAATCCCACTGTAATAAGCTAATGGTTTATGACCATGTCCTAATGTTTTTTTCTATGTAAGGACTGCAGTCTTGACTTTGCCAATTGAATGGGAAAATAAGGTACATTCTCCACTGTGATTTGGAATCCCTAATACAGGATCTGTACTAATCACCTTTTTTAATTCATTAAGTCCTTCAGTCATGTCTTCTCTCAAAACTATTTTAGTTGTAGCCACTGCTGCTCCTTTACGTAGTGTAAAAGTGATCGAATATATGTACTGTAGTCAAAGACTCAAGCCCTGCAATAATGGCATAGACCTAAAAATTGCTGCATTTGTCTCATTGTTTTTGGCTATACGGTTATTGTAATGGTGTCTGCTCTTTCAGGTGTCACTCTTTTCCTTTCGTGCAAGATTAACTGTCCTATCTATAATACTTCTTCTTGACAATATTGTAATTTTGCTTTGTCTACTTTGTGCCCTTTTTCTGCAAGTATCGTCATAAGTTTGACAGAGTCTTCTCTACAGTTTTCTTCTGACTCACTGCACACTAAAATGTCATCTACATATTGAATTAAGGTGCTCTCAAGCTCAACATTTCCTAAGTTCATCTGAAGGACTCTATTAAAAACAGAAGGGGACTCACACTACCCTTGAGGCAAATGAGTATGTCTCAGGCGAATTGCTCTATATGAAAAGGAAGTCAAATCCTGTGAATTTTCGTGTAAGGGAATTGAGAAAATGCATTTTTAAAATGTACAACAGTAAAATACCTGGATGTTGATGGGATATTGCACAATATTGTCACAGGGTTTGGAACTAAAGGAAACTCTGCTTCAACTATATGGTTTAGAGGGTGAAGGTCCTGGATAATTCTCCATGGCCCCCTCTTAGATTTTCTGACAGCGTACACGGCCGTGTTGCATGGGGAATCTGATGCTACCAGAATTCCTTGTTTCATTAGGGCTGATATAGTTTTGAGTATCCCCTCATCTGCTTCTCTGGACATTGGTCCTCAATACACGGAATGCAGTAAGGGTTTACCGTTACCGGTAAGGGTACCGGTACCGGTAAACCCTTACCGCCTTACTATGAGGTCCCTTCGCAGGACCCGACCTCAACGGCTGGTTTTACCAGGCGTTAAGGAACAGGCCCGCAAAGGGACCTTGGAGGCAATTACGGTACCGCAGTTTGCGGTACCGTAATTGCCGCCTTCCTCATTCCCATTAAGCCCTATGGGGGCTCAAATGGGAATGGGGAAGTGCCATGGGGAATTACCGCCCCCACACACCTTGGAATAGGGCGGTAATTCCGCCATTCACCATGGCGGACTCGGTACGGTACCGGCGGCAACCATGGTGCAGATTGCGCCATGGTTACCGCCTACCGTGTAATGAGGCCCATTGTGTATTGCTTTGCAAGTGGCAAAATAGCTCCTGGTTTAAGCTTAATTTTCACTGCTCCTAAACCTTTCAATAGGCCCACATTATATGGATTTGTTGTCCATAATATACTTGGCACATTTGCCATGTCTTCCTGAAAAAATGATGGCTGTGTTTTTACCATCGTCATTCTCTGTGGTACCTCTATACTCTCAACTTTAATCCCATAAGTGAGACTTTTAAAAAATACTAACTCATCATGTGTATAGTTATCCCTAAATAGTTTCTTATCTGACACCTCTGTCTATATCCTTAATCGAGGGCTATCACTGTTTTCCAGATGAATTACTTGCGCTTCCTCATCATCCATGGGAATTTCTGCCCTGAACAAAAATGTATCCGGCATCCTTATTATTTTACCTGTCAATTTGGGTAACCATGATAATAAAAAGTTCACTCCATACACTACATACAAAAACACGTCCTCATCTAAAGGGGCACCCTTTAAGACTTTCTTTCCAGCAAAGGCTAAGATAATTTCCCTCACATTTATATAATCTATCCCAGGGGTTGAACTCACTATGCCTTTGTCAGCAAAAGATATCGCCATGGTAAGTTTTGTCATTAAATCACATCCTAATATGTTCACTGGTATCTGGTTAGAATATAGTAATGGCATGGACATTTCATGTTCCCCCTATAGAAATGGGTCATTTGTCGGTAAATGGAACTAAACTCGTCGCCCCAGTAAATACCTGAGCATTCATGGCAATGTCTGACATTGGATATTTTCCATTACAGACAAAGGAACAAGTCGCTCCAGTGTCTACAAGAAATGAGAATGTCGTGCCTCCCATCATCACCTTTACCTTTGGTTCCACTTGGGAGTCTGGTGTTACAGATCATACTGAGAACATCAGGTCGTCCTGTGAGCTATCCTATTGTGAGTATACATTAATCCCTGTGCCTTTGAAAGGATTTCCTCCCACCACAGTCACACTCCTTAGTTTGGGTTTTGCTATTTGTGCAGCTCCCGTGTACATCTGCCATTGTGATGCACCTGTTTGTTGCATTGGGATATATTGTATCTGTTGAGTGGGTGACTGTTGTATTTGCACAGGTGCTTTCTGTTGCTGAACCTAAAATGACTGTTTCTGCATAGGTGATTGTTGGAATTGCTGCGGTTGTGCCATTTGTGTCTGTATTGGCACTTGCTGCAACTGCTGTGGTTGTGCGCATATGCCTGATTTTGAGTGTGATCTTGGGCATAATATCCTTCCGAATCTGTATTATATTGTGGAGCATATCCTATTCCCACTCTTGGAGATTGCCAATTCTGTTGTTGCATGCCTCCTCTACTCCTTCATATTCTAGCCACATGTCCTATTTTCCCACAATTCCAACATATGTGTGCCATTAAATCCTCCACTTCCTTTAGGATTTTGAAATCCTAATCATCCTCCTTCTCAAGGCCCATTCCCT
The DNA here is from genome assembly GCF_040938575.1 of Ambystoma mexicanum. Classification (NCBI taxonomy): domain Eukaryota; kingdom Metazoa; phylum Chordata; class Amphibia; order Caudata; family Ambystomatidae; genus Ambystoma; species Ambystoma mexicanum. The sequence goes on along the minus strand of NC_090924.1, from coordinate 720,655,064 downwards.
CTGCTTCTGGGCATATTTTTCACATTTGTAAAGCGCCTCAGCCCTCGGGCATCAGAGCGCTTTTGCGAACCAGTTACATGCAGAGTGAAACATAGTCATCGAAAAACAGTACAATCATTTTATAATTATACCCATTCTGATCTTGGGGATTCATTGGCTATGTTATTTTGTTGTGGGAACTGTACTATTTGCACAGTGTGTCCCTCATTACTTCTCAGCACTGCTCCCTCTATGGCAAACTTTGATAATATTTCCTGCACCAACTTCTTGCTATCTACCCTCAGTTTTCTTCTTGTCTTTCTCTTTTAGCACTCTGCAATAATGCACAATTACCATTTGATTCTCTGTCCATGGTTTCGCTTCCATTCCCACCTGTTTCTTTAACTGCCTCTTTCATGGATCTTGCAGTCCTTGACATAATATGTGGTAAACTAACGCCACTGTTTTATCCCACAGTTTGTGCATCTCTGCAATCCATCTATCCTGAATATCTTGAAAAAAGCAGTGGGGTCTTCATCATCCCTCATGTTCCTAGCCATTATCGTCCCAATATCCGATGTATCTAAATATTGTACTCTAAGTGCTCGCCATAGGTCTGCTCTACAGTTATTATATGGCACCCCATCGTGCACTGTGTTTTGCGCAGTTACTTTTGAATACCCTGCTCTTTGCCAAATGTCATGAGATCTATCCCCTAGGATTTCTGATAATAGGCATGTTACATCGCCTATAGCTAACGTAATTCCTGACATCCTCTTCTCTAATTCCTTAATCCATTTTCCTGCCCCAGAAGTCAAACTTGGCAGTGTGCATTTGAAATTCCCTATCCACCTGGGGCCATGGTATATAATGTGGTCAACCCCCTCCTTTCTCTAATAGTGCGAATTGTGAAAACCCTGATCCTTTGTCATACCTACCCGCACTCCTTGTGTTCTAGGCAGCATTATCATCACCTGCTTGTTTTCTCCCTGACAATGCCCTTAGTCTGCTTACATAAGGAGGGGATACAGCAACTGTACTATGTGATCATACTTCTGGTTGTTCAGTATATGGAGTTAGCTCTGGTGTTTTTCTTGTAGGGTCCTGTGGATCTAACCATTTTATCCCTTTATCATTGCTTGATTCTCTTGAAAATCCGTATGCACCCTCTTTGTGTGTCTTCTTATTTTGTCTCCTTTCCTCAACTGATATCATTATGCCCTTATTTGTATGACTAGTGTCCTCTTCTGCGTCCTCAAGATCTAATCCACTTAAGGATGTAGTTCTATGATCGTTTACCATGAAGTCATCTAAGCTTCCTCCCATTCACCTAAAGGATGCTTCTTGTTCGCCCTCTTGAGTTCTATACTCTTCTTTATCCCTCACTTGTCTTTAAATGTCCCCATTCTTGTCCTTATGATCTCTGTATTTTCTTCTCTCCATGTTGGTATATCTAATGGTCCTCGCCACCCTCCACAAGACAGTTGTGACCCTCTCCCTTATTCGGTTAGCTCTTGCGTTTCAGTGGGTATCATGATTCTACGGCATCAATATTCAATCTCATCATCTTTAAATCCCCTACTTCTGTTTATTTATTCCTCCCTTCTCCTTATTTCCCTTAATTCCACTTCCTCTCACCTTCTTTTTAACCTCCATGCTTACAATCTTTGGACTTCTATTGTCTTCTTCTAGCCTTCTTCTAGCCTCTCCTTCTCCCTTTTTGCTTAATATTTTCTGCGTTCTTCTCTTTGCTTACATTCCTTGTGTCTTGTTTATATCATCTCTCTTCTTCATTCTCTTTCACTTTCTTTCCTTGGCCTTCCCTTTCCTCTCTTTTTCAAACTCCCCAATTCCTTTGTCATCTAGTTTGAGCAATATTTGTCCTCCGATCCATTCATTCTGTACTATTGTCATACCCTTAGCTATATCTGTTATTCTTCTTTGTTTCTCTGCCTCTTCTTCTATCTCTATCTGTTTATACTGTCTATCCTTTTTCTCATCACGCTGTTTACTTTAATTGAGGTGTCAGTATATATTTGCATTCTCTACTTTTACAATCTTCCTCTGTCTCTTCACTGGTATAGTCAGGGGGTTTGTATGGTGGAGTAACATACCCGCTTCTGCTTTCAATTCCTTTAAAGGGTAAAATCCCTTCCCCTTTATGCTGACTAAGCATCCACTCCCCAAAGACTGCGTCTTCTTTCTCATTTTGATACATTTTCCAAAGCTCTAGTACTGCCAATCTCTTCTCTAGCTTCTTTCCCTTATGCGTGGCATGTAAATATGTCGTCAGGTTGTGTAAAACTGTGTTTGACATCGAGCCTACTGGATGTCAGTGCATATATGTCTTATTGGTCGTGCCCTTAAGCCATTCAGACTGGTACTGCATACTCTTGGCTGTATATCTTGCCAGTGTCCTACATAGGTCTTTGAGAGGTGTTTCTTCCATTATGGCAAGCCAATTCAGACTGTCAATACTTACTCAAATGTTTCCCTTACTCCCAAATCAATTAAATCTATTGTTTGAATATATTTGAGTAGGAACTATCAATCGCCACTCATATTACAGGAGATCAATATATTTTCCTTAACTTCGTTTATTATTTTATTAAAACAAAATGTGTTTGACACTGCTTTTCTAGCTCGTTCGTTTACACTTTCCGTTAATTATCTTTATATCGTTCTTGGTTTTTTAGTATCTATAAACTGTCTTTTTTACTTCTATTTTGGTTTTGTCTAATTCAAGCTTTTTGGTCGACGTCGATCCTTTGTCGAAAAGTGTAAGGGAAAAATGTGTATTTATTTATTTATTTGCGCTATTCTTTCTTAGTTTTTTGATATTCATTTTAAACATGGGGCCTCATTAGGAGTTTGGAGGTAACCATGGCGCTATTAGCGCCATGGCTGCCTCCAAAACTTACTAACTCCGCCCTGGTGAATGGAGCTATTACCGCCCCATTCCAAGGTTGGCGGGGGCGGTAATTCCCCATTCACCAGGGCCCTTCCCCATTCCCATTGAGCCCCCATAGGGCTCAATGGGAATGGGGAAGGCGCTAATAACGGTACCGCAAGTTGCGGTACCGTTATTAGCAACAAAGTCCCTTTGCGGGTCCCGTCCTTAACGCCTGGTCAAACCAGGCGTTAAGGGAGGACCCGCAAAGGGAACTCGTAATAGGGCGGTAAGGGATTACTGGTACAGGTGCCCTTACCGGTACCGGTAATCCCTTACCAACCACCTCATAATGAGGCCCGTTATCTTTTATCCAATCATATTATACCCTTTACATATGTGTACTCCCAATGTTCCTGGCCCTTTGATGAATCACGGCCTCTTTAAAACCAGTGCTAGGCGTGAAGCGCCACCATGAAAGTGTGACGCAGGTGCAGTCAAGCTGCAATCAGGTGCCAGGAAGGAGCTGAGATCATCATCCTATGAAGTCGGGATACACGCTAAGAAGTCAACTGCAGTAATCAGCTGAAGAGCCTATGCAAGACTGGGTAAGACTAAAACAAAACGCTTAAAATTGTCAATGTAATAGAAATGCTCAAAACACCTTCTCACCTGTATTTCCATCAACTAGTGCTGGCATCTCAGCCATTCCTGTGACCCCACTAAAAGCTAGTACAAGGGATTTGGTTCCAGTCTCGGTAACAAACACGTCGTTTGTCAGCTGACAAACTCTGGAAGTTGTGGAAGTGGCTACATTGATAAAAAGCACCTGAATAGAAGATCACGCCTTATTTTACTAAAATGTCCTCGACTGAGCGCCCTAGTCAGATGTCTGAAGTACCTGTTATGGAGGGTAGAGAGGCAGTGGCATATTTAGGGCAAAGAGCCCAGTGGGCAGCAGCTGACAAAGGGATGTAGGTGGGCGGGTCATGGAGGAGGTTTAGGGTAGGCAGAGTTAATTACGGTCACGGGTGCACAATGGTGAACTTTCAGGACAAAAGTTATTTTGTCTAACTGGAAACAGCTGGGCCTCCTCAGCAGGCTTTGCTATCAATGTTAATATAGGATGATCAACATTTTTGTAGGCTAAGAGCAATAGAAAATGTACTTGCAGCTTATCAAACTTCACAATTTCCAAGAAGAATTGCTCTAAGAAGTTTAGTTGTATCCTATGTTGGATGACTGGCATACATGGTTATGTGGCAGAGCAAGTCTTAAAAATAAAAACAAGGAAAAATGGGGGATTTATGAACATGGGCAATGGGAAGACATCACAGGATTTGACATCACAGGATAATTCCTAGAGCATGCAGATCCATTTTATGCATGGACTTGGTGTCCTTACCCCACACACATGAAATGTCATTAACATCACAGATGTAATTAAAGGAGTGCAGCAAAACTATAGAGTTGTTACATATTAATAATAAAGTGTCCATTCATATATGGCACACCACACAATTATTTTGGTTTACATAGAAATATCTGGCATCCAGAATGGGAAAAATAAATGTATAATCACATTCTTTTGCTTGACCTCTTTCTATAATGATTTATATACTGTTAGGTTATTGTATTATGATTTGTATACTTTTCAAGGCATTGCTACAAAATAATTATGTAGCCTGTTGACTCCCAAACCTGAGCAAATACTAATGTGAAGTATACCTGTGAAGATTTGTGGTGAAGTTCCTACATCTCTGCCTGGGACAAAATACTGGTTTCGCTACTTAAACAAAGTGTGTAATCCCTGGCAAATCATGCAATATGATCATGCTTGAGCTACCAATATTCAGAGCCCATAAAAGCTATTCAGTTTGCAACTTTTGCTATGAAATAAAATCTTCTCTCAAGAGCCACTAAACTCAAGTTCATTATAATTACTGGTTATTTAATATTTAAATAGTGCTTTCTCCAAACCTCTACTCATAGAACATATTGCCATTCAATTATCACGCAACCAAAGTTGGCACAGATTTATAGACCTTGGAAAGATGAAAGGCTGAGTTGGTCATGCCAGCGTTAGAATATTCGATCTGCAGATCACATACACATCACAGAAGCGAGCGCTCAACCCACTGAGCTACCTTGTTCCATATTAATAATATAGTCTTGATGCATATAGTGCACAATACACTCCTATTGGCTTACTCATTAAAAACTCATAATTGTATTAACAATGACAACATAGAGTACTGAAGATCATTGTCACTTTTTGTAATGTTATTTTCTGTGAGGTTTCTCATGTCAAGACATACCATAGGAATTATGGAGTCTGCATGTCTTTTGTTATACAGGGCCTTCAAAATCCCAGAAAGCCACAAAGAAAAATCTAACAGTCAGTGCCTCAGATTCCTAAGAGTCCTAATGTGTTATTTCCCTGTGCTGTGTAGAAGCTAAATGTCTTTTGCCACAAATGATACCATCAGAGGTATGTTTGTATGATGCCAACTTTGCATGCCACAAACTGATTCTGATGTGTAATTGGGCCTAAAGTGGCATGCAAAATCATTTTGTCAAGGGACGGTGGCCCCCCCTATGTGTTGGAGGGACAGGCAGGAGGAGGATGAACAAGGGGCTGTTGGGAGCTTCAGAGTGTACACAAAGGCCTAGAAAAGGGGAGAGTGTGCCAGGGGAATGAGATAATCGACCCGGCCCCAGTGAACTAGAAGGGGAGGGGGAATGGTGCCGCAGGGGCTAGAGAGGAGAAGAAATGCCAGGAAATCAGAACTGGCCAACACGAGATGGGTGTGGGGTTGGCCATTAAACCCCCAGGGCCCAGGTGACAGCAACATGGGTTGGTGAAGTGCGCAATGCAAGCAGGCAGGAATGGAGAGAAAGGGGTAACACTTGGTTTTCCTGGCTGCCCATGCGATCCGATGCTGCAAGATCAAACATCTCTCTTCTTTGCTGTGTTTCATGGGTCTTCATCATGCACACATCTAAAGAAACATTTACAGAGTGCAGCCCATGACCAATAGCACCTTGCTAAATATAGGCCTGTTGGCCATAGAGGCTCCTTCTTCCTTGTGGGAGGCATGTAGCAGGTGACGTAGACACTTCCACTGTATCGGCTCTCCACTGGACCAGGAAGGGAGGAAATGAAAAGGTGGAGAAGGAGCTGCAGCAGGGTCTCAGGGCCTGGGTGTCTCTGAGAGACTAGGAAGGGATGGGGCAGGGCCAGAGGAGGACTGGCAACATTTGGCCTGAGGGAACGCACCACATAGTGCCCAATGGTGCACCGGCCCTGGCCCATGCCTCAGTGACCCAGAAACATAATTCAAAAATACTTGGGAACTAAAACAATTAGGAAACAACAATTTAGTGCTGTTTAACCCAGTTATTTATTTTAAATGTAAATATCAGGGACCGAGTAAAGACACAACTCACCATATCATGTAGTCATGTGGGCAATCTATCAATGTTCCTCCTAACAAAGAGCCACATGCGCCACCTCTTCCGCCATTTCCCTATAGAAGTGAAGTTCCAGTGGCCAAGTTCTGCCAGGCTCACATTCCCCTGGAGGAATGGCTAAGCGGACAAGGTAAGGGACGAACCCACTGCTGTTCATTTATGCCGTTTGCTCACAGAACTATAAAAGGACAACTTTGAAGCTGAAGTACTCTGTTGAGCGTGGACTAAGCACAAAACCTTACACCGGGTTTGGCAGACTACAGTGTGGATCCATGTGAAGCACAAACAACATTGATTATTGATGTAGTGCACACTATTGGCTGAATTGCACTTTAGCTAGCTCATGTACCCATCACTTGTGACCAATGACTCTTTCTAAACAGAAATGTAAAATGAATCCAATATTACATTTACCAATGTAGATCTTTTTCTGCCTTATGCCTATTTTGAATATGCTTCCACCTTTTTAATAAATACAAACTGTACTGTTAAATATATACGGTCTATTAAACCAATTTGGCCTGTTGGCCCACATTTGTTTGTGCCCCCCAGAGTTCTAGTTGTGTCCCCAGGTAAGCCACCCAAAATTCATTTTGCCAGGCACCCCCATACAATATGTTTCCCATGTATATTTCCTGCTTTAATTTCTGTGCAGCTATGGAAATATGCAATAAAAAGCTCCCCTCTTCACTTACCGTACCCAAATATGTATCACGTGATGATAACTCACCCAGCAACAAATTGCTTACCCAGCAGTCTATCATGTTGCTTTCCATTGAATGACAGAACCAAGGAAGAGCTTTTTTATAATGAGGCAGTCTCAATTAAAGATGCACTCCTTTAAATATGTGAGAACAGAAGTAAGCAACTGGAGGTTCATGATGTTATGCCAAGTCATCTTCACTAGTCATGTCTTCACTTTCACCACCAGCCCCCACACTGCCCATCAATGCCATCATAGCTCCCAACAACCCTCCAGTAAGGTTCTACTGCTCCATTTAGATACAGGAGAAGATATTTGCAGAGCATTTACGGAAATCGCAAGACTGAAGAGGGGGTGGTCGTGCCATGCATATCTGACAAAACAAGGGCCAACACTCCAATGAATGATGCAGGCGGCAGATAGGTATGGGAGACAAGTAGAAAAGTAGTGGAAGAAATTTAGAATTTCGAGAGCTGGAAGAAAAGCACAAAGGGAGTCTATGAGCAGACCATATGCAAGGACATATTTTCCAAAGATTAGGTGGAACAAGAACTCATGCCAAATATTGGACAATTAAAAGGGCATGAAGTTAACATGGGAAAGAGTGAGCAAGTTCTTAAAGGTATAATTGAATCAAATGGTGTTAAATGTACCATCGAGATGGACAATTTCATGGTCTTGTAACAAGTAATGAAGAGCTTGCAAACAAGGGCTATTCATTAAGACGGAAGCTAAGATAATGATGTGCCTACACTCCCTTGAATATCCCAAGACAGTACAAAATGGCAAGGTCTGTCTTCAAACAGAAGACACTGGCCTGAAGCCTACCAGTGAGAGAGGGTAGCGTAATTGAGAAACAAGGGGAAAGCTTACATATCTCCAAGTACCTGGGTTTTGTTTCTATGTATGTGCTGCTAGCAAGCCGAATGTCCAAAGTTAAATTTAGGTTGCCGATCAATAAGAATAGCTTGCCATGCAATTTTAAATACAATGTTGCAAAGTATTATTCCCCTACCATATTCTCTGCTATGACTTGTGCCGTACACCACATGTATAGAAGTAGCTCAGGGTGTGTCTCACAGATAAGAGACCACTAATGAGGGATTAACAAGCACATTTTCTATAGGTAGACATGTTCCCTTAATCCAATCCCACCCCTCAATAGGTTTTTGCAGCTTGCCACGTAGGATGACATCATAGTTGACTCATCTAACATTATATAAACTAAGTATAATCAAGGAGACAGTGAGTCGATTTGATGCGTGTTTATTCGCCCTGTTTTACTTCTTTGAGGTTAAAACAGTATTTAACCATCTCCTTTGAGTATGTCTGGTTATTTGGACTGAGATATTTTATTGGTAATTCCATCTAGCACACAGAAGCTTCAAGGTGCTAGAGTACATTTGGTAGCAGTGTAGATAGGTCATGTCCAATCGACCTATAGCCCAGACCTAGAACCTAGACCTAGATTTCCGAATGATCAATGACTCCTGACATAAGCCAGACAAGCGCAGAGTTTCGGTGAGTGGTGTGCAAGAATTTTTAGGTGATCAACATATTGTCGACAGGTCCCCCTTTGAAAAAATTCCTGTTTGGTCCCCACAGGTTCCCTGTGAACAAAAGCCGAACTGGTTGATTGTGTGAGAGTCAATGCCGGGGCACCCGAGCTAAGTACCAGACGAAAGTAGATCATCACAGTTGGTCAAAAAAATAAGGGGGGAGGGATAATAATTGTGTTATATTTTGTTGTAAATAAAATAGACATAAAGAGTAAGTGGTTTTTTGGGGATTACAAAAGGAAGAGAGATAAAAATACCTTGAATTCACAGGCTCACAGGGAGATGGAAAGGGTACACACTATAGTTCCATATTGGAGCATTAACGATTCCTAAGGGCAGAGTCTGTTAGAAGCGCGTCTATCAAACTCCCAAATGGGGTAATAATAGAAAGGAGAATACACCCACTAAGGCAGTGGGGAAAGATGTATGTGCTCTGAAACGCTGGCTTATTAGGCACTAAGTTGCACAAAATATGCTCATACCTCACCGAGATCAACATATTAATGTGCTGTAACAAGTTGCCAAATTTATTTGAATATTTAAGGTTTGGTATTGCACGTGTTTTGTATGTAAATTGTGAGGTAGGAGCGTATTTTGTGCAACCTAGTGCCTAATAAACCAGCATGTTGGGTCCACAGCACTGTACATTATGCAATCTCTCTTTGCATTACCCTTTCCCTATTCACCAAACTCAAAAAGCTCATGGCACATTGCCCTAGTCTGTGACACCATCCCACAGTAGTGACAGTATGGTGAATGGCATATATATGTATCTGTTATGGCAAATAGAACAGCCCTGTGTAGCCACAGTCTCAAATCTAGTGCTTAGGGATGGTGTTGTGCATTCCCATCTCTCTTTCAAGTGACTTGAATTCTTTCCCTGCCCCCAGAATCTACCCCCACTCCCTATACTCACCCCCTGGACTCCTTCTAAAACCAAACCCCAGCCACACTTTGCTATCCCTGGGCTTCATTTTTCTCTGGTCCTCTGTATAAGATGGTAAGATTTTCCACGCATTTCTTCGCACTTTGTAATGTGATTTTGAGTTTGTGTGGAGGAATGAATGGACTTCGGTGATAGGCATACTTCTACATGGTGCCACAGAGATCAACATATTGATATGTTGTACCAAGTTGCCTGATTTATTTGAATGTTTAAAGTTTGGCATTACACGTGTTTTGTATATGTATATTATAGGGCGGCAATAAACATGGCAGGAGTGTGACTGATATGAAAGTAAGTGTTAATCACCATTTACATTTACATATTTGAATGTTTTTTTGCAGTGTTGTGTGTGTTAGTTGTAGAGTGCACTGCTATCCGATGGTGTTCTTTATTATTTTTACATTTGCTGCGTTTGAGTGGCAAGAATTTTTTAAGGGAGATTTGACATTTGTATTGGTTATTAAGGTTGAAGGTTGTTTGATTTTACTTCTTGTACATTTAATGTATTTTGAGGTATGCAGTACTTGTGGGTGTTTGGAGTATTTTTTGAGTCGGTTCAATTGATGGTGTTGTGCAAGTTTATTTTTGTCATGTGCTTATTTTTGAATTTTCTTGTAGCTGATTTGTTATGATCAACTCAGTGGGTTTGCAGTAGATGCTGTACACTTAACTCCTGTGAAAGGTGAACCTATATTCAAAAGACAGTGGTCCTGCTGCAGCTGTAATTAGGAGATGGTTGGAAAGCTTTCTTAGAGACCTTTCAAGCATTTGCAATGGTTCTTCACATGAAGTGGAATATCTCTCATTCCTTAATTGTGGCATTTCACTTACCTACCCATTTGTAGCATCTTTTACACATGACTTTACTTTCCTCATGTTGAGGTTGGGAGTCGGTAAAATAGGTGTCAGTGTAGTGGATACCACTGCCGATGTAAAGGGTGCATTTCCAGTTGGCGTTAGTGATGTACTGGTGGATGGAAGTGCTGCCAGTGGTGCTGATCTTCATCTCTGGATTTATTGGGACCCAAGCATTGTTTCTTTTATGATGTTCATGTTCTTTACGATACTCATCATCGTCAACATCCCAGTGGATTCGATTATAATGTTAATCATTATTGATGTCCCTAGACTTTGAGATGGGATATCGAAAGGTCCATGGCGTAGAGGTTTGTTGCAGAAGGTGCACCACATTTGTTTATCCTACACTATTTTCTCTTGTTCTCCAAGTTTACCTATCCTACCCTATTTTCTCTTGTTCTCCAAGTTTGCTTAACCTTTGCATCCTTTTTCCTGATTGCAACTAGTATAGTGTTCTTTGTTTGTTTTCACCCAGTTTATATATAACAGTTTGTTTTTTGAAGTGGCATTTTCTTATAATATTTTATATTGTTGCATGGGTTTTATTAATCCAAGTTGGATTTCTTTTCCCAATGACCCAATGATTAGTATGTTGAAAGAGAACAACTGTGTCAATAGATGTATCTTTCATATATTGCATTTGATGCACTGCATATAAAATATGAGGGTCATAAAAACATGTGCATAAAATTGCGTTTATACAAGTATGGGTGTCATTGAACTGACTCTGTTTTCTTTGTTTTCAGATATGATCATACACTTGTTTTTTTAAACATAGATATGTAGCTGCGGCTATGGTTTATCCAAATGGGCCATCGCCATTTGGAGACGAGGGTAGCTGCAGCAACGAATACTAGCTGTGAATACTATGACATATACCCTCGTCTATGCATGTAATGTGTGGAAAGTGCATTCTTTATGTACTTATTTTTTACAGTATATTTTGTTATCAATATGTTGCAATAAATTAATGAGAAGAAACAAAGGCAATAATACAGCATCGGCTATAAGAATTGGGGTGTAATTGGTTTCTTAAACATGTTTTCAGTGTAAAATGGGTAAACAGTTTTTGCAAGAGTTACAATACTTTTTAATCATTAATAAGGCCTATAAATGTTTATACTTCAAAAGGGTAAATACATATTGAAACACTGTTGAAAATAAAACAGCTTTATTAAACACAACAGGTTTAATAAGGGGGGGTGGTTGTGGGTTTTCTTTTTCTTTGAGTTGGAACACATGATACATCTTCTTTTAGCCCAATGTTCTGGATTTTTACTGTGCATGATTTGTTTTAGATTTTGACTGTCCTTTTTCATCGATTCTTTTTCTTGTTGAATATTATTTTGAGCATTATTTTAGTTCTGTCCATGAATCCATGATTACTTTTGTGGGTACTGTTTGTGGTGTTTCTTGCTTAATTCTTCTTGATACTTGAATGACTTCTTCATCTGTTTGAAAATATTTGCAATATTTTTAAATAATTGAAGATACAATACACTTTAAAATATTTGTGTTGGTTGCATAGTTATTTAAAACTCTTTGTATTTGCAGTTACACAATATGTGCCACTAAACCTGTTGTGTGTGTCATACATTGTAGGTCATAAGTTCATTATCCCCCTCTTAATTAGACTTGCTCCCTCACACCCACTATTACAAGCACTGCAACTTCAGCAGTCCACTTCAAGTCTGCTCTGATTCATGGACACCGCAGTCATTCCCTTGTCACTCTGCATGTTTAAGTTACCAAAGAGAGAGTTTGATGCCGGTGTTCATCATAGAATAGTGAAAAGTGCCAGTAAATCTGTTGCATATGTCATGAATTTTAAAGTTTGCACATAAACTAACCAACCATGTAAGTAATGTGTATCTTTCTTCTCTGCTACAGCATGTTTATGCTATGCAATTGGCGCCCCTCCCAAACTTCAGTCAGACCACTTGACATTTTGGAAGCAGATGAAAACATTAATTTTCTCTTGTGCTTTGTCTTTGTCCTTGCCCTGTTGACCTAACTGACCTACCGTTCTGCTGTAATTATGCCCATAGGGCATAATGGGAATGGGGAAGGCGCTAATTACGGTACCGCAAATTGCGGTGCCGTAATTAGCGCCTTCCCCATTCCCATTATGCCCTATGGGGCAAAAATGGGAATGGGGAAGGGCAATGGAGGAAGGAGGAATTACCGCCCTGCCAACCTTGGAATAGGGCGGTAATTCCCCTTTCCTCCAAGGAGGTACCGGTAAATTACCGGCATGAACCATGGTGCTAATAGTGCCATGGTTTACCGCCTACCGTGTAATGAGGCCCAATGCGTGAAGTTAATCATTTTTTTTATACAGGCTTTTTTGTAAGATGCCATCAAGAAAACAAGAACAACGAAGCAATAGGAAGGGTCCTTGGCAGGGAAGTATAATAGAAAATAAAATGTTTTTAAAAAGTAGTGTTTTTAAATCTGTAGATACTAATCCTGTAGATAATGTAACAATTTCTAGAGTTGGAGATACTTTGGAAAATATTGAAGTAGAAGTAAGAGATATACCAATACGTACTGTTCTTGGAACCAATAGTGTTTTATTGAAAATAAAAATAAAAAAATGTTTCAAATGTTTTACCAGCTAGCAAAAAAAGAAAGATTTTTACAAAAAAATTGCAAATGTGTTATCAATGTGAAACAGAGAAATAAAGATATGTATAGGAAAATGTATCACTCCTGAGTTTTTAGAAATCTTTGGAGAAGTGTGAAACCAAAATGTAAATATGTGGTACAAGATTTTTTGCAAAAGAAAAAAGTAGAAGAAGTAATTAAAAATGTTTTTGATATGAAGTGAAAATAGTTCATGTTTGTATTAATTCAACTTAAGAAATTGCTTAAGGTGACTACACCATTCTATACAAATATAAAAACAGTTAATGTGCTTACATGTGACAACATTTGTGACATCTTTGGTGGAGAGTGGGAACACATTTCTCATATTGAAAGATGTTTTATTGTGGAGGGTTACATTCAAGGAAAGAATGTTCCACTAGCTATTGATGAGAGTGGATGTAGCTATGAAGTCCGAAATGGTGTAGTTTCTAAAAAAGTACAAATCATACTGTGTAATAATAGGGAAATGGAAACTCTAGGTCAGTCAATAATGAAACTAAGAAGGATTGTGAGGGATGAACTTGCAATTTCTTGTGCTATGTTGATTAGTTTTCTTGTAAAGATTTGAACAGATTTGTGCAAGTATTGCATAAAAATGATAATGTTCAAAGGCAGATCAAGATGCTACAAAGAATAGATGACTGTGAAGTTTGTGAAAAAATAGGACTTTTGGGTCACGTTCTAGCTTGTCTTGATTAAAGTAGATGTAAGAGTCAGTTTCATCATATACAGATGCTGGCTGCACACCCAGGAAACCTTATTGGGCAATCCCCTGGCTTCCACAGTCTCATTTCCATGCCTGTCATCCTCAATAGCCCCAGATGTGGCACATGTGATCCACTGACTACCACGATGTCCGTGGACATATCGTGCAATTAAAGGGGGTGGGGACAGAAATGTAATCCAGGTTAGGAGATTGCTTCTGTAGTGGTGGCTCTGAAAAGAGGCTTTGTTTTAAGCTTCTTGTAAACAGACACCTCTTGTTTTGTAATTCTTTGGGGCCTTTTCTCTTCTTCTCCTCCTTACAGTCTTACATGAACCTCTTCAAAGCATCCTTAGATTGTAAAACAAAATGGCATGTCCAATGGTGGACACAGAAATGTCATCTGTAGTGAAAAAGTTCCCATTTGAGAATTATTGTTTTCATTTTGGAAAGAGAACATCCCAGCACTTCACAAAAATGTATACATGCCTCTGTTTACAAGATGCCTTCCGGCATCTTGCTGGGAACAGAGGGCATTGTGTTTGTTCCATACTGCTCTAGGTGGTATGTATTAGAAAACCACCAAGTCCTTCAATGCACTGAGCAATCTTGGTGCACAGATGTAACCCAAATGTAGTGCTCCACAATGCACCACTACAACATCGGGAGTACTGAAAGCGGCCATATCTCTGCAAAGTGCAAGCACTCCTTGTAAATTGCGACCAGGCACACTGCACCACAAAACCTCTACTCCACGGAATCCAAATTGGCAGAAATGCCTCTCCCCTCTGCATACCGCTGCAGATCACTTACAAAGGAATCTCCCACCATCAACACACTGACCTTTTGCATCTCTACCATCTTCACTCCACACAGCAATGGGAAAAAATGTAATCCTCTCTTCCTATGTAGCACAACCTGAACAACTGATTGGCTAATCCTCACAGTCCCATTTCCATATTAGGCATGATGAGAACAACCGGATGTGGCACGCCCTTTCCACAGACTACCGCGTTGTCCGCCGACCCTGTAACATAAGGGCAGCCATTTTCCCCTTTCCACTTCACTCTTTGCAGCACTCCCTCATTGGCTACTGTTAAGCAGTCACACACCCATCCACCAATCACATCCAATAGCTCTACATCTAACTCTGTCATCACCGTTCAACACTTTAGATGTACTGTTCAGCACTCAGAGTACAGATATCCTGTTATTCCAAAGCACCTTCATCAGAAAGTACTGTAAACCTCTCCAAGATTTCTGCTTCCAGATTCATCCACATCTGCATCCATCAACACAAACTACAGGTATGCCTATATTGTGTAGAGTACATTTGCAACTCTTTTACAAATGCATATGACCAGGGTGTCTGCCACTTACCCTCCATAACCTACTTAGTAAGCATACTTTCATTTGTCCCATCTCCTGACATCAAGTGGCAGTTACTTACAATGCCGTGTGCTTTGAACCTTTTACTATAATACCCACTTGCATAACAGTTTAATACCACATATTTCAATTTTAGCAGCACTCTCTGTGATTATTTTGTAAAAGAAAAAAAAAGAAATCCACATTGGGAACATTTACACAGCATGTTCAAGTGCCAGATCCTATGTGAAACTTCAATATATTACCAGGACATGCATGCTTGCCCCTATCACCCATTCTAATGTGCAAACTGATGTTTTCTTCTTTCCTTCTGTCACTTTTGCAACCACTTCTCCCACTAACACACCTGCACTGAAATACCCAGAATGCCCACAGAAAACGAAAACTGCATGCATGTTACCAAAGCATGGCAAGTACATAGATTTCAAAATTAACAAAATGCACTGGGCTTACAACTACTCATTTCAGCACCATTTGAAGGAAACCAAATAAATGCATGTGTACATTTGCAATAATGCTATCTGTACATTTTAATAAATAAATAAATGAAAGCAACAGTAAAGAATATCTGCAGCATACTGCAATAGCACTCATGTAGCAAGCATCCATGTGTGGGAAAGTTAATAAAATTGCACACACTCACATTCTTCTTTATAATCTGTACATCTTTCTGGGCTTCTGCCTTTTTCTCAGCCTACTAGGACTTGCACTGCTCCATTTCCAATACAAATAGTGCAATAACAACTATCTCACTTGGAAAACTGTAGCCCCATAGGGCATACTTATCACAGCACTACTGGCCCCCGTACCAACGATGCTAATGCTCCTAAGTCCCCATTCCCATACAGTGCTGTACAATTACACACACATACAGACTAACAATTTCCAACACCTGTAATACTCTATTGACACTGGGAAGCGTGCTGCCAAACAAGTATTAGGAATCTAGTGCACCAACAGCAGGAATCTCTGCACCAACAGCAGTGTTACAACCGTATTCGTAATCACGTGAATGTTGCTAATTCTTTTCACCAACAAATCCTCCTACAATGTAAAACAATGTGTTCTCCTAATACAATTATTGTGCCATTAACACACATACCTACTAATTTCCTTCTTTCACAATTGCAGTGAAGAACAGCCTCCTGAAAGACAGAATCATCTCTACTGGAAGATAAAACCCAGAAGAAACATACTCTTCAGTATTGCAGTACTGTATTAGTATCCTTCCTGTTACTCATACAGTGCAGTGTTGTTGTATATTAGCCTACACAGTTCTATCCAATCCATCAGCATGTGCTTCACTGTTAGTCATTGCACCTCAGCGCGTACACTCTTTATATTCTCATCTGACCACCTGTATCGTAATACCCACTAGTATCATGAAAACATGGTAATGTGCTTACTTATTTATGCACAGTACACTGTCATACACACTGAAGTAACAGCCCATTACACAATCCCACTCCCCTCTATTTATGCCTACCCTAATATTCAGACACTCATGCACAGTGCACGCAAATACATTGCACAACTTTGAAACCCACACTTTACTTTTCTCTCCAACAGGCACAAGTGCATGCCTACCAAAAACAAGTCCATAGAAAACAACGCAAAAATAGAGCAGATAAAACAAAAAGCATGCAAAATATTCATCCACTTCTAGCAGAGTTTGTAGGAAATGTTGAAACAAAACAGCTAATACAGTCACTGAACAAAACTGAACCAGCTAGCAGGAAATAAAACTGTGGCCCCTCTTTCAAAATGTAAAAATAAAAAGAAATGTATTAAGAAGAATACAACTACCAGTAGCGCTAGCACTGCATCTACCAATATTAACATAGCCACATTTAAGCATTCAAAAAATTAATTTTACAAAAAATGATCCTCCATAGTGTCCTTCAGAATCTTGTAAAAACAGCAGAGAAATCACTCTCAACCCTTAAAACCTACCACAAAAAAGTAACCTTGGAAGCTCACATTGACAGAGCAATTCCCCTCAAAAGAAAATGTTTATATTAATTTTAAACAGAATGAAACCACTAACAATATTAATCAGTAAACTACAAAAATTACTTCACAACATGCGCAATATCAACATAGATATCTTTACAAACTTCTGTGCAGGTGAGTTGATTCACACAATCAGCACAGAGCCATATTTCAATGAAGAGGCATACAAACAAGAGCAGACAAACCCAATTACCATACATAGCGGTGGCCGAGGGTATGAAATGGTAGACATCACCATTATGGAAGAAGAAACGCTCATTGAAAGAATGTCCCCAACAAACTTACAATCAACTCTCCATTCCACTGAATCAATCTGTCCCATCAACAAATGGCCCTGCACCTCAATGTGTAATGTACGAAAACAATCTGTCAAAGCGTTATGGCAATTCTTCAATCACTATGTAAAAGAGAAAGAGAAAAAATGAGAATGAAAATGTTTCAAACCATGTCCAATGCGCAAATACATAGGACTGCAAGGACATTCATTAGCCTGCATTTCTGGGCCTGCTTGCAGAAGCACCTTCCACCACATCCAAATGTTGGGGACACACCATTCCACTGTATGGAATCTTGTCCAGAGACTGTACTATGCAAACGTCCTGCTTTAGAACTCGAGCATTTAAATCACATGCTCCTACATGGCACAGCCTAAGAACTCCTTGAAGAAATAGACCACGTCCAAAGCAAATATTTTGGAAACTAAGAGCACTTACAAAATTCAGTAACTTTAGATAAGAGTAGCGACAACCTCACAGATGCCAACCTTCTAACACACACGTGCAAAAAAGAAATAGCACATTTTAAAAGCACATCTGCTGAAGTACCAAACCAAGTATGTGTGTGTTGTTACAGAACTTTTTATACAAAGAGCACCAAAACTGTAGATATAACGTACAAAATAGAAGACAAAATGAGCAATCCCAATGGTTCCAATTAGCTCTGCTAATTGCAATATTTTAGACCAGCATACAATTCACTCCAAAGACAGCATAGAAGATGCACTAGAAACATATCAAATGCGGCAAGCCAAAGGATCTTCAATCAGCATAAGGGAAACATGTGTGGAAGCACAAGCCTTTCCTCTGCTCTTTCCTACTGAAAAAGGGGGAAGGTAAGATGAAATATGTACACAAATAACAGCTACTGAATACTTCTCTTTACAAATGTATTCTGAAGACCCCAGATTCAGACAAAATATTGAATACATATTCATCCTCTATGTTACAGAGTTGCACACACATTGAAAACAGGTTTCGATGTTTTTTAACATGTGTGCTATGCAATTAGTTCAAAAGGTACCAGACAAAGATGATGTTTTGCAGTCAAGTATCACACATCTCTTGGCAAACATGCTTGGTTCAAAAGAATACTGGTTCTGACGTCATGCAGATGTACGGTGTATGCTACGCAACCTTGGCCCACCCACAAGGTTTGTCACTTTAAATTGTGCAGAGTATGAATGGGAAGACTTGCACGACTTCCTACGCATAGCAAATGAAAAAAAAAGCAAGGATAGACATAAAAACACTAGGAGAACTCTGTTATCTTGTCCCTGTAAAAGTGCCGAGGTACTTCCACCACCGCTTTATTGCCATTCTGTACTTAATCTGTAATAAAGCAATTCCTCCCCTTGGAGAAGTGCAACACTTTTTTGGGAGAAAAGAAATTATCAATCCAGAGGAGCACCACACATCCACATGCTTTTGTGGATATAAAATGCTCCTAAATTTGGTCAAGACAGTGATGCCACTATTTTGCAGTTCATTCATAAATATGTAACTTGTGACATCCCATCAGAAAGCACACAACACATTTGGCAGACATAAATGTGGCAAATATAGTGCCAAATATTGGCAATTCAGATGTGAAAACAATGGCAAATACTACACTAAATGCCACTTTGGTTTCCCTAGACCAGTTTCAGCAAAATGACAAGTAAACATCTTCATGTCTTCTGTTAGACACAGTGTGAAAAGCAAATCACCTAAGAACACATACTGCATTAAAAAAGCAAAGCTTTCAAGTACATCAATGATTAAAATGCAATCATTGCCCTCTTGTGGAATGCAAACATATATATAGAGAACATTGCAGACAATTGCACTGCTGTTGCACGAAATGTCACAGCCTACCTAACCAAAGATGAGAAAACAGAGCTCAAACGCCTCTGGGATGACATATCATCTGACAAAACACTGTCACAAAAATTACACAGCTTCGGCATAAAAATGCTCTCCCATAGAGAATGTGGTTGCTATGAAGCTGCAGACCCCTTAACAGGCAGAGCCTCATATGAGAAATCTGAAAACATAGTCTAGCTAAGCCTTGGTCCTGCTGCATCCAGAGAAAGAGTGCTCAAATCATACCAAGACATAGAAACAATAGCCAAAAACAATCCCAACAGCCAGGACATTTTGAAAAACTATTTATTGGACACATACTACCCAAACAGGAGTACTGATTTGGAAAACATAAACCAGATGAAAAAAAAGGTAAATACATAGTCAAAACTTGTGAAGGCAGCCTCGTTAAACGTACCAATCACAGCCTGATTAATCATAAGAAGCTATCATTTAAAACTCCTCCACATGTAGAACTTTACTACGTGTCCCTACTCCAACTTTTTAAACCATGGAGAAAAGAAAAATATTTATTAGGCACCCATGACGCCTGTGAAGATTCTTTCAATGCAAATGAAAGCAGTATAACAAATATCAATTTCAAGCAGTACAAAACATGTTGGACAATGAATGCCAACATGATTAAGATGTTCACGCACAACTAAATGAAGACACTCCTGAGGGCAGTCAACCTTGTTACAGGAATTGGACTACTGTGCATGAATGGTGGGATTCACCATAAACACACAAGAAGAGCCACAAGAATTTCTAATGTACTTACTGCAAGTGCTTGTAAGCAAAAATATACCTGCACTCTCTGCAACCATGTTGTGCAGGATCAAGTTCCTAATGAGCACTTTGTGTATGTATCTATAACTAATTGTGAATCCATTCCATTTCAGCAGCTGGTGTAAAATGCAAATCATGGCATATTATGTACTGTTTGCAATTCAGACAATCGTTCCACCTTACACATAAACTCACATAGCCAATACATAATAGTAATGCTTTTAAGATACAACGCATATGGTACCAAAAACAACTGCAATCTTACTAGCTTCACACATGGGCAAGTATCACTGTAGGCATAATCTACCAAATGGGTGCCAAATCCAGAGCAGGTCACTATACTGCATACATTAAAAGAAATGTGGGTGGTTTGAATGGAAAGATACCTCCATCACTCTGAAACAGAGATTACCAACAAATCTGACAAATGCCTACTTAATATTCCTGAAACCTAAATGTGCTCACTGACCTATAAAAGTAGCATAACATACTGCCCGATAGACACCAACAGGTATGTAAGTGCAAAAGAAAAATACTCTTCTGCCCTGTGAAACTGTAAGAACTTAGTATGCACCAACTTGTCTGTGAGTACATCTGTTGCGCTACAATACTGTTTCTAAAATTGACATTTTTTTAATATGGCAACAGTGACTATACACACAAAGCAACAACTGTGGACAACACACACTAACATTGTTTCACCCATAGTACTTAAAATGTGCCGAGTATGAGGGTCTACAAACTGTATTCACTAACCTGTAAAACTAGCAACTGTCAGAATATGCCAACTGCTTTCTAACTGTCCCCATATCACTGCAATAAATATGGCAACTGGCATCTAACTGCACCCATATTACTGCAATATTACTTTCCATTACTATGAAATGTGAAATCCACGAGCAAAAATGAAAGTTCTTCTGAAGATGCCCTTCAAGACTTATAAGTATCAACAGTCAGAATACGCCAACTGGTATCTCTGTACACCCATAGTACTACAATATTTCTTCCCATAGTGAAACTGCTAAAATCCACCTTCAGGAATCAAACTGCTTCAAAACATACCCTCGAGAACTGTGAAACTAGCAACAGTTAGAATACACCAACAGATATCTAACTGCCTCCACAATGCTGTAATATTATTTTTCAATAGTGCAGTACTTGGAATACACCAACTGGAATCAAACAGCATGAACAGATAGTGTTAAAAAGTGAAAGAAAATGAACAGTTAGAATACGCCAACTGGTATCTCACTGCAGCCATGCCACCACCACTTCCGAAAAGCAAAACACATACACCATTTCAATTCCTCCTACTGCAACAATACTTGTAACAGCAGAAGCAAGTAGTTGTGCACCTTAAACATTCCTGCAAGTACTGCATACCTCAAGTAAAGATAGTGTGAGACATAACATCAAATAAATGTTCTAGGTTTTTTTTTTCTCCTGCATGGATTTTCTTTCCCACAGACTCAATGATTATGCAACCGAACACAGGGACTGTGCACATTGCACAGTAAAGTTGTTTTAGGCAAAGTACTTGTAAGGTACTAATTATGGGGGTCTACAAAGTACAAGAATATGTGAAATTGTGTAGAATATGACAATATGAAGTACCTTACCTAACATATTATGCTGTTTTTTTCACAGAGAAAGAAACACAGATTTCTCCTGCATTAACATGTGCACATTGCACTGTAAAGATGTTTGAAGCATAGTAATTGTAATGTACTAATTATGGGGGTCTACAAAGTACAAGAATATGGGAAATTGTGTAGAATATGACATTATGAAGTACCTTACCTAACATGTTATGCTGTTTTTTTCACAGAGAAAGAAACAAAGATTTCTCCTGCATTACCATGTGCAGGGAACAGAATGTGTGCCTGCAATGGCACATTAATCAAAAGTGTTGTTTCCACTTCAGTGGTATCCTGTCACTGTGTTCCAAAAAGTATACAGTGCCTGGACAGTATGTATAATGAATTTACACATATTAGTGGCATGCTTCTTTCCATTAGCCAAATTTCATTTCTATACACATATTTGTGCAATGCTTGTGTCAGTTGACATATTCTTGGCTGCATGGCTGTATTATACTGTGGTGTTTGAGGCCAGCCCCTAGACCTCCGGCCATGCACCCAACAGTCTAGGGGCTGGCCACAACCACCACAGCATAATACAGCCATGCACCCAAGAATCTGACCAGTGGCCACAACCCATACACAACAATTTACCCTTACCATCCCAATTTGAACACCATCTGCACATATTGAAGTAGACCACCAACCCTATCTTTCCCCAATGCCAATATTACCATATCATTCAGTCTCCACTCCCCTACTGTAAGAAGCCCTCATGCAATCACCAAATAAGCCCAAACATGTTTCTGCAACTGCCCACCAAACACTACCTACTGCAATAGTTGTGGGTAAAGTCTTGGTTGCATGGCCATATGATAGTGCAGTCGTTCAGCCAGTGCCTATATTCTTGGGTGTATAGACTATTTTTAACCTATGCAAACATCCTCCTATCAGCTACATTCCACTCCCCTAACCTAATAAAGCCTGGTTGCAGTCACCACGTAAGCTGTCCTCCCAAAGGCCTGGTCTATGGACTACTGTACACATATTCTTTGAGCCCAGCAGAATGAGCTACCCACGACAATGCCAAGTGCTGCAGGAGCAGCTAGCCCACTTTGTGCTTAAGAGGCAAGGCCTACCGGAGTAGCTGCCATCCCCGCACATCCCCCTGCTTCGTTTGTTTTTTCCATTCTAAATTAAATACGCTGCACTATCCTTGCAGCATAATACTATCTGAGCTCCTTCCAAGCCCTAATATCGCAGAGATACATTAAGGATCAGGAATTTTCAGGCTGACCGTAAGGTTTACCAATGGCCACCACATTACCAAGGGAACATCCCTACTTGTACACAACCACAGATGCAACCTTCCCATTGGCCCCTTCTCCCCTCATCTACCAACCGGATTGACCGGTAGGCAAAGCTGGCCCTCCTACTAAGGCCCTGATACAAAGGCTCCTGTCCATACCTGCTGCCCCTTATTTCGTTGAGCGCAGCAGAATGATCTGCCTACAACAATGCCAAGCGCTACAGGAGCAGCTAGCCCACTTTGTGCTAAAGAGGTAAGGCCTTCCGGAGCAGCTGCCACCTCCGCACATCCCGCCGCATCATTTGTTTTTTCCATTCTAAATTAAATACGCTGCACTATCCTCATAGCATAATTCTATCCGAGCTCCTTCCAAGCCCTAATATCGCAGAGATACATTAAGGATCAGGAATTTGCAGGCCGACCACGAGCTTCACCAATGGCCGCCACATTACCAAGGTAAAAGCCTTACTTGTACACAACCACAGATGCGACCTTTCCAAAGCTGGCCCTCCTACTAAGGCCTGTATACAAAGGCTCCTGTTCAAGCCTGTCTGAGGGCTGGAAAGTGCTTGAAATGCTGAGCCTGCTGGAGCAATCTCCCACAACAAAAAGTATTTCCTATCTCTCCATGTCTGAAACATGACTGTTCCAATGTATTACCGGACAGAATACAATGCACGCCTACCACGCAAGCAGAGCAATCATCCTAGCTCTCGGCACCCAATCGAGCTATTGACCGCCTGAAGCACCACGTGGCATGAGCCTCTGCATCTAACCCACTCATGCATGGCATTTTATGTTAGCTAGATGCTGTGCCGCATGTCGGCCTTGCTCACCGTAGCACGTGCCTGCTCCTGTGCATTGTTGTCAGCATTGTTTTAAATCTACGGCCCTAGGCCCTTTTAATCATTGACTAGCCTGCTCTCCCTAGCATGCCTCAGCTCCTGCACACTGCTGGTAGCATTGTTAAATCTGTGCATTCTTGTTAGCATTGCTTTAAATCTACTGCCCTAGGCCCTTTGAATCATTGACTAGCTTGCTCCTGCGCACTGCTAGTAACATTGTTAAAATATGTGCATTGTGGATAGCATGTTTTTTAATCTACTGCTATAGGTATGTTGAATCTTTGCCTGGCCTGCTCCCATTAGCATTTCTCAGCTCCTGCGCACTGCTGGTATTATCGTTAAAATCTGTGCATTGTTGTTAGCATGTTTTTAAATCTACCGCTATAGGTCAGTTGAATCATTGACTAGCCTGCTCGCACTAGCATATCTCACGTCATGTACATTACCGGTAGCATTGCTTAAAATCTACTGCCATAGATCTCCTGAATTCATTTGTACAGTTTTGAGACACTTGACATACTGCCCATGGCAGCTTTACTTGCCCAACAAACCCATACTCTAAGTATGGCCAAACAACTCCCCAATTCACTTACCATCCCTCCATCCGCATTCCTTCCGCAGATGTACCCGTTCAAACCACTTACACACCTTTTCCCTACTACCTCCAGACTGACCAACATCGGGAACAGCACCAGAGAGTTGGATACAACCAACCTCAACCTAGAAAACCTAACCCCATCAATGTCACAACCCTCCCGCACACTGCCTCAGACAACCTCTCAGGGCAGACCCGATAAAGTAAAAATACGGCAACAGAGAACTCACCTAATCTTGAAATGCTCAACCGAGATCAACCCTTCTGCCGCCATCCCACACAACACTATAACACTTCAGCAACTACCACCCTAACTACCTTGCAGGGAAATTAAAGACTCAGTGATAGGACAAAAGCCCTTCCCACACCCAGGAACCCACATCAACCAAAAATAACTATTCCCCTCTGCAGATACCCCGGCGTTGGAGCAACTAAGACTAACCCTACTGCACCCGGTGCAACCACTCAGCAGAACCTGACCTCTAAAAACAAATCAGCAGGCATAGCGAGAAAATCCACTATACCCAAAGTGCGATTCCACGTAGCAGTGATAAAGAAAGAGACACACCAACACTTATTTAGGGAGCACTTATTAACGCTAGACCACTCTCGGCACATGCCCTAGATATGTCAGACCTCATCTCTTCCAATGACCTAGACTTCATCTCTATAACGGAAACCTGGCTGCACCCTGCAGCTGCCTCGTCCCTGGCACTTGCCTTACCAGGTAGCTACTCCATCATCAAAAAAGAAAGAACCACCTCGGAAGGAGGTGGAGTCGCCTTCATTTCTAATACAAACCTTAGCATAAGAGAAACCTCAAACAACGCCTTCCCATCAGGAGAATTGCTCTCTGCCAAAATAATGCTCTCTGCCACAGTATCTCTCCCAATACATCTTATCTATAGGCCTCCAGACTTCACTTCCTCTTTCGGGGAGGACATAGCTGTGCTTTTGACTGCAAATTTAAAACCTACCGCCAAAGTACTCATCCTAGGGGACTTCAATCTAGGACTTAATGACAGAACCAACACCAAAGCCACTGCCTTGGCCAATATTAAAGAAGCACACGGCTTCACACTGCGATCCGCAGACCCCACACACACCAAAGGCTGCAGTCTGGACTAGCTTGCGGACCACAATTGCATCACTAAAATCCCAACAAAGACCCTTGCCATTGGTCAGACCACAACACAATACTGGTTTCCATCAACACATCCACACAGGCATGCATTCCCACTACCCTTGCACTACCGAACCAGACACGCAACCACCCCTAAATCATGCCTGCCAACATGCTTCCCCTGCTCTAACCGCTTACCGCACATGCAGAGAATGCCGCCAACCCCTTTTCCTTGGTAGCCACACATAACCAGTCCATGGACAGACAGCTATTAACAAAGTGGCACCTCTGGGCATATCTAAAACAAAACCCCTTCCCCACATCAATCACTGGTTTACCACAGAGCTTAAAGACCTATGTAATAAAAAAAGAAATGCAGAAAGCAATTGGAAAACAATGCCCACTCACATTAACAAACAACATTTCATCACCTTAGCCTCTGAATACAAAGAAGCTACCTTCCAAGCCAAGAGCAACGCATACAATATGTGCATCGAGAATGCCAATTCTGGCACCAAAGAGCTTTTCTCCATCCTTCGGGAATTAGAACCTCCATCACAAATGCCAGACCACTGCATTAAGGACCAAGCCTGGTGCGAAAGCATTCAAAAGGCACTTATGTACAAGATCTCATCTCTCCAACATAAGATTAACATAAACAAATAAAGCTTGCCTCATCTGCTCAACCTACCACTGTGGAACACAAGCAACCAAAATCATACCCCAAGTTTGAATTCACACCTATCACCATAGATGAAACCATTAAAACCAATTAAGGGCCTTAAACCATTGAGGTGCCAAGGCGACATCTGCCCAGCTACACTGATCAAAGAATGTGCAGACAACTTCGGCCCATTTATCACAACACTGATTAATAACTCCTTTGACTCTAACAAGGTACCGGAAAATTGGAAGGAAGCCTGGGTACTCCCATTGCTGAAGAAACCGACAATACACCCTAATATCCCAACCAACTACCGGCCTATTACAACAGTTCCCTTCTTCTTAAAAATATTATACAGAGTAGCCTATGTTCAAATTCAGAACTACCTCGAAACGCATATACTCCTTGACCTTTGCCAATCAGGCTTCTGTCCAGGCCATTTCACTGAAACGGCCCTGTTGGATCTTTAAATCCAAAACAGATCGGAGGTAGAGGTGACCTAGCCATCCTTCTCCTACTGGACCTCTCGGCTGAATTTGATTTAGTGAACCACAACATTATGTGCCACCATCTAGCTTAGTGATGCCCACTTTTCCAACAACGCCATAAATTGGATTGAATCATTCTTATCTAGCCAGTCCATGAGAGACGTTTCCCTTACGGCTGCAGCGCCTCCTACTCCAGTGACTTGCGGAGTCCCACAAGGATCGTGAGTCTGTCCAACATTGTACAATGCATTACGAAACCTCTCTTTGACCGAGTAATATATATATAGTATCCTATGTGATTTTATTGCAAAGCTATTTATTAGTTCCCACGTGTGATTTTGCACTCCCACCAGTTAGTCCCATCCGTGAAGCACCCACTCCCCCCTACACCGTCCTGTTCCCATTCTCCATATTTTAGTATATTTTCCACAATCTAAATCGTCTGGGAGGGGACACAATCTGTACATGCATCACAAAACAAGCCCACATTCCTGAAAAATTTGCTCTGTGCTCCTGCTTCTTTTTCTGTGTTAGAAGAAGAGTAAACTCCCATTAAGGCTCTCAGCTATTAAGTGAGAGTGGTTAGTCAAGATAATTCTGAGCTGGGGCCCTTGGGCTAAAACTCTGAAAGAAGACTATTGTAAGTTAAGAAATGTACGAGGAAATTGTTACTTTATGAGTGTAATGTTTAATTTATGGATATAGGTTCTATAAAGAAGAGGGCTGAATAAAGAAATATTAATGTTTCATTTAAAAAGCTCTTTTAATAATGCACGTACAAAGGAATAATGGCTTCAAAGAGGAATTTGACGTATATCATTATTGTGTATTTTGTAAGATGACATTTATTTTGTTTTTCAGCATGAGGTCACTTTTTTACAGTGCTTGTTTCCTCTTACTTTTCAGCACTGTTATAATAACCATTAATAAATATGACCCACACGAAATTTATTCAGGTTTTTAACTTAGAAGTATTACTGCTCGAGTTGGCTCTGCCTGGGTTTGACCCATTACTGCGGTGTGGGTTGACCAGCTGAGCTGTCCTAATGGCACAGATGAAGGCCTCAGTAAAAATACGCGTTTGCATTAGGAAGTGTTTCTTGCATGAAATATACAAATTCCACTGAACAATTTTCTCTACATAATGCCTGTCTGCTCATTGCCAACACCGCTATGTGCTCTGTACAGTGAATGAGGTTCCAACATGCAGCACACTACTCTGTACATTTTCGGAATGTTTAGCATACCACATGTGTAAATAAAGGGAGACGCCTAGGTAACAGCATCATCAACCCACGTATGTACTTGCTAATCAATGTTATTTGTATCGGGATGTGGATTTGTACACATGGGAAACCATATGAGTCTCCACAGGACAATCAAAAAGAACTCCATTTTGTAATTAAGGGTAGGGCACTATCTGACTCCAAAGAATGACCGAGTCATTCAAGGGAGTTTGACAAAGCAACAGTGAAAGTGATTTACCCATCTCACCCGTTATGACGATGGTTTTATTTGGACCACATACCCTGGGTTAAACAGTGAACCGTGCTTGCACAGTGTTGGGCTCCTCCCACCGGCAATACTTACGGATAGGCATGAAGGAAAAAACATTACGATTCTATGACAAGACAGGAGGCTCGCATTATGCTTTACTCTCTTTAATTACTGCATTTCAGCATTTTCAACAAAATATTTAAAATCGTAACATTTGCTCTTTTTTTCTTTCTTATGTAAAAAATACCAAATATGAGATGCTTTAAAAGTTCTAAAGTCACTGTTCTTTGTTGCACTACCTCCCACATGATCCTCCGGGGCTTAGTAGTCCTGACCTCTCTTGATCCACCTATCCGAGAGCAGGTCGCAGTATAAGAACCCTCCATGATAGTCCTCTGCCTCTTTCTTTTTGCTGCCATTTTGAGATAAGTACCTGTCTCTTATTTAATGATAAGTTTCGGGGAGTACTTAAAAATTGGTAAAAATTATTATTTGCTGTCTTCTAGACTTATTTTGTTAATAAGGAATTAGGTTCAGCGCACGCATGTGTCTGTAAAGTATATATATTTATTAACACTTAAAGCCGGCCCCGCACTGTCAGGAGACGCTGAGAGCGCGGCGGTCTCTAGGACCCAGAGGAGCGGGAGAAAATATGCTTCCCAGCATTCCCTTGGGACACCTCAACGCTCGCGCCTATTGTTTTCATTTTGTTCACGAAGCGGAGAGTGACAGTAAGCCTCCACAGCATGGAGATTAAAAAAAACAAAAAAACAGAATTTCACCGTGCAGAGGGGAGAAAGGGATTATCCTGCTAAAACAAAGGCTGACTCAGAGCCCGTAAGGCTTTTACTTCCACTACTTTGTGCATCCTTCCCACCCCTCAGTACTGACAAGCTGATAGTTGGCCCTGCCAACAGCAGTGATGGCTGCATACAGAAGCCCTGGCCAAACGCCATCAACTTCTCCTGAATGGAGTGCAGAAGAATGGGAGGAAGATCCCTCCCACCAAGAAGCTGATTTATCTCAGAGCTTTAAGAGAGTGCTAGGGGACTCGCTTACTCAAGCCGTCTCTAGTGGTACAGCCTATAACACAAAGGCTCGAAATTTTGGAGGCTATGATGGCAGAAAGGCAGAAGCAGGTAACTGCCAAGAAAAGGTGGGCAGAGAGCCCAGATGAAGGGCCGTCAGCCAGACACCCCACAGATGGGGTTGAACCGAAGGGGCGTAAGGTAGCTCGGAAGAGCAAACACTCTTTGACCCCCCCGAGCACTAATGAAAGGGAGGATGCTGCTCCCCAAGATGTAAGCGACCCCGTCGCTAGGCTAAAGAGAGCCTTCCTGGATAAACAGAAAGAGAACCAGGACAGAGCCCTTACCCCAGGGGTGAACAATTTAGGGGATTATGATGAGGGCTACTCGCCCGATGATGAGGGGGAAGGAGACGAAGACATCTCACGACACTTCGAAGAAAATGTCGACCCTCAAGATATGGAGAACACCGCTGACATGTTCGACCCAGAGACTATCAGACACACAAAATCTTCTGAATGGGTGCCATCACACAGGGTGGCAGCGTACATGTCCCAGCACATAAGAAAGCCGTTGGAGAGAGAGGTGCCATCACGCATGAGGTCGGAGTGCCCTAGGCCAGTGTTACCAGGGAAGCTGGCAGAAACTCTGGACCTAGATCCCAAGATGGTCACATTTGTGACTATGTCCGTGCGTGATATTACGAAAGGAAATGACTGCGCTTGGAGGGGATGCCAGGACAAGCTGTTGGACATAGCAGGTCCTCTAGCAAAAATAATGGACCTGGCGGAGAAGGCGAAGGACACCGGAACTCCAGTAGACCCCCTCGCTCTAGGAAGCTGGGCCCAGAGGGCCGTGTGTCTTCTGGGAAATGCCAATTGCGCACTTTCGTCAGAAAGGAGGAGAGGAGTCTTATTGAAGATTGACGAGAAATTAAGCAATCTAGCCTCTTATGAGGCAGGGGAAAATGCCAAAGGCCTTTTGTTTGGAGAAGCTTTCCCTAAAGAGATGGCCCAGTTTGTGGGCACATACTCGGCATTAGAGAGAGCTCAGAGCTCAATAAAGAAAATCTTCCCGGGACATGTTTTTTCTGGGGCCGGACGACACAGGGGCCAAACGTCCGGTCGCTACAATTATCAGCCCAGGCCCCAGGGACAACAAGCCCAATACTGGGAAGGGAAACCTCAGGATACCTTCTTCCCATACAGATCCAGATTTCCGAGAGGTCGGAGAGGGAGAGGATCTTATCGACAACCCAGTGCCGCCGCCAGTGAGTACAGCAAGTAGGAGAGTAGGAGGGAGAACTCTCCAATTTTTGAGCGAGTGACGCGCGATTCATGGGTGATACAAGCAGTGGCAGGGCTGCGGCTAGAGTTTGTAGGAAACCCCATCCAGAGAGTAGAACCTTCCCCCATATATATGGCAAGCGAGGAGTTAGAGTAGTTGCACAACAAGCTCCTTAGTCTAGTAAACAAGGGAGCTATAGAGCGAGATATGCAAGAAGAGCCAGGTTTCTCAGCAACATATTTCTGGTCCACAGGGGAGACAAATATAAAAAACACATAAACCAAGAAGATTAGTACTGCTACTGACCAGGTATGCTCCCATATGTTATCAATGAATGAAACAATTATATCCTAGTGGACAGGAATCCTGATATTGGTGGTACTACTGGGAAAAAAACTCTAAAATTCTGTTCCATAGGGATGTCCAGAAAGGAAGTGAGGTTTAAGCAAAGAGAATCACATACAGCCATGGTAATGAATAAAACATGGTTTGTATTGAGGCAAAGATCATTCAAACATAAACAAGAAGACATTTACAAATATTTTGTGTGTGAAAATTCAAATTCTCTTAGACATAAATAAAAGAAAAAAACGGAAACATAGAAATCACAGTTTTGCTTCAGTACATCAATCAGTACATAGTCCTTGATCGTGTAACATGGCATATATCACTGGTGAGATCATAAAGGCTATGCTAAAGTGCAGTGATAGGTGTAGGGTGCTACCCATCCACCGTATTCAGTACAAACATCTGAATTTTGCAGATGGTATTATAGGTGTCTTGTTTAGTGAAACATCTAGTCTTCCAAATGATTTTTTCAAATTATATTTCAGGTGCCAACGTGGCAGGGGGGCCGTGGTCAGGTTACTTGGTATTGAGTGTAGGTCTGTCAGTAAATAGTCCATAGACCCCAAGGCATCTTTGACAATGCAAATCACCCCCTTGCATATGGTGCACATTTCGGCGGAGGAAATGTCCAACTCCAAATACATCAGCTGGATCAATGTTACTCTTAATGAGCCACCTTCATCAGGGCAAATAGGAGGCCCCACTGGAGCCTTGTTATGAATCTCGCTTGTGGGGCGGGCTCCCGGGTCAGGTGGGACCAGGTAAGCAGCACTGCTATGTCACATGTAGTGAAAGGGCTAGAGCCAGTCTTTGAATTAGAGTCGCCAGATACAAAGAATGTTCTATTGTTTCCATGAAGTTTTGCAGCTGGTGAGGCGTCTGCATGTGCACCTCTGTCATGCAGGTGGCTTGTGGTATTTCTTGTGTAGAAAGCAGCCACAGGGGAGACAAGACTTGACCAGTCATAAACTTGAAGAGTTTAAACGCATGGCTCGAGTACAATCATTTCAAAATGGAAGGTATTCACCTTCTGCGCGATCTCCTGCGCAAAGGAGACTACTTAGCGTGCCTGGATCTCAAGGACGCTTATCTTACAATTCCAATAGCTCAGGAATTTCTGAAGTATCTGCGCTTTCGATGGAAAGACCAGATTTGGCATTTCTCTTGTCTCCCATTTGGGTTGACGTCCGCCCCGTGGGCCTTCACCAAAGTGAAGAAACCGGTTGCTGCCGCCATAAGAGAGAGAGGGATACGTATTATCATATACCTAGATGATATTCTCGTACTAGCCACAGACAGAAGTACTTTCATCAAGAATGTACAATGGATCTGCACGCTCTTGTCCTCTCTAGGGTTCTTAGTAAATTGGGACAAGGCACAACTAGGGCCAGTTCAGAGACTGGAATTTCTGGGCTTCACCACGAACACAGTGAAGGCAACCCTTGAGCTCCCTCATCACAAAGTGAGAGCGATAAAGAGCTCAGAGTAGTGATAGCGAAGAAAGTTATTTTGCTTCGATGTCTAGCCAGAGTAGTGGGATTGTTAGCCGCCTCGATTCAGGCGATATTTCCAGGCCCACTCCACTACCGAGCTCTTCAACGTCTCAAGATCAGGCATCTACAAGGGGGCGTAGGGTATCACCAACTGGTGACCTTGGACAACAAAGCGCTCACCGAGCTCCACTGGTGGCTTCAGAATATGGAGGCGTGGAATGGCCGAGCCATTTACGGAGACGCGCGAGTTAGTCGTAGAATCGGACACAAGCAGGTCAGGCTAGGGAGCCAGATGCAAGCACGTAGAAACAGGAGGAAAGTGGTCAGAGCAAGAGTTGCATCTGCACATAAACTGCCTCTAATTGTTAGCAGGTTCATTTGCAGTGCGAGCCTTCACGAAAGACAAGGCAGGGTGTTGTGTTCTGCTCAAGATGGACGATATCTCCGCAGTTCGCTACATAAACAAACTGGGAGGGACAAAGTCCAAGCTACTAGCAGAATTAGCAAACGATTTCTGGCATTATTGCCTGAAACATCATATTGCAGTCACAGCAGAATATTTGCCAGGGGCTCTCAACGAGGTAGCGGATTGGAACATCGAGGTATCTGATAGATTCAAGGGATTGGAAACTACACCCACAAGTTTTCGAGAAGCTGCAGAAGCGCTGGGGCCCATTACACATAGATCTATTTGCGTTGAGACTGAACGCTCAGACGCAGACATTCTTCAGTTGGAGGATAGACCCGGGGCAGCGGGCACAAATGCTTTCCTACAGCCTTGGCACGGTGCGATTCATTACTCATTCCCACCATTTGTCATGATCACGAGAGCGTTAGCGAAGGTTCGCAGAGATCGCGCCGAACTCATGATGGTACTACCGCTCTGGAAATCTCAGCCTTGGTTTCCAGTAGCGATGGAACTTTCTTCGGATTTTCTGAAGATAGTTCCGCATCAGCCGGACCTTCTACTAGGACCCATCGGCCAGATCCATCCCCTGATATCAACGGGCAAGCTGCAGTTGATGGCCTGCAGGATTTCAGGAGAAAATGGGAATTGCCAGGAATTTCGCGAATCGCTGCAGATTGCATCATAGACTCCTGGGCGCCTTTCACCATTAGAAGCTATAGCACTGCATGGAAAGCCTGGGCGCGATGGTGCACAGACCAGTGTCTGGATCCCGTTTCAGCTCCTTTAGTGCAAGTTCTTAACTTTCTGGCAACTAAATTTCAAGAAGGGGGAGCTTTTAGAACTATAGGTGTTTACAGATCAGCAATCTCAGCGGGACACGATAAAATAGAAGGGATCGCAGTAGGCGAGCACCCAGCGGTCCTGAAGCTTCTCAAAGGAATACAAATTAGAAAGCCCCCAGAACCGAAGTACGCAGTCTTATGGGATGTTAGAGTAGTGTTTGAACTTTTCCTTAGATGGCCAGCGAACAAAGACCTTTCACGCTCTCAGTTATCAGGTAAACTGGCGATGTTATTGTGCCTTACATCATGCCGCAGAGTATCGGACGTAAAGGCGTTGGAAATCGATAGAAAGATCTTCTATCCAGAAGGGGTAGCTTTTCACATAGCGAAAAGAAGAAAGACGGGATCGCAAGTGATTTCATACCCTTACTTCACAGAAAATGAGAAGCTATGCGTTGCCCAGTGCATCAAGGATTATGAAATCTCCACAGAGCACCTTAGGCCGTGAGGGGTTTCCCAATTGCTTATAGCACACGGAAAACATTACCAGGCAGTTGCAGCAGCTACTATCACTAGATGGGTGTGCGAATTCATGCAATGGGCTGGAATTGACCTGTCAGTATTTGGGGCACATTTTACGAGGGGTGCAATGGCTTCTAAAGCATTTACAGCTGGGGTATCTCTTCAGGACATTATGAAATCGGCAGATTGGTCCTCAGAGTCGACCTTTAAAACCTTTTACTTCAAGCCGGTTTCTAATATAACTAGTGCAGTGGTGGCAAGCTTTGAACAAGCATAATGCGAGTCTACTGTCTTGTCATAGAATAAAGATTGCCCACGCTAACAGCTCAGGAACTCTTCATTCTATTAAAGACAAGGAGGCGAGCATTATATCCCACCCAATGAAGTATTTAAAAATCTGTACTTGCATATGTATATGTATTTTTTGACGTGCAGATGTTGTTGACCCGCCCTCATGAAGTATTTTACATTTCTCGTAGGAGAAGACTAGAAAGCGACTTGACTCCATGCACAGATCAAAGATGTTCAGAAGTTCGTTCAAAGTGGTCCAGAGGACCTAGCAAGTTACAGTTGAACAGTCAGTTCCAGTTTCGTCCAGGGTCACGGTTGATCAAATAAAGGACAGTTTCGAGTTCAGTACACACTTGAGAGGAAAAAGAAAGAGGCAGAGGCCTATAATGGAGGGTTCTTATACTGCGACCTGCTCTCGGATAGGTGGATCAGGGGAGGTCAGGACTACTAAGCCCCGGAGGATCATGGGGGAGGTAGTGCAACAAAGAACAGTGACTTTAGAACTTTTAAAACCTCTCATATTTGGTATTTTTTACATAAGAAAGAAAAAAATAGCAAATGTTACGGTTTTAAATATTTTGTTGAAAATGCTGAATGGCAGTAATTAAAGAGAGTAAAGCATAATGCTCGACTCCTTGTCTTTAATAGAATGAAGACTTCCTGAGCTGTTATCATGGGCAATATTTATTGTATATGCTGATGTGATAATTTTTCAGTAGTCAGTCATAGATTTTGTGTTTTTTTCTGCTAATTTTTCCACTTTGTGAAATCGAAGAACGTTCTACCTCTCACTTCCACTGATACCACTAGCTTTTCCTTTTTTTTTAATGCATTGTGATATTTTTACTTGATTTGCTACGGATACGTTTAGGACTGCAGTGATATAAGTGGTTAACAATTCATCAACGTTTCATCATTTTACAGTGCTTTGATCTGAATTGTCCTTCTGTGATTATTTTTTGTTAACATGTTTTATGTGCTGTTTTATGTATGCTTAAATACAATTATTTGATTTGTTTTATTCCTGCAGGCCCTAACTAGCAAATGCAGGTCAATGTTGGTTTATGATTTAAATAAATCTGGAGGATTTCTCTTCTGGTAGTACATTAGATAGTGTCTAAATAGAATCAGCACCCAGGGAGTGGTGCTAGCCCATCAGGCGGCTCTCAATGCAGGCTTTAGCACAGGGTTAAGTCTGGATTCTATGCAGGTCACCTGCGTCTCCAATGCAGGCTGTCATTGTTGTTACACTGCACCAGTCTCCGCTTCCCTTCTACCCCTACACCTGCTCTCCCTAATTCTTCAACCACCGTGCCCCCATCCACCTCCCCCTCCCCTTATCCATCTGCTGTAATGCTCACCTGGTATCCACGGGGACGTCACTAAGCCTGTTCTGACCTCTTACGACCTCAAACCCTTCCCTGGAGTCTACAAGGTGATATGCCCCCCTCAGGTCTAGTTTTGTGTAGATTTGGGCATCTTTGACTTGATCAAGCAATTCAAGGATCAGTGGCAGGGGGTAGCGTTTTTTTTTTTTTTACGGTAATCTGGTTCAGTGCGCGATAGTCGATGCACGTTCTCAAGTCCCCCTCCTATTTCGGTACGAAGAATAGAGGACTGGATGCTGGAGACTTCGAGGGACGGATGAACCCGTTGGCCAGGTATTGGTCAAGATAGGCCTTCAGGTGCTGGTTTTCTGGTTCCATGAGTGCGTAAATACGCCCACAAGGGATTTGTGCACCAGGTATCAGGTCGATTTGGCAATCGTATGGTCTATGCGGTGGCAGGGTATTAGCCTGTTCTTTCTGAAAGACATCTTTAAAGTCCTGGTATTCACTTGGGAGGGTGCCAATTGCCACAGTCGCAAGCATGGAGGTCCAGGTGTCTATTGGTTGTTTCTCTTGGCGATAACATGTGTGGCGCAAGTCTCGGGAAAGGCCAATTCTTTTGCTCGCCAATCGATTCGAGGATTGTGAGCTACCAACTATGGCATTCCCAAAATCAACCGGAACTGTGGTGTCTTAATGAGGTCCAAAACGATAGATTCTTGGTGTCCATCCTGGCACTGAAGGGTTAAAGCTGCATTGCATTGGGATACTGGACCAGAAGCTATTTCCGTGCCGTCGACAGTGGTAACAGTGTCGGTGGTTGATTTAGGGCATAACGGAAGCCCCATCTTTGCCACAAGATTCTGGTCGATGTAATTCCCAATGGCTCCACTGTCAATGTACGCTCTTACTGAGTGCATCCTAGATGGTTGTTGGTGATTGATCAAGACCACAGATCACTTTCTTCGCTCGACAAGTGGACCTCTACACTTGCCGGGCTGGGGAGTTTTCCGATTCATTGATGGTATCTTCCTTGTCCGTGGCTCCTACCGTCCTCCTCGGTGGCTTCACAGGGCACTCTTCAAGGAAATATCCTGACCTTCCACAGTACAGACATAACTGCTGCTGTCTCCTTTCATCCCTTTCCGCTTTAGTCAAGGGGGATCTGACCCCCCCCCAATATGCATTGGTTCTCCTGAACCTTCCATTGTGCGGGCAATATTTTCCTTTGAACGCACATACATAGGGCGAGGGTCCGGTCTGATTCGATCTGCTCTTCGGTCCTGCAACCTATGATCCAGTTGAACAACAAGGTCAATGAATTCTGAGCAGTCTTTCGGGGGGTTCACTACTTGTGCGAGAACATCCTTGAGCTCCCCCCGGAACCCCTGATGAAATAACGTGGTTCTGTTCTCCACAGGCCATTCTGCTTCAACTACGAGTCTATTGAACGTGGCTATGTATGTTAATAGGTCTTGATTCCCTTGGCGTAGGGACAGAAGTTCATTGTCTAATGCCTGCCCATGAGTACGATGGGCGAACAGCTTTTCTCCTGAAAGCCCCTGAAGTCATGCAGCAAAGGATCGTCTTGGGCCACAAAGGGTACAGACCAGTCCACTGCGCTACCACTCAGGTAGGATAGCACAAAAGCGACCTGTGATTGGTCAGTCGGAAAGGCCCCTGGTCTACAAAGGAAGTGCAGACGGCACTGGTTCATGAACGTTGCAAACCTCTTGGGATCCGCCGTAAATCATTCGGGCGGGGCCAAGGGAACTGCCCCAGGAAGGGTTATCTGAACGGGATTGGCTGATGGTGCTGGCATCGAGGGCACGCTTCCCGGCAATGGTGCATGCCCTGCTTGTGACTGGAGAAGTTGCTGGCTTAAATCATCAGTGTGTTCTTTGGCTACTATCAGCTCTCTCCTCAGGGTGTTGGTCTCCTGCCTGGCTGCATGTACTTCGGAACGTAGCTGCCCCAACATGTGGGCTAACTCGTCTGTTTCTGACATTTCCGTGACGCCCAGGTGGATTTTGATGTGAGGCTTTGTGTTCTGTAACGCTCACCTGGTATCCACGGGGATGTCACTCAGCCTGTTCTGACCTCTTATGACCTCAAACCCTTCCCTGGAGTCTACTCGACTGGAGACTGGGCCTGAAACACAGGATTGGTAGAGTTTAACTCCCTATTGTTTATGTGGGCTTGAACCCCTTCTTCCCCGGGGTCCAACCCTTCCCTTTGATCCACAGATCACCTTGTTTTCTTGGAAAGTGTGCTCTCTGTCCTGCTTTCAGCGCAGGGGCATGTTGATTGATGCAGGCTCGTTGCTGCCTAGTTACTTCACTGGCAAGAGTCTGACAGGTAAGTATAATGAGTCTTTTGAACAGTTCTCTAATTTAATTCCTTTCCTTCCTTAGATGATGGCCGACGTCCGGGGATGGCGATGTGCTGCTGAGATGAGTAGCGCTGAAGGTGAGTGAGAGCGCGATGTGAGATGCGACCCTTTCGTGTTTGTATTGAACTGAGTTCTTTTTCTGTGTCTTTTAGGTGCCGCAACGTTTTCAGCGTGGATGACGGTTATGAAGAAGAAATACGGTGAGGAAGTGCGGTATGCGGCGCTTCTAGATGTTTCCACGCTAACCTGGAGTGTCTTTTCCCTCTTGCAGATGGATGAGAAGTTCCGGAGACAGAGTTCCCCCAGAGCGGCTGGGATTCAGGTAAGCGTTTGAAGCTCGTACAGTCTTTAATCATCAGCCACCATCAGCCAGGAACGATCTGCTCTCACAGCCTAGAGGTAAGAGGATCCATGCATCCCCTCCCATCCAGCTCCTCACAACTCAACCTAGACATGATCGGCTACGCGCCCGCACCTTCTGTGCTCCACACAGATCTATCCCACAATCTACTAGCATGCGGAATACTCGTCTACCACTGAGACCCATTGCAACTTCCACATCATCCACATCAGGTACGCTCCTGCGCACCAGACCCCTTTGTACCTCCCCACAGATGAACTCCCTCCATGGCCCCCACCCTTCATCCAGCACAGCCATCAGATCTGTATCGAGGGCAACAGACACAATAACTAGAGCTAAACTTCTCGCACACCCTAAGGCCAAATCTGAGGTCTACAAAACCGTGACCCCTGAAAATGGGACCCCCACTATTGCCAATTCTTCTACCTCACCAGTTGAATGTATTGATGTACCTGCCTTTGTTACCATGCCTATGACCCCTGAAAATGGGACCCCCACTATTGCCAATTCTTCTACCTCACCAGTTGAATGTATTGATGTACCTGCCTATGTTACCATGCCTATGACCCCTGAAAATGGGACCCCCACTATTGCCAATTCTTCTACCTCACCAGTTGAATGTATTGATGTACCTGCCTTTGTTACCATGCCTATGACCCCTGAAAATGGGACCCCCACTATTGCCAATTCTTCTACCTCACCAGTTGAATGTATTGATGTACCTGCCTTTGTTACCATGCCTATGACCCCTGAAAATGGGACCCCCACTATTGCCAATTCTTCTACCTCACCAGTTGAATGTATTGATGTACCTGCCTATGTTACCATGCCTATGACCCCTGAAAATGGGACCCCCACTATTGCCAATTCTTCTACCTCACCAGTTGAATGTATTGATGTACCTGCCTTTGTTACCATGCCTATGACCCCTGAAAATGGGACCCCCACTATTGCCAATTCTTCTACCTCACCAGTTGAATGTATTGATGTACCTGCCACTGTTACCTCACATATGAGCCCGGACACTACTGACCCCCCACCAGTCTCCACCCCCCCCCTCACCCCCCCATCTCAAATGTGCCCTGATCAACGCCCGATCCGTCAATGCCCATGCCTTAGACATCCATGACCTCATCACCTCAAACAACCTAGACATCCTCCTAGTCACCGAAACGTGGCTGCATGAAGCTTCGGGCCCTGCGCTCTCCCTTGCACTCCCACCTGGATACACCATCATCAGGCAAGACCGCCCCACCAAAGGCGGGGGAGTTGCAATCATAGCCAAAGACTCAATTAACATCAGAAAAAACGATAAAACCACGAACAACACCAGTGACTACCTCCAACTTAAACTCTCCACCTCCCACCACTGCACCATTACACTCCATCTGGTCTACAGGCCGCCCGGCCCCACAGGAGACTTCCAATCCACTATCACCCACCTTCTGACAGACAACCTTAAGAAATCCACCAAAGCGATCCTCCTCGGTGATGTCAACTTTGGTCTTAATGACCCCAAGGACCCTGCCTCCAAAGCACTCAACTCAGCCCTCGAAACTCTAGGCTTCTCCAACACTGTCACAGACCCCACCCACTCATTGGGCAGGACACTTGACTGGATTGCTCAGCACAACTGCCCTCTAACAATCACTGGCAACTCCCCCTCCCCGTGGTCTGACCACCACATCATTACCTTCAACATCCCCACCTACGCCCCCCCACCCCAACCCCCCCATCCCCTACCACCCGCCCTCACCAGAAGCGCTCGCCTCCTTACGAAAGAAAGACTTCTACCATTCCTCCAGGGTCCTGCCTTCAGACCTCCCTTCTCCAATAACCCAGAAACCCTGGCGCAAAATTACAATAAGGCTATATCAGCAGCAATCAACTCCATTGCTCCTCTCAAACCCCGAAAGTCAAAACCAACAAGCCACTCCAACACCTGGTTCACCCCAGACCTACTTAAACTCCGGATGAACAAACGCGCTGCCCTTAAGCGCTGGCAATCCTCCCAAGATGACAAAGATAAACTTGACTTCAAAACCCGCTCAAAGGAATACAAAAAAGCCATCATCCTAGCAAAAGCCAAATCATTTGAAACTAGAATCTCCGAAGCCAACTCCAACACCAAAGAAATGTTCTGAATATTCAGGGAACTTGAAACCCCTATCCCTACACCCCAGAGCTTCACTAAAGACAAAGCCTGGTGTGACGGCATCCAAACTGCCATGCGCAACAAACTAGACCTCCTCCAAGCCAAAATCTTGAACTCCAGACTCTCTCTTCCCACCCCCCCTCCCGCCCTCTGCCCCTCTCCAGAGGCCACCCCCACCTTCTCCTTCAAAACCATCCAAGAGAAAGACATCATCACCCTAATGAAAGGAATCAAACCCTCCAACTGCAAAGGAGACCCCTGCCCCGCCACCATTATCAAGGACTGTGCAGAGTCCCTCGCCCCATTTATCACAGCCTTTGTAAACGCATCCTTCACCACAGGCATTGTACCCTCCTCCCTTAAGGAAGCCTGGGTCAGGCCACTCATAAAAAAAACCACACTTGACCCCACCTCTCCCAACAACTACAGACCCATCACCACCGTCCCCTTCCTTCTTAAAATTCTCGACAAAGCAGCCTACCTGCAAGTCCAACACTTCATCGAAGAGAACCAACTCCTAGGCCTGAGACAATCTGGTTTCCGCCCAAAACACGGAACCGAGACCGCCTTACTGGATTTAAAAAACCAGATGGACGATGCCAGAGACATGGGCAAACCTGTCCTGCTCCTCCTCCTCGATCTCTCTGCTGCGTTTGACCTCGTGGATCACGACGTCTTATGCCACCACCTAACCTC
Source organism: Ambystoma mexicanum (assembly GCF_040938575.1). NCBI lineage: Eukaryota > Metazoa > Chordata > Amphibia > Caudata > Ambystomatidae > Ambystoma > Ambystoma mexicanum. The sequence goes on along the minus strand of NC_090924.1, from coordinate 720,613,799 downwards.
CACTGCTAACTTCTCAGCCCACGCTAGTGCCTGGATCACCTCCTTCCTACATGGAAGGACCATGCAGGTCTTCTCTGATCTAGCTACGGCATCCCCAACCATTATGCTGTGTTGTGTCCCTCAAGGCTCCTGCCTCTCTCCTACCCTCTACAACATATTCACTCGCCCTCTCTTCCTCATCCTTGACGCCATGGGGATCTCATACACAAATTACGCGGACGACACGCAGATCCTCGTAACCCTGACAGGTGACTATGAGACCGATTCCAAGGCTCTTAACACCATCTATAACGCAATTCAAACTTGGATGGCCGCCAACAGTCTCTGTCTCAACTCTGACAAAACTGAAATCCTACTTGTAGGCTCCCCTGACACTCTTAAAAAACTTGACGCTCAGTTCTCCCACTTCACCATTGACTCTATCACCATTCCAGTATCTGAGTCAGTGAAAACCCTAGGCGTCTACCTGGACTCCAATTTGTCCATGACTAGACAGGTGAATGCCATTGCCTCCTCAGCTGCCTACCAGGCCAAACTCCTCAATGCAGTTAGACCCTACCTCTCCAGCGACACCTGCACAAACATAGCTAGGGCTATCACTGGATCTCGGTTGGACTACTGTAATATCCTCTTCCTAGGGACCTCCACTAAAAACCTTGAGAAACTGCAAGTTACTCAAAACAACGCCTTACGCGCAGCACAAGGCATCTCCAAAAGAGAACATATATCTAATGCAAGAAGAGCCTCCCACTGGCTACCTATAAAAGAGAGGATCATCTTCAAAACCTTGACCCTCACCCACAAATGTATCCACTCTGCAGCCCCAGCCTACCTTGCACAAAGGATCCACCCGGCCATATCCGCAAGACCAACCAGGACCCCCTATACTAACCTACTCACGGTACCCTTGATAAAAAAATCAAGAGCAGGGGGTTCTAGCTTCCCCTACCTTGCGGCTCTACACTGGAATGCCCTTCCCACTGCCCTGCGAGCTGAACCTTCCCTGACCACCTTCCGCAAAACCTTGAAAACCACCCTGTTTGCTTGATTCCCTACCGTCTATCACCTACACTCGCCACATGTATACCTGATCTTTTGTACGCCTCCATGCATAATATCTGTTACACCTAAATGTCAATGCCAAATGATGTAACCTATGCATAATGTAACCAAGCTGTCTGCAAGTAACAGCGCCAAAATGCCCCTGGGCTGCCTGCGCGCTATACAAATGTAAAAAATAAAATAAATAAAATAAATAAATAAATTTAAAAATAAGCGAAGATTTTCTGAATGCTTACTAATGCCTTTTTTCTGTTCTTTTCCCTTTTCCTTAGGAAACGGCGTGCCGGGATGGGAATGACTCCGCCGAAGATGCCTGCAGAACAGAAGAAGCGATGAATGATGGGCAGAAGCGCAGCAAGGTAAGGCTGTTCCTAACAGTGTTCTTGTTCTTGCAGGAGCTGAGCGCAGAAGAAAGATGCAGGCCTACTGGAGACCGATCCGAACAAGGTGAGTGTTACGCTGCAGGTGCAGAAAACACAAAACATGTTTGTCACCCTGGCCGTGCCTTCAATAGTCTCTGGGTATCCCAGGTGTCTCTGGGCTGAACCACACGCACAAGACTAGACTGCACATGCAGTTCTGGGAGCCGAGATATGTGGGGGCATCCATCTTGTCCCCATCAATGCACTACAAGTCCAATCCCCAATGTTATCCTATGGGAGTGAGTGAGTCTGGTGCCACAAGTGCCAAGTATGACTCCAAGTGGGTTTTTGGAGGGATGGAGAGGCCCTTGAGGGCCATGGAGGTGATTGTGGCCTGGCTCCAGCCTGACATCTTGGAGGGCTGAGGACACGAGGGGCAGGAATCATGACATCTGCTCCCACTTCCATTGTCACTTGGTCCCCTGCCAGGGCACACCACCTCTACAGCTGAGCGCCATGTTCATGAACATATAAAGGGAACACAGTTCTATGTCCAGGTGGCCTTTTTTTTTTTTTTTAAGGAAATCAATGCGCGCAAGATGTGTGAAGTCGAATTCCCTTAAAAAACAGCTATATGCACCAGGTTTGCATGCCTGGGGTGCTAGTAGCAAAATACACCTTGGTGACAGGCATTACTGGCTGGTAATGACCGAGGGCCTAGGTTAAGGCCTTTAATCAAATTGGGCTTGTAACCTGGGGCCAAGAGCAATTACCATCTGATGATTTCTTCCTCTTCAGTGTACAATGCTTATTTAAGCCATCTTCTTACAGGGGTTAGCTCGATTTGACGTCTTGGAACAACATTGCTGTGCATGTTTCATCAGTGTTTTGAACTCTGCCTGATTCAAAGAGTTTTGTTGAGGTTCAGCATGGGGGGGTGAAATACCCCATTAGTGAGACCTGCTCCAGCGTTACTTTGCAGCTTAGCTTGTTAGACGCCATGTTCTGTATTCTGCCTGCACTGTTTAGCTAATTTGCATACTGCTTGGGAGTAGTTTCACATTTTTAAAGTACCTTTACTATTTTTAAATATTTCCCCATCTAGATTCGAAATTGTTACTTACATGAATTTTTTGCAGTTTTTAGCTATTTACTGTGTATTAATTGTTTGTTGAGCCACCTGTCTCGTCAAACTCTGATAGAGTAGTCTCTGTCCGTGTAAGTGCAGCTTGGTCTGCCTTTCTGATTGGACCTAGTAAACGTTTACCACAACGAACTACAATTCCCAGTGGAATTGTAGTCTATGTGCCTATTTTTATCTTTATCAGGCACGTCAGCGGTGGCACGTCAGTGACTAGCAAGTCTGCGCAAGCCTGCGTGGGACGGGCCAGCACTGACCTCTTCTGTGTCTACTCTCCGTAGTTGGATGAGTAGAGGTGTAAGCTGACTCCTTCACTGACTGTGCCAATATGTTAAATGCAAATGACGCACCGCTTAAAGTACAGAAGCCACACAGGCAAGTCTTTAGATATCGAGGCTGAGTACCCCAAAAGGAAATACACCAAACGTGGGTTACAAAGGAACATACAAAAGATCTTTATTTTATACTGAACAGTTTCAAAGGACAAAGCAACAGATAGCTATCGGCCCTCAGTACAACACAGCGAACTCCAGCTCGGTTCGGTGTGCTCAGTGAGTGGGACTGTACATTAGAATAGTCGCACTCTTTATACCCTCGAAATCATGATGTTCAACCCATTTCCACGTTAATATAAGTTAATACATTACAGATCTAGGGTTCGTGCTGAGTTCGTCCATCTGTACATTTAGGGTTTACCTTTAATATATTCACTAACAAGCCTCAATGGCAACAGTATATCTTAGGATTTCATGTTAAACCTTCTCAGACAGTTTTATACAATGTAGTCAAACAAGTGTTCACATTTCGGTATTTGAATACATTGTGTTTAACATATGCTCGTGTATTAGCTTTGTTGGCGCAAGTAATCCTCTACACATAGGTCAGCGAAGGACAAGGTCTCAGTGCATGACCCCAACATGTAGCCTGCAGGCAAGTTATACATTAGTTTATAAACAGAGGTCAAGACTGCCATGTTACGTTCAGAATGACATTGTCCTCCATTTTAGAACACAGGGTGACTTCTAGAGGGAGAAACTAAAATGGCGGATAGACCTAAAATGGCGGCTTACACTGATCTAAGGTCAAGACCTTGCAACGCGGATCTCCTCGCAAGTGGCTTATAAGCAGCTTGGCGTAGGCCAATATACATATATTCATACAGTATAGGAGGCACGATATAATTTCCCGTTTGACACCATGCATAAAAATGTCTCTTCTCAACACTAGATTGCTGGTAAGCATGCTCTAGATGTTAGAGATTACATGGTGGATCAAGAAATTTACATTATGGGAATTACAGAAACCTGGTTGTTAGAGTGAAGTGGGCCTAACATTGACCTGGCTACACCACCTGGCTGTACTTTTTTCAGGCAAAGCAGAGAGTGTAGCAGGTGATGGGGGGTTGCTATAATAGCACACACACACCTAAACTTCTTCCAGACTCCTATTTTGTGTAATGGATGCAAAATTCTCTTATTTAAAACCACACCAACACCTAATAATTGCCTAAATATGATCTTGATATATCGGCCCCCTCATGACACCTGACATTCCATGAGGATTTGGCTGATATTGTTTCTTCTTTACATAAACCCAACACATCAACCATGGTATTGGGTGACTTTAACAGGTGGCTTGGAAACCCCCTAGATACTGAAGCCACCCGGCGTGCTCAATTGCTTATGCTTAACCAATTTGATATTGGGAGTGGCAGTGACCCAACACACAAGTTAGGGAATGTGTTTGACTGGGTTAACAGTAAAAACCTGCCCTTGGGTCGCATAGCTACCCAACCTTGCATCTGCTACGACCATTATTTTGTCACCTTTCACTTCAAATTGCCCTGCCCAATAGTCCACAACAACAATCCCCTCCACACTGTCTCCAGTAGACATTATAACAAGATCCATCAGGAAGACTTGGAACTTTGTCTCTTCTCACTTATGGCATCCACATCTGACTGTGATCCTCTTGACCATCTGGTCTCAGAATTTTATAGACACTTTACTGAGCTATTAAATCGTATAGCCCTGGTCACTTCGAAGTCTGTCAGAGAGAAAACTAATGTTCAGAAATGGTATTCTGCTGTCCAGTTGGATCGTAAAAAGGGAAAGAGAAGAGCAGAAAGAGCCTGGCTGAAGGACCAATTTTTGGTCAATAGGGACAAATGGAAATCATGAGAAAAGTTTCACCAAATGGATATTCTGAATGCGAAAGAACCTTTCTTTGACAAACAAATTGTTCATGCTGAGAATGATTCTAGGAAACTATTCCAGATCCTTAGGGATATTGAAAAATCTAAGGTAATGTTACATCAGATTATCCCCTCAAACCCAGACTGCAAAGCTATTCAGGAGGCCTTCAGTCTAAAAATAGATACAGCACAATCTCAGATCATAGCTAATTTGGCAAGAATGGAGCATATGGTTCCAGACCTTATTGCTGAGGAGTAAGATCAATGTGCCAAGTCAGCTTTTAGCTTCAAGGGCATTTCGGAAGAGAACTTGGTCAGCATTATGAAAAGAATTCTCCCTTCAAAAATGATTCTTAATAATAAGGAAGGATTCCTTCCCTTCCTTGTGCGCCTCAATGAAAAAAGTTTTAGGGATTGCTGTGTTCCCATGGCCTTGAAGAAAGTTTCTGTGACTCCTTTATTAAAGAAATCAGGTCTGAATCAAAAGGCCTACTCCAACTTCAGACCCATTTCTAACATCCCTTTTTTGTTAAACATTCTGAATATAGTGGCTACATCCCAATTTCAGGAATACTTGGAAACATCTGGAGCATTACATCCGAGACAACCAGGCTTTAAAGCCTGTTACAGCACTCAGAGTGCTTTACTAAACATGAAAACTGAAATGCTCCAGATTATGGATGATGGCAAGGCAGGGCCGCTGATGTTGCTAGATCTGTCAGCAGTCTTCAACCTTGTTGACCATGACAAATTGCTTTGTAGCCTGACAAAAGAAGGTAGGTACTCTGCTGAGGCCATGGCCTGGATCAAATCCTTTTTGACTGGGCATATGTACCGGATAGTGAAGGGCAGTGCATGCTTGCTTTGAGACCCTTTGGAAGGTGCCTGCTTGTCCCCCTCTTTCTGTAATGTCTACTGCTGCCCAATCTCTGACCTTTTGGATTAGCTTGGTGTGCATTTGACCAATTATTCAGATGACACCCAGCTTGTCTTCGAGTTCAGTGACAAGTACACAGAGGACGTGGAGCATATTTACAAAATTTTTGCCACAATTCAGAATTGGATGGCTAATAATGGGGGTGTGCCTGAATGCCACCAAGACCGAGCTTATTCTGTTGGGCTCAACCCAGCCTAGATCAAAGCTTGACACTCAGTATGTCAGTTTCCACATTGAGAATCACCTTATTAAGTTATTGAGACTGTTGGCAAGGTCAAAACACTGGCAGTCACATTTGAATCTACAAAACGATGGTGTACACATTGTTAAAAACATACCTAGACACTAACTTATCTCTTCCCACAGAAAGAGCCTGCACTGGCTCCCTGTGGAAGCAAAGATCCATTTTAAGGCCCTGGAAATTGTCCACAAATGTGTGCATGGCCATGCCCCTGGCTAATTAAAGGACTGTGTCAAGGCTCATTGCTCAGCTAGATTTACTAGATCGAGTGATGGGGTCTTCTTATCTGTTCCTATGAGTTAACGCGCTAGAGGCATGGGCAGACTCTTCACCGTTCAATTCACCACTCTATGGGACAAACTCCCTAACGTCTTGCGTGCTGAAAACAACTTACTGAAATTCAGGAAAGGGTTAAAAACGATCATTTTTGAGTGACCCATCCTCTGATTTGATGCCCTCCTTTGTCCTCTGTCACTTCTTTCTCTCACTCTTTATTTCTCTGAGCCCTGATGCCTGCGGGCTCCAGCACATTGTAAACGGATAAATAAAAATAATAAAAATAAACAGTGACAGGGTTTAGGGGTTTTGATGTAAGGGGATTGGGTGGGTGGGAACAGGGGAGAGGAGTTTGGTGGGAGGGATTTGGTGCGTGGGATTTCGATGGAAGGAAATTCAACTAATTGTGATTCAGTGAAATCACTTAGAACCTGATTTCACAAACACTTTGTTCACTTGCACAGTAACTTTAACATCAGGGCAAATAAAGTGAAAGTGTGCATGCAATACTTTAGCTTTAACATGACTGCTCATACACAGTGTATGTACCCTACTGCCACATTGGAGGCAGCCAATAGATCTTTCAAATCAAAGAGACAAATGGTCCTTCTGACATAAAATTTGAACAAGAATTGTTTGCAGCGCTTTGTGGCTCATCTTTGTACAACTCCCCATGACATTTTTATTTGCTGACTGCTAGATGTTTACGAAGAGCGAGAAGCTGCAAATTATGGCAAAAAAAGACAATCTTCCTACTGTTCTTGCAAGAGAAAGATGATACATGGGAGATGTACCGCCTGTGAAGATAGCTATTAAGATTTCCATTTATCTTGATTGACATCACTCTTTGTGCCCAGGTTAGTCAGAGCAATTTGTCTGCATCGGTATGGTACTTCCGTATCGCCTTAGAACTACAAACTTTCTTTGTTTTCCTGTGGGAGGGAGAACAGTGGGCTAGTAGGAAACATACAACGTGTAAAGTGTGTGTGTGGGGGTGGTGAGCTTGTTGGAAATACAACTTTTAAACTGCAGTGTGTAGTGACTTGGGCTGTATCTGGATATGCATGTGTGAATGAGCTGTAAGGTATTGTGTGGAATGTGGAATCTGGAGGAACCTGAGTGTTCCAGGGATGTCAGTTGGGGGCTGCAGAATGAAACCATGACTAGAAAGATGTGCTTACCTGTTGCTCCTAACTGTTACCTGCAAAAATAAGGAAGAATTATATTTCTACTTACCTGGGTCCAGACTCCTTCACGAGTGATTAATGCCTTACCTGGGCCGCAGATACATCACATTGCCACACAACAAAAATGCAAACTGGAACCACGGTCCGAGAAGTGAATTATGGAGGCACAATTTTAGGCTTTGCATATTTTATCCTCACCATGTCTAAAGATAATCTTGTCAAGTTTAGGGAAATTAATAACAGTTTGCTCATAAAGTCTTAACCTTCCACCGGGACTGATGCTCCTATGTTCTCTATATATGTCAGCCTTCGGACACAAATACTAATTTATTTCGAGGTTTTAATTCCACTTTGTGAGCAAAATAGTTTCCTGAGTGCTTCAGACGTGAACATGTAATTAAAATGTACCTGAGGTGTCTAGACAGTTGGGGTTTAGGCATCAATCAACCATCTAAAACGCGGGTTGTGATAGAGCTACTAAAGGGAGCCCTTGATATAGCTACCGTGCAATCAAGTGCCTTCAGTCAAGCGTAGTGACTCTGACAGAAAGATGCAACTTAATGGGAAAAAGAGAGGAGCAGAAAAGGAAAACATTGCTGAAACTGAAGAACTAATTTTGGAACAGAGTATAAACAGGGGAAAGAGGCGTGGTTCGGAAACTGTGGATGGCGCATCTTCGACGGTTGCTTGAGTCAAAATCAGTAACAGCCCTCATTTGGATGGGTAAAGCTCGGTTTGTTATCCTGAAGCATCAATTTGCGTAATTCAGGGGGGCTCTGTGCTATGGGCTCCCTGAATAGGTTTCATCAATATTGGTGATAGTTTATGGTATTAACTATGAAAAGTAACTTGAAGTTTGCATGAATTAGTTGACATTCTCACATGAAGATCGTTATTGACCTCCCTTAGCCAATGTCAGAGTGCAGTCAATAACTACCGGCAGTGACTGCATTCTGAACGTTCTGTCTTCAAAAGTCAACAGGGAAACAACAATACAATTTCCAGGTGAGATTGTTTTCACAAAGACCCTTTCACTGACAGAGGAACTTTACTGCTGCAACACCCTATTTAGCGCATCAAACGGGAAGCTAAAACATGGGAAAACGATTTCACGTTTTCACATAGAAATCCTTTACATGGCAACTAATGCCTGTTGTTTGTAAACCAACTCAGTGCAATTTTAATGCTTACCTTATTTAAATACTACAAAATGGATGCACATTTAATTTACTAACTCAGATTCTCTATTTATTTTACTCGCGATTAAAGTAACGTTTTTGCTTCACCACAAAAACTCCAAAATATGTATTGCTACTACAACTATCTGCAAATCGCCTTATAAACCTTGGGAGGGTTCATTATTGCTTGGCATAATGACCCTTCCCCAACTCGGTGGCGGGTCATTATCCCAGCATAATTACCCCTCCCACATTTTATAAGGCTATATTATTCATCCCGGGCTAAAAGCGGATATTGTTATTTAACAACATTTCAAATGCTGCCCGCAAGGAAGAAATTGATGAGCTAATTCCCGCACCATTGTTTGTACTATGTGGGGACTCAAAGATTGGGGGCTTATGCTTCGCAGATTTCTTGAGTCAGGTAGAACACCTGGTCTATAATATTCCCCCTCCGATTTTAGAAGTTGTGCGTAGTGATATCCATGGACTGGTTATGTTGAAATGCTGCACATGGTCCTTCACATGCAAAATTGAAGTAGGTAGAGTCTAAAATCCCTGCTGAGGAATGGAAAAAATACTTTGGTGACATCTATGCATGTGCATATGAGATTTCGGGGCAAGGATATTTTGCAACCCCTAGGCTCCCTGTTTCAGAGAATTATTATATCCTTGAGGGGGGAGAGAATGGCCTTACGCAAGCATAAACTACACAAAAGTCCCGGCCCATATATGATTCCTTCCAATATGTAAATAATTACCCGGACTGTGGACACCTCTTTTTTGTAATATTTTTAATGTTAGAGTGAACATTGATAGGTACCCTGAGGCCAGAAAATAGCTATTATATTCCCAATTTTTGAGAACAGGGAACTCACAACTCCATTTTGTTATCGCCCTGTATCCCTTAGACACCCCTTTTCAGCAATTTGGGAATATCATCTTGAATAAGATCAAAGAAAGGGTTTTCCTGAATAGTAGAGTATGTTTGATTCAGTCGGGATTCCGGGAGGGCGTGGGTGCCTCTCCTCAAGTGCTTTAAGTGTGTGCTCGGGATTCCAGGAGGGCGTGGGTGCCTCTCCTCAAGTGCTTCAAGTGTGTGCTCAGGATTCCAGGAGGGCGTGGGTGCCTCTCCTCAAGTGCTTCAAGTGTGTGCTTCTTTGCTTCAAAATCTCTATTTATTAAAAGGGAACCAGTATATGTGGCATGTATGGAACCTGGCTGATGAATATGACTCCATTGATAGATCGCAATTGCAGTCAATGTTGCATGCTGTTCATGAATGCAATACAGCAAGAGTTCGATGCAAGGAAAATGGTATCATGGCAGACCCATGTTTATTTCACCGTGGTGTCCAGCAGTGATTTTTGCTAGCCCCAGCACTGTTTAATCATTGTACACTTTCACTACTGGAATACCTAAGTACCATGAAAACAGATGTTCCAATTATTAATGGTATTCAGATTGTGTTATATTGGAATAACAGTGGTTTATTGGCTACAACCTGATGCTCACTACAGAAACTCTTAGAAGCTGACACCGCAGAGGCGTTGCTGGGGAGGTAAAGGGGGCTATAGCCCCTGGTCTTTTGGTTGTACCCCGTATAGAAGCTCAGGGGTTACAACCAAAAAGGCTAGCTAGCCCCCAGTCCCGACAGTTCTGACCTTAGCATAGCCCCCTGTCTTTTCCAGACCTAGCAACACCTTTGGCTGACAGTACGTGAAAACAAGGGGTTGTTTGTGTTAACGCTTTGAAATCAGCCGTGATTTTTCAGAGGGTTTTGAAGACTAATAACCAAATATTTGATGTTAACAAATGTCCATTAGAAATACTAACGCAATACAACTATCTTGGGGTTCACTTTTGGCCCGCCACTAAGTGGTACCCTCCATGTCAAGAAACAGGCATGCAAATGCAGCAAAGCATTGGAGGTATTTTAACTTTGTGATGAAATGTCAAGCTCATCAAGATGAAATGATGCAAAAAAAAATGTCAAGCTCAAACGAAAGCAGTCAGTTTATTTGGAGCTAATGTTTGGGGATATGATTCAATGGGCTTTATTTACAAACATGTTTTAACATGGGGAAGTCCGACTGAGAACAGTTTTGTAAATCAGGCCCAATGAGTTGATAATTGATGGTGTAAAAGACTTTTGAGTGTACTAGAGTCCCCCTACCAATTGAGCTTGCGACCTACAATTGGGGTTACTTGTTATTTTGAACATTTTAATTTAGAGCCTGTTTCCTTGTTTTTAGATTCCATTTCCATTACGGATGTAGTTTTCACCCAATTGATTTTGAAGGATGCTGTAAGGAGAGAAAGGGTTATTGACGTACCGTAATAAGAGCTTGTCACAAAATTGATATAGCCTATGATTTAAATGAATGTGATTTTCAGATCCTCCTTGATCGAAGCATGCAATGTCTAGACATTAAAAAAAGAGAATAGGGTGTGAATGTAAAAGCGCCAAATAGGTCTAATGCTGGTATAACAACTCTGAGGGCTATGTGACCTTATCTGACATGGGCGCACTGTTTTAAGCATTGTGCTCTTTATACAAGAGCCTGTTTTAATATGCTTAATTGTAATTCATCAGTGAGACCTTTGAAAGGGAAGGAAGTGCATATAGATTGTCCTAACTGCCAATATCGAGCAGAGTCATTCATTAAATGTTTTCTTTTTCTGCCCATTAAACAAAGACCTAAGACTGATTTATCTGAAACATCTATCACACAAAGTCCTATAGACATTGCCACCATGCTTTGTGCTTCCTTTTTTGTGCCTCATCGGAAAATTGTGCATGGTATTTAAAATGTTATGCTGAAAAGGCAATGGGTATTACGAGAGTTTAAACTAAGTACTCGTTTTGACAATTGAACATAAAAGGAATGATACATTTGATGAGAGTTGTATTTCTTTTATAGTAGTATAAACTGTCTGATGTTGTGTTTATTAGGATAATTGGTAGTAATGTTTTAATCGTGTTTAATTTGTATGGAATATTTTTTTGTACAGAACCCTAATGGAAATTGTTTTTTTTCTGAATGAAGATTAACTTACTGACTGGCTGATATAAAGCAATAACAACAGAGGGGCAAGGACACATTCTTCCTCACTCCGCATGTAGTTAGAAAGAAATAGGATGGGTCTTCCTCTAGGCCATTCCTAACAGTGGTGTCTGAATTAAAATGAAGCTGTATTGTGCTCCCGTGCTGGCAGACTGCATGTGACGCTGGGGACAGTCAACCCAACAAGGACCGGCACCCGGCATTTCCTTGAGCTGCCTTCTTGAGGGTGAGATCAAAAGTTGGAGGTTGCTCACGAGAGGTGGAGGAAGGAGCAGCAAGAAACAGGGGGTTAAGGAGCATTGCTCTGGTATCCCCCATGCCTATTTGTCGAGCTCGGTCCTCGCAGGGCACATACGCACTGATTAAGGCATTAGCAGAGGAGGGTTGAGGACAACAGGGCCACCGTCGCCTCTGCCCCTTTGGGTGGGACCCGGAGTGTGAGCTCCGTTGTGACAAGACAAAGCAGGAAGCCCTGTGCAATAGACACACTGAAGGCATTATGGACACTGTGACACCATGCTAAGGGGCCTGGGCTGGGTGGATGGCACTAGTGGGGAGTCAGTGAAAACCGTAACGTGAAGAGTTCAAGTAGTGGATCAAAGTGCTGGCAGCTGTAGGGCCAGTGCAAAACAGCTCCCCAGTGGAGGGGCTAGGTGGACCCTGAGGAGAAAAGTAAGCAAAACCCCCTGCAAGCAACCAAAAAGGAGGCATTGAGAGGTTTATGAGCAGAGCAGTGAGGGGCGACCCTCACTGCTCATCTCTGACAGGGCGAGATGGGGTCCAGGGTACGGGGATTCTGGTGGCCTAGATCTGAAGGCTTGTCTAAAAGATCTACAGGAGAACCTGCCCAATGAAATGTCAGACCTCAGGGATGGTGTTGCCAAAAGAGTAGAGGGGCTCAGTAAAGAAACGGATGCACTGGGGGACATGGTGCAAGATATAGAACAGGTGTTTACAGAAGTAACAACACAGGCCCCTAAGACCTCCACCGAGACTGAAAAGTTGCACCCGAGGTTATTGTATCTGGACGACAAGTGTGAAGACTTGTTACTTGGAATTTATATAGCGCCTTATGTATCATTGGTATGATTTCAAAGTGCTGGTAGGTTGAACGCCCTCGGAAGTCAGTAGAGAGGGAAAGGGTCATAAGGTGCGTGTGCACACCGGCTATATGTGCAGCTGATGTGACAGTTGCGTGTTTTCTGCCTCTTGGCGGTAGGTGTAGCGGTTGGGAGGTCAGTCGAATGTGTTCATTTCTGTGGGGATGACACCCAGACTGTCATGTGGCTGCGTGAGGCCTGAGGAGAAGCTGGCGGTGTGCTCAGCTGATGTTTAGTCAGGATGATGGGGAGTATGCGGGGGTGTTAGTATGAGAACAGCTATACCGAATGTGTCATAGTACCGCCCTGTTCTAGATGAGTGTTGGTGTGTAGGATAGAGTAAGCATGGTGGTGTGATATGGTGGTTATCAGTTATGCATTTGAGGTCGGGCATTCCAACTGTACCATCCACTCCATCCGTTCCATCCACTCAATTCGTTTCATCGCCTTATTCGTTTCGTTTCATCGCCTTCATAGGTTTCATTCACTCTACCTGTTTCATCCGCTTTACCTCTACAACATTAGACTAACATTTCTTCAAGAACGAACTGAAGGAGAACAGTTGGAAGACATGCTACATTAACATTTGCCTTGCTGTGTGCATTGGTCCCTTCTGAATTAATAAAGCTGGATAGAGCCCACAGGGGACACGATCCTAGGCCAGCATAACAAAACTCAAGGGCGAGGGACATTCTTGTAAGACTCGATTCCTTTGTCCTAAAAGAAAGAATGCTGCATGAGGCCAGAACTATTGGCAGGTTTACATTTAGGGGTTCACAAATACTAGCACTACCCTTCAGAGAAAGCTCCACCTTAAACCGCTAACGGAAACATTTTGGAGGTACAAAATGGAGTAAAGGTGGCTGTATCCTAATGGTCTTCAGGTCAAAATAAATAATCACCAGCACTTGGTCAGGACCATGGAGAAAGGCTGTTGTGTGCTGAATATGTAGCTACCTGATCAGCCTATGGAAAGTGATCCTGGCCCCAGCAGACTCATGGGTGGAACAGGGTGGAAGACGAAGCGATATTGTACAAAAGGACTGAATACCAAAAGTTCGACTCCCAAAAGTCTGACCCCAAATTTTCCACATATATATATGTGGGGTGTAAAGTGTTTAAAAATGTATAGGGGTAAGGTGGGAGGTTGTGGGGGGTCTCCCCCCACATATATATTTGTGGGAAAATAAAAATAAAATCAAACTTTTGGGAGTCGAACATTTTTGTTTGGTAAAATCAAGCAAATCCAATGAAGCAACCTAGAAGATGTAGAGATTGTAACCTCAGCTGAAATAAACATTCAAGAAACAAAACTGGCCAATGAGGTCCGAAGCGGGGTCCAGACCAAGGGATAATACATGGGGAAGTTCGGTTGTCACCCGGAGGTGAGACTGGTTCAGCAATTATGTAGAAGATGAGATATTGATTGGTGGACCTATTACCTTGCTAGTGATATGGGATTGGGCTTGGGGGTCGCCGAGTAGAAGGTAGCATGGAACGTTCCAGGTGAGAGATCCTGAGGAGCGGAAGGGGATTCAGGACCCTGCCATGGGGGTTATGTTCTAATATTGGGGGGGCTATAGTTGTGGAATAGAAAGGTTATTGCAGATCATACCCTTAAACGTTAGGGATCTAAACTCCCCCAGTAAAAGGATGAGATTCTTCCAAATGTTAGTTGATCAAGATGTTGATATATCCCTGATTCAAGAGAGGCACTTGCTAAAAAAGAATGGAGGGCACATGCGACACAGGTACTTCAATGTGCAACTGTTTGCCTTGGCATCAGGAAAAAGGGCCGGGGTGGCGATGCTGTGTAAAAGTGGTTTAAGCATTGTGGTGGAAGATGCTATGGTTGACCCTGAAGGTAGATACGTCAGAGTGAATGGTAAGCTAGAGCCCCGTCTCCTGGCTCTGGCATCGGTGTATGGCCCAATAAGGATCCGGCTTACTTTATGATGAATATACCCTGAGAATACTAGCTCGTTTTGCTAAGGTAGAGCTGATTATTGGAGGCGACCTAAACATGCTCCTGGATAAGCAAGTAGACCATTCGGCGGGGCTGATGGCGCAAGGAATGCAAGCCCCCTCACAGCTAATTAGAGAGCTCACTACTCTGGATGTTGGAGACATATGTCAGGACTTGCACCCAAACGAGAGAGACTGTTCATTCTTTTGACATGTTTGCATTCTGCTAGCTCATACATTACAGAGTTCCATGTCAGAAGTGTGGTTGGGTGATTTCATGCTCGCAGATCATGCATCTGTGATATTGTGATTGAAGTTGAATGCAGGAGTGTGCGTGGACACTACCACCACATTTGCTGAGAGACCCGATTGTTCGGGAGATGATTAGGCAGCAAATTAGAACTTATGTGGCTGAGAATAGCCCTTGCGACATGTCACACAATAACACTTGGGATGCTCTAAAAGTGGTGATGAGGGGCAGTTTCCTGTCTACGGTGGCAAACCTGGCTAAGCTTTGAAAAAGTGAGAGAAAGAAGCTGCTGGTAGAGATTAGAGACACTGACCAGACTTACAGACATTATGGCTCACCCATAGTTCTTAGGAAGCTCACAAGGCTGAGGGCTCAACTTAACACTTTATACAACAACACAGCGGAAAGATCCATGCTCTCACTGAAACGCTTATTTTATGAGAAGGATAATAAAACTGAAAGATTGTTAGCAAGGGTATTCAGAGGAAAAAGAAGCAGGGCCTGTATTACAGTGGTTCAAAACTCAGAGGGTGTGGTGATCCACAATACTGAAGGTATCGCTAAAGCATTCCGGGTCTTTTATGAGAAACTGTATGCTGCCAAAGGAGCAGGAGAGGACGCTTGTCATGAGTATATTGAGGGGGCACCGCTAAAGCGCCTTGCGGTACAGTAAAGACTGCAGTTAGATGCCCTTATTATGAAGGAAGAGGTCTTTAGTGCGATAACATTACTGAAGGCAAATAAGGACTGGATTGCCTGAGGAATGAATTCTATAAAGTGTTGGCGGGAGAGCTCCTAAACCCCCTGGTTGACTAGTTCAATTCCTTCTTTGCATCTGGGACGATATCGGACATGATTAACCAGGCCACAATTAGTGTGATCCATAAACCGGGCATAGATCCAGAGTGTTGCGGCCCATATCATCCCATAGCATTACTGAATACGGATGAAAAGATCTTTTCCAAAATGTTGGCATTGTGGCTAGCGAATGTACTCATGAATTTGGTACATTCGGACCAGACTGGCTATGTTATGGGATGACAGACGTTTCATAACATACAGAAGGTGACCCATTTAATAGACAACGCCACAAGGTGACAAGGCTTTTGACAGAGAATGCTAGATCTTCTTAAAGGGGGCTTTGAAGGGGATGGGAATGGGCCCCAGACTGGCACATTGGATTTCAGCTATTTATAAAGCCCCTCTGCTGTTCGGATTAAAGCGAATAGCACATTCTCGGCTCAGCTTGCATTGGACAGCGGAACTAGGCAGAGGTGCCCACTGTGTCTGATGCTTTTTCCAATAGCATGGAACCATTTGCACAAAGAGTTAGAGTGAGGCGAGACATACATAGTATTCAGTTAGAAGAAGCGGGGCAAAAATTGGCACTGTTTGCGGATGATGTGACTATCGCTGTGGACCCCGCTTTCCTCTGTAGTAGTGATATAAGGTGAATTGAGGAGGTATGGGTTGGTCTCGGGATTTAAGGCAAACCTGGAATAATCGGAAATTCTAAATTTGACTACCCCCTCAGGGACTGTTACATGTCAGGAAGCTTTGCTCCCATTTCCGTGGGCGAGAGAAAGTATTACTTATTTGGGAGTATGACTATCCGCCAACTTAACTGGGCTTTATGCCATTAACTATGCAAAGATACTAGAGCAGATTAGAAAGGATTAAAAAAGGTGGAGCAAGATTACCATTTCATGGTTCGGAACGAATTAAACTATGAAAATGAATGTTCTTCTGCATTTACTATACCTTTTCCAAGCCTTCCCGGTGGTAGTCGCCAGACAAGTTCTTCTGATGCTTCAGAGCAAGGTCACAGCGTGTATTTGGAAAGGGTGCAGAGGTAGGCTAGCCAAACCGAATCTGAGGGCTGCAACAAATAAGGGGGGAACAGGCCCTAACCTTCAGATGTACAATATAGCTGCGCACCTGCACATACCTAGGAAATAGTGCCAGACCAAATCAACATAACAGTGATGTTTAATGGATACGCCAACTGGGGGCCTACCTTTGTGGAGGATTCGGGGCTCCAAAGGCATCTTAGGCCGCATTCGATTTACAAGAACTCAATTACCAGAGTCACTCTCACAATTTCGGACAAGGTAGCCACACGGGGGAAACTCACTACATTCCTGTCACAGCTTACCTCTATCCATACCAATCCTGAGTTTAGCCCAGCACTGCAACAGGGGCCATTCAGAGGGTGGATGGAAAATACTGGCTGGTGTAAAGCTGAAATGTACGGAATTAAATTAAGTCCTTTCAGGAATGTAAGTGTGGCTATAATTTGGGTGAACAGGATTGTTTCCAATACTATCTACTGGCACATTAGGTGATGAGAAAACCAATTAGAGAATCGGCCACCCGATCACTGACACCCTTTGAGAGCTTTGTATGTAAGTCAGCCACGACGAAGAGACTCATATCCACCATTTATCGCATATTACTTGAAGTGGAGAGAAAGAGGAAATGGCTGTACATGTATGCTTGGGATCGGGATTTTGGTAGACAAATCACTGATGAGGAGTGAGGGGATTTGACGAAGGACGAACAAAGTGGCTAGGGCGGTGCAACTCAAAGAAACAGTGTTTAAAGGAATGTTGCATTGGTACCTGACCTCATACAGGTTGCAGAAAATCCACCCTGATTCGGGAGGGCACTGCTGGAGGGAATGAGGGAATGTGGGCATGGTGGGGTTGCCCCAAGATCCAAACATTCTGGCACATAGCTCCAAGATATTTGGCAGGCATTTCTGTTTGATCGAGGGCTAGTTCTACTAGTGATCCCTATATATTCATGCCGACTGCTTGTTTTCAACATATAGCTCAACTGTAACCCGACTGACCCTGACACCCAAACTCGTAATAGCGGCACAATGCAAAAGTAAGGAAACGCAGCATATTAATCTCTGGTAGTCGAGACTGTGGTCGGTGATAGCAATGGAGAAGATGTCATATCACATTCAAGGAGACCGACTCAGTTTTACACTGAAATGGAAGCCTTGTATGACTTACATGTCCTCAGAATGTATGTATAGTACCTGCCCTCACAGATTTCGGGATATGAACCTGTTTGAAAATGGGGACTCTTAAACCATGAAGTAGCGTTCCTAAAACCACACGAGTCGGAAGAAGGATGGCAGTGGTCTAGAGAAATAATCCCTGGCATTGGCTCCTAGGAAATATGACGAGCTAGACTTAATGGGTGTGAGGGGTGGGTGGGTGTTAAGTGTGGAGATTGGGTACGGGCTGACTGTACGGGAGGGCGGCATATAATAGTATGCAGTGGGCAGATCCATAAACCCAGATCACCCCGGCCACCACTTGCATGTTTTGCACTAATCTGCTCGACAGTACCTCTCTTCCTCCGGAATCCATATTAAATGTTGGTTAGAACCGGGTCAGTTTCAACGTCTGAAAGACTAAGAAATGTCCCCATAATGGCACCAATAGGTGTAAAGGGTCTACAAAACGGAGCTTTCGACAATTTTCAAAAGAACGGTGAAAATGAGGGTAGATTACATGTCCAAAGAACAGCATTAAAAAGATAATCTTTGCAAAGGTCCAAAGGGGCCCATTCTCCAGTCTGGAGCGTATCCTGCTTTTTGGAAGTGTAGAGTACATGTGGCCAAATCTGCAGTCACAATTTCAGCTAAGGCCAGCCGTGGATTTTCGGCTGTTTTCGGGGAAATTGTTGCATAAAAGTGTCCCTTTTATTATAATTAAAAAGACCACGAGATATCAGTCGCCAAAATATGTGTCGTTCAGTGAAGTGGCAGCTTCTAGCTCGTCCCACAATTGCGGATTAGGCTTCTCTGTAGCATTGTTGATAGCTTTCTCTGATAGTCAATATGGGCTGCTGTCAGCTTTGTGGTAACCCTATTCCTTTCTTTGTCGCATTTTGAGGAGGGATTCCATTCTGCAGCCATAAAAATCAAAATAACAATAATACACCACTTGTTTGAATGCCCACATTCTGGGTGGATGGATAAAGGGTTATCTCCATCATGAGGACAGTCTGAAATGTTCAAGTGCGAATCCTGAAGAAGAGACAACTCAGTCTTTCATCAGTCAACGCTAAATAAACTCTGTACCATAAAACGGAGTAATAATAACACCTGCTATTAGAATACTCAGCCAAGGGGGAGTCCAGCATAAAGTGCTACAGAATAACATAAGTACTCTAGATGTAGCTTAAAATGTCAGGAAAAGAGAGGAACATTAACTTCAATTTAGAAAACCTTTAAAACTAGGTAAATGCCTATAATATATGCTCTTGAAAACTAAATAAAGTTGTTAAAAAAAAACTGGTTAAATGTCCCTGCACAAACTCTTACTTTCCATGTGTGTAGATGTGCTATCCATAATGGGTGGTGGTGGGCCGCTTAGGTAGGCGAAAGACAGAAAGAGAACTGTCTCTGTCTATACTAATGCTAAGATACAATGGTTCCCAAAGAGTCTTACCTCATTTTTATTGGTGGGTGTTGTACCAATATCTCTAAAAACATCCTGAAAATGTGTTTAGGTATGGGTGAAGACTAGTGCTTTAATTTATCTACAATCTTTTTTTGTGTTGTTCTTTGCGGTATTTTTTCATTTTGAAAACCTTCTGACTGGATGTGTGGCACAAAAAGAAGAAAGCAAGTGGGGGAAAAAACCTTCTCTTGAAAATGTATTATCCGGTAGTTTAGCCAGGTGTTTTCTTATCCCTTTAGACACCCATATGTATCGTCAACCAGTTTCGGTGGAATAAAGATAAGTGTTAACACCTTTGTCAGGACGATCAGTTCAAACTTCAATCATGAACCACCTTGGTTGTCTGTTCTATTTGCCATCAGCACTTTCTCATAGTGCATTTTCTTCGTGCTCTGGACATTGCACACTCCGTCTATGTTCACTGTCAGTCCATCTTGACTATGTGGTCTCTTTTTGGATTCCTTATTTATGGTGGCATATTGCTTCTTAATATTATTGAGGGTCCCTAGTCCTCATTTCCTGGAGACTGTCCTCTATGAAGAGCCGATCAGACGAAGAGCAGACATTTGCCATTATATTATACAAGGAATGCTAATCTAGAGCTGGTCACCACATAATCCCTTTTTGACACCCCCCCACTAGCCGTTATACCCTGCTGCTCACGTTCTCTAAACAATCATTCCCCAGCAAGACCCCAATTTCCTAGCCAGGAGATCCCCTGTGCAACCCAAACATACTGTAGAGGCATGTCTGTTTCCCCCTGGTATATGTAGCACTTTTTCCTCTTTCAACTCTCTCACACTTGTGCAGCACCTTCCTCAGTCTCTCTCACCTCTTGGTGACCTGTAACCAGTGCTTAATTTGTGGGGGTGGTTGCCAGTGCCCAACACGGCACTCTTTTTTGGGCACCGGAACTCATGCGGGGCCAGCGCACATGCAATTGCTTTATTTGTTCTTCCACTTCGCTTTGCTTTGATTATAAATCATTGGGATTTGTCATTCTGATCTCGATACCTCTCTTGCTTGCAGGTTGCAGGCCATGGCTGGCTGGGCCTGGGAGGGGCCAGCAATAGCAATGAACAACAAACTGTTACAAACAACAGCCAATGAAAACTACCATTCTGTTGTTACTATGCAGTATTTGATACTTTCTGTATAGTAACACAGAATGTGCAGTTGTCATTGGCTGTTCTTCTGAGCCAGTGAAATTACATGGTGATGTGTTGTTGTTGCCACAGGAGGCCGTCTTGAGTTGTAGAGAGAGACCCTGCCCTGCTGCACTGCGTGGTGCGGCCTAGTTGCTTCCTGGGGCCCCCTCTGCCTGCTTTTTCATTTGTGCGGGTGCCAGTGTGCGCACCCGCCCCCGGCCCCCACCCTGTGGCCCCGACAGGAGACCTTGTCCCAGCCGGCAAAGCAGGTAAGTCACTTGTTGCGTGCGGTGGAGCCTGAGCCTGTCACAGTCAAGTAATCAGGCAAGGAAGGCCCAGGTCGGGGCCTGGGCGGCGGCGCGGTCCCCTGAGGTGTCATGACTGCCCACTAGGGGCACGTCCGCGCCCGGGCTTCTGTCTGTGTGACGTGTGTGCAGTGTGCTGCTGACTGCCGTCAGTGCCAGGCCCAGGCCAATTTCTGTGACCAGGGGCTGCCGGCTGCCGCAGATTGAGTCGATGACTCTGCCGCAGGCGGCCGGTCCTATGGATTATGCCCAAAAGTATGTTTTTTACTTTTTTCTTTGAAAACCTGACCTTCCGTGGGGCCGGTGGCCAGGGCCCCGCCTCACAGAAGGTAGGTTTTAAAAGCAATAACTATGTTTTTTCTTTTAAAATCTTACCTTCCGTGGGGCCGCTGTGCCACGCACCTATTTTTGTCATCATCAGGCTCAGCAGGGCAGTGGCGGTGGTGGACCCACAGAAGGTAGCCTAAGTGATTTAGGCAAGGCAGGGCAAAGCCCAGGACAGGGCGGGGCACGGGCGGCAGCGTGGTCCCAAAGATGTCTGTCACAAAAGGAATGAATTGTCGTTTGAAACTTTGGCCACTTTTTCATTGGTGCCGAGCACGACTCGAGACAATTGTATGCCCCAGTCCGACCCTGGATAGCATGCATCTAAGCGAAACATGAACTGTGAATTTTTGCCTGGGTGTTTCTGTTCTTCCTTTTAATGTTATCAGCCTCATTAGTCCACAAACGAGCTTCAGCGAGGGGACCCGGAACGGTGCATGTATTCGGCCAAACCGGCTGCACTTCGCGAGAAAAGCCCATGCAAAGACGAACTTCTGAAATGCTATTTCAGGCTTAAGGATACACACCTGGAAACTAGACGGGGATAAACATGGTGCACATGCCCACTAATCTGTCGTCATAAATAAAAGCACTAGTTGAGTATTTGTGTATAATTCTCAACCATCTTTTGTGGTCATTTTTTCACATAATTCGAACGCATGTTTTCTATCCTGATGTGTGGTTTATACACCAGATGTGGCCCCTTAACCTGGATACAATACACTCCGAGCATGTGCTCCGAATGAGAGCACATGCAATCCTCAGATAGGAATCCTCAGATAGGGAGGTGGGTGTCTGTTACACCCAGCAGTTTAGTGAAGTATGTCAAGAACATTTCAGTGGGAAGGAGATATCTGAATATGCACGCTCCTCTGGCTCCTGAATTTGGGTGACAAAACATATTTAGTTTTTTAATGTGTGTTAAGGTGGAAAGAGGCCCTAAGGCAGAAGTAGCACAGGCCATTGATTTCACAACAATGTCTTGCAGAAATGACTTTTTCCAAGTAATACACCACCATGCTCATGCTTGAAGGAAGAGTGAAGGGGGATGCATTTATGAGATGTGATGACTGATAAGGGCTTTAGAGTAAATTGATTACACAAAACACCTGGATGAGGTGACTGAAGAACGGGCTGAGGGGAGGGTGCTCTTCCTGGAGGTAACCGATTAACAATACTTGGTGTATTTAACTGACTACCAGATGGGGCAGAAGGGGTAGAGACAAATACAGTGCAACAGTGACTGAAACAGAATGCTTTTTTATTTATTTGCATTTTTAAAGCACTCACACAGCCCGGGGGCATCGAGGCGCAGTTACAGGAGGAGCATGCCTTAGTTGCGTATTTACTACTAGACTGTGCCAGCAGTTTCTGTAGCACCAAACATGTGACATGGAGCAGCAGCAGTGTGATGGACTGGTGGTGGGCCGATCTAGGTAGGTCTAGCACTGAACTGGCGCGGCAGGCGCACCCGTGCTGATGGTGGTGCTGCACCCGCGCTGAGGGCGGCGACCAGCATTATGGGGCCAATATTTTTTGGGTTTTGGGCACTGGCACTTATTTCTTTACAAATTAAGCGCTGCCTGTAACTGCCCACAAGTCCCCTTCTGCAGCTCTTATTGTCTGCACCACAGCACTGTAGACTAGTGGTCGGAATTGACAAAGCGCTTTGTGTGGCACAACGTTTTTTTTATGCCACAATTGTGTACTTTGTGCGTGGTGCAAAGCTGATTGTGACTCATAAAACCCATTTTGCGCTGACACAGCACCCCTTGCACCCTGCTCCTCTGTGCAATGTTAGCACAAAGGAAGGAATAGCTTGAGGGAAAAGAACGTAGCAGAATATGCATGACGCCTCATCAAATTAAGAAAAAGATGGAGTTTATGGGGAGAGATCTGGGAGGCACCAGGCAAACACTGCAACACACACACCAGAGTGCAAACAGCCTAATTCACAAACATATAACACTGTCATGCAAATAGAAAAAGCCCCCCAAACTTAATGCCTATTCAGAGCAGGGGCAAAGTACAAATGCAGCATACAAGCACAGGCAAACCTTCTCACAATGGCAGATCATGCATTGCTCTCACTTGTACTTGGACACAATGGCAGAAGGATGTGAAGGAGACTGGGGGAGCTCCACAACAGGACAGCAATATATGGAATGCCAGATGAAGAGGTGTATGCTACATGCAGATTTCCCACACATGTAATAAAGGACATGATGATGGAGTGGGAGCCTGATTTAATGTTGCACACCATGTGCCCACAGGCCATACCCCTACATGTGAAGGTTTTAGTAACCATGAATCTTTTGCCGTAGGCTCATTCCAGTACACAACAGAAATTATAGAGGAATTTCTCATCCCCACAAGCCAGATGCCTAGATCAGGTGTTACAGTGCATCATCACATCCCTCCAAAACCACATTGGCCTGTCAAGGCAAACCGTCACCCAGGAGTTCAATGCTGTTGCACACTTCCCCAAGGTCCTTGAAGCCATTGATTGTGCATATATGGAACTACAACCCTCCCACCAAACCGAAAGAGTAAACATAGGCATTCTATCAATGAACAAGTAAACAACGGTGCACAAGGCCACAGCATGCAAGCCAATGCCAATTATCCAGGTGCACACATGACAGATTTATCCTCTGCCATTCACCTTTCCAGCCCTTTCAGTGCTCCACTCTGCTATATCTGATACTCTCGATGTTCTTGCCCCTGTCATGAAGATCCGCTTGAAGCCCAAAGCCAAGTGTTACTCTTGGTATGACTCAAACCTCGTCACCCTTAAACGCAAGTGTAGGGTGGCTGAGAGGAAATGTCGTGATTCCGGTACATCTTCTGACAAACTGGCCTGCCTCCTGCTCCAAAGGGAGGGCAACAACAGCAGACATACATGCAGCAGACACCTCAACAGATGAAGGTCATAGTGAAAAACAGCAGACATACATGCCACAGATTACACAGCAAGTACAGCATGTACAGGTAATACCACACCAGCAGCAAGTGCAGATACAGCCTGCAGAGACACAGGGAATTACTACCCAAGGAGATGTGCAGTTACAAAATGGGGAAATGGCGGGAACTCAATGTACAGTGAGCGTACTTCAGGCACCAGCGCAGCCACAGATACCCGAAGCAGCCTCCCCTCCCAACCTTAGTTTTCTGCTGAATTTAGATTGGCTAAACTAGGGTTACGTCAGGCTGAATGCAAATGGCGTTCCTCTTATTGCACAGGGGAGGAATTGGTCTTTGTCTCCCTGTCAAAAAATCTATCACTTGGCTATTAAAATGGCCAAAAAGCGCTACATCAATTGAAGGAGCTATTTTTGGTTGTCAAATTGCTATCATCTTCTGCTTGTTTTTTGCCCACTGTGCCTACTTCCCAGTGGCAGTGTCATGCTTTAACTACCTTTTTTCATTCTAAAATTGAAAACATTTGTCACCATATCCAGCTTCGTCAGGCTAATGTAGGCTTCCCGACTGATGCCCTCCCCCCTTGCCTGCTACCTCGAGTTAATCTGTCTTTCCGGTGTTCACAGAGGAGGTCGTATTGGCGGCCATCTCTCATTTAAAATAAGCTGCACCATCGGACACTATCCCTCTATTTGTTTTAAAGAATCTTATGCCTGTAATCACCCCTTTGGTGACTCAGGCTATCAACCTCTCCTGTTGTTCAGGAGTTATTCCTCAAGAATTTAAGCAAGCCATTGTGATCCCTCTCTTGAAGAAGCTATCACTGGATGCCCCTGTTCTCTCTAATGTTCATATTATGTCACTGCTACCTTCTTTATGAAATACTTGAATCACTTATTGCACTCCTACTATCTGCTTTTCTCGATCATTCTTCTGTACTTGACCACTTTCAGTCTTGTTTCCGTCCCGGGAGGGGCACCAAGAGTATTTTAGCTTCAGTGATGAACAATATGTCCAGGCTGGTTGATGGTGGGGGGTAGGGGCCCTGATTCTGCTTCATCTGTCACCGGCTTTTGACACTGTGGACCACCCCCTGCTTCTCGCCTGCCTGGCCTCAATCGGCCTCCCGGGTCCAGTCCTGGCATGGTTTGCCTCCTTCTTGACTGACAGAGCCAATCAGTTTCTCTGTTTCCGTTTCTTTCCTCTCTGTACTCGCTTTCCTGTGGGGTCCAGCAGGGCTCCGCCTTTGTCCCCGACGTTATTTAACTTTTATATCCAGCCACGGATTGGCATCATCTGCTCCTTTCGTTTCAGATGCTACTCTTATGCTGATGACTCCCAGATCCGGGTCCGACTAGATCTAGACTGTGGAGTGGTGTTGTCTTGCCTGCGTGATTGTCTATCAGCCGTTGAGGGTTGGATGAGTGCCAACTGGCTTAAACTGAACTGGGACAAGACAGAGGTCGTTGTGGTTGGGACCTCCCCTACATCCTGTTCCTGGTCTTCTGACTTCTGGCCTTCCTCACTGGGTAAGTTTCCTATTCCAGAGATTGTGAAGAACTTGGGGGTTTCGTTTTTGACATCACATGTCTGTGGCCGCGCAGGTGGGTGCAGTTTCAAACTTAGAATTTTCTTCCGAGGGTTCTTTGGAAGGTCTTGCCCTTCCTCCTTCATCTTTTTGTCCTGTGGTTGTTGCCTCTCTTATCTCTAGTAGGCTAGACTACTACAATGCTCTGTATCTGGCCCAACTGGTGGGCCTAATTCACCGTCTTCAGCTGCTTCAAAATCTGGCCACCTGTGTAGCCACAGACACACCTTATGTCTCTTACATCAGCCCAGAATTGCATCGTCTGCATTGGCTCCCAGTGAAATAAAGAATAGCCTTCAAGTCGCTCTGCCTCGTCCATCGGGCATACCATCAGGTGGGGGCTGTTTTTCTCAGGGACAAGTTTCAACCGTATGTTCCTTGTCGATCCCTGCGATCTGGTAATGATTGCCTGATTCAGGTCCCCAAATTTCGCCTTCTGCGAATGAGTGTCTGGGCCTTCTCGGTGGCTGCAAATAAACTATGGAAGAGTCTCTCTATTCAGCTAAGGCTGCCCGAGAGTCAACTGCTTTTTCCTTGCCTGCTAAAAATGGAGCATTTTGTCTAGTTTTGGTTGCTACTTCTGTTGTGCTGTGCAAATCCTTGTACCAAGATGCCATCGGATGACTGTTCATGCTACAAGTTGTTAGGCAGAACTATATGCAGTACCCTTTGGGAACACCACACACAATTAAGACTACAAGTGGCAGTACAAATTCACCTTTGGTACAATCCTGTACTACACAGAAAAGTGCAAGCAATGGCTGAGCAGCCAGACTTATCTCAAGAGTAAGTGAGCAGTATGAATAGTTACACAAAGGACAGCAATTACTATGATTCAAACAAACACTGACTCAAGGTTTCTGAGTAAAAGAATATACATTTATTTACACATCAGTTGTAAAACATTTCACTAAAGTAAAGCAGTTCAAAAATCACACTATTAATACACTACACCACACCCAGTAGATTCTGGACAAGTTAGGCTCAAAATGAAGTGTGAGCAAAATGGCACTCCAGCAATTGAAAAGGGAGGAAAAGACAAAGTTAGACAAGAATTGAGCAGCACCAACAAGTAAGTAAGCAGGGCAATCTAGGAAAAGGAACTACAGTGAGGGAATCAAATTCAAGGGGCCTGACCCAAAGTCAATGGACCAAAGTCTTTGCTCAAGATCACACAGTTCATGGTAGTTCACGGTTAAGTCTTTGCCAAGAGTTCAAGACGAAGTTGGTTGGCAGAAAAGTTAGTTTAAAGAATGGAGAAGGGCAAGCCCTCGGATTGGCAAAAGGTTTCACACACTTTCACCACGGCTGAACGAAATGGACAACCGGATTTGAACAGTACCTTAAATGGAGAAGAAGGCTGTAGCTGAGGCGGACGTTCCTTTTAGGTCCTGCAGGCTCACGGTTCCTGAAGTGACTGTCGGACTGACATGAAGTAGGAAGACTGGAAGGTCCTGCACTGCCCAGGGAAGAAACCAGCAGCAGAGCAAATAAACAAATCAAAGGTGTGCTCCTTAAAACAAAAGCAGGGTCCGTTCCTCCTGGCTATCCGGTTCACTGTAGCTCTGTACAGCAAATTTGACCAGAGAAGGGAGGCCTGACGAGCAGTTTGGTAAACTGGTTGTTTCCACCAGCTCAAGGGGAGAAGATTCCTTGAAGATTTTCCCTGTCATTGGACTATGAAGATTCGGACCTGCAGCAGGGTTTCACCGGGCGGTTCAGTCATTGTAGGGGTCCTCCTCTGTCAGCTCCTCTTCAGTTCTTTCATTCCAGTGGCGACTCTGCCTTTCCAGCCCCAGAGACATCCTTTTTATGCAGTTTTCCCCCATTCACACAGCCCGGCTGTCAATCACACAGCAGGGTGGCTGTCCCACCCGGACAGTCACCACAACCAATCAGATCAGAGTGCGACATGGGACTCCAAGGAGACCCTGTGCAGGTAGTCCTAAACCCCTCCCTCCTATGCTTTCCCCCCCCAGACATACAGGCACCTAAGGAGGGCTTCTGTTTAGAAGCCCACGAAAGGACGGTGAACAAAGGAACCAAACCTGGTTTGGCGTGCAGAGAAAAACACAAGAAAGACTTTTACAAAAAGAAATGGCGACTAAACCCAACCGGAACCGCATAAAAATGGTCTACCGGGTTTAAGTTCGAGGCTACCAAGATAGCCTAAAACAATACCAGGGCTATTTAAGATAACCACATTAGGAAAAATAGGTTAGTTACCACTGCCACCAACCAAGTCTTAATGAAAAAGGAGCGAAACAATGCTACAATAGAAACAGACAAAAAGGGATAAGTATTAACCCTTTCCAGAACTCTATTTAAGATAGTTTTTACTGGGTCTGTGAGTTTTAAAAGAGACTAATAAAGTCAATGGCAACTGTACATGTTCTGGGAGACAGTAGTCAGCCCCCGAAAATGGGGTCGGAGTTGGGAAGCCAAAAAGACAACCCTGTGTCACTGCACTGCACTCAAGGTGCTGTGTAACACATAGTAAAAAGATGATGCCTATGGAGTAGGTGAAGCTCCACAGTCTATGAACACAAGAAAATGTTAAACACACACAGCAAAACACATGTAAGAGTGGGAAAAAAAGGCTCCCACTCTTACCAGGTGAAAAAATAAATCCTAGAAATCTAGCAAAGCTGCTGAGGAACTCAGTAGGTAAGGGAAATTAGCCATTCTGGAGAATTCTCCCTACCACAAGTGCTTCTAACATAACATAACAATATTGGGGCAGAACACCATATCCCAATATACGGGAGTGACAATAGTGGGTGGTAGCCCATTTGCGCCATCCGCAAACTCTTTTCCCCCATCGGAGAGCCACTGGGAGTGCAAGTGTGTCCTGTACTAGCAGTAACTGAAGACCCAGAGGAGGAACCGGAGGTAGCAGTTCAGATAGGACACAGGGGATTTTACTTTCTTATGGATACTGGGTGACCAGATCATGCATCAAGGAAGAAGGATTTCCATTATCTAAACAACATTTGGACACACAAGGCTTTTCGGGGCCAATTTTGAAAGTTCCTCTGACAAAAGATTTGCTCTTAATGATAGGGACGTAGCATCTTGTAGCACCTTTGCTTTATTCAAAAGACACTCCCATCAATATTCTTGAGAGGGACTTGCTTAGCAAATGGAATGCCACAATTTCATTTTCAGAAAATGGGTTGGTGTGCTGCACACCGGGAATGTGGTAGTACTGATTCAGGCATACCATGCACACAGCGCAAAGAGAGGGATGCCTACACACATAGAGGTGTTTGAAAATGGAGTGCACGTGTTGCTGGGATGTTTGCTGGGGGATTGAGTGGAAAGTGTTCCAGTAGTCCAACAAATTTTTGTTCAGGCCTCATTGTCCCTCCTCAGTTAGCTCAGACACACAAACTCTACTGTACTTGGAGGAAGTAGTAGTACGGAAAGACATGATAATACTGTTTGTTACTGATGAGAACAACATGGAATGGTGATCAATATTATGTATTGCTCCTACACTGACAAAGACTGGAGTAAGTGACACAGTGTTGTTTGCAAAAAAAGAAAATGAAGAAGGAGAGGAAGTGTTTGAGCCGAGCCTACCTTGCCCAGTTTGTATAACAGAAAAAGCAGTGCCCCAAATGATGCAGATAACAAAATAGGAAGCACAATATTTACAGGAAGATTTGGAAAACGTGCCCAAGAGCTTGTGGACAACAGGACCCCATGATGTAGGAATTCTCAAAGGGGAAGGGGCGGTACACATCAAATTAAAAGTAGGAGCACTATTGCCACGAATGAAACAATACCCCTTATTAGGAGAAGCATGTGAGGGCATATATGAAACATTGCATGTCCTATGGCATCACATCATAATACAGGTGAGTTCATCACCTTTCCACACTGTTATATTACTGTATTATAAAGGATGTACACCCTCTTAATGACATCATTGAGGCAGAATATCCATTGGTTCCAAACACTGTGACAATATTTTGCAGTGTTCCTGAAGAGCCACACATTTTCACAGTAGTTGACTTAAAGAATCATTTTTTCTCCATTGCACTACACCACACTCCAGATATCTCACGCCTTTAAGTATTGCGGGATGCAGTTTGAACATACTAGAATGCCACAGGGGTACTGCAAAGGGCCAAGCATCTTTAAAAGAGTGATACAAATGCACCTGAGCAACCTACAGGTTGTGATCACATTGATACAATATGTTGACAACCTATTAGTGTGCAGAAAGGGCTCAGTGACAGTACTGACACTGTTAGCTGACAAAGGATAGAAGGTGGAAAGGGAGAAGTTCCAATACTGTCAAAAAGAAGAGGTGTACTTGGGTCTGATTGTGTCAGCAGACGGGAGAAAAATAACACCAGAAAGAGTAGAGGTCATACACAAGACTCCACGACCAAAAACAGTGAAAGAGATGCTGCAATTTTTGGGCTTGTGCAACTATTACAGAGCGTGGGATTTTGATTACTCTACATAGACCAGCCCATTGTTGCAAGCACTAAAAGAAGCACCGAAAAACAAAACACCCATAAAATGGACGGCGGAAATGCGTGAAAACTTTAATGAGTTGAAAAATGAATTAGCACATGCACCAGTGTTAACAAATTCCTACAAGGAAACATTTAACCTGTTTTCACATTCAGATGGAAAATTAATGACAACAATACTGACACAGAAGCCACTTGCATATTACAGTGGGTCATTGGATGCAGTGATGCAGGGAAACTTCCCATGTGAGCAGGCACTTACCGCTGCTACATTTGCTTTTGAAAAGGCTTCCCCAATAAACATGGGTTGTCCAGTAGTTTTGTACAAGGAGCATGCATTATTCGCAGTACTGGAGAAAACAAAATCAACACTGACTACTCAGAGATCTTCAGGGTATGAGGTAATACTAACCAACCCAGAAATAGAAGTAGTGAGATATAGAACAATAAACCCAGAAGAGTTCATTGCAGAAAAAATAGAAGAAGGAGACTTTGTGCATGACTTTGTAGCATGCATTGACAGGAGTGAAGGTAACCCCTTAGCTAAGGAAGAAGTGATTAAAGGTGGGGACATGATCTTCATTGATGAAGTTACAGCAGTGATCAAACCATGGGACAGAGGCACTCAGGGTGTGCAGTAGTGAGGTATGGAAGGGGAGTACAAAAGGAGGAGGAGTTAATAATGTACTCACAAACACGATTGCCAAATCATTACTCTGCACAAGCAGCTGAATTAGTGACTCTAATTGAAGCGCTAAACATGTCTGAAGGCCAAGCAGTAAACATCTTCTCAGACTCACCTTATGTCACCTCCACAGTACACTCAGGACTGGCAAGATGGGAAAAGAGAGGGTTTAAAAGAAGTGACGGTACTCCTGTTCAACATGCAGTGTTGTTGAGAGAACTATTAGAAACGTTACCACTCCCAGTAGAATTAGCATTAATAAAGTGGAAAGCCCATTCAAGGGGGCACACTTTTATCTCACTAGGAAATGAAAGAGCAGACAGAGCAGCAAAAGAAGCAGCATATCCGCCAGAATGATCACATGTGCTCTACCCTGGCGAGGAAGAGAAAATACTCCTACTAGGAGTATTGAAAGTGAGCAAAGAGAAAGATGCATTGCCAGAAGGTTTTAATGCAATGCCAATGTTACATTTAATTGAGCTGCAAGGAGAAGCATCAGACGCTGATAGTTATCTTTGGAAGAGGAGAGGATGCTATCTGTCTCCAACTGATCTGGTTTGGCGACATGATAGCACAAGAAAGGTTGTTATGCCAAGGATGTTTTTACGATTGGCATTGAAACAGCATCACTATCCATACCACATATCGAAAGAGCATGTAGCTGCAGGGATAAGTGAAGACTAGTTTGTGCCAAATCTGTATGAATGAATATGTTTCTGAGTATGTGAGCAATTGTATGGTGTGCCAGAAGTACCTACCTGGTCATACATTAAGAGTTGTACAGGGAACTTTGCTGTGACCGGAGGGCCACATCCGGCACTTGCATATTGATTACCTAGATATGCAATAGAGGTGTACTTCAGACAAGTACCTGCTAGCAGTGGTGTGTCCATTCTCACGTTGGCTTGAGACAGGTCCCTGTGCCCATAACGATTTCTGCTCTGTGGCAAAATTCTTTGTGAGGGAAGTTTTCCCGAAGTGGGGAATTCCAGATGAAATTTGCTCTGATAATGTGCAGCAATTTGCTAACTAATACATTAAGGAAATTACAACTCTACTGGGAATAAGACATAAACTAGGCAAGGTTTACAATCCTCAAGCCCACGGTTTGGTAGAGAAGATGGGGCACAGGTAAGTATAATTAAACTTAGTGGTAGAATAAAGTGCGGCAAATAGGCCCCAAAAGCATTGCTTTATTTGAAACATGTGAGAGCATTTCGTTCAGAGAAAAGGCCACTGCAGACGGTACATTATAACAGAGCATGCAATCCCTGGCTAAGTGTACAGAGAAGCACACAGAGGTTGGTATTTTTCAAGTTCAACTGATTAGTGCGCACAGGGTCTGCCTGTAAAAGAGGAATATATGACCATTTTATAATTCAAATCATTATAAAATGTGATTTTGTAATGAAACCGGCAAGACCCATAGCAGTTTCAAATCTCCCGCAGACATGTTCCTAATATGCAACAATCATTTTAAAGTATGTCCCTGGCCCAAGGCACTGATGGTGTCATGGTGGGTAGCCATTCCAATGGGAGACAGGAAGAGGTGACCAGGGCAGAATAATAAAGTTCTGCTGGTCGTCTCAAATGTTTCAATCATATAATTTTGTGTTGTGCGAATTGGGGGTGGATTGAGATGTCACATTATTGTAATTGATGGCACTTTGGGAAGGTTCATGGACCCAATGATCCAGCACAATGTATATGGTTCCACATGAGTCCAAAGTGCAACAATCAATAATTTCCATGTGGAGAGAATGTTTCTATGTCGCACAATCTCAAATGCTAATTCTTTTTCTATCCCATTTTCTCCTAAGGTGCTTTTCCAAGCCACCCAACATGCCTTTCAGTGTCTTGTTGAACTACCGAACAAGCCCATTTGTTTGTGGATCGAACGATGTAGAGAAACGGCAGGTAACGTCACACTCTTTGCACATAGCCTTCATATACGATGATATGGAGTTTGATCCCCTGTCAGAAATGACTTCTTTGGGGAATTCAATACAGGAGAATATCCCCGTCAGAGCCTTTGCAACCACAGGGGCTTTGATGCTCTTCAGAAGGACAGCCTCAGGGTACCTTGTGGCGTGGTCTAACACCATCAAGATGTTTCTGTTCCCAGAGCTGGTTTGGGGATCCAACGGACCACAATGTATTTGCCTTTTCTCTCAAAAGGCCACCCAACCTCGGGAAGTGGAATTAAGGGGGCCTTTGTGGCACCACCTGACCTGCCCGAAGTTTAACAAGTCGGGCAGGACCAGACAAATTCCTTAACTTTTATGCCGAACTGCAGCCAAGTAAAAGTGTGCAGACAACTGGTCTGATGTCCTAGTCACTCCCAAGTGGCCCTCTAAAGGAATTTGGTGAGCCAAATCCAAAAGGAACTTTCTGTGCCATTGGGGAATCACCAACCTTCTGATGCCCTTACCCTCAAAGGCTTTTGACCCACTGAACAGGAGTCCAACCTCCCAGTACACTTTTAACAGTCCAGAGGCCTCACCCATAGCCTGTTCCTTTGTCTTTTTCTGCAGGCCTGCCAGAGTGGGACACTCTTTCTGGGCTTTAAATATGTCAGTCTGATCTGGGCCACCAGCTGATGCAAACCCATTTAGCTTGGACAAGCCCTTCAGAACTGAACTCACCTTGTCGCCCACCTCAGGTTCCTACACTGCGCCACAGGAGTAGGTGACTCAGCAGTCTGTGGAGCTGGACCAGGGGTTACCAGCCATGCTGGCCCCTCCAATAAGCCTTCTGAAAGCACTCGAGACCCGGAGACTCTGAGAGTTTCCAATCTGGTGGCCTCTCTGTCCCTCAATCTAGTAGCCGTCACAAGTAGCTTGGGGTCAGGAAGATCATTACCTAAAAGACATATGACAGGCATGGAGTCTTTCACTGCTACACAGCACTGAGTCTTGTCACCTCACCAACTGAGCTCTACTATCAACAAGGGGCACTTACTCTGTCCATCAAACCTGCGGTCCATACAATCAGGTCCAGTTATATACTGTCCTGGCTGCACCCACTCCCCTGTGACTGCAGTGAGGCTAGCCACAGTGTTTCTAACCACAGGAGCTATTTGTCCGTTGATATACACATGTTATAAGAACAGTTGAGCATTATTTGGAACTGGGATCTCTTCTGGAGACCCGGTAGCATTCCCACTCAGTGTAACTAATCCATATTCAGCCACCCCTTGGCATAGTGGGAGGTCCTCCTCCAGGAGGACTACACTAATGATGGCCTCCTCCATGAGTCCAACATTCAATATGGCTTGCTTGGGTAAGTCCTTAAGAGCAGGAACCCCTTTCCTATGGCCCAGCTCCTTACACACGAAACAACCTTTAGGTTTTGACAACATAGGTGTCTCAGTGGTGGGGGTTCCTACGCCCTGCTTTTCGGAGTGTACGACTGAGCTAAAGTTGTGAGATTTCCCATCATGCCTTTGGGGACCTGACTTCGAAGAGGAGTGGGTTGGACATTTGTCCTTCCCATCCTTGTTAACTTTCTTGTCTGAAAATTTCTCTTCTGGTTTGGGTGTGTACCATCTGCAGGGCCCAACAATGAGCAGGGCGGATCCATACAGCCTCTGTTAGTTAATCAGGCTGGCCATGGCAGGGGGCAGGTTGGCCCTCACCCTTTCTGGAGATGACATGGTGTACTCCTGGCTGTCATATCCCAACTAAGTATGCCATGACGGACTGTGCCTGTAGGCTGTGTCCACCCAGAGTACATAGGTTTATGCGCTTGTCATGGTGTGAGCATAGGAACATGCCCCACACATTTTCCTGAGTTTGCTCGACCATCATTCCATTCAATAAAGAAATTCAAAAAAGCCCAGACGATTGCACACCCACTGTGTGGGTGGTTGAATTCCACAATCATTGTCAAACACATAGGGTACAGGACCCTGGAAAGCCTGCAACTATTGCAAACCAAGAGGAGTGATTTGGGTTACCCTAAATCCTGCAGCGCTGAATGAGTGAAGTAACCAATATTGAACTATATGAAGTAGGACACCTGTTTTTGAGGCCTGCAATGCCAAAGTACCTGCAGCCACTGAAGAGAAATTGGTCGAAGTGGGACATTTCAAAGACCAAGGAAATCAAGTGCACTGACTTTTTAGTTTGTTTGGGGAACCCCTACCTTTATTTTGAGTTGACCAATCTTGTAAAAATCCTCAAATAAACATAGTAAACCCTAAAATGCGGTATCCTTCTTGATCCCGGGTGGATACCTGTGACACTACTTAAGCAATAAGCAATGCATGGTTGGTGTGCTTCCCTGGGTGGTAATAGCCCAGAAAATAAATGTAAGGCCTTAGCCATGCAAAGGAATTTAATGAGGTCTCCAGTCCAATAAAACCGGGCAAAGTCAGCCTGTAAGGTGCGTACAGCTATTAGCAATCCATCATATTCTCTGCAGTGCCAATATCCTTGTTTTTCTAGCAGAGAAAGGGCACATCAGCCATTACAAAAGTAAAAATAAAATACTGACGAAGATGACCCCCATGAATTTGATTTGGGAAGGGGAACTTATTGTCACTTCTCTATTTCCATGTGTAGCCTTTGGAGGTGAGTGGGAAGGTGTGTGAATGTTGACACATGGGGAAGGTAAGCAAGGGATTTTGGTAGCATTGAAGAGACATGATGGTGTAGAGAGAGAGTGGTAGGAATCGGGAGCGTAGAGAGACCATGGCAGCATTACAGATGTTGAACTCACATGAGGGCTGGAAAAGCGCACCCATAGCAGAAGGTAAGGACTGTATTCCAAGCCTACTGGTTGGCTAGTAATCTAGACGAATCAGCAACCAGATGCTGATGGGGTGTACCATTCCCTAGCAAGTTTGAGGGGGGGGTCTTATAATTTATTCTGACAATCATTGTGCATGGTGCAGTCCACCTCAGGTATACTGGGATTCTACTGCTGGCTTGGAAGGCAAACAATTGATCTAAACGGACCATTATGTGCATCGAAATTTTGATAGTAGTAACATCTTATATTTTTTTACGAGGCTTTTTGTAGGCTTTTTTTCAATCATTAGATCTTTGTGTTTTCTATTTTAGTAAATTGGAATTATTTTAATCTGAATTTGATGAAATGTACAATCATTTTTTATTGTAATATCTGAATTTGCATTTTAATTTTGTAAGTGTGAAAAGTGTCTTTTGTAAACTATAACACACTATATTAATATTTTTTTTTAAAAAAGACGGCAAACAATTGGAATAATCTGCAAGATCCACATCACAAAATATATTGCTTACTTAAAGAGGAGCATTTTGGGAGATTGTCTCATCTGATACACCACAAGTAGAAGACAACAGCTTTTTGAAATGCTTGTTGGTTCCCCCCACAACGTTGTCTTTTATCAAAGACAATGAACATACCTTATGTCTCAGACATTATTGCAAGTAAGCCCCTAGAATTATGCATATCAGTTTGCTCCATCGAGATGTGCCATTTAAAAAAAAAAAACAATAATAAGTGATCGGCTGCAGAGTCCGTATATTAAGCAAACTCCATGGCTCCACTACTTGAAATACACTCTAATTAGAATACACCGGACTTCCTGGAGTCAATACTACGTAACTGTCCCTGGTTCCTGATGCATCAAAGCACTAAAGAAAACTATACTAAAACTCTTGTAGCGCAATTTTGTGAATCTACATGTATTCAAATAATTCAAATGCACACCAGAATCATTGACGTTTTGAGAGGCAACAATTAAAAACGCACACTTTAATATTTTGTAAAATGAGCTTAAACAGAGGAACCGAAGTGGCCTTGAAATTGGAGAATGCGCATGCAAAAAAACAAGAGCTGTAGTTGATTTTGAAAAGGGCAAAACAAGGCAAAAATGATGGTGAAAAAGGGGGCACAGAGGAGTCGCAAGGAGAATGCTCGCAAGTGGTGGTGCACTGCCACTTTTACCAAACCTCTGAGTAAGGAGTCTACGATAATTCTGCTGGTGGAATTAGCCCCTCTGGAATTAGTGCCAGCGGAAGTACTGCCATATTATTGCAGAATTAGCAGCGGGGGAAATTCTGGTGGTGGAATTACTGCTGAAATACAAAATGGTATTTCTGCAGTATTTCAAGTCCAAATACTGCCGAAATTGGGCAGTAATTGTGCCAAAAATATGGGTAACTGCATACAGGTGATGGAAATCAAGCCACAAGTGCACCCAATCCACTAAGAAAGGGTGCATAAGACCCACACCTGACCCTTACACACTTACCAAAACCATGCCTCACAGACAATGCCCCATCTTACTTGAAAGACAGGATTAAGCTTTCACAATCATCTCGCGTTCTACGATCCAACAACTCCAACAACCTTACGCAGCCTCGTTACAAGCTTGCCCGCTTTGGCGCCACTAGCTTTGACTCTGTTGCCCCGCGTTCCTGGAACTCTCTCCCTGTTTTTCTGCCCACCTGCCCTGAGCTTTCTTCCTTTAAGAAATCTCTTAAAAAATGTCTTTTTTATTCATATGAGTTGTGCCTATCAACCCTTGCGTCTCCCTGGTCTAGCCTTTGCTTCTCGATTCTGAGCTCTCTTACTTGCTGCGCATTGAGGCCTATAGGCGAGTTGCGCCTCATAATAAATAATGAACATTTACATGTTTCCACTAGCTATTGTGAACTAGGACATGCAGCTGCTCCTGCTCCACATTGAGCTGTAAAGGCAGGAACAGTAGCACAGCATGCAAGGAGAGAGCCCATTCCCCTCACCCATGACCTAAACTGACACAAAGCGGATTACTCTATTACGGTTGAACAGGGAGACCATTGTTGTGCTAGCCACCCTGACCCAGGCCCACATGCAGATAAGGATCAATATCAGAACTGCTCTACCCCTGCTGGTGAAGCTTGTGTTGATCCTACACTTCCTTGATACTGGCACCTTCCAGCACACCGTGACCATGCTGCATGTCCAAGGTCACATTTTCACATCATGTGCTTGTGCAGGTGCCTGAAGCCGTCTTGCACCATGCCTTCTAGCACATCTCCATGCCTACCATCCCGGAACAGATCAATGCCACAAAGGCAATCCAGGCACTGAAGAGTTATACCACAACAGGAAGCAGTATCACTCCATGAATATCCAGGTCACCTGTAATGCTGACCTCGTAATTTCACACTGCTGTGCCCGCTTCCCTGTTTCCACCCACAATGTCATGGTCCTGCAGAACAGCACACAGCCTGGATACATGTGTGGTACATAGGGCAATGTACTGTACGTGGATATTGGGTGAGTACAAGTGCCATCACACAAACCAATATCACAGCACTATTGAAATTTGAAATGCCATGTGAAGTGGGAGGGGACTCGGACATGAATGACAAAGCTGTAGTAAGTTGCCATTGCATATTGCCCCGACAGGCTAGCAACACACACACACACACACAACATCCCCCCCCTCGCCTGCCCCCTACAGGAACTAATGAGCAACATAATGCAGGCGGAAGTAGTGCGCAAGTGGTGTTGACGGTGGGAGACCCCTGCCGGTTGCACAGTGAACACTTCATCATTTGAAAACATTTGGAACTTTGCTGTTTTTTTCTCCTCGGATTTGCCGTGCTTTGCAGTGAGCCTGTCCCCTTAAGGCTACAGAGGAGGAGTCTGAGGCTGCCTAACTCACCATTCAAAAGCACCTACTTCCGCGTCAGCAGAGCGGAAGTGGTGCACAAGCGGTGTTGACGGTGTTGCTGGTGGTGTGGTGTGGCGGGGGCCACTACCCAGACCACCTGAAGACAACGACACTCGTCGCCTACAACTTTTTTGTCCCTTTGTCTACGCAGAGAGGAGCTGCACTACGAGGG
Organism: Ambystoma mexicanum; assembly: GCF_040938575.1. Taxonomy (NCBI): domain Eukaryota; kingdom Metazoa; phylum Chordata; class Amphibia; order Caudata; family Ambystomatidae; genus Ambystoma; species Ambystoma mexicanum. The sequence goes on along the minus strand of NC_090924.1, from coordinate 720,575,066 downwards.
ATATGGGTCGCCTAAAGAGCAACTCAACGGACCCGGGTGCAGCCGAGAGAGTGAAAACCAGACAACAGGTAAGGCGTTGAGTAGCATCCTATCCGGCCCCTGTCGGGGGTTTATCACCAGCTACGGGATGCCCCAACAAAGGTCCGCTGCCTTTGATACAAAGCTGCCTTGCCTTTTTAAGTAAAACCCAGGCCATGGGGTCACCTTTAACATCCATGTCAGACTCTGCAGCAGACTTACCCATACATGCAGGGGACAGGGGGTCAGAGCCTGATACACCCCCCCTCCCCGTAGTAAGTGAGCCATAGACACTTCCAACAGTGGACAGGATCCAGGCAGACTTAAGTCACCAAACTCCATCGAAGGACACGAGGCAAAAGCCGAATTTGCAAAGGCTACCAGAGGGGAACGACGACCCGCAGGACCTCACCCATTTTAGGGGAGACCAGGCAGGAGGGTTGAAATGCATCTGCTGGACTCGACCAATAAGCCACAAAGCCCGAATGCCATGACACCCAAACATTTGGCTGGAAAGCCTGCAGGTGGGGAACTGCAAATTCAGGAACAACCGGCAGCAAGTGCAGCCACAAATGACCTGATGGCTTTGGAAGAACTCTCAGCACAACTCGAGGGAAGGATGGATGAGTCCCTTCTGAAAGACCAGGAAATAGGGAAGGTAATAGAAACTCCTAGCATAGAAAGATGTCAGCCAAAGATGCAACCTGCTATCCAAGATAGCTACCTAGACCCCGAGAAGAGAAGGAGCAGTCTCATTCAAAGCCATCCACAGCACTGCAAAATAACTCAGGTGCATCAGACACCTCTAACAACATGGAAGAAAGTGTGGATGATTATTGGGAGAAGAGGAGTCGGTCCCTGGCAGTGAAATTAACGACTGCCTCCCAAAAGGGGCTCAAGGACACATCTCACGAAAACCCAAGTAATGCAAGCCTTGCTTCCAAATTAATTCAGGACATCTCAAACCTTACGGGTAAAATTGTAAGGGAAAAAAGGAGAAGTCTCTAATTTATTAAGGATATATTGGCAGTACTGGACGACGAGGACCCAATAGATCCTATTGACTCAAACCCAACACGTTCATGGGGTCAAATACAAAAAAATACAAGTCCCAGACAGACGGATTACAGAAGCTGCCTCCCCCTAGCAGACCCTAGGGAGGCCAAGAAGCCGGGGATTGATGACATCACCTTGGGAAAAATAAGCGACTTGTGCAGTAAGGGTAGGATGGACGACTTTGTCCATACACAGAATGTGGTGATGGCAGCATTGAACATCACGCTTGCCCCTTTTTTGAAACTTTACAAATCCATCAATGAAACCCTGTAGTCACTCTACAGACTAACCCTGAAAACAGACGAGGGGTTGGGCGAAATGGTAAGCTTCACGAAACACTTAGATGCGAGACTGCAGAAGGAGTCAGACCTGTCTCACCAATTTGCAGAATCGCCTGTGTGACCTGGCGCGTCAAGAATCGAATGACAAGCAACTCCTGATGGAAGCGATTCTTGAAGACCATAAGTGGATAAGAAATCTCAATCAGCAAGCCTCTTTGATCACAGACCCTAAACAGAACCCCAGAAGAAGTCAAGACCTCGAAGTTCAGAGGTTCAAGCTACTGGAAACGGAGAAAGGGAAGCAAAGATCGGGTGGCCCTCCAGTACTATCGAAGGGCACAAAGGCCCCCAGGGCTACTAACTCAGATTGCCTGTTGATTGTGGACAAGGAAGAACTAAAAGCGAGCTATGCGATTTTCCAGGACCCTACTCAGCAACCTAAGAAAATTACGACTAGCCTGGGGGACACTATACAGAAAGAGGGTACGGAAAAACACAAAAGAAAACAAAAAAAACAGCAATCAAACAAAAGGCAAATGGTTCCAGAGCCTTTTTAAGAAACATCAAATTGCCCACAAAGGAGGTCTCAGAACCTTTATCAAAAAAACCTATGAGAGAAATAAACTTGTCCAATGTACAGAAGGAGAAAGTCATAAACAAACCTACCCCAATAGAATGGGTGGATTCGGAAACAGAGAATGAAAAAGAACTGGATATAAGCGACTGCCTGAGTGACCTCATAGAAACTATTGAAACACATAAAGAGGATGAGCTGTGGGACAACATTAGCTTATCACATTGGCAAGTGATAGATAAGCATTTAGGTAGAGCCCCCACAGGAGAAAGAGGAAAATCAAAGGCAGTCCACCACAATAAAAAGACTGTGATAAATACAAAGAAAAATGAAGAGGGCAAGCAGGCACATCAACACTCTCAATACCCGAGAGATGAAAGAGTGAACTGTAAAAGGAGTATACTGGTGAAAAAATACACCACAACAGAGATCCAAATCTCGTGAACATTCGCTAAAAGATCAGCAAGATATAATAAGAGACTCCAAGAACCAAGTTCCCCGAACAACGAGTTCAGACAAAAGTGGGACCCGGTATAGGTCCACAAAAAGTCCAGATCTCCTAAGACAGCTAAAAGCCAGATGAAGAGCTCGACTCCACACGAGTGCTGGACACTCACAGAACTCGCAACGGCATAAGAACTCAAGATACAGGAACATAGAGAAGCCAAATATGGACTACCAGCAAAGGGCGAGTTGGGAAGAGAAGGGATCGCCTAGTCAATTCTTTACATTAAAACTGGAACGGACGTGGAGAGACAAAAAAAGGATCTTGATGAACAGGAATAGGCTGATGACAATCCTTAATGACCTTCCCCCGACCTTAAAGATCCACAGTGATGACGTGGTAATCGTCGAGTTCATTGATGAACAAAGAACAGATGCAATCCTACTACATCTGAGAGCAAGAAAAATCAAAGAGAGACTGTGGCGTGCAAGGAGCATGCTAGCGGATTGGGGTTTTAGGCTTGCCGATTAAGAGACAAAAAAGGTATGGCAAGAGACAAGGAGCCCCAGACTTGCAGAAGGGAGGTGGGCAATAACCAGGAAAACAACGGAAGGAGATTCTACCAAGGTAATAACCAGGAAAACAAGAGAAAGAGATTCTACCAAGGCTCGGCAGGTTGCAAGGTCAAACCAAAAGACAATAAGCGACCAATCAGGTGGCAAAAGAAGAACCCAGTAAGGAGCAAGCGAACAAAATAAAAGGTCACCAGAAACCGACAGATAATCGGTTAGCAAACCTGAGATTTACGGTTGACAACTCGAGCCAGCAGGCTAAAGGGGGAGTTCAGAGTGAGAAGATCCAAAAGAAATGCAAAACACGCCCCCTTAATCCCAGCACCAGGCCAGAGAAAAAGAGACAATAGATCGCTGTAAGTGGAGATGGGAATAAATCTTTCCTGGCCTCATGGAACACATGGGGATTTGGCCACCTTTACTCCGGAGAAAGTAAATTCCTGGGAAAATTTGAAATAATCTGTTTACAACAGAGCTGGATCAGAAGAACCCCGTGCGAAGGGTACCAGGTTTACATTAACCCGGCGCAGAAAGGACCCCTGGGTAGACCACGTGCTGGGCTTGTGACTTTAGTTAAAGATGACTGCCAATTACAAGTCCTGGAACATCGGACTCCGAACCCTCTTGTACAGATAATCAAAATAGTGAAAAATAGAGGACGGCATGAAAGCAGATTACTACTAATTAATACATACTGGTGCACTAAAGACTCAGAAACCAAAAAATACCTGGCAGACATTGTGGCGGCTATTGACGCCTCAATGTTAGAGGACAAGAACCAACTAATCATCATCTGTGGTGACTTGAACATCAAACTATTGGATAATAATAGCCTGTTGAAAAGAAGAACTACCCTGGCAGCCAATGACAAATGTTGGCTACTTGAAATGGATACCAGAGAGATGTTAATGCTGAATGGCCAAATAACAGGTGATCTCCCAGGGGCCATGACTTGGGCCGTGAATTCAACAAGCGCCTGTCTGGATTACTGCTTTGTTGCTAGTAATAGCTTAGCATGGATCAACTCTCTAAAAGTAATCCCTCAGAAAGCTAGTGATCATGCTCTACTAGAAGTGGAACTTCGTTGGAAGACTGAAGAGCAGAAGTACTGAGCCGTACCCGCAATGGAATAAACATGGGGAAGGAGCAGGCTAAAAATAAAAGCACAGGCCATTCCTGAACTAGCAAACCGGTTCAAACATAACCTTAAGGATAACCACGAAACAGTAGACTATGGATGGCTACTAAAGGAGTTTGAAGTCAAGAGTCGCACAAACAAAAACAACAAATTGGTAAGGAAATACACATATAACAGAGACCTGGTGGAAAAAAGGAGGGAACACTGTGCAGCACTGAGACGCCTCCATAAAAGTACCTATCCCAATAAAGAGGAACACTTAAGACAATGTAAACAGTCTTATAAGAACTGGTTAAAATCTTCTAGAGTGTGGAGAACACAAGCGGATGCCGAATAAATGCTAGCAGCAATAAGTACATCAAACACTAGATCCCTATGGGAGATAATTAATAAAGGAGAGGACTTCCAGTCAGCCCTAACATCAAGTCATGTTTCAAATGACCAATGGGTAACATTCTACACAGACCTCTTTCAGGAAAAAGAAGCAATCATGGTAAAGGAAAGATTTAGAAGCCCGTGGCTCATCAACATTGACAGGGATGACATACTATCAAGGATGAAAAAGTTGAGCTCTTCAAGAGCGGCAGGACCAGATGGTATGTCGACCTGTATGCTGAAGGAAAATGGGGAAGAGTGGGCAGATTTCATCTTAGTATTATTTCAACAGATACTAAAAACAAGAACAATTACTCAATCCTGGAAGGAGGCCCTAATTGTGCCGATCTATAAGAAAGGGGACCGTACAAATCCCAGGAACTATAGGCCATTCGCTCTTCTAGATTCCATCGGAAAGCTGTTCTCCTATATCATCTTGACAGATCTAAAAAGAAGGGCAATAAGGACCAGAATCTTAGATAAACGACAAACAGCATACATGAGTGGCGTTGGTACATCACTGAACTTATTCATCTTAAATATGTTAAAACTCTGGGCACTGGAAAAGAAAAATAACTGTGTTTCAGTATGAGGCCTTGTCATGGATTCTATATGCTGACGATGTCATACTCATGGACCAAACCCCTATAGGTCTACAAAGACGCATGGCGGAATTTAAGATCTACCTAAGCAAAAATCATCTGAATATCAATGTTAAAAAATCAATGATCTTAATAATGCAGTCGGCCCGAGGGCACAAGGCCACAAAAAAAATGCATTAACTTGGTCACTGGATAACCATCCTCTGGACATATTTGATTCTACTATCTATCTTGGGGTCCGAATTAACAAAAATATCAACAAACAAGTTCAACAGAGTTTTATTAGAGAGAAGCTCATAAAACTATCAAACCAAGCCTGTGCCCTCCTTTGGCATAATGGATCATTTTCAATGATGCCATTAATCCTATTTTATAAACAAAAGGTTGCAGTGATCTTCTTGACCTATGGAGCCGAATTACTGCTAAATCTCCATTGGAAGACCTGGGGAGGTGTTCGAGGGTCTTTTTTGGAGAAGGGTTCTTAGTTTCCCCAACTGTCTCTCAGCATCAACAATAAGGCACGAACTGAGGTTGCAATCACTGGAGTCGATAGTGTTGTGGAAGACACTCTCGCTATTTCGGAAGTGTCTTCTGGATAAACCTCCTATGTCATTTGAACTGTTGGCTAATAAAGACGTTAGGAATACAGATCCTAATCTCGACCTGGAAACAGAATTGTCTAGAAATCCTAGAGCATCATAACATTAAAATGGATAAGTTGAAATAAAACCCGGACAAAGTAAAGTAAAACCCTCCGTAGAAAGGACTGGGAAGAAACGGATACCCTAAAGAGGCAGAATACAAACTGCCACAACATCATTTGGGAACGAAAGGCTCTGAATGATCCTGCACCGTATCTGCAAAGATTCCCTTCACCTAGACATAGGGATCTTCTGATGAGATGCAGGCTACACATCTTGCCAACCAGGGAGATACAATGCCTAAGAAAACAAATTCCAGCTGAAGAGGCTAGATGTCGTTTTTTTGTAATAACCCGGATATTCTGGAATCAATAAAACATTGGATATTATCATACTCAGTATTGGCAAGCCAAAGGAGCCTGTTCTTGGAAGAGTGGGTGGCTAATATAAACACGTCAACGGAAGAGGACTACTGGGAGAGAATATTGACGGTACAAAAAATTGGCCCCATTTGGAAGCCCTACGATTCATAGAACTAATCCTAAAGGGACTAAGGCAGGACAATGAAGAACTCAGAGGGCGGCGGGAAGTCCCTTAAGGGGGGTTTGGACTGAAAATGATGTGGACCTAATTGTTAAAGGTTGACATTTTTTATTTAACCAATAAAACAAAAGAAAATATAATAATAATAATAATGCATCCCTATACACAGTTCAACACTGCACCATGTAATACTGGCAGACATAATGCCATGTAGTCAGGTAACCATGTATATCACACCATCATGGAACCGACGCAGACAACACAAACCTGCAGCAGTACAACTAATCACCCATCATGGCACATGCATGAGACCAACGCACAGGCCCAACACAAGCACCACGGCATATTGCCATGTGAATCACTGACCCTGAAAGCGAAGGGTGCTGGCCATGAGATGTGTGCATGGTGTTACACGATAATGTAAATGTACCCACATAGTGAATGACTCCAAATGCGAGTACCTTGATGGTAAACCGTGTTGTACTCATAAAATGCATGAACATATGTCTATCAGCATAACATCATAAAAGCCAGCACATCCACAATGCTCTGTGACTGAAACATATGACCTTTACCCTTGCTGGTGACTCTGGACACCCTCAGCTACCATGGCGGCTGACACCTGTGCAGAATACACATACGCAACATGAGGCCGCCTACAACAAGGCACACGTCTGAACCAGGCTCTTCATTTAGCGCATTTTTGGCCTTTTAAAGGCTTCTTTCCGGTGCCGAAACCAATTAGATGGAGCTTTAATGTACAGGCCAGAGAAGGTCGGACAAAGTGTTTTGGCCTCTGCCATGCTGCACAACATGTGCCTCAGGCAGAATATTCCCCTCCCCTTGATATGGATATGCCACCCCCAGAAGAGGAAGACTCACTGCTTGCGGGTGCTGCGCTGCCATGCACTGAACGTGAAGAAGGTAGGGATTGCTTCAAGTGAACTACTATTTAATTTTGAATTGTGAACACACCCTCCCCACTCCCCACAATGCCATCCCCAACACACCTTCCACATCCACTTCCCCCTCTCCAAAACACCATCCCCAACACTCCCTACCCACCCACCTCCACCTCCCCACAATGCCATCCCCAACACACCTTCCCTTCCCACCTCCCCACAACGCCATCCCCAACACATGCATCCCAATGCATATGGCCAGTGCAATGTGGGAGTAGTGTCTGCTGAGGGTGCATTGCCATGTGGGTGCATCTTCCCCTGTCCATTGGGTCCATCTGAGCTGCGGGAGACATGCATGGCATGGTCATTTGGTCAGTGCATTGTCTGGGGAAGGAGGGGACATTCAGACTCACCAGATTCTCCATGTCTGCTGGCTCTGATCTCAGCACTTCCAATTACTTCGATCCCCCCAACATTGAGGTTGGAGCTGGCCTTCTCCTCCCCCAGGGTAAGGACAAGGGGGTCCACGGTGTCGCCTCCTGTGGCCAATGACTCCTGCCTGTGTTTGGACATGAGTCTGCAGACAGTGGCCTTCAGGTCGTTCCACTGCTTCCTGCTGTTCTCACTGTCCTGTTGGACTGTGCCCACAGCTGTGATAGTGTCACAGATGCCTAACCAGATGGCTGCATTCCTTTGCCCAGATGTTTTACGATGCCGGGAGCCATAGAACTCCTCAGCATGGGCCACCACCTTGTCAGTGAGGACCTTCAGCTCGGCCTCACTGATCTTTGGCTTCCTCAGCGTCAGACCCTTTTGATTATTTCTGGACATGTTTACCCTCCCTTCTGGGTCTGGATGGCTACAGGTAGTGGTGGATTCAGGGCAAAATGGCATCCACATTGCTTCCTATTACAGCGATGACGCTATTTCTGCCAATGGTAACTCTGCTAGCGGAATTAGTGCTGAGTGTACAGAGGTAATGGTAATTCCGCCGAATATCGGTGGGCTACCTCCAATGGTGAGTAAGTGGGCTTGTCAAGTTGTAATGCAGCGGGGATTCCATCAGACACCAGAGCAGTAATGGTAATTCTCATGAGATGTAATTACTGCTGTATTAATGTCAAACTGCTAATGAGGGCCATAGGGCCTGATCCACAAACAAAGTTCTAAAATATTGCAAAGTGATAGTGCCAGCTCTTAGATGGCACCATGCCAAACTACTGTACAGTGAGTGGATTTACCATTAAAATTCAGCCCTAAACCCAACAGTGAAAAGTAAAAAGCATAGTGCTATACACAACCAGGACACTCTCACAGGCCAACTCAACACGGCTCCTTGTATACAGATTGCAGTGCTGTGGACTGCACTAAACAGGCGAAGGCAGCGAGTGATAGAAAATGCTGCACTAAACAACAAATCCCCCAACAGGCCAAGGCAGACAGTGAGTGTACCCTCACTAAACAACAGGCCCCAACAGGCCAAGGCAGCCAGGGAGGGACCCCTACTAAACAACAAACCACTATGCAGCCCAAAGCAGCCAGAGAGAGCCCCTCACTAATCAACATGCGCTCAATAGGCCAAGGATGCCAAGGAGGGCCACAATCATATGCAATGCCTCACCATGAAGGATGTCTGAAAGAGGAACTTCCAAACAAACAAATCAGATTTCAAACTGCAAAATCAACATTCATACCACCAAAACCCTAAATGAAACATCTTGATCCACACACAGGAGGTCTACATCCAACACCCATTTGGCAGTTGCTATAACCACCTGCCATCATCCCATGGAGGAGGCTGTGGAGGTACTGAAGCAACAGCACAACCACACATATTTAACAACTATGAAGGAAAATCTCCACTGCCTCCTGAAAAAATCAGAACCTCAGACAGTACACAAAAGACACAATGCACAGGAAAGGTCACATCCTTGTGCACATCAGCACCATCTTACCCACTGTCTGGCGTACCTCTAAAATCGTGCTAGAGTGGGTGTGCTGTCTGGCAATCCCCTTTGACTTTAGTCACATCACCCCTGTCAAGCACACCCATTGCAAACTAATCTTAGGTTCAGTCAATAACTTCACATTGGAAGTAGCCCTTGCATACCTCAACTTCACATGGGCAAACATTGCTCAGATAACCTATGCCTGCAGCTTCATTTGCAAAGAACTCAACACCACTGTCGCTACTACAATCAACTTCCATGCCCCTGTGAAACAACCCCCCCAACCTTTGATGCTGCAAGGTATAATGAAAGAAGTTTGTTGGGCAGTGACACAAGTAAACTACTACACACACATCTCTGTTTTGCTGCTAACAGTGCATTAGCCACATGATGTCATGATTGATTACCAGAGTTTGGCCTGTAACCTTTTAGCACTCATTATACAGTCCATTGCACACCAACAGAATGGCCCTAGGATTTTGATACATGGCCAGTAACTCACTCATAAACCCATATTGTGGCATGCAACCACATTCACCACATGCAGCATAGATTAGCATTGAAACAAGAAACATGTAAACAACATATATAACATATGGCTTGAACAAAAAAGGAAATCTGCTCAACGAAGCAAAACAACATTCTTTCCTAACACAAAGAAACCCCAACCAGCACAATATTACAGTTCACTGCCTCCTCATTAAGTTTCTTAATAGTCTGGGCCAAGGCTATCTGAACCTCTAGATCTGTCTCCCTAAGTTAGGAATCCTTACACACGAAACAACCTTTAGGTTTTGACAACATAGGTGTCTCAGTGGTGGGGGTTCCTACGCCCTGCTTTTCGGAGTGTACGACTGAGCTAAAGTTGTGAGATTTCCCATCATGCCTTTGGGGACCTGACTTCGAAGAGGAGTGGGTTGGACATTTGTCCTTCCCATCCTTGTTAACTTTCTTGTCTGAAGATTTCTCTTCTGGTTTGGGTGTGTACCATCTGCAGGGCCCAACAATGAGCAGGGCGGATCCATACAGCCTCTGTTAGTTAATCAGGCTGGCCATGGCAGGGGGCAGGTTGGCCCTCACCCTTTCTGGAGATGACATGGTGTACTCCTGGCTGTCATATCCCAACTAAGTATGCCAGGACGGACTGTGCCTGTAGGCTGTGTCCACCCAGAGTACATAGGTTTATGCGTTTGTCATGGTGTGAGCATAGGAACATGCCCCACACATTTTCCTGAGTTTGCTCGACCATCATTCCATTCAATAAAGAAATTCAAAAAAGCCCAGACGATTGCACACCCACCGTGTGGGTGGTTGAATTCCTCAATCATTGTCAAACACATAGGGTACAGGACCCTGGAAAGCCTGCAACTATTGCAAGCCAAGAGGAGTGATTTGGGTTACCCTAAATCCTGCAGCGCTGAATGAGTGAAGTAACCCATATTGAACTATATGAAGTAGGACACCTGTTTTTGAGGCCTGCAATGCCAATGTACCTGCAGCCACTGAAGAGAAATTGGTCGAAGTGGGACATTTCAAAGACCAAGGAAATCAAGTGCACTGACTTTTTAGTTTGTTTGGGGAACCCCTACCTTTATTTTGAGTTGACCAATCTTGTAAAAATCCTCAAATAAACATAGTAAACCCTAAAATGCGGTATCCTTCTTGATCCCGAGTGGATACCTGTGACACTACTTAAGCAATAAGCAATGCATGGTTGGTGTGCTTTCCTGGGTGGTAACAGCCCAGAAAATATATTTAAGGCCTTAGCCATGCAAAGGAATTTAATGAGGTGTCCAGTCCAATAAAACCGGGTAAAGTCAGCCTGTAAGGTGCGTACAGCTATTAGCAATCCATCATATTCTCTGCAGTGCCAATATCCTTGTTTTTCTAGCAGAGAAAGGGCACATCAGCCATTACAAAAGTAAAAATAAAATACTGACGAAGATGACCCCCATGAATTTGATTTGCGAAGGGGAACTTATTGTCACTTCTCTATTTCCATGTGTAGCCTTTGGAGGTGAGTGGGAAGGTGTGTGAATGTTGACACATGGGGAAGGTAAGCGAGGGATTTTGGTAGCATTGAAGAGACATGATGGTGTAGAGAGAGAGTGGTAGGAATCGGGAGCGTAGAGAGACCATGGCAGCATTACAGATGTTGAACTCACATGAGGGCTGGAAAAGCGCACCCATAGCAGAAGGTAAGGCCTGTATTCCAAGCCTACTGGTTGGCTAGTAATCTAGACGAATTAGCAACCAGATGCTGATGGGGTGTACCATTCCCTAGCAAGTTTGAGGGGGGGTCTTATAATTTATTCTGACAATCATTGTGCATGGTGCAGTCCACCTGAGGTATACTGGGATTCTACTGCTGGCTTGGAAGGCAAACAATTGATCTAAACGGACCATTATGTGCATCGAAATTTTGATAGTAGTAACATCTTATATTTTTTTACGAGGCTTTTTGTAGGCTTGTTTTCAATCATTAGATCTTTGTGTTTTCTATTTTAGTAAATTGGAATTATTTTAATCTGAATTTGATGAAATGTACAATCATTTTTTATTGTAATATCTGAATTTGCATTTTAATTTTGTAAGTGTGAAAAGTTTCTTTTGTAAACTATAACACACTATATTAATAATTTTTTTTTAAAAAGACGGCAAACAATTGGAATAATCTGCAAGATCCACATCACAAAATATATTGCTTACTTAAAGAGGAGCATTTTGGGAGATTGTCTCATCTGATACACCACAAGTAGAAGACAACAGCTTTTTGAAATGCTTGTTGGGTCCCCCCACAACGTTGTCTTTTATCAAAGACAATGAACATACCTTATGTCTCAGACATTATTGCAAGTAAGCCCCTAGAATTATGCATATCAGTTTGCTCCATCGAGATGTGCCATTTAAAAAAAAAAAACAATAATAAGTGATCGGCTGCAGAGTCCGTATATTAAGCAAACTCCATGGCTCCACTACTTGAAATACACTCTAATTAGAATACACCGGACTTCCTGGAGTCAATACTACGTAACTGTCCCTGGTTCCTGATGCATCAAAGCACTAAAGAAAACTATACTAAAACTCTTGTAGCGCAATTTTGTGAATCTACATGTATTCAAATAATTCAAATGCACACCAGAATCATTGACGTTTTGAGAGGCAACAATTAAAAACGCACACTTTAATATTTTGTAAAATGAGCTTAAACAGAGGAACCGAAGTGGCCTTGAAATTGGAGAATGCGCATGCAAAAAAACAAGAGCTGTAGTTGATTTTGAAAAGGGCAAAACAAGGCAAAAATGATGGTGAAAAAGGGGGCACAGAGGAGTCGCAAGGAGAATGCTCGCAAGTGGTGGTGCACTGCCACTTTTACCAAACCTCTGAGTAAGGAGTCTACGATAATTCTGCTGGTGGAATTAGCCCCTCCGGAATTAGTGCCAGCGGAATTACTGCCATATTATTGCAGAATTAGCAGCGGGGGAAATTCTGGCGGTGGAATTACTGCTGAAATACAAAATGGTATTTCTGCAGTATTTCAAGTCCAAATACTGCCGAAATTGGGCAGTAATTGTGCCAAAAATATGGGTAACTGCATACAGGTGATGGAAATCAAGCCACAAGTGCACCCAATCCACTAAGAAAGGGTGCATAAGACCCACACCTGACCCTTACACACTTACCAAAACCATGCCTCACAGACAATGCCCCATCTTACTTGAAAGACAGGATTAAGCTTTCACAATCATCTCGCGTTCTACGATCCAACAACTCCAACAACCTTACGCAGCTTCGTTACAAGCTTGCCCGCTTTGGCGCCACTAGCTTTGACTCTGTTGCCCCGCGTTCCTGGAACTCTCTCCCTGTTTTTCTGCCCACCTGCCCTGAGCTTTCTTCCTTTAAGAAATCTCTTAAAAAATGTCTTTTTTATTCATATGAGTTGTGCCTATCAACCCTTGCGTCTCCCTGGTCTACCCTTTGCTTCTCGATTCTGAGCTCTCTTACTTGCTGCGCATTGAGGCCTATAGGCGAGTTGCGCCTCATAAGAAATAATTAACATTTACATGTTTCCACTAGCTATTGTGAACTAGGACATGCAGCTGCTCCTGCTCCACATTGAGCTGTAAAGGCAGGAACAGTAGCACAGCATGCAAGGAGAGAGCCCATTCCTCTCACCCATGACCTAAACTGACACAAAGCAGATTACTCTATTACGGTTGAACAGGGAGACCATCGTTGTGCTAGCCACCCTGACCCAGGCCCACATGCAGATAAGGATCAATATCAGAACTGCTCTACCCCTGCTGGTGAAGCTTGTGTTGATCCTACACTTCCTTGATACTGGCACCTTCCAGCACACCGTGACCATGCTGCATGTCCAAGGTCACATTTTCACATCATGTGCTTGTGCAGGTGCCTGAAGCCGTCTTGCACCATGCCTTCTAGCACATCTCCATGCCTACCATCCCGGAACAGATCAATGCCACAAAGGCAATCCAGGCACTGAAGAGTTATACCACAACAGGAAGCAGTATCACTCCATGAATATCCAGGTCACCTGTAATGCTGACCTCGTAATTTCACACTGCTGTGCCCGCTTCCCTGTTTCCACCCACAATGTCATGGTCCTGCAGAACAGCACACAGCCTGGACACATGTGTGGTACATAGGGCAATGTACTGTACGTGGATATTGGGTGAGTACAAGTGCCATCACACAAACCAATATCACAGCACTATTGAAATTTGAAATGCCATGTGAAGAGGGAGGGGACTCGGACATGAATGACAAAGCTGTAGTAAGTTGCCATTGCATATTGCCCCGACAGGCTAGCAACACACACACACACACACAACACCCCCCCCCTCGCCTGCCCCCTACAGGAACTAATGAGCAACATAATGCAGGCGGAAGTAGTGCGCAAGTGGTGTTGACGGTGGGAGACCCCTGCCGGTTGCACAGTGAACACTTCATCATTTGAAAACATTTGGAACTTTGCTGTTTTTTTCTCCTCGGATTTGCCGTGCTTTGCAGTGAGCCTGTCCCCTTAAGGCTACAGAGGAGGAGTCTGAGGCTGCCTAACTCACCATTCAAAAGCACCTACTTCCGCGTCAGCAGAGCGGAAGTGGTGCACAAGCGCTGTTGACGGTGTTGCTGGTGGTGTGGTGTGGCGGGGGCCACTACCCAGACCACCTGAAGACAACGACACTCGTCCCCTACAACTTTTTTGTCCCTTTGTCTACGCAGAGAGGAGCTGCACTACGAGGGATATGGGTCGCCTAAAGAGCGACTCAACGGACCCGGGTGCAGCCGAGAGAGTAAAAACCAGACAACAGGTAAGGCGTTGAGTGGCATCCTATCCGGCCCCTGTCGGGGGTTTATCACCAGCTAGGGGATGCCCCAACAAAGGTCCGCTGCCTTTGATACAAAGCTGCCTTGCCTTTTTAAGTAAAACCCAGGCCATGGGGTCACCTTTAACATCCATGTCAGACTCTGCAGCAGACTTACCCATACATGCAGGGGACAGGGGGTCAGAGCCTGATACACCCCCCCTCCCCGTAGTAAGTGAGCCATAGACACTTCCAACCGTGGACAGGATCCAGGCAGACTTAAGTCACCAAACTCCATCGAAGGACACGAGGCAAAAGCCGAATTTGCAAAGGCTACCAGAGGGGAACGACGACCCGCAGGACCTCACCCATCTTAGGGGAGACCAGGCAGGAGGGTTGAAATGCATCTGCTGGACTCGACCAATAAGCCACAAAGCCTGAATGCCATGACACCCAAACATTTGGCTGGAAAGCCTGCAGGTGGGGAACTGCAAATTCAGGAACAACCGGCAGCAAGTGCAGCCACAAATGACCTGATGGCTTTGGAAGAACTCTCAGCACAACTCGAGGGAAGGATGGATGAGTCCCTTCTGAAAGACCAGGAAATAGGGAAGGTAATAGAAACTCCTATCATATAAAGATGCCAGCCAAAGATGCAACCTGCTATCCAAGATAGCTACCTAGACCCCGAGAAGAGAAGGAGCAGTCTCATTCAAAGCCATCCACAGCACTGCAAAATAACTCAGGTGCATCAGACACCTCTAACAACATGGAAGAAAGTGTGGATGATTATTGGGAGAAGAGGAGTCGGTCCCTGGCAGTGAAATTAACGACTGCCTCCCAAAAGGGGCTCAAGGACACATCTCACGAAAACCCAAGTAATGCAAGTCTTGCTTCCAAATTAATTCAGGACATCTCAAACCTCACGGGTAAAATTGTAAGGGAAAAAAGGAGAAGTCTCTAATTTATTAAGGATATATTGGCAGTACTGGACGACGAGGACCCAATAGATCCTATTGACTCAAACCCAACACGTTCATGGGGTCAAGTACAAAAAAATACAAGTCCCAGACAGACGGATTACAGAAGCTGCCTCCCCCTAGCAGACCCTAGGGAGGCCAAGAAGCCGGGGATTGATGACATCACCTTGGGAAAAATAAGCGACTTGTGCAGTAAGGGTAGGATGGACGACTTTGTCCATACACAGAATGTGGTGATGGCAGCATTGAACATCACGCTTGCCCCTTTTTTGAAACTTTACGAATCCATCAATGAAACCCTGTAGTCACTCTACAGACTAACCCTGAAAACAGACGAGGGGTTGGGCGAAATGGTAAGCTTCACGAAACACTTAGATGCGAGACTGCAGAAGGAGTCAGACCTGTCTCACCAATTTGCAGAATCGCCTGTGTGACCTGGCGCGTCAAGAATCGAATGACAAGCAACTCCTGATGGAAGCGATTCTTGAAGACCATAAGTGGATAAGAAATCTCAATCAGCAAGCCTCTTTGATCACAGACCCTAAACAGAACCCCAGAAGAAGTCAAGACCTCGAAGTTCAGAGGTTCAAGCAACTGGAAACGGAGAAAGGGAAGCAAAGATCGGGTGGCCCTCCAGTACTGGCGAAGGGCACAAAGGCCCCCAGGGCTACTAACTCAGATTGCCTGTTGATTGTGGACAAGGAAGAACTAAAAGCGAGCTATGCGATTTTCCAGGACCCTACTCAGCAACCTAAGAAAATTACGACTAGCCTGGGGGACACTATACAGAAAGAGGGTAGGGAAAAACACAAAAGAAAACAAAAAAAACAGCAATCAAACAAAAGGCAAATGGTTCCAGAGCCTTTTTAAGAAACATCAAATTGCCCACAAAGGAGGTCTCAGAACCTTTATCAAAAAAACCTATGAGAGAAATAAACTTGTCCAATGTACAGAAGGAGAAAGTCATAAACAAACCTACCCCAATAGAATGGGTGGATTCGGAAACAGAGAATGAAAAAGAACTGGATATAAGCGACTGCCTGAGTGACCTCATAGAAACTATTGAAACACATAAAGAGGATGAGCTGTGGGACAACATTAGCTTATCACATTGGCAAGTGATAGATAAGCATTTAGGTAGAGCCCCCACAGGAGAAAGAGGAAAATCAAAGGCAGTCCACCACAATAAAAAGACTGTGATAAATACAAAGAAAAATGAAGAGGGCAAGCAGGCACATCAACACTCTCAATACCTGAGAGATGGAAGAGTGAACTGTAAAAGGGTATACTGGTGAAAAAATACACCACAACAGAGATCCAAATCTCGTGAACATTCGCTAAAAGATCAGCAAGATATAATAAGAGATTCCAAGAACCAAGTTCCCCGAACAACGAGTTCAGACAAAAGTGGGACCCGGTATAGGTCCACAAAAAGTCCAGATCTCCTAAAACAGCTAAAAGCCAGACGAAGAGCTCGACTCCACATGAGTGCTGGACACTCACAGAACTCGCAACGGCATAAGAACTCAAGATACAGGAACATAGAGAAGCCAAATATGGACTACCAGCAAAGGGCGAGTTGGGAAGAGAAGGGATCGCCTAGTCAATTCTTTACATTAAAACTGGAACGGACGTGGAGAGACAAAAAAAGGATCTTGATGAACAGGAATAGGCTGATGACAATCCTTAATGACCTTCCCCCGACCTTAAAGATCCACAGTCATGACGTGGTAATCGTCGAGTTCATTGATGAACAAAGAACGGATGCAATCCTACTACATCTGAGAGCAAGAAAAATCAAAGAGAGACTGTGGCGTGCAAGGAGCATGCTAGCGGATTGGGGTTTTAGGCTTGCCGATTAAGAGACAAAAAAGGTATGGCAAGAGACAAGGAGCCCCAGACTTGCAGAAGGGAGGTGGGCAATAACCAGGAAAACAACGGAAGGAGATTCTACCAAGGTAATAACCAGGAAAACAAGAGAAAGAGATTCTACCAAGGCTCGGCAGGTTGCAAGGTCAAACCAAAAGACAATAAGCGACCAACATCAGGTGGCAAAAGAAGAACCCAGTAAGGAGCAAGCGAACAAAATAAAAGGTCAACAGAAACCGACAGTTAATCGGTTAGCAAACCTGAGATTTACGGTTGACAACTCGAGCCAGCAGGCTAAAGGGGGAGTTCAGAGTGAGAATATCCAAAAGAAATGCAAAACACGCCCCCTTACTCCCAGCACCAGGCCAGAGAAAAAGAGACAATAGATTGCTGTAAGTGGAGATGGGAATAAATCTTTCCTGGCCTCATGGAACACATGGGGATTTGGCCACCTTTACTCCGGAGAAAGTAAATTCCTGGGAAAATTTGAAATAATCTGTTTACAACAGAGCTGGATCAGAACAACCCCGTTGTGCGAAGGGTACCAGGTTTACATTAACCCGGCGCAGAAAGGACCCCTGGGTAGACCACGTGCTGGGCTTGTGACCTTAGTTAAAGATGACTGCCAATTACAAGTCCTGGAACATCGGACTCCGAACCCTCTTGTACAGATAATTAAAATAGTGAAAAATAGAGGACGGCATGAAAGCAGATTACTACTAATTAATACATACTGGTGCACTAAAGACTCAGAAACCAAAAAATACCTGGCAGACATTGTGGCGGCTATTGACGCCTCAATGTTAGAGGACAAGAACCCATTAATCATCATCTGTGGTGACTTGAACATCAAACTATTGGAAAATAATAGCCTGTTGAAAAGAAGAACTACCCTGGCAGCCAATGACAAATGTTGGCTACTTGAAATGGATACCAGAGAGATGTTAATGCTGAATGGCCAAATAACAGGTGATCTCCCAGGGGCCATGACTTGGGCCGTGAATTCAACAAGCGCCTGTCTGGATTACTGCTTTGTTGCTAGTAATACCTTAGCATGGATCAACTCTCTAAAAGTAATCCCTCAGAAAGCTAGTGATCATGCTCTACTAGAAGTGGAACTTCGTTGGAAGACTGAAGAGCAGAAGTACTGAGCCGTACCCGCAATGGAATAAACATGGGGAAGGAGCAGGCTAAAAATAAAAGCACAGGCCATTCCTGAACTAGCAAACCGGTTCAAACATAACCTTAAGGATGACCACGAAACAGTAGACTATGGATGGCTACTAAAGGAGTTTGAAGTCAAGAGTCGCACAAACAAAAACAACAAATTGGTAAGGAAACACACATATAACAGAGACCTGGTGGAAAAAAGGAGGGAACACTGTGCAGCACTGAGACGCCTCCATAAAAGTACCTATCCCAATAAAGAGGAACACTTAAGACAATGTAAACAGTCTTATAAGAACTGGTTAAAATCTTCTAGAGTGTGGAGAACACAAGCAGATGCTGAATAAATGCTAGCAGCAATAAGTACATCAAACACTAGATCCCTATGGGAGATAATTAATAAAGAAGAGGACTTCCAGTCAGCCCTAACATCAAGTCATGTTTCAAATGACCAATGGGTAACATTCTACACAGACCTCTTTCAGGAAAAAGAAGCAATCATGGTAAAGGAAAGATCTAGAAGCCCGTGGCTCATCAACATTGACAGGGATGACATACTATCAAGGATGAAAAAGTTGAGCTCTTCAAGAGCGGCAGGACCAGATGGTATGTCGACCTGTATGCTGAAGGAAAATGGGGAAGAGTGGGCAGATTTCATCTTAGTATTATTTCAACAGATACTAAAAACAAGAACAATTACTCAATCCTGGAAGGAGGCCCTAATTGTGCCGATCTATAAGAAAGGGGAGCGTACAAATCCCAGGAACTATAGGCCATTCGCTCTTCTAGATTCCATCGGAAAGCTGTTCTCCTCTATCATCTTGACAGATCTAAAAAGAAGGGCAATAAGGACCAGAATCTTAGATAAACGACAAACGGCATACATGAGTGGCGTTGGTACATCACTGAACTTATTCATCTTGAATATGTTAAAACTCTGGGCACTGGAAAAGAAAAAGAACTTATACCTGTGTTTCATCGATCTTGATTAGGCCTTCGACAGAATCAGTAGAGAACTGCTCTGGGCCAAGTTAAGAAAATTGAACTGTCTGGAGCACCTGCTCGAGGCCATTCAAGAACTCTATACTAACACCTCAATCCAAATGCGGAGATGTGACAGAAAAAATCTTGACGTCGAAAGGTATAAAGCAAGGTTGTGCCTTGGCACCCTTTATGTTCATTCTCTATCTAGCAGACATGAAGGAACACCAGGCACACATTCAAGCTTTTCCACCAGTGTTTCAGTATGAGGCCTTGTCATGGATTCTATATGCTGACGATGTCATACTCGTGGACCAAACCCCTATTGGTCTACAAAGACGCATGGCGGAATTTAAGATCTACCTAAGCAAAAATCATCTGAAGATCAATGTTAAAAAATCAATGATCTTAATAATGCAGTCGGCCTGAGGGCACAAGGCCACAAAAAAAATGCATTCACTTGGTCACTGGATAACCATCCTCTGGACATAGTTGATTCTATTATCTATCTTGGGGTCCGAATTAACAAAAATATCAACAAACAAGTTCAACAGAGTTTTATTAGAGAGAAGCTCATAAAACTATCAAACCAAGCCTGTGCCCTCCTTAGGCATTATGGATCATTTTCAATGATGCCATTAATCCTATTTTATAAACAAAAGGTTGCAGTGATCTTCTTGACCTATGGAGCCGAATTACTGCTAAATCTCCATTGGAAGACCTGGGGGGGTGTTCGAGGGTCTTTTTTGGAGAAGGGTTCTTAGGGTCCCCAACTGTCTCTCAGCATCAACAATAAGGCACGAACTGAGGTTGCAATCACTGGAGTCGATAGTGTTGTGGAAGACACTCTCGCTATTTCGGAAGTGTCTTCTGGATAAACCTCCTATGTCATTTGAACTGTTGGCTAATAAAGACGTTAGGAATACAGATCCTAATCTCGACCTGGAAACAGAATTGTCTAGAAATCCTAGAGCATTATAACATTAAAATGGATAAGTTGAAAGAAAACCCGGACAAAGTAAAGTAAAACCCTCCGTAGAAAGGACTGGGAAGAAACGGATACCCTAAAGAGGCAGAATACAAACTGCCACAACATCATTTGTGAACGAAAGGCTCTGAATGATCCTGCACCGTATCTGCAAAGATTCCCTTCGCCTAGACATAGGGATCTTCTGATGAGATGCAGGCTACACATCTTGCCAACCAGGGAGAAAACAAATTCCAGCTGAAGAGGCTAGATGTCGTTTTTTTGTAATAACCCGGATATTCTGGAATCAATAAAACATTGGATGTTATCATACTCAGTATTGGCAAGCCAAAGGAGCCTGTTCTTGGAAGAGTGGGTGGCTAATATAAACACGTCAACGGAAGAGGACTACTGGGAGAGAATATTGACGGTACAAAAAATTGGCCCCATTTGGAAGCCCTACGATTCATAGAACTAATCCTAAAGGGACTAAGGGAGGACAATGAAGAACTCAGAGGGCGGCGGGAAGTCCGTTAAGGGGGGTTTGGACTGAAAATGATGTGGACCTAATTGTTAAAGGTTGACATTTTTTATTTAACCAATAAAACAAAAGAAAATATAATAATAATAATAATGCATCCCTATACACAGTTCAACACTGCACCATGTAATACTGGCAGACATAATGCCATGTAGTCAGGTAACTATGTATATCACACCATCATGGAACCGACGCAGACAACACAAACCTGCAGCAGTACAACTAATCACCCATCATGGCACATGCATGAGACCAACGCACAGGCCCAACACAAGCACCATGGCATATTGCCATGAGAATCACTGACCCTGAAAGCGAAGGGTGCTGGCCATGAGATGTGTGCATGGTGTTACACGATAATGTAAATGTACCCACATAGTGAATGACTCCAAATGCGAGTACCTTGATGGTAAACCGTGTTGTACTCATAAAATGCATGAACATATGTCTATCAGCATAACATCATAAAAGCCAGCACATCCACAATGCTCTGTGACTGAAACATATGACCTTTACCCTTGCTGGTGACTCTGGACACCCTCAGCTACCATGGCGGCTGACACCTGTGCAGAATACACATACGCAACATGAGGCCGCCTACAACAAGGAACACGTCCGAACCAGGCTCTTCATTTAGCGCATTTTTGGCCTTTTAAAGGCTTCTTTCCGGTGCCGAAACCAATAGATGGACCTTTAATGTACAGGCCAGAGAAGGTCAGACAAAGTGTTTTGGCCTCTGCCATGCTGCACAACATGTGCCTCAGGCAGAATATTCCCCTCCCCTTGATATGGATATGCCACCCCCAGAAGAGGAAGACTCACTGCTTGCGGGTGCTGCGCTGCCATGCACTGAATGTGAAGAAGGTAGGGATTGCTTCAAGTGAACTACTATTTAATTTTGAATTGTGAACACACCCTCCCCACTCCCCACAATGCCATCCCCAACACACCTTCCACATCCACTTCCCCCTCTCCAAAACACCATCCCCAACACTCCCTACCCACCCACCTCCACCTCCCCACAATGCCATCCCCAACACACCTTCCCTTCCCACCTCCCCACAACGCCATCCCCAACACATGCATCCCAATGCATATGGCCAGTGCAATGTGGGAGTAGTGTCTGCTGAGGGTGCATTGCCATGTGGGTGCATCTTCCCCTGTCCATTGGGTCCATCTGAGCTGCGGGAGACATGCATGGCATGGTCATTTGGTCAGTGCATTGTCTGGGGCAGGAGGGGACATTCAGACTCACCAGATTCTCCATGTCTGCTGGCTCTGATCTCAGCACTTCCAATTACTTCGATCCCCCCAACATTGAGGTTGGAGCTGGCCTTCTCCTCCCCCAAGGTAAGGACACGGGGGTCCACGGTGTCGCCTCCTGTGGCCAATGACTCCTGCCTGTGTTTGGACATGAGTCTGCAGACAGTGGCCTTCAGGTCGTTCCACTGCTTCCTGCTGTTCTCACTGTCCTGTTGGACTGTGCCCACAGCTGTGATAGTGTCACAGATGCCTAACCAGATGGCTGCATTCCTTTGCCCAGATGTTTTATGATGCCGGGAGCCATAGAACTCCTCAGCATGGGCCACCACCTTGTCAGTGAGGACCTTCAGCTCGGCCTCACTGATCTTTGGCTTCCTCAGCGTCAGACCCTTTTGATTATTTCTGGACATGTTTTCCCTCCCTTCTGGGTCTGGATGGCTACAGGTAGTGGTGGATTCAGGGCAAAATGGCATCCACATTGCTTCCTATTACAGCGATGACGCTATTTCTGCCAATGGTAACTCTGCTAGCGGAATTAGTGCTGAGTGTACAGAGGTAATGGTAATTCCGCCGAATATCGGTGGGCTACCTCCAATGGTGAGTAAGTGGACTTGTCAAGTTGTAATGCAGCGGGGATTCCATCAGACACCAGAGCAGTAAAATTCTCATGAGGTGTAATTACTGCTGTATTAATGTCAAACTGCTAATGAGGGCCATAGGGCCTGATCCACAAACAAAGTTCTAAAATATTGCAAAGTGTTAGTGCCAGCTCTTAGATGGCACCATGCCAAACTACTGTACAGTGAGTGGATTTACCAATAAAATTCAGCCCTAAACCCAACAGTGAAAAGTAAAAAGCATAGTGCTATACACAACCAGGAAACTCTCGCAGACCAACTCAACACGGCTCCTTGTATACAGATTGCAGTGCTGTGGACTGTACTAAACAGGCGAAGGCAGCGAGTGATAGAAAATGCTGCACTAAACAACAAATCCCCCAACAGACCAAGGTAGACAGTGAGTGTACCCTCACTAAACAACAGGCCCCAACAGGCCAAGGCAGCCAGGGAGGGACCCCTACTAAACAACAAACCAGTATGCAGGCCAAAGCAGCCAGAGAGAGCCCCTCACTAATCAACATGCGCTCAATAGGCCAAGGAAGCCAAGGAGTGCCACAATCATATGCAATGCCTCACCATGAAGGATGCCTGAAAGAGGAACTTCCAAACAAACAAATCAGATTTCAAACTGCAAAATCAACATTCATACCACCAAAACCCTAAATGAAACATCTTGATCCACACACAGGAGGTCTACATCCAACACCCATTTGGCAGTTGCTATAACCACCTGCCATCATTCCATGGAGGAGGCTGTGGAGGTACTGAAGCAACAGCACAACCACAAATATTTAACAACTATGAAGGAAAATCTCCACTGCCTCCTCAAAAAATCAGAACCTCAGACAGTACACAAAAGACACAATGCACAGGAAAGGTCACATCCTTGTGCACATCAGCACCATCTTACCCACTCTCTGGCGTACCTCTAAAATCGTGCTAGAGTGGGTGTGCTGTCTGGCAATCCCCTTTGACTTTAGTCACATCACCCCTGTCAAGCACACCCATTGCAAACTAATCTTAGGTTCAGTCAATAACTTCACATTGGAAGTAGCCCTTGCATACCTCACCTTCACATGGGCAAACATTGCTCAGATAACCTATGCCTGCAGCTTCATTTGCAAAGAACTCAACACCACTGTCGCTACTACAATCAACTTCGATGCCCCTGTGAAACAACCCCCCCAACCTTTGATGCTGCAAGGTATAATGAAAGAAGTTTGTTGGGCAGTGACGCAAGTAAACTACTACACACACATCTCTGTTTTGCTGCTAACAGTGCATTAGCCACATGATGTCATGATTGATTACCAGAGTTTGACCTGTAACCTTTTAGCACTCATTATACAGTCCATTGCACACCAACAGAATGGCCCTAGGATTTTGATACATGGCCAGTAACTCACTCATAAACCCATATTGTGGCATGCAACCACATTCACCACATGCAGCATAGATTAGCATTGAAACAAGAAACATGTAAACAACATATATAACATATGGCTTGAACAAAAAAGGAAATCTGCTCAACGAAGCAAAACAACATTCTTTCCTAACACAAAGAAACCCCAACCAGCACAATATTACAGTTCACTGCCTCCTCATTAAGTTTCTTAATAGTCTGGGCCAAGGCTATCTGAACCTCTAGATCTGTCTCCCTCAGTTAGGAATCTTTCTCCATTTGCAGCTGCTAAAGTACCTGCCCCCTTTGAACTGCAATGTTATCAGCAACTCAGAGAGATTTCAACATGATGGAAGTTTTAACACTGGCTCTGGCTGCTTCGATCTCAGACCTGTCACTGACAATGGTCATGGAATGTGCATCTGCCCGGATGCAAGCCTCTCCTCCTCCTGCTGCCTCATATGTGAACACATAGCAATCACCTGACCTCCTGCATTTCGACTTGCTAGAACACTTCTAACTGCCTTCCACTGAATTTCCACCCCATTTCTGGTGTAACAACTCCTGCTGTCTGACAATTTGTCATCGGCGCAGATTCTCTCTCCCCAAAGATGGTTGGCTGCGAATAGAGATACCAATCAAGTAATTAGGCCTCATTACGGGTCAGGCGGTAACCGTGCCGGTAAAACCGGCTGGTAGCTGCCGGACCCGTAAACAGTTACCAGCGCCTGACTTACCGGTATCACCAGGGTATTACATCCCCGGTGGCCGGAAAGTTAGGTGCCGGTAAAATGTTGTTCTCCATTCCTATTGAGTCCCATAGGACTCTATGGGAAGAGGGACCATGGAAACACTGGAACCGGTAATAATGGTGCCGGTACTTCTGTGAAACTCTGTGGGCAGGTGCACCCACCCAGCAGAGTTGTACTTTGCCGGTCCGGAAACAACAGTGACGGTAAGCTTTCCAGACTGCAAGGTTGCGTCCTGAATTGTATGCAAGTTAACCACAGCCTGCACTCCAGTGGGATAGACCTCTGCACCACCCATTTTATTACAGCCATGGACGTCACCTCGTCGGCTCCTATATGGTCCTCTACCTCAACCAGGAACAAGTCACCTCCAGAAGAGTGGATGGCCGAACAGCACCAGAGAAGCCTGAACTGATGTTATGCATAGAGGTCCTACTTGAGGTAGTGTGGGCCACAGATGTGGAGTTGGTGGAGGAAGGCATTGAAGTAGCCTGTCAGAAGAAACCACCCATGTCAAGTGCTGCCACCAGCTGGGTGAAGGACATATCCGCCTCTGTTAGTCCTGTGCAATTCACCAGCAGTGACAGCACTGTGGCCTGCATGGTCTCATCAGCCAATGCAAAGGATTTTGTCTGGGTGGAAGCATCAGATAAGGAACACAGCACTACAGCAGATGGGCCTGAGACTGAACCCCGTGATGCCACTGCCACAGTGTCCTGCACACCCTCCTATCTCATGTTTATGTCTGCAGAATGTGACTTTCCCTCAATATCCTCTTATTACCATTCAACACCCATCCCTGCCTCCTCAAATGAGGTCTCCAGGCTCTGTGGCTCCTCTGTATTTAAGGAACTATGTCCCTGTCCCTTTTCTGCTGAGGTCTTCAAAACAATGACACTGGCATTGTCCTCACCCTAAGCTGCCATTGCATCTGAGGAGGCCACAACCCCAGCCACGTGCCTCTCTTTGGAGCTTTATGTCATGGAGATGCCCGGGTCCAAGGAGCCATTTGGAGACCTTGTCCCTGGCATGCAGCTCCTCCTCAGATGAACGTCCTTCTTCAACTGCTTGTGTCACTGCAAAAGAAGTTCAGGATATTAATATCTCCGTAAGAACTTATTATTTGTTTTTATTGAAACAGTTAGTTTATACAAACTTTTGTTACAAACAAACCACTCTCTTTGTCCATAGTTCATTATCAGAGAAGCAATACACAAAAGAAAAACCAAAAAACCCCAAAAAATAACATTTGTTAAATGACAACAGAGGTCATCTTAGGAATCTCATACTTCAATCCAATATGCTGCCGAAAATGTGTCTAAATAGAATTAATCATAATTGGTTTTGCCTCAGAATACTCATTTTGGATGATCATGAAGCTATAGCCCTCAACATCTAATTGTTTCAAGAATTTTTAGCTAATTTTTCTAGACCTCATGTCCAAGTAGCATTTCAATGACCACACATGGTATTTTAATATTATTCCCTCTTCCGTATTACCATTCATTGGAGCACATTTTCCAAGATGGCAAGTTCTCTGATTAGTGGTCTCTGTACATTCAATTAATTAGTAAATGTTTTGTAGATTCAATTACAGGATTGCAGAATCGACATAAGTTGTCTTTGACATCTTTTTCTCTTCTTAACCACATCATCTCTTTTGTCTTCAGTGCATTTAACTGTAGTTTTAAAAATTGATCACAGTGATGGTGTGAAGGGCAGCGTGTAAGATATTTTGCTGGAACGTGCAGCCTGTTTTCTCCTGCACCCAATGTCATTGACGAGCAAAGTTGAGCTAGTTTCTCTAAATTTATAATTCAACTCCAAATTTCGACCAAAGCGTGTGTCTTCATATCAGCTGCACTTAGCGTTTGTTCCAGTTTATTTGTCCAGCATTTTAACAAGCCAGTTTTTGCCAGCTTATTTGGACTGACAGATATCTGATAAACTGGAGGCAGAGCCTTTAGGATCATTGTTCTCATTGCCACAAGAGATTTCCATAAAACCATGCTATACAAGGAGTTAAATGCCATTTCATGCTGCAAAGCCATCATTGAGATGTAGCTTGGCAATCTAAATAGCTCAGCGCCCAAATAGCCCTTTAAGAACTCTTTTGGTCAAGATTCCACCCTGCTTCTGCTCCAAATGTCATTGCAGGAACAACTTTTTGTAGATAAAAAGTCAAAAGTGGCAAAAACAAACATTTCCCGTATTGGGTGTGGATTTTCGTACCTTGGAGGGAAAACGTGGTCATGCGGTAAGTTAAATCCTGATACCAAGGCTGTTCACAAATTGAGGTATTAAACAACACCCCTAAATATCTTATCGGGAACGTTGTACTTGAAGATTCTCCTGTAACCATCCGTCTAAAGGCTTTGTTTTTCGCACCACCTTGTAATCCAACTCTCATGATTTTTGTTTTGGACATATTTATCTTAAGATAATTTTCTGTTAGATAGTCACAGAGCTTGGATAACAATCGCTGAAGCCCTATCTGAGTGTGATCCTTCAAAACCAAGTCATCAGATAGGTGACACATCTGATTGGCACATTGTTCATTTTTGACCGAAAACAATGAAGTTTGTTGAGAGCAACTGGGAGATCAGATATGAACACTTTGAAAAGCTTCGCCGCCAGTGGGCAACCCTGTTTGACTCCTTTCTCAGTGCTTATTTTGTTTGACAGGCCGCCAATTTTATTTTCTCTTACTCGAATTGTGGTGTTACTGTGCAGAGCTTTCACGGGGGCAAGGAGCTCGACCGGACAGTGCCATTGAGATTTCTGCCACAACATATCACGATTGACACTGTCAAAGGCTTGTCTCATGTCGATAAAGGCAAGAAACATTTTTTTTCTCTTTTAATGCTTTGAGTTTGAGTAAATTCAGAATGAATAAGTTTACCTCTATCCCTACCCCCTTAGTGAAACCAGTCTGGCTAGAATCGTAGATTTTTGATTTTTGAGCCCAGTTGGCTAGCTTTTGCTGCAGAACAAAGGCAGAAATCTTCCCGATGGTATCTAAGAGGGCAATCGGGCGATAATTTATTGGATCAGTTCGACTGCCTTTCTTGTGGATTGGAAGGAACAACCACTGCTTTTAGCCAAGAGTCTGGAACGTTCTTCACCAGAGATAGTCTTGTGAACAGGGCTTCGATAAATTTTGCCCAATGATCTTTGTTCTTTTTTTAGCATCACGTTTGTGATGCCGTCGTGGCATGCTGTGTGGGAGTTTTTTAGGTGTTGAATTGCAATCTCTATGTCTGCAGGTGATTCCTTACCATCCCAAGGTTTGCTACAGATAAACGAGATGAATGGCAAGACTTTCTCAGATTTTTTATATACAAGGGCAAAATGATGTTCCCAGTTAGCCGCAGTGATTTTATTTAACAGATCCAGATAACATTTAGTGTGGCCCTTGTTCAAAATTGCCCATATCTCTCTTGTGTTTTTTTTTCACAAGTAGCTCCATGATGACTTCAGCTCTTTCTTGGTTGCGGATTATATCATGCGATTTTAGCCAATTTTTGTATTGTTGGCGTCAAAGCTTAATTGCCTTATCCCTTTCATTGAAGGGCAGTTTCTTTAGTTGTCTAATGTCTCTGGGCAGTGTTATTTTTGCAAGATGGATAGCATGGCTAAAGGCATATTTACGTATGTGACCAGAGATCTTATTTCCAGAATTTTTTACCATGAAGCCGATCAAGAGAGGCGCATAATTGATCTCCTTAGTTTGACATGATAAAAGGAGGTTATCATTTAATAGTTGAATTTCTGCACCATTGATTTGCAGCCTGTTTCCTCCAGAATTCATGTTCAATGGTTCAGCGTATTTATTGGTAAAGGGAGCCCATTTCATCTTCCAGCAAAGTTTCAAGATATCGCGATCGCTCTTAGTCGTTGGAAGAACACAGAGGTCTATGATTATTTCAATTAGATTTCGTGAGGCCCAGAAATATGCTAGTATTTTGTGACTTTGCTCGATGTCAGGTGAAGTTCAGAGTTTGGTCGTCTTTAACATTTCCATTCAACATATTACAGTTATGACTCATCAGGGTGGAATTCCATCTTTGGCCTCTCTTATTGACTACATTTTCGGGAATACAGATGTTAGTTTGAGACTTTGAATCTTTTCTAAACAATGAGCAATTCAAATCACCAGAGACAATTATTGACAGATTATCTAAGGATGATATACAGTCATCGATTAGCATTGTTACTGAATCGATAAACTTCTTAGAGCGGATCATCACAGGGTTCCAGTAGGAATTTATTAACAATAAGTGACATTGCGCTGATGGATCCAAATCTTTCGACTTTATAATAATCGTACCTTGAACAAAGAGTTTCAGGTTGTAAGACGCCAAAACTGAACACTAATTGTTGATTTTCACCATGGTAAGTAGCCCTAAAACAGGGTTACCCAAAGTATTCTTCCCTGCGCAATTCAAATACATGGTGTATCCATCTTTAGTGGGAACCTTGCGCAATCAGGTTTCTTGAAGGCAAATTGCAAAGATGTTTTCTAAGGATACATTAAAGTCGTTAAAGAAACGCTGGAAGCCTCTCGTATTCCAAGAAAGAAGAACACAAGGAGATTAAGTTGCATGATATAGCTATTGAGTGTTTTTGCGATCTTGCAGGGCCTGTGATAGGGCGGCTTCGATTTTCCACCTGTGAGTCACTGTGTCTTACATTTACTGGAAGACAGGTCATCGTTCTTCTTAGGACCTCTCGTCTCTGTTAATGTGTCATTACATCGAGATTGTTACTTGGTGCAGTTACTTCTTTAGAAACTTTAAATTCCGGTTCGATTGAGAGATAAAATCCGAAGAAAAGCAGTTCGTCTTTTGCTTTGAGTATCATTCTTCTGACTGCTAGCAACTGAATGTGCAGCAAGATTTGATCTGAAGTTTTTTCTGTGGCATATTCAACAATCTTAATATCCTCAGATTGGATTGTCCGTAGTGACAGAATACATTTCAGTAATTTCATCACATTACTACGATTTAAGTTAACTTCAGTGTTGTCTATTTGAATATTTTGTAGTCTTAGATTCCAAATTTGAGTTTGCAGTTTGAGTTTAAAATTTTCGATTTTAAATGGACTTTAGAAGAAAAATGTAATTGATTTTTCCGCTGGTTTGATGTTTGGTGAGATTTGCACTTCACGAACTGCGCCTCCAGTGAACAGAGGACTTGTAGGAAATCCACCTTAGTTGGTAATCTTAGGTGGAATTAAAGCATCATGTGAAAGCAATTTTGCATCACCAGACTGAAGGCTCACTTCGTCATTTGGAGTATCTTCAATGGATTCATCATCGTCAATCGAATAGGGTGATAAGTCACAGAGGTTGATCGAAGAAGTGGAAGAGTGTTGACTATCTTTGTCAGAATCCGAGCATTGGCATTTGCCACTTATTTTGTTAGTGGCATCTTGTGGATTAGTGATCTGTTTGTTTGTCGCATCCTTTAAGGATCTTTGGGTTTTTGCGGGTACATTACGTTCAAACAGACCATTTTTGGGAGGCGTTGACAGGTTTCTTGTGAATTGCCTTGCATTTGGACGGGCTCTTTTGTGTGGATTGGTATGCTTATTATTTCGTTGTGTCAAGACTTTTCCTTGTACTGGTTGAACAGTTTTCCTCTTCATCATCTCAACTGTTTTAGCAGAGCCCATAAAAATTCCAAATGAGGCATGGGTATTTGCCACTGGCTCGACAGGGAGATTGCTCCTTTTCAGATCGTGCACACTTTTTTTGGTTGAACTCTGCTCTTTTGTGGCGGGAGGACAATCGTCCTTGTTTTTCTTGGAGCACTCTTGCTCGTTGGTTGTGTCTGGCAATGGCAACGAACAAACGTTGTTCAGGTCAGCCTTTGGCTGAAGCCCCAGGGCTTCGTAGCTCTGAGGCACAGCCGACTCAATTCCTGATGGTAAGGAAGTAATTTGATTATGAACTTGCGTTTGTTGACTCTGACAGCTAGGCAGACTGTTAGGTGCGCAATCTTTTTGACTTGTTCCGGGAGCACCCAAAGACTTTGCTGCTTGCATCGTAGTTGCAAGATTGGAAAATTTACATGGCACAGAACTGACTGTGGATCTCTCATTATGTCGCATCCCCTTGACAGCTTCGATCAGTGCCTCCATTAAATTGTTATTTATTTGAGCAGTGTCCTCTTGAAGCCAGCTCACTGAGATGATACCGCCAGCGAGATGTTAAATCCGCCTCGTGTTCCATCTGCTTTTGATGGAATCCATTAAAAGTCTCCATCTTGGTTAATTTAATTGTTAAGTCCGACAGTATTGCTGCCTGGTCTTTTATTACCCCATTTAATGATTCGTACTATTTGACGAAAGGAATGAGGGCTAATGAGGTCGCAGCCAATACATTATTATGAATGTGTATGGAAGCAGCTGCAGAAAGATTTGTTTTATCGATGGCATCAGACGACCGTTGAGGGGAGGTCAGTGTCAAAGACGCACATTCTGAGGTGTTATTGCTTCGAGAGCAAAGAATATCTGGCTGTTTCGGTTGGTTTATTAAATCAGAATGATTAGGCTGCATATTAGGTGCTGTCGCACAGAGGCACACTATGGGCTCTGTTGGCTCTACCAGAAACTTTTGTGAGGACTTTGCCTATTGGACTGCTGCGGTCAGGTTGTGTTTTATCACAGACAAATCAATTTCATCTTCAGTAGATGTAATGCTCTTTGCAGCAAGCAATATTGAACACACCGGCTGCCTGTCCACTGGACTTTCACGTGTTCCTTTGGCCTGCTGACTCATGAACGAGCTTTTCTGTGTGGATGTATCTTGGATGCTTGAAAAATTCGAAAAGCTTGCACTTAACTTTTCTTTCACCATCAAATAGTCTGCTTTTATGCGTTCCGTCAGCCGTGCTTCGTGAGCTGCAAAGTCAAAGGTGAAATTTTGTTTCCACCGTGATTCTGCAAGAGGTGTTAAACGATCATTAATGACTGTGTGCCATCTTTTCCATTTCCTTTGCTATGATTTTTTCAGACTCATACACCTGTTTTAGATTAGGTTCCTTTGTTTTTGCATTTGATGAGAACTTATATTGTAAATACATGTCTGGGACATTTGGCCATGCAGACATTAGTGCAAATGACATGTGAACTCTGGTGTGTACACAGATGCTGGTGTCACAAACCTTTCTACAGAGGCAGTGTAATGGTAAGAGGAGAAAGCCACATGGCAACTTGACCTTCAAATCACACACTCTTGTATGTCCATCTTGCAATCAGCATTTGGGAGGACCATATGAAAAACAAATGTATTTGAGTAACCTCCATATCCTTTGCTTGTGGTCCCTCCATCATCCATTCATACAATGACGTCATGTTCCCTAACAAAGCATAAACATCTCTTATCTTTTCACAATAATGTCAAATCCATGGCAACCACAACCGACACCGAAACTTTTTCCTGACATGAGCATGTTAACCACCAGCCCTGCAGTGTATGTGCATGTAGGTCAATCAACATTCACGTCACATTCCCTTACCAAAGGCCCCCATGGCCAGAATCCCTCACATGCAAATGTTATGCTGCACAAGATGGATGTAGTGTGAGCAGATGTGCAGAAAACATCTTGCGCCATTCAGATGTGAAAGTATCACACGGCCTCATGTATAAATATGAGGTGTTCACAGCAAGCACACAGATGACGGCATTAATAATAAGTACATATCCTTTTACAGCTTGCAGAGGTTCCATCCAAAACATGGGCAGATGCATTTAAGCCCTATATGGTCCCACTAGGCCTGTGTGTCTCATAGTTTTGCTGTTGTGGACAATGACATCACCGTGAGGCGACAGCCGAAGGGCGAGATTAAGGGCCTGTCTGCGCCCGACCCCTGCTTTCGATCACACAGACGCCACACCTGGAGGAGAGGGCAAGCCTTCCCTCCACCCTCAAAAGCCTGCCGGAGAAGAGATCACCCTTCCGTGCTCCAGCACCCTTGAAAAGTAATGTGGGGCTCCACATCTCCTTGCAGGATTTTTCCTCAATAATTTGCCATATTTGCACAGAAACCCACTGAAATCGTGGTTGTGCAACTTTCGTTCCGCCAAATATGCTTTTCACATCTCCTGCACACATAGCTCTCAACCTTTTGAGACTGCTTGGAGGGTGAGAGCCTGGGTTGGACACCGGAGGCGGCGCCCAGGTTTAGAGGAAGTGACATCACAGGAAGTGACATCACAGGAAGTGACATCACAGGAAGGTGTGCGCAGAAAATACCACGATTAACTTACTACACTGCTGCAAAACTAGGCTCTTTTGCATGCAACCATTGTACCAAGTAAATGCAGTTAAAAAAACAATACACATGTTCTTTCTGTACAGTTTATTTTTTTCCCCCAGAAATAAATTGTAGAACTTTCACAAGAAACCAACTCTGCTCACATGATGTTTAAACTCGAAATAGTGGAACAGAGGCAGTACATCAATCTGGCGACTAAAGCCTCAATTTGAACAATTATTCATTGGTCAGTTTGCAATTCAAATACCTTAGTTCCTATGCTTCAGGTTGTATGCTCGTGTAGCCTTTTTGGCTAGCTCTATCAAATCATCATTTGGCTTCAATCTGTGGCAAGGTTGTGAGCCTTCATTGGTGTGTAATTTTACTCATATAATTGACGATAGTGTTCTGGACAGATCTAAGCTGCTTCTAAATTCTGTTTTGTTCTTTCTCATCATGGAGGACACCTTTTCTTCCTGAGCATTTGAATGAGGCAAAATTAAAATCAGGAGTGCCAGTTTACAAAGATGAGGGAAGAGATTTAATTTAGTAAACCTTGCCCAGATTGTGTCCATCCTTTCAGGTGGCTCATCACTGTCTTTATTTGATGAATCCCAGGGAATTTCGTCATCAGCCAAAAGCTGATACTCCACAAACTCATCGTGAAGGAGATATCTGTCAGAATTCTTAAAAAGGTGGTTGTACCTATCTAAAAAGTATTCAACAGACTCAAAGGAAACCATTTCCCTCCTTGTCACATCTACAAACCTTGCATGCTTTAGGAGGGCCTCATTAAATGGCAGTGTTTGCAAAGCATAGGATGCTGCTGCTTCATAGAACTTCCGACATGCTGCAAAAAAAAACACAGTTTGTCTTTGCGTGATATCACCACCTTCTAACAGTTTTGACAGAGAAGATCGTGTTAATGCCCCAATGAATAAGCGGTCATCACTTTGCTGGTTTTTTGGGTCCTGATATGCAACGCCTACTGGGAAATCGGCTGCTTTAATTACAGAAATCAAAACAAAACGGGAAAAAATCTTGTTGACAAAAGAACACATAGTGTGATAAAGTAGATGAACTGTAGGCTCTTCTCGCTGTAGAAATGTATTGGTCTGCTCAAAAATTGGCAGTACTTGTGAAAAGAAAAGCAGGAATATTTCAGTCACTGGATCACTGAATCGATCTTTCAAAGGCTGAAACTTCCCATTTGCAAGCTCCTTTGATATAAAATAGCTTTTTGGGGCCGGATACTGCTGGTAAATTCGTGACACTGCTTTACCTAATGCAAGCCACCTTGTGCCAACATGCTTCACCAAGTCTCTATATGTAATGTCTGTAAAATCACAAAACTCATTATATTCCCCTTTACGCTGAGTGCTTTTATCGAAGTAGTAAAAAACATCAACTTCAAAGTCTTCAACATCAAATTTGGTTTCACTGCAGAAAGCAGTTGCAGCATGGCAGGCTGTATTATGTACAATGTGACAACCACAACCGTGGAAAAAAAGACCAGGAGCCTTAGCCTTTGCCATGGGCATTATCCCATTCAACTTCCCCATGTTCACAGATGCGTTATCTGTAACAAATCCCACACAATTGTCCCAGGGTATATTGTTTGTAACTAAAACTTCATCTATTTTTGAGAATATGGCTTTGGCAGTGCTTGCCTCCTTCCCTTTGGTTATCCCCATATCCAGAAACTGTGTTGTAACCCTTTCTTTATCTAGGTCGAAAGGACGCACTGTTATGGGGTTAGGTTTTTGCAAACTGTTATCCCCAGAACCATCACTTGCTAAACAGTATGGATTTTCCTGCATGTGTTTTACCAGATCAGCCTTTAGCGTGATGGCTAATGCATCATTGAGAACGCATGTTGTTTTTGTGGCACCACAACTGAAGTTCTGAGCAATTTGGGAATCTGGAAGCATAGCCCTCATTAACGGCGTGAAGTGGTCTGCTGCGGCTAGGGGGAGATCGTGGTGGACCAGAAAATTGACCATCATCACCTCTGCAACAGTAACTGATTTGTCCGCAGAGGTTTTAAATTGAGACGATAAAGAGGATTGTTTTCCTTTAACTTTAGAAAGTTCAATGTGCAAAGCACGGTTCTTGTGCCTCACAAGATCCCTTCTGCCCATATGACGGATGCACACGTCTTTGCTACAAATAGTACAGTAGAAATAATAAGGTGATTTAGAGGGCTTAACAAAATCAAAGATTCTACACCAGTCGTGTTTGAACCTGCAGTTGTACTTATGTGACCCCTCTAATTTTCTAGTGGCAACTTCCCGTGCCTTTTCTTGCAGAGTGCAGTCATCCAAGTCTACAGTGCCTGGTTCCTCCACCGGCTGATTCCCCATAGCTGCCTCAGTGATTCTTTCAGTTGTGCTTGCAGTGTCCAACTCACTCGCCATCAACTGTGGCAATAAATCTGTACTGGCACGTAATACGTTTGCTGGATACATTTCTCCTCCATTCCCAGTTTCAGAATCTGTCATGATTGCCTCAGTCAGTATATCTGCCCTGACATTTCCAGTCTTTCTTTGATTTAGTCCTCTATAACTGCCTCCTGTGATCCTTTCTCCTAACTGTGGGTTCTCTGGATCACTCATCACGACCTGGGGTAATATATCTGTAACACCAACAAGGTTAAAAAAAAAAAATCAAAGTCAATGTGTCATGTATCAGCAGACCGATGTCGGCTTTTGACTAAGAAAAAACACTCAGTGAAACCTCTTGAAAAATAAAAACATTTTACAAAGTAATAGAAAAATTGTAAAATTGTAATTTAAAAACAAAAAGCGGACATTAGGCAAGTTTTAATCACAATAGGCATGGCTGTTTGTTTTTGTCCGAAGGAAGGTTACTACCATTACATAAATCATAACTGTGCTTACAGGTGGGAGGATCAAGATAATAGTGCAGCTTAGCATGCGATTAAAACGAAGCGACTATATTAAAACAAATCGTACTAAATAGAGCAGAACTGACTTTATGAAAATTGCAAGGAAAAAAAAAATCAAAATGAGCAAAGTGAAAAAGGCTACACTGAAACTAAAATAAATTTAAAAAACGCTAATGTCAGAGAAAAAAATTGTTTCCTTCTTACTTGTTGATACTGCAGAGTTCCTGGGGATTCGTGTCACAAACCTATCCATTTTAAGCTCACTAAGAAAAAAAAGGTAAAGCAGACAGATGAAGCACTGATTCTCTAGTGTGGGCTATTGAAAACCATGATCCCTAAGCACAGCTCATTGGAGCACCTAGCCTTGTAATCAGTCGAAAGTGTTGTGTATATAAGGGACCACCAAATAGAGGTCCCACTTAAAGCACAATTTGGTCCCCAGTTCTTCCCAGAGTCCATCCCACTACTCAACCCAGTCTATCGCACTGCCTAGGGCTTAGCTCAGCCCAGCCTAGATCCCAACACACTCAAAGGCCAGTCATACATGGGCATGTAACAGAAAAAGCTGGCTAATGTTACAATTGATACAAATGGCTATAAACATACCATGACTATTGGCTTTGACCACTAATATTCCTTTGTGAGCTTTAAAAACACCTGCTAGTTAGGAAGCCATTTCTATTTTTGGATGTGAAGTCTGCTATTAAATTTGCACAACCGGTGAACTGGTGATTCATAGAATCATTCATAAACAGTATGCTGCCCTGCCTCTGATGCCACTCACCAGGCTATGTCCTTGTCCTGTTTAGAAGCTGAAGCAGCTCTGCGTTTTGTTGGTTACCAGCTCTGGTGCACACTCCCTCTGCGTTTTCACTCGCCTCGGCCCTGCTTCCTCCACTGGTTGGGGACTAGAATGTGGTCTGCACAGTGCTATTCGTGCCCCTCAACAAATTGATATTCTTGTTAATGTATGGCACTTAAACACATACTCTTATTGCTCAACATATTTCTATGATGAC
This sequence comes from Ambystoma mexicanum, assembly GCF_040938575.1. Taxonomy (NCBI): domain Eukaryota; kingdom Metazoa; phylum Chordata; class Amphibia; order Caudata; family Ambystomatidae; genus Ambystoma; species Ambystoma mexicanum. The sequence continues at coordinate 720,537,912 of NC_090924.1, read as the reverse complement.
GTATATAATCTAAATCTAATTATGAAAGGCATTTTTACAAATAATGTATTAGTGAAGCACATGAAAGGCAAAGGGGAACCTTAATAAATATCTATATCAACTAAGCTTGTGAAGATGTGGTCTGTGGCTTAAATTGTCAACATCCCAGTTCCACCATTTAACCAAAGTGTGTGATCCTGGGCAGATCTGCAGCTCTGTGTTTCACTCTGTAAGTGTTTGACTTCAGAGTGTATGTTAAAATATCATGCTGTTATTTAAAAAAGGCCTGACTATAGAGTTGCTCCATATATAACAATCGTGCAATTTAGGTATTTTGAACCACAAAGTTATTTGCCAATTGGCTTACTTATGGCAACGTATTCTAAAGTCTACTTCCATGGTGCCTCCATGTAGCAAAAACTGATGCAAAGCCCTTTTCTGTGAAGTCACTTCTGTTGGTGCAATGCATATGCAAATTAAGAGGTTTATATGAATTTTGCCCCATAGAGCATGGCCAGAGCTCTAATAGATGAGTTCCCTGCATCTGTAATGATTTGAAGTTTTCTTTTTTTGTTATGTGTCAAAATGCCATGTTGTTCTGTTTTTATAATCGTGGTGGTAGACAGGCACAGTCCTGCCGCTCCTATGCAGTCTACCCACGACAGAGAAATAACCTATAACACAGGATGAAGGGCAACAGTGACAGCAAAAACTCTTTTTGCCTGCGAGCATGTAGTAATTATCATTGGCATAATGTACTCAAACTGAGGTCACGGCCTGCAAAACAGAAGTATTGATTTTGGCAGAGGGTTATCATTTAATGGTTCTGTACTCGCACTAAGATGCTCTCACGCACTAGTAAACCGATTCAACAATTAAATTATTAAAATCTGAGGAAGGCAGTCACGGGTGGGCAATAGAAAAGAAACGTTACAGTAAATTTACATTTTGCAGTTATAATAAAGCAATTACAAGTCCTGGATTCAAATTATGTCAAACATCGAATTCAATATGCAACGTATTGGAGCGTCGGTTATGATGGATCGCTATGATCTCACCATTCCGTGCGGCAGAGAACAATACCGGAAAGCAATGACTGCTGCAAAGGAAATAACTATAAAATGCCAAACAACTAAGTGTACAAAATAATAAAAGATAGACAAGTGGACTGAAACTTCTGCGGGTTACTTAGAGAAGTCTAATTCCCAGTCCCAGTACAGTTGTGCTCAATTCAAACCATTCACCGAGTGATTACCCATAGCTCTCAACCTTTCATGGCCCCTGGGCGGCTGAAGACACCGATTTTGTATTTCTTGGGTGAAAGCCCTTTGATTCATATGGGCGTGGAGGGAGTTTGGCGGGTGAGAGAGCTGCCTAAGTGGAGGGTGACACCTGCCAAAAGTGTGTTAGTTGAGAGGTATGTACTCGTAATGAGGCCTACACTTTTTAAAGCACCACTATCATGCCCAAAATTATTACAAAACATATTAGGGTGATTTTACTTGGTGGCATACAGAGTATCAGGTGCCCTTGGTCTGGGTAGCTTATAGCGATTATCAAGTAAGTTTCAAAAGTGAAAAATCAAATGGAGTGTGGTATGTGCTGTTGCAGTAGGTATGAAAATACACCGGGTGAGACTAGCGAGAACCTCATAATCCAGGCTTTTTTATTGACTATTATTTTAATTGAGGATTGTAAAAAGGACATTTTAGTCCAATGACCATTAGCAATTATTACTGACCTTGGTAATGCTGACTTCATTTTCTATGCAATGCCGCAAGCCTTTTTTGAAGTGGGGCTGACAGCACTTTTTTCTTACCTGGCTTTGTTTTCCTGAAGTAATCCTTGCCTCCACGTCTTTGACGAAATTCAAAGGCGGCAGCAGTGGCTCAGAGTCCTACACAGTTCGGTGGATCCGAGGCTGCAGGCACTGCCACTCCGAAACGTCAGGTCTGTCAGGCGAAAAAGCTTGCAGCAGGATGTACGTCGCACGTAATGAGAAACGACTTTCCCGCACACTGACTCATTAAACATGCCTGCGCCCAAAGCCAGCAGCACGCATGCGCAGTGCTACTGAGTCTCGTGAGGTGGGTAAAGGCGGGTGAAACCAAGGACCTGGCGGGTGGGCGGGTGTGTGGATGCTTTTGGCGGGTGTCACCCGCCAAAAGTGGGTGAGTTGAGAGCTATATGCACATGCAGACGCTATTATAATCAACATGGTTAATGGCCGCCTGCCCGACAATGCCTGATCAACAGCATTTCCTCCAGCAGCCTCCCACAGCCGTTGATTGGCTGGCTCAAGCCTCACCCACCCTTCAACATCACCGTGAGGCGACAGCCGAAGGGCGAGCCTAAGGGCCTGTCTGTTCCTGTCTGCGACGGGACGCAGAGCGCCGAGTAGCCCCCTGTGTCTCCATCTCCGTAAGTACACTCTTGTGAAGCATTCCATTGCTACATATAACACCTGCAGTAACCTAATTCAGACTAAGCACTGCATGCCCCTCAATTTGCCCTCACACAATGCTGTGTACATCGGACATTCAAGCGTACACATGACAATTCGCAACAACTACATTCGCATGGATGGATCGCAGTTCACACATACCGAACATTATTAAAATGCCTTCTTTGCAATTATTTTATGTTGATCTGCACGCATCGTAAGGCTGCGATCATGAAGTCATGTTTAGCCTCGCTATATATGCTAATAACACTGTTTCTAGCTCATATGACTCTTATCCTGTTTCTGGACTCTACAATTCGTATGCATTACCGTTGCACTGCTAGCAGTCTTATGTAAGAACAGCCTAAGCTATGGTCAGCACACTAGCGCACAAATCTAATCTGTGTGAGTAGCATTCCATCATGTCTAGCCTACGCTGTTGATAGTACTACTGTAAAGCTCACTTGCTCAACCGACTTAGCAGAACTGTACTACTGATAGTTTAGCATTCCTAGTCAGCTCGCTATACTAGCATTCTACTGCATCCAGCCCACTATACCCCTGGTGTTACTGCTAAGTATTTTAGGTTCTACACATCTAGCATAACTGATCTTTTGTGCCTTAGCACTTTAAGCTAATCTGTGTTACTAGTAGCCCATGGCACATCCGCTAACACAGCCATCCTGAAGTACTTTGTGCTCTACACACCAAGCCAATTGGAACTGTTGACAGTTCAAAGTGCCTTTGTCGGCCATGCCCTGTTATGCCACTGACTGAACGCTATTCTCAACATATTGCACTCCACCTAATTAACCTAGAACACCTACTCGGCCTAGTGCTTCTGATTGGTTGTAGGTCAAATGGTCGAATCTAAATGGTCGACAGGACAAATGGTCGACACCAAAAGGTCGACAGGTGAAATGATCAAATTTTTTTTTGTTTTTTCACATTTATTTTTTTTGGGGGGTCCCCCCGCAACCCCCTTTTTTTTGCTAAAAAAACCCTTTTTTCCCTAAACGAAAACATACAAAAATATATATAACTAAAAATAAATGTGATCATTTGTCCTGTCGACCAAATTGTGTCGACCATTTGTCTGTCGACCATTTGTCTGTCGACCATTTGACTAGACACCCTTCTGATTAGATCAGACTCTATCCGTCCACCGAGCATTAGACTCATAGCTAATACAAGTTTACTAAACCCAACCTAGGCATACCTCTATTCAGTTCCACCTCATCCTGAATACAACTATGCTAGCTTGGCTACTCCTTATCATGTTCCCCTTTTGTTCTGTATCTAATAATATGCCATGCACAGGTAACCACTTTCTGATATTCAAAAATGGTCTCTCCAGACAGGCATACCCCAGACACCAACCCATACCATGGCCGATGCCATTCCTCTCACCCATGCACCATTTCCAACCAGCCTTGAACAAGCTTATAACACCAGCATTACCACATTTTCTCCTCCTAGTGAGCGTACAACCTCAAACCTAACAGTAGACCTCACACTCACCAACAAGTTCTTAACAGATAATATCCCTATTGTTGGATTCAACAGAACTATTCGCCTTAGATCACGCACCAAGCCTCTTCATGTTCACCTCTCCCTCGCACCCAGAACATCCAAATTACCCACTCACAATGACCCACGTCAAAACAAAAAATATGAGCCACCCTTTTCCCCGATCAGTAACAAAAATGCATACTTCCCCCAGCTCCAGACACATAAGAGCGGCAAAACAGCTATTTCTAAGCCTCCGACTAGCCTGAAAAGCGCCCTCATCAATGCCCGCTCACTAGGAGCCCATGTTATTGAAATTCATGATCTAATCATTAAACAAAACCTTGATTTACTGATAATCACAGAATCCTGGCTTCACCAAGCCCCAGGACCTCTACTCACGCTTGACATACCGCCTGATTATAGCATATTTAGAATGGACAGAACCCATACCACAAGAGGTGGTGTTGCTATCATAGAACGGAACCACCTACATCTTAGACCCAACCCCATCGAAGACATCTCAGGCTATGAACTCTTGCTAGTTAAACTCGCCATGAATGACAAAACCACAATTAGCATTGTAGTGATATAGAGAACACCTAGCTCCAACAGCCATCCTGAAATAGACATACCATTACTGCTTACACCTCTTATTAAACCCAATACTAAATGTATTATACTTGGAGACTTCAACCTAGGATTCAATGATGACAAAGATCATATAGCTGCTTTACTACACCTAGCTCTCAAAGATATAAACGTCACCCAACTGGTGAATGGGCCCACACATGTCAAGGGTAGAATCCTGGATTGGATATTGTCACTTAACACAAGTCTAATTAGCAACATGATCACCCCCCCTTAATTGGACAGACCACCACTGCATAGAATTCACAGTGATGAGCGAGGAACTCCTTCCTCCCAAGACCATCACTATGGATACCATTGAAGCCAGAAATCCCTGCAAACTCATGGTGGAACATTTTGCCCCAATCCTTAGCAAAGCTCTTGAATCTAACCTAGTCACCAGCAATGACCCCAGTATCATTGCAGACTACTACCACAAGTGCCTTACCCTCACCATCAATGAAGTTTCACCTCTGTCAACTAAAACACGCCAAACTGACAAAAAGAACCACTTTTGGTTTGACGAAGAACTAGCTTCCCTAAGAAAAACTAAACGCTCCCTTGAACATGCCCACACTAAACATCCTACTCCCAAGACCGCCAAAGCGTTCAAGGACGCTAACAAAAACTATAAAACAGCCATCATTACCCATAAAGCCAATAGATTCAACACTCGTATCAGCAATGCCTCATCAGACTCCAAAGAACTATTCTCCATTCTCAAAGAATTAAAAAGTCCGACCCCAAGTACGACCCCCATCAACTCCAGCAAAGAATGGTGCACTACTATTGAAGACACACTATCTGCTAAAATTGTCCTGTTACAAAACAAAATCTCTGCCAAAAGACTGGCTCTAGTTGATAAAAACACTGTCACGCCTAATACCCTGCCTAATACCCTGCCCAGCACCCCTGAAAATCCTAACTCCTCCTTCCATTTCTCCCCGGTCACCCAAGAAATGGTACTTGATACCATCTCCAAACTAAAAGCCTCCAACTGCAAAGGAGACAGCGTACCAGCCAAAGCATGTGCAACCACCCTCACCCCTACTATGACCAACTTTATCAACTCTTCCTTTAACACCAACAGAGCCTGAGCAAGCATTAAAAATGCCTGGGTCACCCCTCTCCTAAAAAGAAACCTTCTTTGGACCCCGTAGTACCCACTAACTATCAGCCAATAACAACCGTTCCGTTCCTACTTAAACCCATAGACAAAATAGCATACACACAGATTCAATCTCACCTCGAACAGAACCAGCTCCTAAGAACCAGACAATCAGGCTTTAGGGCTAACCACAGCACAGAAACGGCCCTTTTGGACCTAAAAATCCAGATGGACACCATCAGGGACTCAGGAAAGCTTTGTATCCTGCTGCTGTTAGACCTCTCTGCAGCATTCGACCTTGAGGTCCATTATAAACTGTGCACCTCACTAGCCAATGACTTCAATTTCTCCAAAGACGTGATGTTGTGGGTAAAAACCTTCCTCGCTGTACGGACATCTACAGTGACCAAAGGCAAGGAAGCTGCTGACTCCATACCAGTACCCCTAGGAGTACCCCAGGGCTTGTGCCTTTCCCCTACAAACCATAATTCCTATACTAAACTCCTCTTCTCTGCCCTTGACGACATGGGTGTCATCTATACCAACTTCGCAGATGACACCCAGATTCTCATACCCATCACAGGGATTTACGCCCAGGATACCTTTACCATTAACAAAATATATGCTATCATCCAGAATTGGATGGCGTTGAATAGCCTCTGTCTTAATGATGAGAAGGCAGAAGTCCACATTGTTGGATCACCAACTAAAATAGCAACCCTCCATACAGACTACAACTCCATCAATATAGATGGCTCTCTGATCCCAGTCCTCAAGCAGGTAAAAACATTAGGCGTTTACCTAGACGCTAACCTCAATATGACCAAACATATCAGCTCCATGTCATCACCCACGGTATACACATCCAAATTGATTGCACTAAGTCGACAATTCTTGACACCAACCAACTGCTTTACCTTGGCCAGAGCCCTGGCATTATCTAAATTGGACTACTGCAATGTGCTACTACTAGGGACCTCCAACACCAACCTCTGTAAAATGCAACTTTTGCAAAATAAAGCTCTTACGGCAGCATTAGGGATAAGAAAATATGAACACATCTCTAAGATTAGGAAGGATGCTCATTGGCTACCCATCAAAGCCAGGACCATCTTTAAAACACAATGGCCCTCATTACGACCCTGGCGGAGATCGTGGTGCAATATGCACCATGGAGCACGGCGGAAAGCTGCCGATACCGCCATGGGGGTTGGCGGATTTACCGCCCCATTCCGACCTTGGCGGGGCGGTAAATCCCCATTCCCCATTTTACCCTTCCCCATTCCCATTTTTGCCCCATAGGGTATAATGGGAGTGGGGAAGGCGTTAATTACGCCACCGTAAAATACGGTGGCGTAATTAACAACAAGGTCCCGTAGCGCCATGGATTTCTCCGCCCGGAAAAACCAGGCGGAAACCGCTCCATGGCGCTACGGGAACTCGTAGTAGGGCGGAAGGGTCCGCCGCGAATACCGCTGGCGTAAACCCACTCTGCCAGGGTCGTAATGAGGGCCAATGTCAGAACTCTGAGATCTAACGACAGTGAACTCCTAGTGTTACCCCGCTACAACAATACCAGAGCAGGGGGTAGCAGCTTCCAGGTCCTAGCCTCCAAACACTGGAACGCCCTCCCCATCAACCTCAAATTAGAGACTTCCTTCCCCGGATTCAAAAAGCAACTAACGACATGGTTGTTCAATCAGTACTAGCACACAGTTGAATGGACACTAGCACAACCGCGTCTACCTCTGCATATATTGCTTACCCATGCCTGTTTGTTTATCTGCTTGTAAATGTTGTCTAATATGCTCTTCCCTCCATTGTAGCACTAATTACCAAGATGTCTGTAACCACGCAGTGATACCCCAGGGTCTGGGCGTGTAACAAATGAATAAACTAAAGAAATAAATAAATAAACCACCACTCAGGATACTTTTTAAAAACATTCACATGTGTGGATGTTATCGCTTCCCCTGAGACATTCATGCTATCTCATCCATGCCATAGTAACATTGTGTGATCTGGTTCCCTTTGTGTACCTACCAGCAGCTTGCAGATCAAGAACATGGCATGAAGGGCTGGGTTCACCTTCTCCAGGATCCGGACCTGTGCAGGTGTGTACCGATGGTGGCCACGGGAATGGACCATAATAACATGTCCTGCCTTGATGGCTACCCATTCCTTCTTCTGCTCTAGATTATCATATTATCCCAGCACTTCTTCACACTGTCAAAGTTAGGGACGGCCATCCCCTCTACATTCCTGGCAGCTGTAATGTGCTCCCAGATCTTTTCTGTCCTGGTGCCTCAAGCTGCATCTCTGTGCTGAAGAGGGATAAAGACTTCCTCAGGACCTCATCACCCTGGATGCCAACTTCAGTTGCTGAAAAGGGGAAAGCCTCTGTCTGACCACCTTGAATGGGTTTGATGATGTTGCAGCCATTGTAGAGGGGAGGCTTGTAAGGGTGACATCGGGTCCTGAGTGTTCCTGTACAGAGGCCACATTGGACAAATAGAGTAATGGTGTCCAGATGAGGCATACGATATGGAATGGGAGTTGGTGGTACATTGGCACATAGTACTCTAGCAGGACAAGGCAGGCTGGACAAACAGGGACTGCAAGACAGTGCTAGCGGTCAGCCACCAAAGGCAGACAACCAGGCAGGGGGAGTTGTCTTGCAGAGAGGGTAGGCTGAGTGAACAGAAGAGGTTAGGTAGGAAGACAGGCAAGAAGCAGGTGGCATGGATGAGCATACTACTAGGCAGCAAGTAGAGTAAAGGCCCTCAGTGCACAAGTTGCATGCAGCATGCTTTACTCACTACGTGATTGATGATAGCATCACTTATGCAGATTGCACACACACTATGGATATGAAAAGGCGGCACATGTGTGGATTACATTGCCTTCAGTCAACCACAGTGGACTGGTACATGACTTTTGACTGCACCATTCCCGATACAGACAAACGCACCATGAGTAAGAGAGCCACTGAAAGAGAAAAGACCTCAGAGGGAGAGGAGTTTCATGGATGAGGAGTTGGGCATCCTGACAGGGTCTTTGAGGAGCATTATATGGACTTGCATACTTTGGCTTGGAGTACACTTTTAGTAACAGAATTTGAGAACCTTTGTCAGCAGCTGATAGAGATCGAATCAACACCTGTGGAGCGGAAATTGATTCTTCCAAAGAGGTATATAAGTGCATGGTTGATCTGACCATTGAAACCAAGGAGAAGTTGGGGTAGGGAAGGTGTGCTCGGCCTAGGGAACTGGTGGAGGAGGCCCCTAGATAGAGCAGCTAAGCCCAATGGAAAAGGTTGCCAGTGCCCTAATTTTCTCTACAGTCAGCAGATCGACAGAGTGTGAGCCAAAAACATGTATGTGGCGACATCTGGTGAGTGACTTGACTGCATGAAGAGTTTGTTCTTGACCGTTTCTTCCATTGCTGCAAATGTACAGTGGGCAGCTTGATAACTGGCAGATGAATGCACTGGTCTTTATCATGTATGCGTGCCAGCGGATGACCATTCTCGTCTGGTGTGGTAGAGTGAGTTCTGCAATGTTTAAGTTTCAGGACACAATAGTCTCTTACATCATCTATGGATGTACTTGTCTGGATCAAGTGTCATGCATCCATATGGACAATGTCACCCTTTCAAGGAGCCGCTACAGAGCGTGCATTGAAGGACAATTGGCTATGGACATGTACGATTGCAATGAGTCTTTCACCTGTAAAAGGTCCGATTACTGAATAGTAAGGCCATTACTCAGAGTCCTTCTCTTTCCCTCCACATTCCCCATGTCATGAGAGCATGACCTGTCCTATTTAGTGGGATCTAGCACAACTGACAAAGTCAAAATCTCACTTTCAGTGTTAAAAATCTGGCCTTTCATTTAGAAATCAGTAGAGTGGCATGATCCCGAGGAGACCAACCTGGAGGATGGGTTGCTTCTCTTGAAGTCTGAGGGTGATTCTGACGAAAACACCCAGCCAAACATGGCCTCGAGTGATGGCACCATGCCACAACAAATTCAATCTGTTGGGGGTACCCAGAATACTGGGGCACATATGAGGCCAGACATAAACGTGCTTTGTTCAAGTGTAACCACGCTGCAGGTTCACAATTGCCATCAGTGCATTAGGCCTTGGGGCTGGATCATGATCGGTCCCCATTACCACCAACATCAGTGGAGTCCTCAGTGTTGCAAGAACCCAGTACTGCAGGTATAGTATGACATCCAAGTTCAGTGGGCACATTTTGACACAACATGCCATTTTCAGCAAGACTGCATACGCGCTGCAAATCTGCCAGCAACTTTGCTGCTAGGGGACAGTTCTCGGATTGGTTGCCAGGGAATGTCACCCAGAGGTTGTACAGAGCATTGGGGTCCTTTGGCATTCCATTAGGGACCTTCAGCAGGAGCTGCTCACACTGAGGGAGGCCATGTACAAGGAAATGGTTGCAATTGGCGTGTGTTTTTCTCTCTCTCTGAATGCTATTGCAACGCAGCCTCGGGCATTGGCACTGGATGCTGTGAGTGGTCGCCCAGCTCAGCATGATAGAGAAGAGAATGAGGCCCAGTGAAGGAACACATGATGCCTCTCCTTGATTCACTTGCATGTGCCCTTTATGACATTGGGCCTCATTACGAGGTTGGAGGTAGCTGCCTCCAAAACCCTTCCTGCTCCGGCCTGGTGAATGGAGTAATTACCGGTCCATTCCGCGGTCGGCGGGACCGGTAATTCCCCATTCACCTGGGCCATTCCCCATTCCTATTTGAGCCCCCATAGGGCTCAATGGGAAGGGGGAAGGCGGCAATAACGGTACCGCAAATTGCGGTACCGTTATTGACCCTGCATCCCTTTGCGGGTCCCGTCCTTAACGCCTTCTAAAACCAGGCGTTCAGGAAGGACCCGCAAAGGGAACTCGTAGTAGGGCGGTAAGGGATTACCGGCACTGGTGCCCTTACCGGTGCCGGTAATCCCTTACCGGCCACCTCGTAATTAGGCCCACTTGTGGCCAAGCCATCTTTGTGTTTTTACCTTGTTGTTGTTGTTGGGTGGGATGCATGTTGGTTTTTTTTTTTGGTTTGTGATTTCATGCCTCTCTCTCTTTATTTTTGTACGGTCTGTAACCAATCAGTTCTGCTTGAGGTAATTTTCCTCGGAGTCGTCATGCACGTCTGCACATCTTTGGAATTGCAAAGTTGCATACCACAGGAATTAATCGGATCTGTCACCTGCTGTCAAAGGTGCACCTGTTATGTTACAGTGATTGTATTGTCAGACATGTATGGGGTCAACCTGATCCAGTTTTGCAACATCTGTCAGGATTACATGGTCTTCCCACTAATGATGAAATATGAATGTCACTGTGATTTGGAGAAATGTTTTGCTATTTCCCGCCCTGGGTAGTATGATACATTGGTGGCTGGGTCCTTCAAGTCCTGCCTGCTGTAAAAGGTGTGTTGCTATTTTGGTGTTTCTGAGGTGTGTATGTATGCAGGTTGTTCTTGTGGTTATTTATGCGGATCTCTGTGATCACTGCGCACCCGAAAAATACTGCAAATGGAAATTCTGAATGCAAAAATGCAGGCGCGCAGTGTTCACATAGATATTCCATTAATTGTGCAATGGCACAATCACGGCCTTGCGGCTGCAGGGACACCCCCGCAAAACTCAAATCCCTTATACTGCACAAGTGGAGCACGGGACACTCCTGCAACCCCCACGATCCCGTTTTGCGGTATAACGGGATTCAACATTTTAGTTTACTGTGAATGCGCAGTAGACGTATCTTCGTTCCCCCATCCCCATTATTTTGTATCATTCCCATTGCTGTCAGGTTGGATGATGTACTATTGGGCCAACATATGGTTCATGTGTTTTGAATGGTAATTGAAGGACTCACCCATGTGCTATGGTGACTGTGTGTCTGTTTGGGCATGTTTGTGGCAAGCAGCAGCAGATGCCCTTGCAGTGTGTTCCTTTTCTCGTTGTGCACACACTCTTCATCCCTCCTAGACAAGCATTCCCAGGATGCTTTCATTAGGTAGATAGGTATTGACCTCTGTCCTAATTGAAACCCATGATGAATGGGGGTTTATGTTAGGCAGAATCCTGTGCAGTGCCCTTAGGGACCACTACACACAATTAAGACTACAGGTGGCAATACAAGTTTTACCTTTGGTACAAGCCCGTACTACTAAGTTATAGTGGTAGCAGTAGCAGAGCAGCCAGGCTTATTTCAAGAGTATATGAGCAGTAGCAGAGATTATACAAAGGGACCACAATTACTGGAGCTCAAGCAAACACTGCTTCAAGGTTTCAGGTAAAAAATATAACTACATTTATTTTTAAACCATCAGTTATAAACACAACACCTCTATTAAACTTTAAACAAAACCACACGTTAAATATACTACAACTAACCAATTCACTTTGTACAGTATGTCTCAAAGTATTAACCCTGTGTTTGAATGAACCGGTGTTATGAACAAAACACGATACCGCGGATACGGTTGCAATCACTTTTTGACAGTTCGGTCTACTCAATAAAAGCGTATCCGTGACATGAAATGCTACCGGGGCAAAAACACACTTAGCACCTGAGATACCCAGAGGGAGTTGGAGGCAAAAATCACAGGCAATATTTAGACTAGGCAGACAGCATCGAGAAACACTCAGAAACAGGAGTTCAAAAGTCAGAGGGTCGGAGCCAGGGTTAAGTGACACCGGAGACCTGTTGCCGAAGATCACACCGTTAGACAGTTCACGATTCAGTGTAGCCAAGAGTACTTTGATATTGTCAATGTTCGGAAGCAAAAGTTAGAAGGAGGAGGGAAGACAAGGGCGAGCCTTGAGGATGAAGAAAAAGGGATTCACCCAGTTTCCTCGAGTAGAGCACAGTACCTTATTCGAATAATGCAGCTGGTGCCCTGGCAGTTGTTCCTGTTGGTTTCCCGCAGACCCACGATTCCTGGAGCTTCGTTGTGAAGGAGGACGTCTGAGGGGGGTCTGCACCACACAGGGATGAAGCCGGCAGCAGCGACAACGAATAAAAGGTGCACTCCTTAAAAACAGGAGAGGCTCGGCAGGTGGCTATCCGGACCACTACAGCAGTGTGCAGCGATTTCGACCACGGCGGAGATCTCTGGCTGAAGAAGATGAGCTGGTTATCCCCACCAGGCTCAAGGGAAGAAGACTCCGGACTGGATCTTCTCTTAGTCGTTGAAGGGTAGATAGCTCAGGACTGTAGCAGGGCTTCACCGGGACAGGGTAGTTGCAGCAGCCGTCGTTCTCTCCGCTTCTCTTCAGTTCCTTGTAGTTCCAGAGGCGACTCTGACTTCTAGCCCAAGAGACCTGCCTTTTATGCGCAAACCCCCATTCACACAGCCTGGCTGTCAATCACGCAGCAGGGCGGGTTGTCCAGCCGGGACAACCACCTCAGCCAATCATGGCAAAGTGCGACTTGGGTTTCTTAGGATACTCTGTGCAAGGGGTGACTACACCCCTCCCTCACATTCAGCCCACCTAGACACCCAGGCGCCTTGAGGAGGGCTTCTCTGCAGAAGCCCGCCAAAAGACGGTGAACAAAGAAGGCGAACCTGGTTTGCTGCGCAAAGTAAAACACAAGAAGGACTTTAACAAAAAGAAATGGCAAATAAACCCAACCAGAGCCAAAAGAAAGACAATTTGGTCAGGCAGGTTTATGTTCGAGGCTAATATAATAGCCAAGAACAGTACCACGTTTATCTAATATAATCGCGGTAGAAAAGTTAGGGTACATACCACTGCCACCAGCCAAGTCTAAATGTTAAAAGAGCGAAACAATGCTCAGGGAGGTACAGACAGAAAAGGGGTACAGATTAGCCCTTTTCAGTGTTCCATGTAAGATTGGGTGTACTGGGTCTGTGGTAAAAATGACTATGTAAAGAAAATGGCAACTTTACCTTTCTCTGGGGGACAGTAGTCAGCCCCAGCTAAATGGAGTCAGAGGGAAGTCTTAAAGACAACCCTGGGTTACTGCACTAAAGGTGCTGTGCAACCCCTACAAGAACAGGGGCACCTGGAGTGGTGTGCTCTAGTGCCCAAGATCACACAAAGAGTAAAAACACATAGGCCAAAACACATGTAAGAGTGGAAAAAGGATGTACACTCTTACCAGGTGGAAAAAATAAACTCCAGAAATCCTGCAAGCTACTGGGGGACTCACTAGGTGAGGGAAATTAGCCCTAGAAGGAGAATTATCCCTAAAACTTGCCCACCCCCCAAGACTAAGTGACAGGAGGATTTAATCCACTCCTGGATGGATCTCATACCTTTAGTTGGTTACAACCATCCTAGAGAGACCATCAGCATTTTGGTGGTGACTTCCTGCTCTGTGATCCATGGAAATATCAAATCCTTGCAGGCAGATTGACCATCTGAGTAATTTTGGGTTTTCCCCTTTCATTTGCATCAGCCATCTCAATCTCAAGGGTTGGTGGTCAGTCTGAATGATGAAGGTAGATTCATACAAGTATGGTCTAAACCTCTTCAGTGACTCACAATAGCAAAGCATTCTCTTTCTATTGTTGCCCACCTTGTTTCAGGATCCTTCAACTTCCTGCTGATGAAACAAATGGGGTGTTCCCTACCTTTCTCATCCAGTAGTTGACTAAGGACTGCACCTATACCTAAATTAGAAGCATCAGTTTGTACAATGAAGGGTTGGTGGTAGTCAGGAGCTCTTAGGACTGGAGTTTGACAAAGGGCTTTCTTTAGACCTTCAAAGGCTTGATTGCACTCCTCATTCCACCTGACCTTTTTAGGAAATTTGGGAGAGGAGATGACATTCAAGGGAGAAGCTATGGTCCCATAGTTCTCTATGAAGTTCCTATAGTACCCAGTAAGACCTAGGAAGGCTCCTACTTGGGTTTGAGTAGTAGGGGTGGCCCAGTTTTGTACAGCTTGTACTTTGCTAGGCAATGGCCTTATTTTACCTCCTCCTACCTCATGTCCAAGGTAGACCACTGAACTCTTACCAATTTGACATTTGCTTGCCTTTATGGCCAGATGGGCCTGTTCCAGAGCCTGCAATACATAACTTAGGTGTTCAATATGTTCTTTCCATGTAGGGTTGAACACTGCAATGTCATCCAAGTATGCCATGCAGAAGTCCTCCATCCCATTCAGAACTTGATTGACCATACTCTGAAATGTAGCAGGTGCGTTCTTTAATCAAAAAGGCATCACCTTCAATTGGTAGAGGCCATCTGCAGTGGAGAATGCAGTTTTCTCCTTGGCATGGTCTGTCAGGGCTATTTGCCAACAGCCTGACGTTAGGTCAAATGTGCTGAGGTACTTGGCTGCACCAAGTTTGTCCACCAGCTCATCTGTCCTAGGTAAAGGGTGGCCATCAGTCGTGGTGACTGCATTTAGAGCACTATAGTCCATGCAGAATCTCAACTCGTTGGATCCTGCTTTTGGTACAAGCACAACTGGGCTAGACAATGGGCTAGTAGAGGGCTCTATAACTCGTTCAAGCATCTTGTTGACCTGATATGATATGGCATTTATAACGTGCCTATACACAAGTGTTTCAAGGCACGATGAAGCAAGGGAGGGGAAACAGAGGGAACACAGAGACAGCGGTACTACTAGGCCAGGTGACATTGAGATCGCACAAGTGCAGGGGAGGGGGAAGGGGAAAAGTGTGGGGGGAAAGTGAAGTGCAGTACATATGATAACAGTAAAATATATAAAGACAAGAAATAATAATAAATGTACAGCCAGCTGGTAGCAAGTGCAAGGGTAAGTGTAGACATCAAGTGTCAAGTGCCAGTAGGGGCTGTAGGGATACAGACACAGTCCTCAAATGCAATAGATGCCAGGGGGTCAGTGCAGGTGTGCAACTGGTGGGGAGGGGACCTGCGCCCGAGATCAGAGGGTAGCCAGGTAACCAATGCAGTTTCAGATTCAGCCAGGAGATCAGCAGGGGAGAGAAGGAGAGAAAGTAGAAGTTAAGAGGAATGCCTTCAGGTGCTTCCGGAACAGGGGATGGTTCTCCTCAAGTTTCAGAGAGACAGGGAGGCTGTTCCAGAGGGAGGCCCCATCAGAAGAAAGAGATCTACCACCAACTCGCTGCTTGGAGACGCAACTAACCATGAGGGGGTTTGAGGCAGATGAGCGAAGAGGTCAAGAAGGAACATATTTAGGAAGAGAGAGTTGAAGGTATTGAGGCCCCAGGCCCCAGAAGGCCTTGTGCGCAATGCAGAGGGTTCTGAACTTAATCATTGCCGCCACTGGGAGCCAGTGCAGAGATTTCAGTCCTGGAGAGATATGATCCCTGGGCTTGAGGACAAGGATAAGTCTTGTAGTCCTGTTTTGGATGAGTTGCAGAGGGCGGAGAGTAGAGGCAGGCAGATTTAGAAAGAGTCTGTTGCAGTAGTCCAGCTTAGAGAGAACCAGAGCTCTGGAGACAGTGAGCTTCTGGGGGAAGGAGACGAAAGGAAGAATACCTCTGAGGAGGTGCAGGTAGTGTGACTTCTTAGAGACATCAGAGATGTGAGGAGAAAAGGAAAGTGTGGAGTCGAAGATGACCCAGAGGTTATCGCACAGGCTTGAACCAGGCAGAAGAGTGGTTACTATGCTCTTAACTGGTTTATAGTTACCCTCCGTCCTTCTTCTCTTTCTTTTCTTTTTCATTTCCTTATGACTTGCTTTTCCATTCATTAGTCGAGAGAATTCATTGTTATTTTTTCCATATAAAAGTTTTCTTTGTCGTTCATTCCTTCTCTCTGTATGGTCCTTGAAATCGGTATCATAATACGAGTTACCATTTATGACTCGACAGGGTCGTTTTCCATTAGGTTATTCTTGATGCATAGTTTCCTGGATATAATGACTTATTTTTTCCTGCTCTGAGCATGGTGGCCATAGACTGGCCCGCACACAGGAACATGTAAATGGATCGGGCCAATCTAGGTGCACCTTTGGTCCACTGTTCTATTAGCAAAAGACATCTTTTGCTTTCCTTTTTAAACCTTGTAATTTTGGGGTTTATACAAACTAGGGCGCACCTCGTCACCTATATTAGTCTTTACATCATTATATTTACATTATGAGACATATTTATGTTGCAAGTCTAGTTGCGTCCAGTCTTGTTCTCCTTTGGAATGACGGGACATGTAGTCCTGCCACGATATACTAGCGTCGATACATGGCTTAGGATGTAGTCTCCTTTCGACCTCCTATATTATTTTGTCAACAGGAGATTGGGTCCATGCACATTTTACAGTGATTTGCTGCAATTTACCCGCATGACGAGCTTCCATTCACGCCACGTCTCTGTCCGACAGACAGCACTTATGAGACAATGGGGCCGATTCATGGAACAAATGTGCGCCGATATTTGTGGCGCAAGCTGGCGCAAGCGTGAAAAAGCAAGCGCACGCGTGCGATTCATGGAAGGCCCTGCACGTGTTTTCTCCGGGATGTGCACCAAATCCTTGGGTGGCGCACACGGGCGCACACGTCACTTCAACATTCCAAACGCCATGCGCGACGCTCACAGCGAAAGTGCACAATGTGTAGCGCACACACCAAAAAGGGGGCGGAACACGCAGAATGGGGAACAACGCGTGAAAATGAAGGTGTAACTGGGGAAGTACTGCTGGGAAATAGACGGAAAGCCCACACGTGCGCGAACAACACATATTCATGGATTCGGATACCGGAAACCCACGCACGCCAAAAGACACGCACAAGCGTAAACACATTCGCCACAAGAAGGTAGGCGGAAGCGTCCCCGCGCAGTATAAAACTGCGCGCAAACAACAAACACGTATATACAGCTACGATGAATGTCCCATTTCTCGCAGCACTGATCGTGGGACACCGCAGGAGGAGGAGAATAGCCAGGCCCCACATTTTTTTGCCCAGATCAACCTTTTTGGGATGCCTGATGACCAGGTCTATGGCAGGTATAGGTTTCCTCCTCGTATCATCCTAGACCTGAGTGGGAGGATGACCTCACATCACCCACCTTGTGCTCCCAAGCACTGAGCCCCTTGGAAAAGGTACTCAATGTCCTGCATTTTATTGGCCACTGGGTCATTTCAGTGGACAACTGCCATAGTTGGAGGTGTCTCACAGGCCACACAGTCATGCTGCCTACACCAGGTGTTGGCAATGATAACTGCGCGCCCCTCAGTCCGCAGACACATACATATGCACAGAACATCCACGTAAAGGCAGGCCGTGGTCCAGGACTTTTACAGGGTGGAACACTTTCCCAAAGTGCTTGGTACCATATATTGCACCCATGTGGCCATACGTCCACTTAGGGCCACTGGGCACATCTATGGAAACCGCACGCACTGGCATTCCATCAACCTTACGGTTGTATGCGATGCCCATGGAATCATCACCTCTGTCTATGCAAACTATCCTGGGTCTACCCATGACAGTTTCATATACAGAATGTCTGCCCTGAGCCGGGACCTGGAAGCTGGGAAGCATGGCGACACATGGCTCATTGGTGAGTACAAATGTCTGTGCACATGCATGCATGTCACACACAGAAAAATACACAAACCCAACTATTGACAACCATCCTCACCTCCCCAGGGGACAGTGCCTACCCCCTGAGCAACCACATGATGACGCCAATACGTAACCCCACCACACCACCTCAGGTAAGATACAACGCTGCCCATATTGCAACCAGGGGCATAGTGGAGCGCACATTTGGAGTGCTCAAGTCACGCTTCCGCTCCCTTGACCGCTCTGGCGGGCAGCTCCTATATGCACCCCCCATAGTGTGCAGGATCATTGTGGCAGCATGTGTCCTTCACAATGTTGCAACATGGTGGGGCGTACCGGTGGACATGGTGGTGCCCCCACATCCCCAACCATAGGCACAGGCACTGCCCATGGGAGGGGAAAGGGCACTTGGCAAGGCAGCCCGGACCCAGCTTGTGGCCACATTTTTCACCTAAACTCCCACGCCTGCGGAGTGCACACAGGCCTGGCACATACCAGGTGACAATCGATGATGACAAAGTGACAGTCAACTGTCACAACCTTTCCACCCTGAGAATGTTGCCACAGAAGTGCTACATTGTGTACATCCCTAGCTACTTAAACATAACCAATCCTGTGTGACCAAAAGGAACACATGCAAGGTGTATATCGCACCACCCCCCTGCAAAACAGGCCATGACAATCACTGGTATGTCATCCAAACCGTCCCAACCCACTTCACCCTTGTCCGCCACACCATGACATAGCATGCAACAGCAAAAGAGCAAACCAAAAGCACAACACATGACCAATTAGATACGAAGTGACACGTGATAAATGGAAAGAGGCCTGACACAATCACACCTGACATGGAATCAGATGAAATGACTGCCCAACAACCTCCCACACATACAAAGTCATACACAAATGCATGCCACCAGCGGTACCATCAACACAAGACAGAATGCCTGGTGGCATGCACATTGGCCAAGCCAAATCCGCAAATCCCTAACCTGTGTGCTGTGTGTGTCTCCTGCAACACACTGCACAGCACACAGCCCAGTGAGCAGCCATTGTGTTGGGGATACACCCTGAGCATCATATAAAAAGGACAAGCAACAAAAATAACCTATTGACGCATGTACACGATCCCCAAAATGTAAGTGATCATGCGCTGCAGGGACACAGCATGCCAGAGAAGGCAATCTGTGTCCACGTGTGGGCTTGGAAGTGTAGTTGAATGTGTGGTGCAGCATTGTGTAAGTGTGTGTGTCAGTAGGGACATGCACTCATTACATGCATGTGAAATCAAGTGACCCTCAGTGTCCTGTACACATCACATGTGAACATTGGCCATGTGTACAACCTAGTATGTCAAACCACAACAATCCCTTGACACCTGAAAAGTAAACACAAAACAGGAACAGCTATTGACCAGCAGAACACATCATGTACATAGCACCCCACAATGACAATGTCAGAGAGTGCCCAAACACTGTAGCCCAAGGGTACTGTCCGACAACAAAAGGCTCTCCCTCATTTAATCATCACCATGAACTTCAGAAGAACTGTGTCTGGGGTCCATTGGCTTCTTTCTTCTAGTCTACCTGGCTTCAGGATCCCCCTGCTCCTTGGATTTCTTGTTCAACCTTTCGTGTAAATAGGGTCCAGCCCCCTCAAGGCCACTGTGACTGGTAAAAATACCAAATTGCAGAGAACTCTAAGAAGCCAAACCCCAAACCTGAGAAAAAAGCCTGTAGCCACAATAAAACCCTGGAAGAGTCTCCAGTAGATGACTTGAAGTCGCTGAATCTGGCCAAGCAGAATGATAGAATAACTACCAAGGTAGCACAGTTGAACAATGGTTCAACAGGATGGGGAGCTATTTCAGTACTCAACAATCAATGAGGATGTAACAACTGATGGGTAGTGTCACAGCTCCGGTCTCCAGGTGCAGGAGTAGCATGAACCAACCACCCCCTCCGCGGTCTGGGTGCCTGCAAGGTAAAACTTACACAGGCCTCCAAGACCCCAGCGGGTAGACCCCAGCGGGGAAAGAGGGTTAGGGATCCATTGGTTTGATTGGCATCGGTATTTAGGATAACCGGAAAGAGGGTCAGGAGAGGGGAGGTGGATGGGCAAGGGAAAGTAGTGAAAATAAAAAATACAACTATTGACAATTACACATACTCAATCAGAGAAACCATGTACTTCATGCACATTGTACAAAATGGCTCAAAGGCGGGCCAAAGAGAGACTTATCTCTGGGGCGAGTGCTGGCCTCCTGCCTGCTCACTCTCGGATCCGGTAACAGGAGCAGTTCAATGCTGCAAAGAGAGCTTGAGGTACTATTCTGTGTGTGTTTTCCCCACACACACATAACACCATTCATGCCTTGAACTTTGTGACTCCTCCCCAAACAAGCACTCTTGTCTGCTGCTTTGTTCGTATACTTTTGCTTGTCCCCGAGATGGTTCATATACTGTTAATGCGGTAAGGCAGCCGCACGTGGCCCCGTGGTAAATGGAATACCATGTGTTAAGAAATACACATGATGGAATGGGCCTTGGGTGAGCTGCTAGATGCGTGTGGCGAGGTGCGACTTCAGTAGAAGTACAGCCGCGGATTCCTATAGGTAGCGCACATGGCAATTTGCATATGCTAATGATATGCACTGCACTCGTGTTTGTGCATCATTGGGTGCCTCCCTTGCGCTGTATAAGTTTGTGGCTAGGTACACTACTGCGCTAATAACTTAGCTTCTATCGAGCAGGGTGGACTCCAGGATATGGGCGATGCCCCCTGCGTGTGCCCCTGACAACTTGGAAAGCTTCTTGGCATTTGCTCCTCAGCACTGCTTAGCTGTACTGTGCACATCTTCCCCAATGCCTGGCTAAGCTTCCCAGCACTGGTGCTACTTAGCTTGCATGTGTGAGGGGTCTGGAGGAAGGTTGGCTGGGGCATAGCCCCTCATGCTGCTCATCTTGCTCAGAGCTCCTGGAAACACGTCTGCTTCTGTCGGACGTCTGAGCACAAGCCCTATGCTTCAGGTCTCTCACGCATGCAAACATGTGCTCCACCCAACGTGGCAAGGGTTTTGTAGTTCTTTGTAGTTCGTGTCTGCTGGGAAAGGAGTCTGGAGGTTCCTTTTCCTGCAGAAAGGGCATAAAAGCCTTTAATAAGGCAGGAACGTTTTCTGTGTGTGTGTCTTCATGCTGCTTCTTACTGGGCCATGTCTGAGATCTACATCTGACCTCCTCCCACACAACCCCAGGTTCTGGACCCTGACAGGTAGAGCTGGAACTTGAGTAGAAAATAACCAAGGAGGCTGGCACAACTGGATGGTTGAGTGGAAACACAATCAATCCTTCATAGCGTGAAGAAAGAAAGGCAGAGACAGCACAAGTCTGGAAAGGCACAGAGAATGTGAGATAGCTGGAAACAGCTGACAGCAAGTTAAGAGCCACAACAGTTGAATAGCATTAATAAAAGCAAACAGTCAATATAAAGGTCTGGTTGTAATAGATGAAAGACAGGAGCAGCAACAGATAGATTCAGTTGAACAGAAGTGTACTGAGGTAAACCGAGGCAGTGTAAGAGTGCGTGGAAATAACTGCTCGAGAAACGAGCAGACAGATCTGCAACAAGGACAGTAACATGAAGAAGAGCAGGGACTAAAGGCCCCTGAGTGTGGAAAACAAGTAAAAGAGCCCTAGTCCAGTAGGAAAACTGTGCTGTCAGGCAGCATCAAAGTCGTAGAGGGAAGACAGAAACAACGTGTCATCCAAACAGAACAGAGTGTAGTAGTAGTATAGGCGGACATCTCAGGTGAGTACTGGACCGTGAGTTGTGCCTCTTGGGTCACATTCCTAATGCATCCTCCTTTGCCACAATCCCCAGGGGCTATACTCAACACATACCAACTTGACATTGTCACCACCCAGCCCCCTCCCACCATCAGTGTGACTTTGACAGCTAAAGGGTGCAGGCTACTGTCTACAGCATGAAGTGCATCAAGCATGTATATAGGCAAGAAATGAACATACATCCCAATCAACATCAATAAATGGTCAGTTCAATAATGTACTCACCAAAATTGATTGCAGACATGCCGTGGAGAACGCATCCATAATCCCCACTAGGGGTGTTAACACAAGTAGTACAGCAGCAGACAGGCCACAGTTATGATGAAAGTCCAATGCCCTTGTGTAAATGGTTCTCACACGAACCATCCTTTCGAGCCCATGGATAGGGGAAGCAGGAGTGGTATATGTGAGTCAGGACCCCAAACTGCAAACACATACACAAGACAAGCTTGAATGGGCCCAGCTGGAACAGACAGTGGATGCTTTCAAAAGCCACAAGGTACCATCCCATCACATGAATGCACATGCACAATAGACAAACAATTTTAAACTATATTAATTAATTAAACTAACTATATAACTAAAAAATGGCCACATATGACCCATGGGGGGAGACACCCACGAGGGGGGTGGTACAGGGTGCTCCTCAACACCCACATGCGATGATGTTGAGATCAAAATAAAATAAACCTCCATGGGCTCAACGCCTGGACGGCCTGACCTCTGTGGGAGATAAGTCGTCGTCCGAGTCACCCTCTGGATGGAAAGTAGAAGGTGGACGTAGCAAAGTACCCTGACCACGCCTATTCGCAGCTTGCCCCTCGTCGGCAGCAAGTCTGTGGGACTGGTAAGCTTGGTCCTGTGCGGCAATGACACGTAGGTCAGCATGCAGCACCTCACGTGATACGCGTGCTTCCCCTTGCAAGGTAGCACGTATAACACAGAGTGCTTCCTGCATGGCCTGGCATGACATCTGGAGCACCTCCCGGCAAGCACGTAGCTCAGCCGAGATGGTATTCTCAAGCTGCTCCAACCTCTCCTCTGTCCGCTGCCTCTGGGACAGGTTGAGCACACCCAGAGTAGATCTGAGGGATGTATGGTCATCCCTAAGAGCCTCCCTGTGTGCCTCTCTGTGAGCAGCAAGTGCTTGGCGCAGAGACAACATTTCAGCCCAGCCTGTCCTGTCTGAGGCTGCCATGCCCAGCCTGAGCGAGCGGGCCGCGGACTGTGCTGCCCGCTGCTGGGGATCCACCTGCCTAGCAGGGGGAGCACGGATTGGGCCACACGTTCCATGCTCTGAGTGATCTTATCAATTGCTTCCCCCTTTTGTTCGGAATTGGCAACCATGGCTTTTTCCCACTCAGTATATCCTGGTGGCGGACCGCCACCGGGTTGCTGGGCTTGACACCCGTGGGGCCCAAGGAGCCGCGGTCCTTGTTGGGTTGGCACGGCCCGCGGCTGCAGGTCTAAATCCCTCCGTTGACGTGATGCCCCAGGCACATCAGCAACTGGTGTGGAGTTTGACTGTGCGTCCCAATCCAGCACAGGTGGAGGTTCTAACACCATCTGGCACCTCAGTGCAGTTGTCACAGACATAGGATCATCCACATCCGAATCACTCACCGTCGACGAATGAACATGACGTGCATCCAAATTAACATTGTTTTCAGAGTCATCATCCGAGCTAGACCCATTGCCAGCCCTGGACACGATGGTCTGCAGCACAAGTGGGTTCTCGTGGCCTACCACCCCACGACCCCCACTTGTGCCAGGTTGCCGATGCAATAGCAACCCAGTGTCAGGATTGACATCACATGTCACACACAAATGAAATTCCGGCATGCATCCAGTGGCATCGATATGCAAACACATCCCAAAAGCAGAAATGGATGTGTGTAAATAGCGAAGCCTACACATGTACTGAATGTAGTATATCACCTCTATCACACACCACCTCTGTCAGGCACATGTCACAGGCAGAAATGACAGATGGCAACAAAGAGATGGCACATACCATAATCATGTCTGAACTGCCAAATGGCCACAGCTGCAAGTGAATTCAAACACACCATGACACACGTAATATGCATGTACACATGCATCACTAAATCATCAACACAAATATAGCTACATCCATCTGCATCCCGGCCCATACCGGGCGTCATGGGCCATGTAGACCTAGTGAATGTACCGAGCAAAACAGGCCTGCAACCAGGAATGTGGGATCATAATGCCCAGTACGGTCTGAGCTGCAGGCCATGAAGCCTCCAGAACACCCCTCAGAGCCTGATTGAGCACATTGTGCTATGAATGTGCCCTAAACCATTATTCAGTGTGTCAAATCATCACGGCCAGGCCCTACCAGATTCGCTAAGTGGGCCCGGGCGTACACATACTGCACAACAGTGCACCTTCAGGATTGTGCCAGTTGAACATAACGGGCGCAAAGCTGAAATCTCATCAGCATTAATGTCAATCAACTACATATTAGTCAGTCAACAAAAAAGCTGCAGAAGACACATGTGTAAATGAACGCTTTCACACACACATAATTGAGTAGTTGCAATGTTGCACTACACAACGTTAAAGCTGCTTGCATATGTATATGTGAAAGTGTTCAAAAACACCAGTTTCCCTATACACCCGTATTGTGAACATGAACAGCAACCAATACAGCAAAGCAAGCAGCTACAACGCTGCTTGCTTTGATGTATGTGAAGGTGTACACATACACATGTGCAGGCAGCTCCACAGAGATTACAACCCGATTGTCAGGCTACAGTCAATCTGCGGCCTCTACCTGTTAGCATAGGCCGCAGATTGACCTATCAACTTTGCTAAACACCCACTGGGGTGTTCCAATATTGAGTACATGTGTCACAGGATGCACCTGTGCCTGTGCCTTTCATGACAGTGAAGGGATGACAATCTGACCATACATTCCAGGTCACTTTGACATTGCATAAGTGAGTAGGCATGGAGTAGGCATATAGAATGGTGTAACATAGCTCAGAAGTGGGTTGGTGCAGTGCAGAGCACGTGCCATGTGCACGTTACCGACTATCTACATCAACAAGTACATTATGATGTCTAACAATAAACAAGAAGGCAGTGTAAGGGCAAGGTCAGGCATCTCGTTCAATGTACATACAATGGGTTGCATGGATACAGGCACCCCCCTCCTTAGTGAAAATGCAGGGAGGCATTGCATGGCAGTGAAAGGTTGACCAGATAACTGTGTATTGGCAGACAGTGTTGAGTAGCGTCAATTGCATCATCTGGGTCAACTGACAACACAGCCGATGAGAATGGGACAGTGAGCAGGACACATGATGAACCCTCTGTAGTACACCCATTTGTGCAGAAGGCACTACACGAGTTTGACAGAGTCAGGGGGCCTGAGACAGGGGGAAACCTGTGCCCCACACAGACTATGACACCCTAAACATGTGCGTGATGCCGGACTGAGCCACAGTGAGCATGTAATGGATGATGAAATGCCATTAAATGTATGTCATCCTGGACACGTACTGTAATGATCATACTGCAAAGGACACATAGGAGCATGCATGTGATGCACATGGAGCATGAATGGGCACTAATGTCCCTGTGGAGCATCTGCCCTCTGCACGGTCCGAGTGAGACACCCTTCATCACGTACATAAGATGTACCCCACAGTATGTGTCTGGCAGGCTGGCAGGAGGAAGTGTGCATGTACACAGGAGCCTTGAACAGGCCATTGAAGTAGTCCAACATGTTACCCACCAGTGCAATGGTGTAATAGTGGTGGAGGGGGATGGAGGGGCAAGGGAGCATGCCTACATGGAGTACCAGCATGCAGGCAGAAGACACATGCATGTCAGTCATGTGATGTCATAGTCCGAGTGCTGAGTGGAAAGACACCCCAGGTTACATGCAGAAGGGCCAGTGAGCTGGAACATGGTCGGAGGGGCATGCTGGATGACTAGCATGTGAGTAGGGTGCAAGTATGGTGATGAGACAGTCCCTGTCTGCACTACATGTCCAGCATGCTGCACAGCAGGCACGCCTTAGTGAAGCATTGCATGACTCGCACATGAGAAACATGTACACATAGCATGTATTGGCAGTCAAGCACAACACATCCTTCAAGCAAACCACACATGGCCTAGACAAACACACAAAAATACTCACTGGACAGGGCGTCAAAATCCTGCATCTCTCCCACTCCTTCGACCAATTATGCCGGTATGAACTCTGCAGTGATAAACTCGTGCAGAGTGAGTTCTTCCTCCTGAGGTGGTGGCCCACCGCCAGTCACCACAATCATGGCATAAATGGAGGCACGCTTTAGCTTAGCACAGCATTGGAGATCATCCCAACGCTTTTTGCACTTCTGAGCTGTGCGCACCTCATGTCAGAATGCACTAAAACTCTCCACAACATGCTTTCAGTGGTCCCAACGCTGGGCAGCAGTAGTGTGACAATTTGGGCACACTAGCATATCACGTTTGTGTTCCGACACGTAGCCCACAAGTAAGTCCAGTTCCTGCTTGCTGATACGTTTCTTCCTCGACGTGACGGAGGCCGGAGCCGTGTGTGGGGTTCCAGACTCTTGTACAGGTGCAACCTTCCTCCTCTTGGGCAGTGATCCGGACCCTGACTGGCAAATGCCACCCTGATCAGTAGGCGCAGTGGCGCTGGTGGATTGATGGAGTGGCAGGTGGAACTGGGACGGAAGCCCTGACTTGCGTCAGTGGCTGCTGGGTGCCCTTGACTGGACCCTGCGCAGCAACATCCGCTGTGCCAAGGTCATTGACCGGGACTGTCCTGGATGTCCTGGATGATAGACTCACAGCCGGGGTGGTGTCGGCTGCATCTGCCATGCACTTTCCAACACCCGGCTGCTTGGGGCCACAGATGACAATACTGCCCAAGGGACATGTGCCTCGGTCAGGGCAGCCCTGCGTGCACTTACCACATGCCTCCTGACCTCCTGGAAATCATCCTGGAACTCTTCAGGTGCCAATGCAACATGCACTGGCTGACGCTGAGCCTGGGTAGTGGTGGACACAGCTGCACCTGCAGCTACCACTACCCTTGGGCCCATGGCAGTCGATGAAACGGACTGCCGGGTCACATGGGCGCCAATGCCAGATGCAAAAGCTGCATCTCCCTGCTATTCCCCATCTGCAGCGACCCTGGACACCCTGGAGTCCCCCTACTCCCTGGTCACCCCGGCCACCTCCCTGACCACGACTGCAATGTGGAGGACACCCAGCTGAGGCGCCCCTCACCTTTTCGTGGCCTTCCAACCATGGCACAGATGTAGTAGTGCCGGCACAGATGTATTACTAGTGCCAACGGGAGGTGTACATGACAACTGTCCTGGGCAATTGGGGTGAAGGTGGTGGGGTACTAGATGTTAATAGCACCCCTGTGCACCTGCAATGTGACCCCAGTGATGACGTGACGGGTCACGCAACGCTCAGGCACCCCAAAACTGCAGTAAAACTGTGCATGCAACCCCCAGTAGCCCACGTGTGTGGAATTAACCTCCCGCAGTACACAGTGGCACCCAGGGACACGAAAAACACGTACATGTGGGACACGAAGGCTACTATGACCTTGAAAATGGGTATGCGATACACAGGTGGACCTGCAGTGGGAAACATAGCGTGCACGACTCACCATCTGACTAGCGTGGTAATGAAAAACACGCGTAGCCAATACCCCCGCGAAAAGAAGAGATACGTCCTTTATCCGCTGTGACGTAATGATGGTGCATGAAACAACCAGAAGTAGCAACACACGCGTCTGTCTCCACGAAAAGCACGTACAGTGAACTGCTGGCACCACTCACCTTTAACCCGTGCTGAGGGAAACGCCTGCACGCATCACGTCACTTATGCGCTTAGGCCCTTTCCTCGAATTACACGCATTAACACACGGACATGCAGTTTTTTCATGTGCTGAATCACTATGCACCCGTGGGAGGGAAACGCCTGCGCACGTTATGTCACATATGCGCTTACGGCTAAGGGCCTTTCCTCGAATTACATGCTGACGTGCTGTTTCTTCACATGACAAATCACTACGTATCAAGCTGGCCACGTGACAACACACGGAAGACCACGCTCCTGCCACCCGACTCCCACGAGCCATTTTCTGCTGCCTGCCTGCCTGCTGGTCACGTGCCCTGCTATTTGGTGGCTGCACGTCAGCCATTGCAAGGGTCCAGTTGCTGTGACCACCCCTGCTGGAACAGAAGACTCCCGACTGCAGTTCCATCACTGCACAGCCCAGCACCAGGACCCAGTTACCCACCCACACCTGCCTCAGGGGTTGCCATGTCGGGGGAAACACCATCAGAGGCCACTGGCAACCCCCAGCCAGAGAGGCAGAGGGCAGCCAGCTTCACAGCAGGAGAGGTTGGCACCCTGGTGGAGCAAGTCCTGGTTCATTATGATGTCCTCTTCGGAAGAACACGTGCCGACAAGGATGGACGGAGAAGGATCTGGACGGACATTGTGGTTGCCATCAATGCAGAGGGGGTGGCAACCCGCAACCTACCACACGTCCGTAAGCGCTAGGAGGACTTCAGGTTCAGGACCCTCAGGAATGCCCGGCACTTCTTGGACGCAGCGGATGCAAAGGGGTGCCAGGTCCGCCTTACCGACGACCAGATGAGGGTCCTGGAACGCATACGCCCAGCGCTTCACCTCCAGGTCCTTGAGAGGCAGACCCATCCGGAGTCGAGCGGTATGTGTCGATGTGTACTGATTGGACACAGTGCATGTTGAGGTGTGTTAGGAGTGTGCAGCATGGACATATGTCTGGAAAGGGCCATGTATGGATGTGTATGTGCAGGGACATAAACCTGCCTCATCTGAGGCCAGTCAAGTGTGATGCATCTCAATGGTGTTCCAAAGCATGATTCACAAATGCATGTGGAGACGCACACATGTTAACATTTCTGTGTATGTACTATGCCATGGTTGGGGTGTGTCACATGGATGCTGGTTCCACCTTCATGCACATGCATGGTGTACATGTGCGTGTGTATGTGTTTGACATGTGTGCGACTATGATACGCCATGGATGCATGTGACAGAGACATGCAGTGAGCCGATTGACAGATGTGACATAGTTGCCGGTGATTGCACTGTGACAGGTGGTGGAGATGTACAAATGTATGTCTGTCTGGTGGCGTGAGTGCATGTGTTTGGCACTCCCCGTGTTGCTTATGACGTCAGGCTGACCTTTGGATGTTCATGCTGTTGTGTGTGTATGGATGCTGCTGCCTGATGCACCATTCCTGTCAATTTGTGTATGTGTGTGGGTTCAAATAATGTGTTTTGGGGAGTGTTATGCCATCTGTGAAGTTTGACACTGCCACTCATGAGCAACTGTCATGTGTGTATATGATCATTGTACAGTGCCCTGATGCCTGTGTTCTGTCTCTCCCTGTCTGCAGCGTCAACGTAAAGAGGGCGGAGACGGTACTGTGGAGGACAGCAGCAGGGATCCCACCACCAGCCGGAGACGCAGGGCCCAGCTCCCCTCCCGGGTAGTCATCTCTTTGGGGAGTGAGGAGTCTGGTGCCACGTCCATGGCTGCAGCTGCCGAGGGTACGTCCAAGAGGCGGCGTTTGAAGGTGGACTCCTCGGCAGCAGGAGGGGAGGCTGAGCCTCCACAGGGGCCTATGGAGGAAGATGGCACAGAGTCATCCAGGTTGGTTGAGGAGGAAGCCACAGAAGGCCCACGCACGGGGCCTGGAAGGGGGGATTACACTGGTCTAGTGGTGCAGTCCAGGGGCAGGGACAGGAGGCATCTCAGGTCGCTGCGGAGGTGCCTGTGTGTAATCCTGTCCCAGATCCTGTGACTGCATCATCTGGCACCAGCAGGGATGCCTCCATCCAGACCCGTTTTCAGGGAGGGGGTGCGTGTACAACAACTGGCCTTCCTCTCCCTCCAGACGTTGCAATCCGTGACCGTATTGAGCCTGTCCTAGTTTGGATTCAGGATGACGTGTAGGGTTCTCGTCAGGACAATGCACGTCATTTCGGATCCCTCATTGGCTGCCTTGACCTACTAGGACAGGTCATCAGCACTGGGTTCATCCGTGTGCTGGAACTCCTTGCAACCCCCTCCTCAACTGAACCCCCTATGCGCCAGTCATCCTTCGTGCAATCTTCCTGCCCAAGTATCACCTGGTCCCCCTGTGGAGCTGCCCCTGAGCCAGCGGCCAGGCTGGTGGAGGACACATCACTGCCACAGTCGGGAGTCGGAGGTCCAGCAGGGGTGGCCACCCCACCAACTGGACCCCAGCAGATGGAGGACGTACAGTGATCATCAAGCAGGGCATGTGCACCGCGGCCCCAGAGGATTACATCAGCATGGAGGCCGTTGTGGTGCCAGAGGCATTTGCATTGGAGGCAGCAGCAGGCTCAGCGTGGGAGTGATCATGGCTCGGGGCCTTCAACATCCCAGGTGTAGGCATCGGCCGGAGGGCAGGAGGACCCAGGATTGGGAGTGTCTTCCGTGTGGCAGCGGTTGGGCCAGCAGATAGATGCTGAGCGGTGGCGGGCAGAGGAGGCACGGCTCACAATGGTCAGGGCGGAGAACTCCATGCGCCAGGCGTTGAGGCGGGCTGAGTGCCTCGAGGCAACTCACAGGGAGTTGGAGGAGGCCATGGCTGCATCCCTGCAAGACCTCGAGGCCAGGGAAGAGGCCCGCCTCCGGAACATCGACATGGAGTTTGATGATGTCCTGGCCTGGAACATCAAAGAGTGAGCCGTTGGACTAACCCGCCGCCTTTGTACATAGTTCTTTAGGCTTAGGTTTCCTTTGTTTTATATATTTTTTTGGTGTTCATGGACTTTGCTCCACTTTATGTATATAGTTTTTTATTGATAGGATTTTTGGTAGGTTTCCTTTTGTTTTGGGAACATGGACCCTTTGGACTTGCATTGTAAATAGTTCAAGGCTTGTACATACTTTCGTTATTCCAACTTCCCATGGATCAATAGTTTTTATTTTATTTTTATTTTTTTTATATGGACATGGGCGATGGACCACTTTTCAGTTTTCATGTCATGGATTTTGCAAGTTTGATTTTCATTATGTTATTTCATTATGTTTTTTAATACATTTCATATATCTTCATTATTGGTGTTGTGTACTCTCATTGGTTTTGTGCATGTCTCTATGAGCATTGCCTCAGTCATGTGTGGCCACTGTGTGGCTCTGTTGTACATTTATGCATGGCCATGCTGGTTCTTTTGAGTCTCCAATGGCATGGGTAATTTGGAAGTGGGTGCAGTGGATGGTTGCGTGCTTGTACTGGGGGAGGGGGGTTTGGGTTGGCATTAGGGCCATGGGTCTGTTTTGTTATAACATGGTGTTTGGTGGGCCATGAGTCGGGGCCTGCTGTCAGGTTCCCGTAAATGGGGGGTGGGTGGATTGGAAAGGGGACATGAGTTGGGGCATGCTGGCAGGTGCCCGTCAATGGGGAGTGCATGGGGGGGTGCAGGGACATGAGTCGGGGCCTGCTGGCAGGTGCCCGTCAATGGGGGGTGGGTTGGTGGGTCGACATGAGTCGGGGCCTGCTGGCAGGTGCCCGTCAATATCATGATTCGGGGCCTGCTGGCAGGTGCCCGTCAATGGGGGGTGGGTGGTTTATTGGGGGACATATGTCGGGGCCTGCTGGAAGGTGCCTGTCAATGGAGGGTGTCTGGGTGGTTGGGGGGACATGAGTTGGGGCCTGCTGGGAGGGGCCCATAAATGGGGGGTGGGTGGATGGGCTTGGGGGGACATGAGTCGGGGCCTGCTGGCAGGTGCCCGTCAATGGGGGTGGGTGGACATGAGTCGGGGTTCCCAAGTGCATGATGATATGTGGCCTGCCTGTGGGGCATGCCCAGGGGTGACAGCCCTTCACCCGTGGGCATACCCCGCAGGCAGCCCATCACCCCTGGGCATGCCCCGCAGGCAGCCCATCCACCCTGACCATGCCCCGCAGGGAGCCCTTCACCCCTGGGCATGCCCTGCAGGCAGCCCATCACCCCTGGGCATGCCCCGCTGGCAGCCCAGCCCATCACCCCTGGGCATGCCCCCAGGCAGCCCACCCACCCTGACCATGCCGCGCAGGCAGCCCTTCACCCCTGGGCATGCACCGCAGCCAGCCTATCACCCCTGGGCATGCCCAGCAGGCAGCCCTTCACCACTGGGCATGCTCTGCAGGCAGCCTACACCACAGGGGGGACTTTTTCCATGTGTTTTCGCTGGCGTGACTGGGGTAAGCATATTCTGAGGGGTGCGCGGGGTGTTTCCCACTCGATTTCGCGGGCACGAGCGGGGTATGCATATTCAGAGGGGTGCAGAGGAGTTTTCCACTCGTTTTCGTGGGTGGGGGGGGCTGTATGCTGGTCCACTGGCCTTTGCGCCATGTACTGGATTTGTGCAATGTTTTTGGCACACAGGGCGGGGTTGGGGGTGTAACTGGTGCTGCTGCAGGGTCGCTTCGCCACTCTGCACCACGGCTGATTATGGATGTTAGTATCCATGAATACGCTGTGCGCCAAAATGGGTTTTGGCGCACGCGGCTGGCGCAGACTGGCGCACGCTCCCTCGTTGCGCCAGCCGCGTGAGCCACTTCTGCGCTTAATTCTATGAATTACCTCCAATGTTATTTATGGCTCGCGCTGTGGTCGGGCAGTGTTATAAGGAAATACTTGCGTGCGAAACTAAGACGTCTGCCGCAATTTTGCAAGGACACTGCATACAGGTGAGCGTTGCTTCGTGTTTATCCTGTTTTCCATCTCGTCCCTGCCCCTGTACGGCTCTTTTTCGACATCGTATTGCCTGGTGAGCAGACGCATTACACCATTACTTAAACAAACTGTTCGTCACATAGGCTCTTGTCTCAATATATTCAGTCCATGTGCGGCAGTGCTATTAACATATACGTGAAGCATTGACAATTTTGCTTCCATTAGGGCCCCAGACTGCATTGAAGGCTTTTCCAATGCTGCCTTTCATGAGAATTTTGCCAGCGTTTTTGATGGCCGTAAAGTCAGTTGAGTTATTCACATAAAGTTGAAGCGCCTTTTTAGAGTCGGCTTGATATTCAGTATTCAGTTTTAATTTTCCGGATCAATTATTCCATCTTTACCGGTTTTGTCTTTCTGCAGTTCTCGTGTCCCGAGTTCCCAAATGATTACGCCCACATTGGATTGGACTGTTACACCATATGACAGCAACACGCATTGGTGTACCACGTTGCCTTCTGATTCTGATGTATTCAGATTTCTTCAGTCTCTTTGGATAGGTGAGTGCCTGTTCAAACGCAAGTCCATTTCATGCATTTAGCCCAAACCTGGAGGGGTAGGTGGCTCTTGAGTTTTCACTTGTTTTTGAACTAGGGGTTTTATTGATCCCAATTCTTGTTGTCTACTTTGTCTCCAAAGATCAATTTATTTACATCTGTTCCTCAATTGAGCTTGATACTAGAAGTCATTGCTGCCAAGTTCGTCGCTTTGGGTTGATACTATGGTATATATTGCTTTCCCCCTTTTTGTCAATATTTTATTGAATTACTGATTGGTTGAGTTGCGACGGCGGCACGATCATGGGTTTTAGATTTTTAATGTGTTATCTTTTCATTTTTTTGTATGCGTGTCTCTATTTCATCATCTAATTGCAGCCAGAGGAATATTGCTATTCAAGAACAAGTGGTGATATTATAGCAGCATGCGAGATCAACTTCAATGTGATATTCTTTGTTGTTTCGTTTTTAACGAACTTCAGTGCTTTGTCCTGAAGTGGACTATTATCAGTCTCTTAAAACTAGATTCATTTAAATTGTGGAAACTACTAGTTTAAGGATACTTCGGTGACATGTTTGTCAATTTGCTTCTGTCCCCATTATTCGTAGTAGACAATGCACTTTAGACTTTATGCACTTTAACTTCGATTGATTTTGTGTGTACCTGTGCGGTTCTCTATTGCACACCTTAGAGAGCCACAGCCTTACTCTTGGTGAACCTTGGATCACGCGGAGGGAGTTCTGTCCCTCTCTTTTCCAACATCTGCCTAGGCCGCACAGTGTGTTTGCACCATTACACTTTAGGAATTGTTTTCCACAATGCCTTGTGCTTTTTATTAATATCTGATTTTTAACATGAATTCCAGATAAAACATTCAAATTTATATCTTTTTTATGTCTATCATGTGAATAAAAAACAGTTTTTTGATAAAATGTCTGTGCTTGTACTGTTTTAACCTTGCCTATATTTAACCAACTATTTGAGGTCTTATCATGTGTTATGAACTAAAATTCGTGTTGAGTTCCACAGGATGTAACCCCCCTTACTTTATTATTCCCCAAGGTTTTTAGTATTAAGTGAGTATTAAGTGCGAGCGACCATAAAGGGAGCAGGTCAGGAAAACAGGACAGGGAACGAGGTTGTTTGAAAAGGGACACTTTGGGATTACTAAGAACCACTCTAGGCTTTCTTTACTTTTTCTTTGCATATGGCCATTAGGATCAAGAGGTGAAAAGAGATAAAGAGACAGGAACCTAGCTCCGCGAGGGGGTAGAAGGCGGCGCCGCATAGTGCTATCTTGACTAGTACTGGGAATATATAAAGAAGTGGAAAATGAGATAAAGGTGTCTGGTAAAAGGAAGACACAGTGAATACATTAGTAACTGCTATTCTTTCTATCCTTCTCTCTGGGTTTATGGGGAAAAAACAGGGTTAGTACCTAAAAAAAAAAACAAAAACAAAAAGAGAAGATAACCTAAGTAAAAAGACGAGTTTATATCAAAACTACAAGACAAATTCATATCAGATTAAGAAAGAAAGGGACAGCTAGCAAGGGAGGAAAGGGATTACAAATTGAGCTGTGAATAGAGTGTTGCCTATTGGTGTGTACGCATCACATGTGTCAGAACATATTTGTCAAGATGAATGTGTAAAAGTGGTAAAAGGTGCATAATTATGGTGTGGTCATGGTAATTGTGACCAGAAGAAATTTTACGGGGAAGAGCCCGATGCAGTAAAGTGACTGTTTTTTTAATAAATGTGCTGAAGATATTGGTGGTGTAAAAAGGGTGGTTTGCTTTTGTATGTGCCCCCTAAATTATACGGAATAGAAGCTGTTCACGCCCATTCTCATATTGCCCAGGTGGCGGAAACACACACAGGTCCCTACACGCAGAGATACACAAATACACAGATATATCTGGTGATATATATATATACATATATATATCTATATCAAGCAACCACGAACCATGGGGGCAGAGACACCATTGGCCCATATTTGTAAGAATCTACCTGGGTATGCTGAGCGTATTAAGAAATATCACGATCAGTGGATTACAGAACTAAAGGGGGAAGGGTTACCCCAAATATGGCCCGAAGGGGGATCGTTTGACAAGAGTGTCTTAGATATGGTAGCTACATGCATTTGTTTAAAATACAAGTGGAAGCAGTTACATAATAGGAGAGAAATATTGGATCTATGGAGATTGTTTGAAGAAGTACCCCCTCCCAAAAAAAGAGAGCTACGTACTGATTTGCCATCTACCACTGACAATCCATTGCTGATACCAAAAGACGACAAGGTGTTGCAAGAAGGGGAACCACAGTTAGAGGTAACTAAATTGTACCCAATATTAAATAAACCAGTGCCCGCAGAAGGATACAGTGATCCCACATACGTGCCCCCAACATCAGTCACCGCGACTCGAGGGCCAACGGCACCCCCACCGTATGAGAGCCATAGAGAGCGCGCCAGGTAAGTACACCAATAGTAAACATAGAGAAACTAACAGAAGACCTAGAGTCTAGGCTCTCTGTAGCAAAAGACGAGCTCTTGAGGATATAAAGCATATGTGAACAGACTGGGGCTAATGCTGCTCGGTCAGAGCTGACATCAAGAGCACAGAGTCATGATAAAACAATTGAGGAAGGGTGGAAGAAGGGGGAGATATTGTTCAGGATACAAGAAGAACCAGCTCGAATAATTGAACTGGAGGAGAGGGAGGAGCGTACTGACGATGAGATAAGGACCACAGGAGGTAGAGAGGAACTATTGTGTGATATAGAAGAGGTCTTAGAGGAAAGTGAAAGATTATGCATGGCAATTGGAGGAGGAAGTGAGGGGTTGGATGGTGCATGTTCGGAGAGAACAATGGAAGAAGAATGGACAGGACGACTAAGGAATAGGTTGGGGAAAATGGTGCCACTAGGAAAGAACGGAATGAAGGTGAGTACAGATAAGACAACAAAGGGGAAGTTACAACTCCCACTAATACACAGGGGAGGAGGGAGGCCGAATTACATACCCTGGGCTCAGATGGACAAGGACAATTTCTTAAAGCTATTACCACCGCTATCAGGAGGGGCAAGCAAGTGGATATATGCATTTGAGAAGCACACAGCCGGGGTACCACTAGCAGTAGGTGACGTAAAAAGTCTACTAGTATCGGCAGTTCGGGATCAAGCTGACAGAGTATGGGTAAAGGCTGGCTTCCGGGAGTAACGTTGGACTGCGATCGCCATGATGTGGCCTCTTTTAACACAGTACGTGCAAGGGTGTGGGACGCATTAAGAGAGACATTCCCAGACAACCCAGATTTGCAGTCGGTCATTCAATGTACGATGAATGATGGGGAAGATGCTATGGATTACATTTTTCGGGTCCAGGAGATGTGGAGAGCGGAAACGGGCACGCCCTGGTATCAGTCAACCTCATTATTTTACTTTATAATAAAGAGAGGGCTCCCTAAAGAGGTACAAAAGGCACTTGACAAAATTGCAGGTATTGAGGCAAAAGGGTGGCCCGAAATACAGAGCATAATAGTTCACCATTGTAAACGAATAAAGGAGAGGGAAAAAGAGATAGCGCAAAAAAGATTGGCAGACAAGGCAAAGTTAGTACAAACAAAGCTGGTGAAGGTCGCTGCAGCAGTAGCTGCGCTCCCACACAGCAGGGAGGGAGAAGAGGAGGAGGGGCTGGTAGCAATACAGGGGAGGATGGCAACGAATTGGGCAGGAGCAGGGCAACTACAGTGGAACGAGCAGGAGCAGAACGGAGGTCCACAGTGGCAAGATTGGGCCCCTCAAGGGGGACGAGGTGGGTACAGGGGTTGCAGAGGGGGTGGACAAGAGTACGGGGAAACGGAGGAAATGGATGGCAAGGTCCCAGAGCTGTTGGAACTGCGGGAGGTGGGGGCACTTTTCCAGAGAGTGCAGGAGTAGATCGAACAACGGATTTCAAGAGATGGAACACTATGGTAACCCTCACCCGGGAAGCCCATACGGTCTTCCAATGGGACTACAACAGAGGGAACAAGAACAGGGGTACCCAGAGCAACGGCAAGCGCACCATTACAGAACACAGAATCGCCCACAAAACAACGACAATATGCACTACACCCCAGGCAAGCCTTTCGCAACGAATGCCAATGGAGCACCAGCCCCGGCCCCCTATAGTGGTGTGTCAGTAGTTTCAGGAAGCGTCTTCAGCCAGGGGGGGAATATGAGACAACCAGCATAGGACATCCCACAGAGAACACTTGCGTTTCCTGTTCTATCTACCACCTACGATGCAGCGGAGGAACCATTGTAGGGGCGCAGATAGGCGACAAGCAGTTCATATTTATGGTAGATTCGGGAGCCGAGAAATCTTGTATCGTGAGGGCCGGTTTCCGCTATCTAACCGGAAGTTAGAGACGCAGGGGTTCTCTGGGGCTGTAATTGAAGTTCCTTACACAGAAGATTTGGATGTGACAGTGGGGGGTAAAACGGTAAAGACACCCTTACTGTATTATGAACAATCGCCAATAAACCTGCTCGGAAGGGACCTTCTTAGCAAGCTTAACATGACAATATCATTTACAGAAAGAGGGATAGTGTGCTCAACCCCAGGAATATGCCCATTACGTGTAATGCTGGTGGTACATGCTCGGGCAACAGCACCAGAAATACGCGGCATGCCAGTGGACAAAAGAATGTTCATCGAAGGTTTAAAAACACTGGCCCAAGTAGTTCCCGAGCTAAAAAAGTTAGAGTGGAGGATACCAGCAGAATTTATCTTCCGCCCAATAGTACGCCCAGACATAGCACCAGGTTCAGTGGTATCATTAGACCTGCATGCTGTACAGGTATCAGCAAAAAGGATTGCAGTAATTGGGATGGACATAGACGGGTGTGAATGGCGCACTGTACTGTGCATCAATGCTGATATTGCCCTACGAGACTTATCTGATGAGGATCTCTTTTCTGATTCGGAGAGTGATGGCGAGATAATAATGGAAATAGCAATGCCCTGTGACATTTTGATTCAGACAAGACAAGTGCCCGTCCAGCTGATGGCTGTGGTGGGAACACCACCGTCCTTTTTTGATGATGACATGCGACTGGTGCCAAACAATTTGTGGACAACAGGCCCCCATGATGTAGGCTTGTTGCATGGAGTGACACCAGTGGTAATAAAACTCAAACCAGGGGCAATTGTGCCCAGAGTGAAGCAATACCCATTGTCCCGCGAAGCTGAGGAAGGAATAAAAGAGACAATAAATGCATTGCTATCACAGGGGATAATAGTGCCCTCAAACTCCCCATGTAACACCTGTATCTATCCGATTAAAAAAGCAAAGGGAGGGGCTTGGAGGATTATCCAAGATTTACACCCCCTAAATGATGTCATACAAAAAGAATTTCCTTTGGTCCCGAACCCTGCATCCATACTGTGCAGTATCCCAAAAACGGCATCACATTTCACAGTGGTTGATTTGAAAAATGCATTCTTCTCCATCACCTTGGCAGAAGAAAGCAGATACTTGACAGCATTCACACTAGGGGGGAAGAGATACGAGCATTGCAGGCTACCTCAGGGGTACTATGAAAGTCCAACCATATTCAACCGCATACTACACGAAGACCTGGGTAATGTATCAGTTGAAAGCACGATCATTCAGTACGTAGACAATTTGCTCGTCTGCGCACAGAGTGAAGAGATGTGCAGAAGAGACACAGTTACCCTCTTGACGCTGCTGGAGAATAAAGGGTACAAAGTGGACAAAGGGAAGCTACAATACTGCCAGTCAGAAGTGCTGTACCTGGGACAGCTGATTTCAAAGGACGGGAAAAGAATAATACCTGACAGAGTGGAAGCAATAAGGTCAGTGAGAGAACCAACCAAAGTGAAGGAGATGCAGAAATTCTTGGGAATGTGTAACTATTGTAGAGCATGGATACTAGATTATGCAGCCTACACCAGACCATTACTGCAAGCACTCAAAGAGGCCCAGCAAGAGAACAGGAAAATAGAGTGGTCAAAAGAAATGAGTGACTCGTTTGGGTCGCTAAAAGAGCTGATCTCGAGTGCTCCAGTACTCGCCAATCCTGATTATGAGCGCAAATTTTACCTGTTCTCACATTGCAAGGGGACTCTTATGACGGCTGTGCTGACACAAAATACTT
This sequence comes from Ambystoma mexicanum, assembly GCF_040938575.1. Classification (NCBI taxonomy): domain Eukaryota; kingdom Metazoa; phylum Chordata; class Amphibia; order Caudata; family Ambystomatidae; genus Ambystoma; species Ambystoma mexicanum. The sequence continues at coordinate 720,498,395 of NC_090924.1, read as the reverse complement.
CCCTAGGACACAAACCATTGGCTTACTATAGCGGCACATTAGATGCAGTGATGGAAGGCCACTTCGCGTGCGAGCAGTCTCTTGCTGCCGCCGCGTTCGCTATTAAGAAAAGTGCCACAATAGTAATGGGGTGCCCTGTCACGTTGTTTGTGGAACACTCATTATTTGCAATACTTGAAAGATCAAAAAGTACACTGACTACACAGCGAGCAACTGCCTATGAGAGAATATTGTCCAGCACCAACATCCATGTAGTGAGGTGCAGGACAGTAAACCCAGCAACATTCATTACAGAGCCATGCACACTAGAGGACATGCAAGAACACGATTGCGCAACATACACAGAAGAAAAAGGGGAGGGCACAGTGGTGTCTGAAAATGCTCTGAGCGAAGGAGAGGTGAATTTCGTAGATGGATCAGCATCTATTGATATGGACACAGGAGAGAAGCATGTGGGACTAGCAGTAGAGAGGCTAGAAGAAGGTGAGTATGAAGTATTAGTACAATACCGCCTCCCATCCCATTTCTCAGCCCAAGCAGCAGAATTTATCGCCCTAATAGAAGCATTACATGCAGCTAAAGGATGTGCAGTAACGATATACACAGATTCAGCCTACATGACGACCACCGTACACGGAGGTCTAGCACGGTGGGGGAGGAGAGGGTTTCGAAGGGCGGATGGGACCCCGGTGCAACATGCTGAACTGTTGAAGGAATTGATTGAGGCCCTGAAAGATCCAACAGTGGTAGCAATAGTGAAATGCCAAGCACATACGTCCAACACCGACGTCGTGTCTTTGGGAAACGCGGCAGCAGACGCTGCTGCCAAGGAGGCTTTGTATTTTGAAAGACATGGAACAGGCGAGTACCTATTGCAGTGCCAGACAAATGAAGAGCTTCCAGAAGGATACAATGCCATGCCCATATCACAAATACTAGAGCTACAGGAAGGTGCCAGTTGTGACGAAAAGATGGCGTGGGAAAAAAGGGGGTGCAGCCGATCGGTAACAGACTTATTGTGGCACCAAAATAACTCAGGAAAAGTAGTAATGCCCATCAAACTGTTAGAGATAGCTTTCCAGCAATTACACTTTCCAGCGCATAATACTAAACAACACATTGCAGCAGAGATACAGGAAGATTGGTTTGTGCCATGTCTCCAGGAACACATATCTAGATTGACAATGGAGTGCACGACGTGCCAAATATATAACTCTGGGATGACCCTACGGACACTCAGGGGGACAATTCCAAAACCAACAGGGCCCTTCAGAGAACTGCACATTGATTATGCAGACATGGCGGAGAGGTGTAATGGGGCACGCTACATGATAGTGGTTGTATGTCCATTTTCCAGGTGGGTGGAAGCGGGTCCATGTGCGTGACCTGATGCTAAGAGTGCTGAAAAGTTCCTATTGAGGGAAGTGTTCCCGCGCTGGGGAATTTGCGACGTAATTCGTTCAGACAACGGCACTCATTTTGTGAACGAGCTCTTCAAAGAAGTGACTGCGTTATTGGGAATAAAGCATAAACTCTGCTCGATTTATCATCCTCAAAGTAACGGCGTTGTCGAAAAGATGAATGGCCTATTAAGATTGTCTAAATTGTTTTTTTTGTTGAAGAAAAACTGGATCTACTGCTTACCCCTTGCACTGTTTGAGCTGAGGAACCAGCCGAGTAAGGATCACCATTTATCCCCGCACGAAATTGTGACAGGGAGACGGATGCACACAGCACATTCCCCACTGTGCCAACACTCAGATGCACACAGAAGCGCCACCATTTTAGGAGATGAATTCACAGATTACCTGAAGAAGCTAACTAGGGCAGCGCATGCAATCTCAAGGCAGCTCTCACCACCATTCACAAGGGAAGAAGGGAACACAACGGTGTCCTTTGCGGAACCTGAAACACAAGTACAATTAATGCCAGGAGAGTTCATTTATGTCCGGCGCTTTGTGCGCCGGTGGAATGCCCCAAGGTTCCAAGGGCCATACGAAGTAGTATTTTGTACACCCACAGCTGTAAAGGTAAAAGGGCTCAGGTATTGGATACATTTGACAGATGTGCAAAAGGCATATAATAGTGTACAAGAAGAGGTGGACGGGGAGGCACAGACAACATCAAACCAAAATAATGAAAATGATGAGTGAGCATTAACAGATGAATGGAGGAGTGTAACTAATAGATAAAACTGTTAACGAAAGAATTATATTACAGGTTATTGATCGAGATAAATGAAAAAAATGTGTTTAAGTGAAAATAACAGTGTAAAATATATGTATTGTCTGCTCCCTTCTCTGTGCAAACCCCCCCCCTCCCAACCAACTACCTTTTATGACCTCCTGGTACATACAGTGCCAACAAAAATGTTTACATGCACGTACTTAATGCACTTTTATATCTCAAACAGGAACTACCATGGCAACAAACGGGCAGCCTGCAACTTATAGATTGATTAGATATAGAGACGTTTTAGCTGAAAGGTGTAGATATTCGTATGAGTGTGGGTTGTCTGTATGCACTACATTGGCCCTCATTACAACCTTGGCGGAGGACCATGGTGCTGTTAGCACCATGGTCCATGCCGCTAAGGTTACGATTCCGCCATGGTGGATGGCGGAATTACCGCCCCATTACAAGGTGAGTGGGGCGGTAATTCCCAATTCACCAATGGCCCCTTCCCCATTCCCATTTTTGCCCCATAGAGAATAATGGGAATGGGGAAGGCGATTATTATGGCACCGTAAATTACGGTTGCCGTAATTATCGCCAAGGTCCCTTAGCGGGTTGGTTTTTAACGCCAGCAAAAAGCAGGCGTTAAAGTTGCCATCCCGCTAAGGGACCTTGTAATTAGGCGGTAAGTGTTTAACGGCGCCAACGCTCTTTACGGCGCTGTTAAACACTTACCGCCTGGCTTGTAATGAGGGCCATTATTTTTTACAATGCTGTTTGGCTTGGTTACTTATTGGTTTATAGCGTTCATCTCTATCAAGATGAACGAGGGGGGAGGGAATAACGAGATTAATGTAACACATCAAACTACAGCTGCAGACACTAAAGAAGGTGATTTTTTGAGGTGGGACGGAACTAAACTTGTATGGGGATATTACACAAAACCACCCAATGTTGTTACCCCGCCAAATGAAAGAATGCAGGATAAAATGCAAAATAGCACAACTTCCCCGCCAAATAGCTCTGATTACAATGCCCGCAGTTTAAATGATCGCAACCCCTCTGTTATATCATGGATGTACAACACCCCCACTAGCGTGCTCACACATGTAATCACCCCCACAATAGAGAACACACTACCTGATAGAATAAAGAAAGAGAATGAAGAGATGGCAGTGAGATACACAGCATTATATGATGAATGGGAAAAGGGGGGCGGAGGGGAGAAAGGGGGGCCTACACTGTTCCTCGCCCATGAAGCTGGGAGATATCTTACAAATGGTAGGAGGAAAAGGGAGGTGGGAAGGAGAAAATATGACGAGTATTACTGGTTGGGACTCGACAAAATGGAAGACCCCCAACACCCCCACCAGACAAATAAATGGTACGCAGACATGAGTGCAACTGCAAAACAAACAACAAATGAGAGTTGTTATGTCTGCTCCCTCATTCCCCATGCTTCAGGTACACCCAAAGTATTGCTGCCAAAAGAGTTGTCTATTGTGGATGTCCAATGTCTCCTTCATCTCACATTGTGCAGAATTAAGAACACCTTCCAGGCACACGAGGTAACTTTTAAAATGCTGCAGAATGAGAAGACCTGCTACCCGAAAGCGGAAGGAGTGATATGTTTGGAAGAACCATTTTTTATAATACAAGGGACATTATTCTCAGAAAGTAAGTGGAAAGATGAAGAAATAATGTGCAAAGCTGAAGCGCTGCGAGGTGTGGCACCAGAGAAACTGCAGTGGATAGAGAAAACATGCACACCAGTATGGAAGGAGCACATCTCAAAATTGACCTGGGTGACTGCCATTGAAAAGCCCTTCAAGCTACAGAAAGAAATAAACTATGAACTGTGTTTCAAGGGAGAGGGGAAAAATATCATGGGGTAAACAAAAAGTGCAACAAGACCCTCACCATCCCGGATATGAGAAAAGGGACAGCGGCCCTCATGGAAACTTATTGGGTATGTGGCAACCAGGCATACCTGCACCTCCCACAATCCTGGAGTGGCAGCTGCTCATTGGCCACCCTACATTCTGCACTAATGGTGATACCGGAAAGCCACATTGATGGGAGCAAGAAAATGCGAGAGACCCCTCAGCAGAATTAGGCCCAACCAACTGCAGAATCACAAGTATATGTCCTGTCTTCCGGTAATAAGGGGGAGATGCTGTCACGAAACAGACGATCGTCGAACTACATATCAAAAGCATCCTCAGAGCTACTGGCACAGATCCCAGACAGATATCGATTATTCAGCTCTGCAGAGACTTTCTTCGCTTCACTCATCCCCAGCATCCAGGCACGGGCAAATGCAAAATGGCTCCAAATTACACGCTGGAAGCTGATCCAGCTGGCGAATGACACTGAAGAAGGATTTAACGTAATAAAAGTGGAACTGCGAGCACTGCAGCTAATGACCATGCAAAATAGGTATGTTTTAGACCTGCTAACAGTGATGGACGGAGGTGTTTGCCGAAAAATTGGAAGTGTCTGCTGCACTTTCGTACCTTCCGAAGATGCAGATAATGGTTCCTTATCCCACGTGATCGAAGCCGTACATAACCTAGGAGAAAGAATGAAGATGGAAGGTGGAGCAGAAGCAAGCACGTGGTTCGACAACATCTTCTCCTGGGTCCCATCGTGGCTGGGAGTGACTGTTAAATTTCTAATGCCGGCAGTAGTGTTCCTCCTTTATATTTTTTGTATGTGCCAGGTGGGTCTTCGATGTTGTGCAAACGCAGTACCAAACTGTGCAATGATGATGGTGACAATGGGCAACGCTCGCGGTACGATACAAAATATGCAGGAAGTAGAGGTACAAACAGGAGCAGAAAACACATCAAGATTCCTGATGGTGCCCATATACCATAGCGGGGATGTAGTAGACAGGCTATGGCACACTACAATTAAAGAGCCCCATGAACTCGAATAGTATGAGGAGGTGTGGGTGGATTTGGAAGGGGATGGAGGTCCTACCTCCAAGGAGCCAGGTCCGACCCAGCAACCCCAGAGGCAAGCATCATTTCCCCGAGGGGAGTGCCAGCGGGCCCAAGCTGGGGCCCTTTGGACGCAGTCCTGGCGCCTTAGGCCCCAGGCTCATGTTGGACCTCTGTCCTGGCGCCTTAGGCGCCAGGCTCATAAAGCTAGACATGTGTTCAAGTGTTTTAATGTGCACTTACCTGATGCAGACCATGCTGCCACATCCAGGCCCTCTTGAGGCCTGAATGGAACTACTTTACCTGTGGGACTACTTTCCACCCGGGTGTGGTCGGGGAAGGATACATACCTGATCGGTGGAAGGATACACACTTGGAACTTCTTCCAAAGCTATTTAAACCACACCCGATCAGCAACTCACGCTTCGCGTTGTTCTGCTCCTCGCAGCTGGACGCTCACCGTGTCGGCTCCTGCATCTGGACCTCAGCCACGCCTGTCAGTATCCTGGGTCACCTGCAAAGGGAGACAAAAGACCTTACCTGCTAAATCAGCACCACAGAGACATCACACCGACGATCCTGAAAAGGAAGACATCATTTTTAAAAGCATTTCGCTACGATCGCTGCAGCACTGCATTTCACTCACCTATCCTGGATGCTACCATCTTCAGCAGCGATCATCCGGATCCACAGCCACTTCCCAGAGCCTAGAGAGAAAAAGACAAGAACAAGGTGAGAGAAGGAAGGGAATAGGAAAAGCTCAGTTTCCTTCTAAGACTTACCTGTTGGGTCATTCCCATTTCATTTCGGGTCTTGCCGCTTCCAGGAATTTTCCGGACCCCGGCCCCTATGGGGAAAAAAGACAAAGACATTGAATGAGCGAATGCAAAGACATTACCCGAGCGCTCATCCAGAAAAGACATTACCCGAGCGCTCATCCAGAACTTACCTGTCATTTACTGGAACTGCACGTTTCACTTCGGGTCGGCGCCATATCTCTGGCATTCCGAACCCCGGCCCCTAAGGGGAAAAAGACAATGAACATTATTATTAAGCCTGGACTTTTGAACTTGCAACAGAACTTTTACAGAGCCTTACCTGAATAGTCAAGCTTACCTGAACTCCCATCAATCCTCAATCCAGTGAAGTAACTGGGTTTCAACGCGCCCCTGCATCAGAAGCAGGATGGAGAGGTCATCCTTCCTGACCCTAAGGTGAGACTTCACGGGGAATCGTGGAAGGGTATCGTGGAGGGTTGGAAGAGAGTGGGAGGCTTAAGCATAACTCAGTCAGTAGGTAATACTCCCTTTTCACGCAAAGGGGAATATTCCTGCGAGCCAGAGAAGCCAGAGTAGAGGGGCCCTTCCTGTCCATCTTCAGAGTCCTGCGCTTCACCATTGAAGAAGCATCAGCACTCGAAGCCAGACCTGCGCCTCCGTGGGAATCAGGTGAGCGTTACAGTTGTATATATATGACCTGCACCCCGGACGAGTATGCTAGAAGGGGAGAAAGCCTGCGAGGAGTGTGTAGGGCATGGATGCCCATAAACGGCACCCCTGCATGGGATGAGGCTGTAGCTGAAGAAGAAGAAGGCAAGAGGTTGAGGGAGTTACAGTATGCGTTACTTAAGTAACGAAAGGGGGGAAATGTATGGGAGGATAGGTCCAAGGGACCCCCCCTCCCCTGCAGCCTCCCCCCTTGTGAAGTCCATGGCTCGTCAGGGGTCCCCCCTGCCACCAGGGCCCAGGTGGCGGGTGAACCACTGGCTGAAAACATTGACCAAACATGCTGTATTAAGCTAGGCCCTGGAAACCATTTTGTGAAATCAAAGTGGCATGAGCCCTGTGTTCCGCAGCGTGGCCCCCACCCTTGGAGAGTTCTCACTTGTCCCAGCGGCCACAGCTCCCTGGCAGATCCGCTGAGAGCCCGTTCCCACAAACAGACGGACATGAGCTAGTGCTAGATGCAAACACTGTAACATTCACCTTCCGCAGTGTATCACTGTCCTCAGTATGACCCGGCCAGCAGGGCCGGGGTGGAAAAGAACTGTAAAATGGTCCCCCGACCAAAGTAGAGCCCCCAAATACTCCCCCAAATACTAATGAGCAAACTGCCTGTGATGAAACTCTTCTCTCCATGACCTTTTTGATAAAACATGTAACCTCCATGAAGATGGCAGAATGTGTGTTTATATGGCATTCTGGTCGAAGTACCCACATCCCCGGACTATGCGCAAATGGAAAAAGTGTCCCGGGGTTTTTATGTTATATGTTTCGCCGAGAAGAATGTACTCGAAGGTCCTATGCCATAACTGAACTAATGCTGCTAGAGTGCAAAGGAAGACAAGTGCAACCACATTGGAAGCTCATGTAAATTGTGTACGGAAATACACAGAATGCATTTGAATGTCCAAGCTCACCATGTGTTACTGCAATCAGTCTCATTGGCCAGTTGTTCCTGCGTGCTCCACCAACCTTACTACTACCTTGCTTACTGTGCATGCATAGAAATGTAACAAAATGTTGTGGTTGTTAAATACTTAACATATAGTTATCAATTGCAAAATGGGTATAGGTAACGCATTTGAAATGGCCATGTAAAGGAACTAACAATGTAGAAAACATAAGCTTTGAAAAGACTCAATGAGTATTGTACATTATATGAATGTTTATGCCTCTTCCACACAATCTGCAACACACGAGAAAAATACCATTGTGGGCATATCCAAGGCCATTCCCCCTTCCTCCCCATTGAAGCCTGCCAGACGGAAAGCAGAGGCCTGTGCTGCTCTGCCTCACCTCCCCCAATTCGGCTGGAGCCGCTTCAAGCATTCATGTTCCCCCGCAGCTCCCAGGGCCGCGGCCAGCCACCTGAATTATTTACAACCCAGCAGTAAACCCGGCCATAAACACAGGCCAAAAGGTGCCCTTTCTTAGGCTCCACGACCCACCAGCTCACCCCAGATTAATGGCCCCTGTAAAATTAGGACACCCAATATTATAGCAACACTGTAGGAACACATTCATAATAACTTCTAACGAGACATGATAACTTGGACAGCTCGCCCCTTGCCCTGAGACCCAACCTCGTGACCTATGATACCCGGTCAACAGGATGATGGTAACCATGTATTGATGCATTACCAAAGGACCCCACTCTAGGTGCATTCCTCCTGTGTTGCATTAACCTGTAGAATAACCTATTGGAAGATTTACCGGGGAAGATAATATTGCAATATTGAATGAATGCGGTGTGCATGGCCTTAGGGCAGAAAGCCAAGAAAGACGTTCATCAATGACACTGGCCACGCCTGGCACAACAGCACCGCCCGGATGAGCCCAGCTGACCTGCCCGGCCCACGTTGGCAACCAGTGACGTCCGCCAACCACGGCGCACCACATCACAGATGCACCTATAGTTAGTCGTCGCCACCCAATCCCCACGAACATGTGCCCCCTATAGTGTGTAGGTTCTTATGACGTATTTTGTAAATATATACGCCTGTCTTTGGATTAATGTGAAGGCTCCAGCCTCCAGTACTTTATGTAGTCTATAATTCGTGTCTGCAATGTGCTTGCCAATCTTTGGTGACCGAAGAAAGGGGCAGCAGACTCCAGGGTTGACATTAAAGAATTTGCATATAGAGAGACAAGTAATGGCAACAGCATGCATCCTTGGCGAACCATCTATTCGAATTGAAGAAAGGGATGGTTTACTTTTATAGATTTGCACTACTCTTGCTGAATTATAGCAGTGCATTTCCATTAAGATCAAGAATATTCCACTAGACCAAGCAAAGGTAGCTGGATTGAGCCTTCATGGACCTGCTCATCCTTGGAAACAATCTTGCAGAGATTCAGGCACTAAACAATTGTGTCTGTGCCACCCCTGAAGCCAAACTTGGTATTGACCAAAACATTCTCTTAGCGATACCAGGCGTCTGGATCAGACACCTTGTTTGTGTTCTTCAGAGAGAGGAATAATTCATGTAATGTTTCTGTTCACCATTACCCATCTGCAGAGGCTTTTCATTTGTGAGTTTAGGGTTTGGCATGAAGACAACTTTAATGGATTCCGGGATAGTAATGTCAAGACAACATATCCGGTGTCAGCCCATAGTTTGTTACTACTATGCATACTATACGATACCACCAGAATCAGAGGTTTGGTGACACAGATTATAAGAATCGCTAGAACAAGAGGTCTTTTGACGGACCATCACTGTTGGCCACATAATCTGCTTACCCAATGAACAAAACATTTAAAAAAGTATGGCCTTTGTTCACAAAGGACTCCTCCAAATGCCAGGACACATATTTCCTTGATTACCTGTCACTGATGATTTTTCCTTATAGCATCATATTATTTAGAATGGAACCTTACATTACATATATTTCCAGGTGAGCAGGAGGAGTGGAATGCTCAGCTACACAAATATGATATCAATCTCTTAGGTACACATATGTAACCGCATTCTCTAACGAAATGTAGCACATCTACTCCTGGAGATTTACTAATGGACATCACCTTGCCAACAATTCATTACATATTTATTATTCCCAATAATAAAAACTAGTGCATGTACGGAGTCTTGCACTGTATCATTACTGTAACATCAATTCATATTAACAAGATATCATCTATTTAAATGGCGTAAGTATCGCTTTTGTGTTCAGGATCCCCCATGAAGGTCCCTATTTCCTCTTTGCCACTCAAGCCCTTTTTTTGTATCCCCCCCTATTACTCCAGTAGTGTTTTTGTGTAAGGCACTAGTGAGAGATCCTTCTCTGTTGGACCCCCTTAGTTTCCTAAAGACTCTCCATTCAGAATTGAAATCAATCAGGTGGTGTGCCACACAATGCTGTACTAGCACAGTAGTTGTTTTTCAGCTATTTCTCATCTGTGCTTGCTAATCCTCTCTGTAGCCTTCTATGTAGCTAGTCTCATATACAGGAGACCACACGGGATTATCAGGGCGGAGATTAGTTTCATAAAGTAACAAAAGGATAACAAAAGGTGTTTTCCGATGCAGGCCTTTTTTTTTAATTGGCTCATCTTTTTTGTGGATTTGAATGCTACACAGTTTCTGAAGATGTACCCCACATCCATGTCCCTTTTCTGGCCCATATTTTATTACATTTACAGGTGTGTTCTTCATCTGACCTCAATCCTTAATCATGTGCCCATTCTCTCTAATAAGTTGTTGAATGGTTTGCTGACTGATCCAAATGTAGCAATGCATCCAATCCATGCTGTGCCAGGTGTCCTTTCATTGGCTTATAGCAGGGAGCTGCTGTTAAGGTTTTAGCTATTTGGAATACTTTTTTCATGATTGTGGTCTCCCCACTACTGCAAGCAACCACTCAAGGATTTCCCCACTCACTCAAAATCTCCAAAGTGTGTGCAGTTACTTTGCATCCGGGAGTAATGTCTGACGTGAGGTCCTACCTTCGAGCTGTGAAGATATTACCTATCAAAATGAGGCAATGTATTTATAAACCAACCATCACCATGAATTGTACCATATCTCAGCCACCACCATACACTGAGTGTTCAAAAATCTAAGGACACGTGTAGAGTCCCTCAGTACATCCTTTAATAATTCAATAGGAAATCACATTGAAAAGGTAGAGACGTAGTTTATTGCCATAGATCTGTGCACAAATGGACAAAGAAACTGGAATAGTATTTCCATCCCAGAAATGTGGCCCCATATTCGAACCTCAGGCTTTTTATAGGGTTTTGCACAATGAGGCTCATATAGAACACGCATTGGCAATACCAATAGTTTGGGTTTTTGCATAGGCATAGAAAAGGCACATGCCTGGCACTGCCACAATAGTATTAACTGGCCATTGATGATAGCAGATGCAAAATAGTGTGAATACCTAGGCATCTAATAGCAGTGCCTAGCCAATGCCTAATATTTATACACAAGCCAAAACTGTTTTTAACAGGAGTTCAGTGAAGGACACACATAGTGCTTATAAATCGAGTGGCTGAAGGAAGACCTGGTTTAGACATTTTCATTACAGCAGTAGCAGGTTTAAAACTCCAATTAAGTCAAAAAATCTCAGAGGACTACTTTGAAAAAACACTGGTAGACACTTTGAGTGCAAAGTTTGATGGTAAGGCTTCATTAAAGCTAGCTCAAAGAGTTCCCACGAGGAGGTGTTTTCGGCGCGAGGGGTAGGTACTGGGTGGGAATGGCCAGAGGGATTAGAACGGCCATGGTCATTCAATGGATGGTTAAATTACCAAACACCACCTTCAATCTTTGTGTCCCTCCTCAAGTGACATTTTTCCCTATCTGCACTCTAATGGACTCGTTTTGGTTTACAGGTGGCGCTAAAGTGCCACCTAATAGCCAAACTAAAAATCATTATGATACATTTTGTTGGTTACATTTACAAAGGACTTCCTAGCGGTTCATCCTCTGGCCTTTGAGGGCATGGCTTTACAGCATTTCTCAAGAACTGTGCAGTTCCACTTGGCCAGACCATCACTCCTGACTGACCTTGTCCATTACATGTAATACAGCCAGGTCTGGCACCTAGTGCCCAAATGTCTCATTCTGATTCTCAGGTGGCAAAGCCCAGCCTTAGTGATGACACACACGTGAGCTGGGAAATGGGCATAACTCTGCCATGGATACAGCTTGGTTTAACACTTGCATGGCCTTATGGGCTCTCGTGTGTAAGAGCCAACCAATCGTCTTCCTCACCGCGCAACCTCCCTAAACATGGCTGTGCTTGCTGCATCATTTCATATCTGTGACTTTGGTCTGTCTATGGCTCATGCACGTCCACCGTTCTTGCAGAAATAAAATGCTATCTGATTCGACACAGATATTCCAGCCAATCAGAACTATCGAAGAGTCAGGTGCGGCATGCCCTGATGAATAACTGGGGTTCCAGCCAATCAGATGGGCCGGATTCTTCAGCCATGCTGACTGGCTGAAATCTAGCACATTCCAGCCTGTTATATCCCAGCTTGGAATCGCACAGGCAGCAATTGGAGTAGAATTCTTAGAAATCCACTGAGGGCCGAGTAGAATCGGGGAGCTGATTCTGCTAGGAAATTTTCACTCACCCCTGCTTAAGAGCAGCACTGCAAGCACTCCATTGTAGCTTCCCCACAGCTTTACATTGAGTGAAACACTGTACGTATTATAGGCTTGGATGCATCATACATTTCAATCATCTGCCTCTTTTCTCCGAAAAAAAAAATATGCAGCTCTGCATTACCGAACAAGACCATGTGTTGATGCCTAAGCACCAGTGAATAGCAACATGGCAGATGGGGTGTAGACTGAAGGGCAGAGGCTCAGAAAATGCGTTTGACCTGCGATGCTCGCCATCTATCCATCAAATGTTAGTTTTGTATTACCCTTTGGTTTTGTTGCTATCCAGCCTTCTTTTTCTGACATGACAAATTGCTCTGCTGACACCTCTCGCCGCATTTACATGAAAATACATCCTATCGCCTCAAATATTTGCTTTCGATTTGAGAACGGATCGGAATTGAACAGATGGAGAAAGGTGTCAGTCACTCGCTAATTTCGCAAGCCGAGCCTTGCCGGTATAATAAGGTAATTGCGAGCGACCCATCTTTTAAACAACATTGTGTCAAGGCCAATGCTGTGCGTCCAGTAAAGTGATCGATTGCCACTCGTACTTAATGTACTGTAGGGCGCAGACATAAAAGACTGCATGCAGTTGCAAAAAGTTAATGGGCCTTTTTAAACGCGCAGGTGTCAATTTATTGCCCAATGTACCTTTAGCAGATTGCTGGACGCTTGATCAGAAAAAAAACAAACGCAATGTATAGTCCTGCTATGGTCAAAAGACAATCGCATCTATTTTGATATACGTATCTCTCCGCCAAAAGGAATATGTTGCTGTATGGCCGGGTCCTTAGCATGCAAGGCTTGAAGGAAGGCTACTTATTGGATCTTCACAGACCAATCGGCTGGTAGGTGGCAAGCAGTCAATTTGAAGTGAAAGCAAATGGCAAGCAGTCAATTTGTAGTGGAAACAGTCTCCTTGTGCTACAAAACCGAAAATGGACACTCATTGGTTATAGCCAAGGTGGCAATCCCAGCCAAAAGTCCTTTGCAACAATTGTGGATTGCTGAGTGGATTTAACGGATATATTTGCTGATCTTTTAACTGCTTCCCACCGGCAGTTTGATAATGAGGGTGAACGCCTTCAGGATGATGCTTCAGAAATTGAAGGTGATATGTTCTTTCAGCAGGAACCAGTGCATTTTGACGAGGGTGGATGGTCGGGGATGTGGGCAAATTTGCAAACTCCTTTGAGGATTCATGCTGCAACTGCAACATCTACAGCACATCTCACGGGTGCCAGGTGGTCACTGGAAAGCCTTCTAGAGCAAAAATGCCACCATCCAGGAGGTGGAAGAGGACCAAGGCTTGGGTAGGAGATCCGAAGTTGTTTGCTGCGATGGAGAGCATGATTTTACGCAGGAAGAAAAGTTGATACCAAGCAGATTGTTTCTTCCTCGCTATGTGTTCTTTGAAGGAGAGGTGTCTGTTGATGTAGAACTCAAGATACTTGGTGCAGGTGGATAGCTTGGGTTTGAAGCCCTTGGAGTTCATAGCAAAGAGCCAGGTCTGGATGTCAGGGTGTTCAGTGCTGTTGTTCAGCAATAGGTATTCAGTCTTGGTGGGGTTGAGCTTCAAGTAAGCACTTGACATCCATGATCAATGTGAGGCAGGCCTTGAGACTGTGGATATCTTCAATGGAAGATATCTTGATGAAGAGCTGCGTGCAATCTGCATATTGAGTGATGCATATGACAGTTCTGTGATTTATTTCAAAAGTTATTTTTTAGTTAATAAAACTGACATACAATACAGCAATGGTACCAAGTGTGACCACCATCCATTAATTCATATATAATACCATATCATCATTCACAAATCTAATGTTTACTCTCACAATCATCCATTCATCCTAGCAGACAACATCACCTACATACAAATTAACCATAATGCAGAGCTGTGTGCAATCTGCATATTGGGTGATGAGGAGGCTGTGTGTAGCCAGGAGGGCTCACGAAGCAACACAACACAGGAATCTTCCATGCCACATAAAATTGAGTTCACTACAGTGTCAATATGACAGTTCTGTGATTTATTTAAAAAGGTTTTTTTTGTTAATAAAACTGACATACAATACAGCGATGGCACCAAGTATGACAACCATCCATTAATTCATATATAATACCATATCATCATTCACAAATCTAATGCATACTCACACAATCATCTATTCGTCCTATCAGACAACATCACCTACATACAAATGAACCATAGTGCAATTGATTGGTGCAAAACAATCATTCTTGCAGAATAAAGTTGTGTCAATCTGGCTAAAAACAAATTGAGATCTTCTTGACTTGGCTTCAAATCAATAGTTAGCCTACTTGAGTTTCGGCTGTATGGCAGTATATCTGTCAATGACACCAGCCTTCTTTAGGGCAAGAAAGTCCATTTGGAGTGAGGCTGATGAACATAGCCTGAATCAAAAAAGAGATTGGTGTTAGAATCTCATTTTTGCACCTTTGGTTTGAGTAAAATGAATTACAGTGAAGGTCAAAACCTGTTAAAATAGAGAAGTGGTGCTCCAAGAGTGGTCACATCCACAAAAGGCCACAATGTACCTGGGCGGGGTAGAAACGAAAGCAAGGGGCTGGAGGGAAGAAACACCTGCAGACATGAAATAGCAGAAAGATAAAGGTTACACATCTTATTCAAAACATTTAAGAGGTAAAACGTATGCCAAAATGTCTTCTTCACTGGTTGTCATCAACTCTAAGTCTGGCATCTTAGTTGAGTAGCAAACATCCTCACATTAAATTAACAAGGCATAGACATGCATCTGTTGGCTTACTTTTCAACCAGCTAGGCGATTTTGGTGCTTGGATTCCCAACTCTCTACGACATCTTGTTGGACGAGCCCTGCCAAAAAACACACAACACAGACCTGAGTCACACTATTGCTTAAAACTGAAAACTAGCTCAAGGGGCAGCCTATTTGATCACTGGTGTGGTGCACAAAACTGCCTCACTGCTCACATTCAATATGACTGAAACTGACAGGCTAACAGTCAGAGTCGTAATCCGAGGGTGTGTGGGGGAGTTGTGTGGGGATGGGGTGGAGGGAGAGGGTGTGTTTGTGATGGAGGGCATGAGCACTGTTCACTATTTTACTGTTTAATACACCCGTTGTGTACCAGAAAAAATTCTTGAGTGGCCACTCCTTCATTCAGTGAGGCGACTCGGCACTGGAGTTACCTAGTGTGCAAAATGACACAACAAGGAGGCCAAAATGAAATACCGGCCCAGTGCAGTGTTGCTATTACATTTAGGGTGCTTGAGGTAGAAGGGCAAATGCGTGCCTGGCTGACTGCCTATATCGCTACATACAATACAGACTTGCCCACGGTGCTGTGTTCACTAGGAGGACAAAGGGCTGGGAATTGTGACTGTTCTAACATCGGTGCGATCAGCGAAGAAACCCGGTGGCAGCACATTTGGCTAGCTGAATCCAAGTCATAAATGCTCAGTGAGTTGCCTGAGGGAAAGTGTAAAAGATCAAATGAAAGTCCATTGCCGATTTTTATGTTTAAACAAAGAAAACATGCTCCAGACTCTGCGTTCATGGTGCTTGGAAACCACATACTAAGGTGGCCTGGTGACATAGCTGCTGTGTATAGAGAAAAACGTACCCGCGAGAGTGGTATATCATGCAACAGTCCTCCGTCAGTGCGCTAGTGCTATTCAATTAACGAAATTATTTGTCACCTTCGAAACTTAAAAGGAAAGCCGAATGCTAGACGCAGAACGGGTGTTACTCATCGGTCGCTTCACATACTGCTTGGCTGAAGTCATTGCTAGAAATCGAAAGTCTGCCATGTAAAGGTGAGCTGGGGAGACCAAGTAAAAGAAATTCTGGAAGATGGGCTGCGCCGTCTTCCGCTCAAAGAAGCCCCAATGCCTTCTGGTCCCACACATGCCAGGAACGTTCACAGAAGTTCCATCTAAAGGTTTAAGGTCAAGTGAGAGTGGATGGTTCCTTGCAGGACTACAAAGCCTATGAGTTAGGTCGATTATCTGGCAGAATCCATTTGGATGAACTGGTGCCAGTTGCCAGGTAGCATTTGAACAAGATGACATCTTGCTGATCCCATGCAGTAATGTAGAATGTCGGTGAATGTCTGGTAGTGCACTGTGTTGAACACAAGAGGTCAAAGAGATTGAGGACACAAAGATGGCCATTGACGAAGATGATAAGGGCATTGTCAATCACCTTGATAGTAGCCATTTCCTTGCTGCATCTGGGTCTGAAGCCAGATTAGTAGGACTGAATGAGGTTGGTGATAACTATGTTTTTGATGAGTTGTGTGGCTATTGCTTTCTCAACAATGTTATCTAAAAGTGGAAGATAGGTGGTGGGGCAGTAATTACTAAAGTAGTCAGCGCCCTATGTTGGTTTCTTGAGAAGTGGGAGAATGTATCCTGACTTGAAGGTTGAGCGGAATCTGCCTTGAATGAGGGAGTTGTTGATGATTTACAGATAAGGGAGGAGTGATTCATTCAGAAGGGTCTTGAGTAAAGATGCATTGGAGGGTGTCATCTGCGTATGATGTGGTCCTGAGGGATGCTAGAGTGTCTTTAAAGTTATCCAGACAGTGGTTGTTTTGCAAGATAGGATGGCTAGTGTGTTGCCAAATGTGCTGTTGGTGTCCATGTGTTGGTGGTTCATGTAAATCTTGTTAATGAAGATGGTGTTGATGGAGGTGGATTTTCGGATGTGGTGCAATATGAGTGGGTTAGGGAGAGGGTTGATGCAATGCTTGAAGGATTTGAAGAGGGCTTTACTTTCCTTGTTGGCATTGGCTATGCTGTTTTGGTAGTAGTTGGCCTTAGCAATGGTGATCAGTTGTCTGCATTTGATACCCTGTGGGGTTATCAACAAGTCTTTTCTTGTTTTCTGATGGTCCTTTTGATGAGTTTGAGTTATTGAGTGCACCAGTGTGCAGAAGGTTTACGCTCGGTGGTTCATTCTTTCACAAGGGCATGGTAGTTGATGTTGGTTTTGAGGGTGCTTTTGAGTTCTTGGAGAAGTGAGTGGCAGTCCTTTTATGTCTGAGGTAAAGTGGCCTATGTGAGGTGGAGGTTCATGAGGTCCATCAGAGCTTCGACTGGAAAGTTTGCAAATGATCTGAAGACTTGTTTGCTGGATTGTCCATGCATGTGCTTTAATGGGGTGGTATGACTAATGTCAAAGGGCATTAGCAGGTAGTCTGACCAGTCAAGCAGTATTGGAGAGCTGTAACAGATTTTGGACAGGGCTGTGATGGTGAGGTTGAGGATATTACATTTTCTTTATGTTGGGCCTGTCATGTGCTGTATGAGATTTAAATTGTCAACAGTAAGTGGAGATGTTCCTTCATCGGCTTAGTTACTGGGCGGCCAGGCTGTTGAAGTCACTGAAGAAGATGTTGTTGACATGCTTGACAGACATAGGGCCTCATTACAACTCAGGCGTTAAGGGTTAACGCCGTCGTTAGCCCTTAACGCCTATTCTGATTTTAACGGCTGCTCTTAGCAGCCGTTAAAATCCATGGCACTAACCTGCCATGATGCTAATTACGCCACCGTAATTTACGGTGGCGTAATTAGTGCCTTCCCCACTCCCATTATGCCCTATGGGGCAAAAATGGGAATGGGGAAGGGAAAATGGGAAATGGGGATTTACCGCCTCACTCACCTTGGAATGGGGCGGTAAATCCGCCATCCACCATGGTGTAAACGTAGTTTACACCATGGTGGTAAAGTTGGCGCAATTAGCGCCTGGGTCGTAATGACCCCCATAGTGTTATCCACATCCATGAAGTCTCCATTAAGGGAGTATCTGGGGTACAGTGGTCTGTAAATTAGGTGGGAGGTTATTGGAGAGAGGGGGAAGTGGCAGGATTTTCTTTTT
Source organism: Ambystoma mexicanum (assembly GCF_040938575.1). Classification (NCBI taxonomy): domain Eukaryota; kingdom Metazoa; phylum Chordata; class Amphibia; order Caudata; family Ambystomatidae; genus Ambystoma; species Ambystoma mexicanum. Next base: position 720,480,258 of record NC_090924.1, on the reverse strand, counting down.
CAAAAGAGTTGATGGTGGTGATGTTCAGTTGGGTGCATGGCCATGATGTCTTGTGAATGAAGGTGAGGCCGCTGGCCATCTTGTCTGGACAGTCTTTTTGTAGTATGTATATATTTATGATTGCTGTAATCATTGAGGATTATGAATTCTAGTACGAGGGTGTAGTTTGTGTTCATCTAGGTCTCGGTAAAGCAGATGATATCCAAATCATGTGAGGTGATTAGGTTGCAATGTCTGCTGTGTGATTGATTGCTGAATGGATGTTGTTGGCCATCACCTTTTGTGTAGTGGTGGAGGATGGAGTGCTGCTGGGGTCTATGGTGATTCAGGTGAAGATACTGCAATGCAGTGTCCTTGATGTTGCCATGAGTCGTGAGGTTTGCGATGGATGGGGATGGGCTTTTTGGAGAGAGGGATGAAACACATATTTGATGGAGTGTGCCTGATGTTTATGGAGCAGAGGTTCTGGTCCTGGATTCATCTGGTCCAAACAGGTCCAAATAGACAGTTTCCTTTTCTCCATCTACTACCTGCTTCAGACACCCATTAGAGAGCCACCCCATGATCTAAAAGTTAGGAGAGAGGCAGTTCTAAGCAGCTGGGTGGGGCAGATCTCCTATGACCTAGATCTACTTGCACCAGCTGACCAACTACAAAAGAAAAGAAACTGGCTGGAAGGCTGCTTGAGTATTGGGAAAAAGAGCAACAACAAATTAGCAGTGATTGGGATTTGGGTGGGGTAGAGCTCATATGACCTAGATCAACTTGCACCAGTTGACCAACTGCACAAGAAAAGAGGACAGAAAGCTGCATAAGTAGGGAAAAAAGAGCAGCAAAAAACAAGAAGGCGCCACAAGAGTGGCATCGATTGGCAGGTGGGTTGGGCAGAAGTCACATGACATAGATACACTTGCACCGGCTGACCAACTGCCTTTTTAAGTTGTCAGCAGGTACCTTAAAGTCATCAATATATTGCAGTGTTTATATATGTTATCTATTGGAAGATTGAACACCTGTGTATGTTCCGAAGAATGGAAGACAGAACTTGTCATCAAAGGATGCCACTCTCCCCGTAATGACATGTATCTATGGTATGTCTATTGACTATTTAATTGGTTCATATGTTAGGAAGAAATAGTACTGGTCTACCCCACCACAATAATCCCCCAACAATCTGGAACAAATATAGGAAATTTTTAATCTGCGTCTGTTGTTTTACTGAAAATAAGAGATCAAGGAAGTAAAGGTGGTTCCCTAACTTACAACGCAGGAGAAGTCAACCTCATCTTTAAATGAATACAGGCAGATTGTCGATATAAACGAAAAGAAAATTTGACTCCCGTTGTCTCACTAATGTCCTGATTGAAATTTGCACAAACATCCAAACATAGAACAGCAAATATGAAACACGAGTGCAGACTGATACCTTTCTTTAAAATGACCAATTATCATTAATGTTCTTAACAGTCTGTTCACACAATCTAAGGCATGGAACAATAGTTGTCTCCAACCTACATGCCCTTTGATATCAAAAGTTGAAGCAATTCTCAGAATAAAGCTGGAACAAAACAATTATCTTCGTTTTCTTTTAAATCATCAACAACGTTGGCAAAAAGAAATTGAATCAACATATGGTTCTCGTATTCTTGGACTGATTTCAATCTAAAATGGTGGACAATATCTGTGACATATTATTGATTTCTAGCTTAAGTCTGGACACAAAAGTGTTGTGTTTTTGTGGGTTCACTTTCTTATAAAAAACGTAGAGTTAGGTCCTGAAATTCTATTTTTATTAATTTGAGGAAGTAGTGGCTAACACTATTCTCTAGGAATTAGTTTCACACTCTGAACATCCCAGTTCAATGTGTCATTAAGGAAAATATTTCAATCACTTTATTGATTGTGATAGACACTAATCACAAAAGCTTGTAATTACACATTTTAATTTGGGAAGGATAAAGCTCTAGAGATCCCAAATAGCTGTAGAAAATGTCCTTATGGTGAAACTACTCAGGGATTCAATTTTAGTTATAAATCACAAAGCACATACATCTAGCGCTGTATTCCCCATTCAATCGCATATCTTGAAAACAGGGTTCTCCCAAAGTACTGTTCATTGCTATGTGGGATTTAAATAACATATGTCTAAATGCTCTGTGAACTCACTTTTGGTGTATCTATCAAAGCCCCAGGGCAGATATGGCTACCATTTTCAGGCATCACAGCCAGCCAAGCTCTTCCTTTCAGTCTGTCCACATGCAGGTAGTCTGATTCTGTCTTGGGAAACACCTCTGCATTCAGTCATCTGAAAAGGCCCTCTTACAGAGAATTTAAATCAGCTGTTTTCAGTTAGAGCCCTAATACTTGTTTCTCCTTTTGAGCAGGCTCTCTTCCTTTGTTGATTTCCTAAAACGCTCTCTCTCCATGTGATTGAATTTAAATACCCAGCATACTACGCAGTATCATTTGACGCTGTATTTTTGAGTTTGAAAGGGCCTGTTATAGATTCACTTACTTACTCGCCTCACCCAGGGCCTTCCTCGTTGCTTTCATTGATCCATTGAATTCTCTGTATTACATGGGCATTGTCTTGTGAGTTCATGTTCATGCATTAAAACGAGATGAGTGTAGTATTATTAAAAAGCTGTGATGTTATGAATGCATGAATAACATATAATATAACCAGTCAGTTGTTCATTAACGACTAGAGGATTATTTTATGATACAATATCCCCTCCTGTAAAGGATAAGGGTATTGCAAATCACCATTGAGTTCCATGACGATACAGAGACACGAGGTGGACACTTTTGCCTTTTCTGGGTCACAGATCTAAAAGGTGGCTTGCAATATACTTATAACATGTACAGATGGTACATTATCCCTTATAGTAGTTATGTGTTCACCTGCTATGGCTCCTGCTGTGAACAAATGTTTTGTGTCTGCTAATGGTATAAACTGTGAAAACCTTCTATTATGTTTATGTGCAGGATAACTTAATGGAGTTCTGTCGCTCTGCGAATAACAGGGTTATTATTATCGAATTCATAGAACATAGAAGGATTCAAAACCGACTTCTAGTTTTGTCAAGATCTCTCCTTACCTTGTTGGCAGAGAATGATCTTTTTGGATGATGGTGGTGTCCAGCCCCACAGTCAGCCACTGTGAACCATACTATGGAACTGGCTCTTGGCTCTGCCCAGGGCAACAGAGCCAAAAATGCGGGGAAATACCCTTGTTAGGGCAAACAACCTACTATTCTTCTAAAGTGTGTCCCTGAACTTCCACGTAGACTCAATGGAGCGAAGGCAACTGGATCCAAATAGTCCCAATGGAGCAAGGCAACTGGAGCACAATCAGAAACACAAGGCAGCAAAACGAAGATTAGCAGGAAAACCAGAAAAGGAAGCAGCGAGGAGAGGGCAAGGAACTGAAGGAAACAATTGGAGCAACAAGGAAGAGAATAAACTAGCGAAACGCAACCAAGCAGTTGTAACGCGCCGTGCCGCAGACCAGTCAGCTCTAAGCAGGAGAAAGACGTGTCTGTACTGGAATCCCAGCACGTTATGCCATCACGTTCCGTGTGTGAGCTGCACTTATTCCCCCATGTTGTTAAGAATGATAGCAAGGCGCACACTTTGGTTCCCAGTCAGGTGTTCCTGCTGTAGCAACAAATTGTCTTCTACTCCAAACGTTTTCTTGACTCCATCAATCATCAGGGAGGCTGTGTTTCTTTTCCTTTTCAGGCGTGTCTAGTTAAATTTCCATTTCAGGTGTTTCAAGTTAATTCACTCTGATATCTCTAAGGATTCTGGTACTTGTATTCTGACACTTTTTTCAATTGCAGGTGACTGGGAAACTCCCTCCAAAGCACAAATCTTACCCTTGATAGGGGGAGGGGACAATCCATGTTTATGGCTCTCCATAGTAAAGCATGATGGCCCTGGTGCTGCAGCCTCTTGAGCCCTGGACTCATGGAACATAGTGTTAAGAATAATAGCAAGGCGCACACTCTGGTTCCCAGTCAGGTTTTCCTCCTGTAGCAACACATTGTCTTCTCCTCCATGTTGGACTGGGGAGAGGAACCACTAGCATCACCATAGCGACCGGAATAACAACCCTGGACCACGGTGGCCAATCTTGATATTTTTACACAGAGGTTTTAGCAACAACATGAAACTAACTGAGATATTCATCAGGCTTGAAAGTTTGCAGCTTCTTCTTTAAACTATTTCGACAATTGTGAAGCATTTTCATTTATGTAGACCAAAAACAATTGAGTTTGGAAATACTGCAGAGACACTGCTGTTCCAATGTGCATGAAGAAGGGAAGAAGACACTACTTCAAGTTGTTGTTTCTGTAATCGGGTTAGAGATTTGAGCACTTTATATTGTTTGGCAAGCAGTGATCAAGGCAGTGACAGGTGATGTCACATTTGTAATGTGAGAGCGTCACCTGCTTCCATCTGCCTGTGTTGCAGATTGTGCCATGACGTTACTACCCACCTGTAACATTTTATTAGAAGAGGGTAAAGTCATTATTTTCTCATTGCATACAAGTTCTTTTGTCAGAACTCTACTTCAATGCGAAAACAGTAGGCATGATTGTATGATAATATTGGAGAAAAATAAGTATAATAAATGGGATAAAGTACCTCTTACCATACTATAGAAACATATTGCAGCCACAGAGCAGTTTCATGATCAAGTAGAAGAATTAGGCCAAAGAGCATGCTGCTTTATAAGGCCAGGGAACTCCGCTGTGGCTTGCAATACGCTTGTCATATATATGGCATGGAATATTGCATTCCTTATAATACATTGCCGCACGCAGTCGTACACTTCCATACCTGTTCTCCTATCTAGAGAGCAAGACATTGTCCAACTATTGACACAGAAAATGAACGTAGTATCTGTTTACATAAAAACATCAACTAATTCGCACTTTGTAATGTGTTCCAGAAAACTATTTTAAACTGTTTAATGAAATGCATTAAAAACAATGTGGTACATAAAGAGTGATGATAGATTCTGGTCTTAATGTGTTAAACTCGAGTTCAGCACAAATTGAGCATGCTACCAAAAATAGTGCCTTTTCAATTGATGGCTGTAAGGTGTCAGAAAAAAAGGTATTTAAGTAGAAAGTTACAATTCTGCTTTGTGCTGCCTCGAGCAGCAGGCATTGTGATCTCACAATCCAACTGGAATAAGTTAATACAGTTGCAGTAGGGATTTCATGTTCTTATTATAGATACCAAGTGATGTCACAAGTCTCGGGAGGATAGCTCAGGGGCAGCACGCTCGCCTTGGAAGCAAGACGACACGGAGGTCCGCGCTTAGAAACATCTGGGTATTAAGCATGTTATAAATAACCTATCATATCATACCCTGTAATAAGAGCACTATTTACAGACTTTAATACAGATATTGCAAGCTGCCATCTTTCTATATTTACAATTGACCTTCAAGGGCATGGTACACTCTATATACCTGCACAAAGAAAGATAAACATTGCACATTTTGTGTTATTATACAAAATAGCAATTCAGTGGCAATTAATATTGATGTATCTTTTGCATAGTTCCCTTGGAATGCTCCTAGCCGGTTCCAGGATAGGTCTTAGAGTAAGATTGGGCTTCAGGTGCTGGATGAGCCTTAAGGTGGTGTCAGGTCTTGGATCAGGGATGGGCCACAGATCAGGATGGGCATTGTTTGGTGAATGGGATTGTTAAGAGAGATGGCCCTTGGAACAATCATTGAATTTGGGGGAACTATGGTTCTTGAAATAGGATTAGATGACAGGGTAGGGCCGGACCTCATGCCTGGGATAGATCTCATCCTTTGGGTGAGCAGATGGGCCTCAGATTGCAGAAGGACCTCTTGCTGACGATGAGAACCGAGAGGGGTTTGGGCCAGGCAAGGAGCTGAGATGATACTTTTGTAAAGAGAACAATAACAATGTGTGATAAGGTTGACATTGGTGAAAAAATGAAACATTGCCCCCACGTACAATGTGAGGATGCCACAAATAGCTAATTATATTTTAATTGGCAGTTGTGATAAGGTTATGCCAAGATGTAAAGTATATCTTTATTATTTTACACTTCGTACTATATTCTTGTAGTATGTAGCTCACGAAGGAAGCCATCATCAACAGTTGTATTTTCAAATAATGTGTTCCTCTACTGTGAGATCAGAGCCTTGGGAAATGAAAATGTTTACTTGCTGCCATGTTGGACACAGGCTTAATAAGTCTTATGATGATTATCATGCCAGGGGAAACAGAGTCAGGTTCTATTTTTGTACAGCTGTAGAGAAACGGACAGAGAAACCAGCACAGTATCTAAGCACTGGGAATCATACATAAATCAGTAAGATACATTGAGCTGGTTACATTTGAATAATAGCCCTCCTCAGGGAACGTCCTACAACCTTGAAGGGCTTGTCTTAGCAGCATTTTGCTATGCCTGTACAGTTATGCTCATCCTGTCCATTGGGCACAGTCTCCACCCACTGTGGATCACTCCATCATATGTACCAGGCCACGGTTTGGTGACTAGTATCATTGGGACTCCTATTCCCGGTTCTCAGGCAAGATTGCCTTAACCAAATGATTGACAAGTCATGTGTCAATGAGTGTGCCTCTGCCCCGTCACTGCCGCCTAGCCTTCTGGGTTTTCTAAATCTCTGCCAACCAATCATGATCCTAGAAAGGCTCAACTGCACCATCTCACTGACCTGTAGAGTGGTGTTGCTCTGCCCGTTACAGCTGCACTGTCAATGCTTATGATAGAACATAAAGTACAGTCAGTTTAGACACATGACATTGCAGCAGAGGAATACAGCATTTATCTGTGCAGCGCAGGCATCCTCGGGCTCAAAGGAAGCAGAGGATCATAACTGTGCTTTTAGTGAAGCCTTCTGTGCTCAGCAGAAGGTCTCTGAAGCTGAGAAGCAAACTGCTGAGTGTGGCGCTGCTCGATAAGAGTGCAGGAGCCACCTGTCTGACAATGAAGGTGACAAGTGTCTCCTGCACTCTTACAAATCATAACTGCATTTCCCTGGTGGCTAGGCAGTTGGCCTTAGGTCGGACTGGGGCATACAAATATCTCGGGCACCAATGAAAAAGGGTCCCACAGTTGCAATGCCAATACATTCCTTTTGTGAAAGACTGTAGTCCCAAGGGGGAGGTTTTCGATAAAATGTGATGCAAATTGTGGATTTCAAAGAATATTTATTCAGTAACAGTGTTCAAAACTACTAGCCACATGGCGAAGTAACTTATCAAACTGGCCCACATGTGCCAAAATAGTGGACCACGTTGACCCAAAAAACTGGCCCACGCTAGCTTTTTGTGTTAATGGTTCGGGCATCACCATATATGCCAGTCCGAGCCTACTTGCAGCTTCAGTAGCCTGCAATTCTACTCACTGATAGTTATATGAGGCAATTAAAGGAAGGTGGGAGGGCACCAAGTACCTATGCTCAGTTTTTGTGTGGAGGAGGGGGAGTGAGAGGACATGAGGGAGGTGGGGGAGTTTCTGCAGGGCAACAGCAATATTTTGTTCCTTTTAGGGTGATGGGAGAAGGACAGAGCAACCCAATAGTGGTGGGGGAGGGTAACAGGAAGCTCAGTATTTTTTAAAGTTGCATATGGTTCCCTCACGCCTCTCCTCTACCCCACTGCTGATAAATGGGTATAGTGCAGGCGGTGGGTCAGGGATACTGAGGGACATACACAACATCCAATTAAATGTGGCTTAGCTCAGGTTTCTGGATAACATGACAGCTCATGCTTTGCTCTTGCTTTCTATCTAATGTCCTTTGCAACACCTCAGTAGAGTATATGCCCATTGTTGATAGTTATGATATGATATGATATGATAGTTTATTTATATAGCGCCTATACACAATGTGTTTCAAAGCGCTTCAAGGCAAGGGAGGGAACAAGGGAAAATACAATGACATTCTTACAGGCCATGAAGAGTAAGGATGTGAAATTAACTATCGTACTCGGCCTGATGACATTTCAGATACTGCAAGAGCTAAGACATAGATAAGGAAGGGGGGAGAGTGGGAAGGAAATGGAAACAGGCAGGCGACTACCGTTCTAGGCCTGACGACATTTCTGGTAGAGCCGGAGAAAAACAAAAGGTGAGGGAGAGGGGTATAGAAAGGTAGGGGAGGAACAAAACAAGCGACTATCATACTAGGCCTGGCGACATTTCAGATAGTGCTGGAGGGGTGTGGGGAGGAAAGTAAGTGCATAGAAGAAAGTAAGGGGAGGAGGGAGGAGATAGGAAAAGGGAGAAGGGAAAGGAGGAGAGAACAGAGAGTTAGCAGTCAAAAGAGTGGAGAAGCAAGAGGGGAGAGTGAATACAATTCCATATGTCCATAGTAACACATAATGTTGCAAGCCAGGATACAAGATGAAGATGGGAACAGCATGATTCATGGTCACCATGAGTACAAGATGCAAAGGAAGTCCAGCATGAGAGTTGAGAAAGGGTGATGCCCTGTGAATCAATGAAGTCCATAAAAGTCAAATCCAGCATTGGCCACAAGACGGTGATGGTCAAACTAGCATTTATCAGGACAGACAACTGCAGAAGTAGGCTTGAGTGGATTAGGGGGGAGCAGGGTAGAAGAATCACACATCTACAATTCTATGTAAAATACATGGAAACCTGTACTGTGTTAGGCATGATTGTATTCAGTAACCCTGTGGGAGACTGCACCAGTCTTGTCCTCTTGGTATTAGGTTTCCCACCTATTTATATAGGTCTGTACTAAACAAGTTGGTAGAGTGACTTAGCATGTGACCTGTAGAGCTGTATCATGGAAATCCACACATACAAGTATCCAAATAACACTTAAACTCATGGTTTTCGAGTAAAACAATTATTTATTTATTTACCGGTCAATTTTAACTAAGCCTTTTTTAGAAAGGGCAATCAATATGCAACAATAAAAATACACTTAACAACATGTTCGCAGAATCAAGATAAAAAAGTATGTACTCATTAGAAATGCTTCATACACCCTTCCCATGAGGTGACTTCAATTACAAGGACGGTATTGGCATTTATATATCACTTTTTGCACTTCGTAATATTCTGAGGTTGTGGAAAGGCAAAGGTTAGGGAAGGAAAAAGGTTAACAGGTTCTCAGAGCATGTGAGCACTTTTCAAACTCCCAATGAAGTCTAGATAGGGCATTTCCGAGCAATAAGAGTTTCAAACAAGTTACCACCTATGAGGGACAGTTAGAATCAAAGTAAATGTTTCAGAAGTGTCTGCAGGGAGCCAGGACAGCCAAAGCCAATTTGAACAATGTCTATGGAGCTAAGGCACATCTTAGATAGCACACATGTCTTGTACAAAGTGAAAGAGTTGTAGAAAATCACTGTTGGGCCACAAGCTGTTAGGCATTTGAAAGGTAGAGCTGAGATCAACTCTGCAAAAACAGCTACTGCAAGTCTCAAGTGAGATAATGTAAGCTACAGACACAAGAGGTAAGTATCCCTTTAGTAAATGCAGTACCCTTGGTTAGAAGAAGAGGATCCAGCTGTCTTCTGTTCTGGTTGCCGTTGTGCAGATCCTGGGTTCCTGGGCCTCAGTTGTGGGGACAAGAGGGAGGGCGTCTGGAGGACTTCTGCACTGCAGTTTGAAGGACAGCGGCAGCTGCAGGCTATTTTCAGTTCAGCAGCACTTTGCGATTTCAGCTACCGGCAAATAGCACCACTGCAGATCTTGGACACTCGATGGGCTTTCCTTGTTTCTGGAGTCCAGCACTCTGTTGAGGTGGCTCAGGATTGGGTTGTCCTGTTTCGGGATGGTCCTCTGGATCTTCCTGGAGCTCTGGTCTGGCTTAAAGATGATGCACTAGACTACGGATTTCTTGATCCCTGGAACTCGGTTCCAGCAGCAGCAAAGAATTACAGCCAGTTGGGGAAGGTCTTCTAGTAAAGTTCGCCTTGGGGTAGTTGGTCCCACCACCACAAGGGAAGAAGTCGTCCTTTCCAGAGCTTCTCTAGTCGATTCGGAAAAGCAGTTTTAGAACAGCAGCAGGGCTTCACTGGGCAGTTCAACGCTCCAGGAGGATTCAGCAAGCTTCTCTTCATGATTACTTCATCAGATGTTTCATCAAGTGGTCGGCTCTGTCTTCAGTCCAAGAAACCTTGCCTTTTATGCAGGTTTCTCCCATTCATGCATAGCCTTGCTGTCACCTGCAAGGACAGCCAGCCAATCAGCACGGGGTGCATTCAGGTAACCAAGGAGACTAAGCACAGGGAGTTTCAGGCACCTCCCTTGCTTCCTGCCGAGCCAGACACACTGGAGCCAGAGGAGGGTTTCAGTACTGAAGTCCACCAAAGACAAAATCAACAAAAAGGTTAAGCCTAGTTTGCCACACAGAGTAAAACCCAAGAAAGACCTCACTAACAAGAAATGGCCAAAAAAAGACCACCAGGGCCATTTTAACACAATGGTCACCTATGGATGCTACACTGCAGCTGAGGGTTCAGCCTGTGGTAAAAATGCACAATGGTAGGAAACTTATACCACTGCCGTCAGCCATTGAAAGTTGTGAGGGTAACATAAAAATGTTTACATGAGGAAGTAGGAAAAGGAGCTACTAAGTAACCCCCCAGAACTCCACACAAGATGGTGTGTGCTGGAACTACAAATGAAAAAGGTAAGTAAAACCAATTTTACTTTACTACTCCTGCGAACAGTAGTTTGCCCAAGAGAAGGTATTTAAACCTGAAGAGAACTCTAAAGGATTTCTCTGTGACACTTCCCTGAAGGTTCTGTTTGTCACCCTACATAATGTAGATGCCTATGGAGTTTGTTAGACTCCAAAAACAAAGGAAGTACAGAATCCAAATCAGATCAAAATAAATGAGGGGGTGAGAAAAAAGTCTCACTCACTCCAGGATAAAAGTTAAAAAGTCCTAAAGTCCAGCAAAAGAGCTGGGGGTCTCTGAGGTTCAAGGGAATTAGCACAGAAATGAGAATAGAATGAACACTTGCCCCACCCCACAGACTAACGGACAGGAGGATTTAATCCACTCCTGGATGAAGCTCCTAATCCAGTCGGTCATACTTTCTGGAGAGACCATAAGCATTTGGTGATTACCCCCTGACCTGTGTTCTATGGTGAAATCATACCCTTGGAGGCTGATTGACCACCTTAACAAGGTATGATTTCCCCTGCACTTGCACATTCTAAATGTCACTGGGCCTAGTAAGATCGTTGTTTTGTCATTCCTTGTTCCCCTCCCTTGCCTCGTCATGATCTGAACACTTGCGTATTAGCGTGATACAAATCAAATATCCTATCATTTCATATCATAGGATTCTCCCCCTTCATATGCATTATCCATCTCAAGGGTTGGTGGTCTGTCTGAATAACAAAAGTAGATCCATACAAGTATGGTCTAATCTTCTTCAGAGACCACACAAACCACACAATGGCAAAACACTCACGTTGATTTGTTGGCCACCTTGTCTCACAGTCCTTTAGTTTTCTACTGATGAAACAGATAGGGTGTTCCCTGCCTTTCTCATCCAGTTGACTGAAGACTGCACCTACCCCTGTATTAGAATGATCTGTTTGTACAATGAAGGATTGGTTGTAGTCAGGAGCTCTCAAAACTGGAGCTTGACAAAGGGCTTTCTTCAGTCCTTTAAAAGCCTTAGTGCACTCCTCATTCCACCTGCCCTTCTTGGGGAATCTGGGTGATGAGATCACATTCAAAGGAGAAACGATGGTCTCATAGTCCTCCATGAAGTTCCTGTAGTACCCACTGAGACCTAGAAAGGTTCTCACTTGGGTCTGAGTAGTAGGGGTGGCCCAGGCTTGTACATGTACAGCTTGTACTTTGCTAGGCAATGGCCTTATGTCACCTCCTCCTGCCTCTTGTCCAAGGTAGACCACTTTACTTTGATCAATTTGATATTTGCTAGCCTTTATGGTCAGAAAGGCCTGCTCAAGTGCCTGAAAAAAAAAATCCAAGGTGGTGAAGATGCTCTTCCCAAGTGGTGCTGAACACTGAAATGTCATCCAAGTATTCCATGCAGAGGTCCTCCATCCCATTCAGAACTTGGTTCACCATCCTCTGGAATGTAGCAGGTGTATTGTTGAGTCCAAAAGGCATAACCTTAAACTGGCAGAGGCCTCCTGGGATAGAAAATGCAGTTTTCTCCTTGGCATGGTCTGACAGAGCTACTTGCCAAAATCGTGAGGTCAGGTCAAATGTACTGAGGAACTTGGCTGAACCAAGTTTGTCCAGCAGCTCATCTGTCCTGGGTAAAGGTTGGGCATCAGTCATGGTGACTGCATTTAGAGTTCTATAGTTCACACATAATCTCAATTCCTTCGTTCCTGCTTTGGGTACTAGTACAACTGGACTAGCGCCGTGGACTTGTAGGTGGCTCTATTACCCCAAGATCACGAATCTTCTTGACCTCCTCCTTAATGTGGGATCTGACATGGTCTGACATTCTGTAACCCCTGCATTTGACAGGGAGACAGTCACAAATTAGAATATCATGCTGGCCCCAAGGGGTGAAGCCTGGTTTCAGTGAAAACAGGGAGGCAAACTGATTAACAGAGACTTGCACTTTTCCTGTTGCTGCAGAGTCAGATCTGAAGAGAATTTGACTCCTTCAATTGTCTCATCTGAAGGTTGTCCCCTGAGGAGATCGGAGAGAGGCTCACTCTCCTCCTCCTCTTGCTCAGAGGCTAGAAGCAAAGCTCCTAGTTCTGGTCTGGAAACATAAGCTTTTAGATGGTTAGTGTAATAGACCCTACGGGCCTCCTTGGGATTGCCCAAGTTGACTAAATAATTCACCTCTCAAAGTTTACCTACAAACTTGAAGGGTCCAATCCATTTGTCTTGTAAGGCCCTCTGCCTTGTAGGTACCATAACTAGAACATGCTGGTCTGGAGTAAACTCTACCATGTTGGCCTTCTGGTCATGCCAATGTTTGACTAGAGCCTGAGCTGCTTTCAAGTTATCAGAAGCTTCTGTCGTCATGAGTGCCATTCTCCCCCGGAGACCTAGCACACAGTCAGTGACTCTCACTGGCTTGAGGAAAGAAGCACTCTCCAACCCTTCCTTGATCAGGGCCAAATGGCCTCTAACAGGATGACCATAGAGCAGTTAAAAGCGGCAGAACCCAACCCCTGCTTGAGGGACTTCTCTATAAGCAAAGAGAAGGCATGGCAGTAGAGGTCCCACTTTCTTCTAAGGGGTTCCGCTGAAGCACCTGTCATGCTCTTCATAGTTCTATTAAACCTTTCCACCAACCCATTGGTTTGGGGATAGTAGGCTGTTGAGAACTTGCAGGTCACTCCACAGTTTTTCACATGGTCTGGATGTAGTGGGATATAAAAGGAAAACCTACGCTGGTAAAGATATCAAGGAGGGCCTTCGCCACTGCCTGAGCAGTAGCAGTCCTCATAGGTATGGCTTCAGGATACCTGGCAGCATGGTCTACCACAACCAATATAAGATGATTTTCTGAAGATGTTGGAGGGTCTACGTGACCAACAATGTCAATCCCCACCCTCTCAAAAGGGACTCCCACCACTGAGAGGGGCACTAAAGGTGCAACATTCTTGGCCCCACTTTTGCCAGTTGTCTGATAAGTGTGACAGCTCTTACAAAATGTTACTACATCAGCCCCCATCTTGGGCCAGTAGAAATACAGAGATAGCCTCTCTTTGGTCCTCTTGAAACTCAAGTGGCCAGCCAGCAGGATCTCATGGATGGACTAACTGTAAGAACTGTTGTCTCCCCTCCTGGGGCACTACAAGTATACAAGTATTCTGTAGTCTCCTCGGATAGACTCAGTAGGGTCAATGTAGAAGAGGCCATCCTCCCATTAAAACCTATACTTCACTGGCTCTTGCCCTTCCAGGTGGGAAGCTGTCTGTTGATGAAGACCTTCTAGAGAGGGACACTCTCTTTGACCTCTGCTGAAGTCTGCCCTAGAGGGTCCACCTTCCGCAAGTAAAGGTTGCAGCTCAGGATGGTCGTTAGGATCCAGATCTCCAATATACGGAAAGTTTTCTTCCAGCTCTATTTCACCAGTAGCTGACTCTTCTGAGTTTGGTTGGTCCTCCAACTCAACCTCAGCTGGGGAAAGAGTTTCTGGGGTGATCTGAGACTGTCCTCTTGGGGATGTTCTTCTCCTGTGAACAGGTTTAGGTGTAATACCTTTCTTTCTCCCAGAGATCTTGGGTTTCCCCTTTGTCTCTTTCTTTGGCTTGGAAATAGAAGCATGTCCTTCCTGTGGACTGGGGGTAAGAGGAATCTCATAAGGTTGCCTCTCTGGCCAATCTTGTTTGCTCCTGCTTCCTTTTACTGGAGGCCTGGGGGTGCTAGATACAACTCCAAGAGTTTTCAAATCATTACCCAACAGGGCTCTCCCAGGCACCTCATTTTGTATACTGATAGGATTTTGAACAGTCATATTATTGCACTGGATGAGAGCTGGCAGAATTGGAACCATCTGAATAGGGCCTCCTGCAGGTTTAGTGGGACCTTTGGGTGCCTTAGCCACATCCTCAGGTTTGAGAAAACATTAATCAACCACTGTACTGCTTGCCCCAGTGTCTCTAATGGCAGGGGTCTCCTGACCATTTACAAGCATACTGTCCTTATAATATTCTTTTGTGTTATCTGGTATGGAGTTGTACACATCCATATTATGTTGTTCCCACAGACCCAGGGACACTAAAGAAACACTGGCTTGAACTCCAAGGGGGTCTTCAGTGAGTAATTGAAAGTTACCACTTGCCATATCAACCTCTCCCTCAAGGATGGAAGATAAGGAAGCAGTGTGGACCCTTGAAGGTTTACCCTTACATATGGGATCCCCTTTCACATGATCAGTAGACCCACATACAAAAGATTTCCCAAATGCTCTCTAGAATGGGGGTTTCTGCTGGCCACCTTCTGGTTTGGCACCAAAGGTTTCACTAGACTTAACAGGTTTCCCATGGGACTTACCCTTACTATGTTTGTGGCCCTCTTTTGGATGGTTGGAATTAGAATTCTCTTTTCCCACTGGCTTGTGCTGCTTCCCACATCCTTTTTGTGTGTTGTCCCTGAGTCCTTATGATTGGCCCTGTTGGCTACCCACAAGTCAACAGCTTGTGCTAACTCTTTGGGATCAGTCTCTTTTGAGTCAGCCAAGTGCTGGCTCAGCTCAGGAGATCAATAATCAAAAATAGATTCTACCAGTCTCATTCCTTCAAATGTGTTCACTCTGTAACCCTTAACCCAACCATCTAAGTTCTTTAAATACTCACATACCCAGGTAGCCCAAGGGGCACCTGTGAGAGAACGGATCTCAACGACCGGTGGGGGGTTTCTGTACTTCCGCTCCCTATATGGTGGAGGAGAGGCACAGGAGACCCCAGCCAAGATTCTCTATTCGGTAGCAATGGTCGAGCAATCAAGGCCTAGCTTCTCAGGAGGTGATGCAGGCTGGTTCTTAAGTACAGTGTATCCCCAAGCCCCCACAAAGGAATATCCACACTCTGTATTGGTTAGAACACAGTCTTTATATAATCAATAGTTAAGGTTATGTACATTCATCATGATAACTCACTTTGTACTCCGGCAAAATCTTCAATGACAAATATTTACAATCCTAAAGTGGTACCACCCTAGATCTTATTGAAGTGCATGAACAATACTGTACAATGTCACACAGACCAGTAGAGTGAAACCAGCAATAGAGAGAAGAGAGAAAATAAGATGGTTCAGCAATAGGCAGAATACTGACCCCTACCACTAGGCACAGTTCTGTGTGGAGATCCCCCCACCTGGGCAACCTGTAAGAAAAGATATAGCTCAAGCCCAGTCCATATATTGCTCTGCAAGTCTTATTTTCTCCTATAATGTTTTTACCCCCCCAATGTACCTGGTGGAGTCGAGTTCCTCGAAAAGGCGTCGACAAGCGTCGAGGGACTCGCTGTTCGGCGACGGGGAATCGACGGCCCTTCTTGAATGCCTTCCCTTTCAAGCGGGAGGCACGGGGCGTCGAACGTCCGTCGACAAACGAGGTGGAACGATGTCGAAGAGGCGGCAGCTTCGTCCGAGCGGTGCTCGTCGGCGTCGGGGCGTCGGCGTCCTGCAAGGCGGAGGTGTGCGGGGCACCTCGATGACAATAGTTCTAGACCGCAAAGATTGTAGAGACGGGAGCCCAGCAAGGGCGTCGAGTCGTCCGAGTCTTTGAGGTCGTCGGGTGGCGGGAAACCCACCGGCAGGTTTCTCCTCGGCGCGTTGGTCGTCCTCGACTTTCTCCGGCAGGATAAGCGGTCGACGATGCGGTCGAGAGAGTCCTTCGATTGAATGTTCTTAGGCAATGGAGCGGACGGCTCCGATCGTCGGCGGCACGGCGTCAAGTGGTTCCCACGGCTGGGCAACACAACTTCGACGGGCCTCCAGCAGTTCCACAAACCTGCGAACCCTGGTCGACGGCAATGGACTTCGACGGCGTCGATGTCCGGGTGCTTCACTTCGATCTCCTCGGCGGTCCCGTCTCGGGTCGACAGCCTTTCGAGGGTCTGTCTTCCAGGGCGCTTCGGCGAAGATGGAGCGGTGCTCGATGGTCCCTCGGAGCACGGGAAGAGGGCGCCTTACCAGGTCCTCTCTCGGGTCAGCCCTCGACGAATTCGACAGCCTTCGGATCGGTCGAAGCAAATGCCACAGCAAGTCTTCTTCTTCCAGCTGGACGTCGAGGATCAGCAGTTCCAGTTACTCTTGAGTGGAGACTCAGCTTCTGAACGCTTCTGAACTGAACACTCTTCCAGTGGTGAGAGGTCCCCAGATATACTATCCTCACTCTCATCCACGCTGCTGGCACACACTCAGCAGCCAATCATACTGCAGGGCATTCATGCAGTCAGTCAGCCAATCAGGCACACAGTGCATTCAGGCCACACTCCTCCCTTCCAGACACTCACAACAAGGAATGTGGATTGGGACAAGTACCCAGCCATTCAACACTACACACTGCATTCAGGCCAGTTTCGGGCAGGGCTGTCTCAGTCTTTGTCTCACATGCCAGAAACCAGACATTGGTCACACACTCCATTCACCCAGGTCCCACCCACAGGAGGTACCCACAACATACAGACACTGGGAAGGCTCCAGCCAGTCTAGCTGGGCCTTCACCACAATACCATACATGGAACTTCCACCCAACAGCCAGTCAGGGGGAAGGGACAGAGTCAGGGCTTCCCAGGACTTTGGGAAAAACAAGACAACAGGCAATAGAAAGCAAGAGGCCACAGGGGCCATCTTGTTTTCTATCAGGAATCAACTGATCCCAATGGCAGGGCCTGGGTATCCCAAAATGGAGGACACCCAGAGCACCTGTCAAGTTCAGCATGGAGCTGCCACCAGCCCATACCCTGCTCTGTGGGCCACCCACAGGTGCCCAAAAACATACACTAGAGGCACAGGGTTGTACCCCCTACCCATGGGTGCCATAAGGGTATCCCATGGGTCTGTTCACCAAACCAAAAGAGAGCTGCACTGCCAGGAGTCCCAAATGGACTCCTGGGCAGAAAACATGACAGAACACACGATAAAAACAGTAATAGGACAAGAATTCAGAGGCCCTGTCCCTCAGATGCATTTCCAGCATCACAGTCGCCCCCCCCAGACTGAGGTGGAGGGTGTCTAATCTCCCACGGGATAGACACCCTCATCCAGACGGTCAACATACCTTCTGGAAAGGCCATCTGCATTATCGTGACTCTTCCCTGGTCTGTGCTCTATGGTGAAGTCTAGCCCTTGCAGGCTAATGGACCACCTGAGCAATTTCGGGTTCTCACCCTTCATCTGCATAAGCCACTTCAGGGGCTTATGATCTGTTTGGACCTTGAAGGCAGACCCCGTAAGGTAGGGCCTAAAACGCCTAAGGCTCCAAACTATGCTAAAACACTCCTTTTCGACAGTAGCCCACCTGAGTTCTCTACCCTTGAGTTGTCTACTGATGAATATGATAGGGTGTTCTCTCCCTTTGTCATCTAACTGGGACAAGACAGCTCCAATTCCGGTGTCGCAGGCATCCGTCTGGACGATAAAGGGTCGGCTGTAGTCAGGCGCACTCAACACAGGTGCCCTACACAGACTTTCTTTCAAGCCATCAAAGGCCCTCTGACAGTCTTCAGTCCAATTAACCTTCCTAGGCTGTTTGGGTGAAGTTAGAGCTGTCAGGGGTGCAGCTATGGTTCCATAGTCTGCCATGAAATTGCGATAGTACCCAGTGAGGCCCAAAAAGGCTCTCACCTGGGTTTGAGTAGTGGGAGTCTCCCAGTTCTGTACATCCTGTACTTTACTGGAGAGAGGTTGGATTTGACCCCCTCCTACCTCATGACCAAGATAGGTAACTTTCCCCTGAGCTATCTGGCACTTGGTGGCCTTGATAGTGAGGTTAGCCCTTTTCAAGGCCTGCAACACCTTATCCAGATGTGTCAAATGCTCTTCCCAGGTGGAACTGTAGACGGCAATGTCGTCTAAGTAAGCCACACAAAAGGCTTCCAGCCCACTGAGCGCATGGTTGACCAATCTCTGGAAGGTGGCAGGGGCATTCTTCAACCCAAAGGGCATGACCCTAAACTGGTAGAGTCCCTCAGGTGTGGAGAATGCAGTCTTTTCCTTGGCATGGTCCGTCAGAGCTATTTGCCAATAGCCTGAGGTAAGGTCAAAGGTGCTCACAAATTTGGCAGCACCTATAGTGTCCACGAGCTCATCAGCCCTGGGCAATGGGTGCGCGTCAGTTTTGGTGACGGCATTGACTCCTCGGTAGTCCACACAGAACCTCCAATCCTTGGTACCCGCCTGGGAACTTGCCTTGGGGACAAGGACCACTGGACTGGACCAGGGACTGGTTGAGGGTTCAATAACACCCAGATCCAACATCTTGGCGACCTCAGCCTGGATGTGGTTTTTGACGGTATCTGACATCCGATAGCTCCTGCTTTTGACAGGCACACTGTCACCAGTGTCAATTTCGTGCTTACACCACGGTGTAAGGCCTGGTGTCAGTGAAAACAGAGAGGCGTACTGTTGGAGCAAAGCCCTACAGGCCCTCTGTTGCTCTGTTGTCAAATCTGGAGAGAGATGTACTCCCTCCACTGAGCCATCCTGAGGGTTGCTATGCAGCAAATCAGGAAGGGGCTCACTCTCATCCTCTTCTTGCCCTGAAGCTATCAAGAGACATGAGACCTCTGCTCGCCTGTGGAAAGGCTTGAGCCTGTTGACATGGAATAGCTGAGGGGCTACCCCAGAGGCACCCATGTCAACCAGATAATTGACTTCGCCCATCTTGGAGATTATCCTGAAGGGTCCAGTCCATTTGTCGGCCAAAGCCCTAGGCTTTGTAGGCTCCATCACAAGGATTTCCTGTCCCGGAGTCCAATCCACTTGCGAGGCTTTAAGGTCATGCCAGTACTTATTCAATTCCTGGCTGGCCTTGAGATTTGCTGTTGCCTGACCCATCATCTGTGTCATCCTCCGCCTGAGGCCTAACACGTAGTCCCCCACTTGCTTGGCGGGACCTGGAGGGGTGGCTTCCCAGCCTTCTCGGATCAAGGCGAGGGGCCCCCTCACGGGATGTCCAAAGAGTAACTCAAAGGGGCTGAAACCAACACCCTCTTGAGGTACCTCTCTGTAAGCAAACAGCAGGCATGGCAGGAGGAGATCCCATTTCCTCCTTAGGGGCTCTTCCAAAGCACCTAGCATGCCCTTGAGAGTTTTGTTAAATCTCTCAACCAGACCATTGGTCTGGGGGTGGTAAGAGGTGGAGAACTTGTAGGTTACCCCGCACTCTTTCCACATGGTTTTCATGTAACTCGACATGAAGTTGGATCCTCTGTCAGAGACAACTTCCTTGGGGAATCCAACACGGGTGAAAATGCCCAGGAGAGCCCTGGCAACCACCTTGGCCGTAACCGTCCGAAGGGGTATCGCCTCAGGGTACCTGGTGGCATGATCTACCAAGACCAGGATGAACCGATGTCCACCTGAAGTGGGAGGGTCAAGGGGACCGACGATGTCGATGCCCACCCTCTCAAATGGGGTGCCAACCACTGGCAACGGCTGCAGTGGGGCAATGACACTGCCTCCAGTCTTGCCAGACAACTGACAAGTTGGGCAGGTCCTGCAGTGGGACTCCACTTCTACTCCATCCGTGGCCAGTAGAAATGGGCAGAGAGCCTCTGCTTAGTCTTCTTGGTCCCAAGATGACCAGCCAAGGGCACCTCATGCGCCAACTGCAGTAGGAAGGGCCTGTAAACCTGGGGTACCACCAACCTCTTGCGGGCACCAGGTTCAGGCTTAGTGGGCTCACTAACAAGGAGCTCACCCTCCCAATAAATCCGGAAATTCCTAGGCACCTCTCCTTGTGCCTGGGCCAGGGCCTGTTTCCTCAGTCCCTCGAGAGAGTGGCACTGTCTCTGCCCCTTACAGAAGTCCGCCCGGGAGGGTCCCCCTTCAGCTAACAAGCATTGAAGGTCGGGATGATCCTCCGGGTTAAGAACCTCTCCCACAGGAGAGTCTTCTGCCTCTTCTCCCAAAGGAGTTGAGTTGGGGTTTTCCACGGGACCCAGCCCGTCCTGAGCATGGATCCCAATGGGTGCAGCAGGAAGAGAAGGTGCTCCCTCCACAGAGGTGGCCTTCTTGGTCTTCCGCCTTCTTGCCTTAGGCCTCGCCTTTGGCTCGGGTATCTGACCCACAGCCGGACCCGATGTCACCTGTGATCTAGTGACGGCAGCAGCCGTCATGGGAAGACCATCCGAGATCAACCCCAACTCTATTAGATCATTCCCTAACAAAATGTTAGCAGGGACATTGTCCTGAACCAGGACAGGAAGCTTCGCTGTCTTGTCGCCAATCATGAGTGTGACTAAGGCTACAGGGGATAATTTGGGAGGCCCACCAGCTAACCTGGTGGTTTGCAGAGGAGCACCTTCATAGTCCTCTGGCCTGAGCAGGGTCCTGTCCACCACTGTCATGCTTGCCCCAGTGTCTCTCAACCCAGTAGAAGGCTGGCCATTCAAGAGGACACTTCTCAAAAATCTACGGGTGTTCTGTGGGATAGTCGCCAGTACTTCTGCGTACTGGTCCCAGGCCCCAAGGGACACTAAGGAAATCTCCACCGGAGCACCAAATGTGATACCGGCAGAGGAGGGGAGGACAGTGGCCTCCACCTCAGACACGGGGTAAGGGTAGGTCAGGCTGACAGCCTGTACTCGAAGTGCCTTACCTTTACACTTGGGGTCACCCCTTTTGTGATCCAGAGCCCCACAGTCCCAACAAGCGCCAGGAGTGCGGGGTACGGTACTGGAACCACTGGGAGCCTGCTTTGCAGCTGGTGGACCACTACTCTTATTCCCACCCCCAGATGACTTATCCCCACTAGATTTTTGGGTCTTAGGAGAGGAAGGTTTTGGTTTACCCGACTGTGACTGCTTGGGGGACTCCTCAGCTTTCTGAGAGGCCCCCTTCTCTTTGTCCTTGTCCTTCCCACTGGAGTCCTTAGGGGACACCCGGTGGGAGACCCACTTGTCAGCCAACCTAGCCAGCTTAAAGGGGTCCAAAATGTTCTGGTCAGCCACATACTGACGCAGCTCTGGTGAACAGGCTTCAGAGAAATGCTCAAAAAACAAGAGGTGGGACAATTCAACAAAAGTCTTAACCTTGTATCCATCGATCCACCCCATCATGTTCATGTGCGCTGCACTCACCCAGTCAACCCAAGACATATTCTCCTTTTTCTTAAAATCCCTGAACCTTCTAAGGTATTGGGTAGGTGTCTTGCTGAACTTGGCAATCAAAGCAGACTTCATACACTCGTACTGACCCCTTTCTTCCACACTCAGCTTCAGAATACAGTCATACCCGGTTTGAGGCACTCTGCTTAACAAACACTTCGCCCAGTCTCTTTCATCCACATCATGAATCTCACAAGCCATTTCAAACGCTTCAATCCATTGGAGGATATCCGAACCCTCCACAAATACACCAACCAAATCTTTCATAAACTTGGTGGCTGGGGACCTGACACTCTCACTGGATCTAGCTGAAGTCTCCACTCTAGCTTTCTCTAGCTGGATCCTCTGACATTCAGTGTCCTGGCTCTTGAGTTCAAGGTCCTTATTTTTGAGTTCAAGATCCCTATTCTTGAGCTCCACTTGTTGAGCCAACTCCTCTTTCTTAAGCTCAGCATCTATTTCCAACTTGCGGTATTCAAAGGCCAATTTCATCCTTAATAACTCAAGCTCTAAGGAATTGCTGGAGTTTGGAATAGAGGCAGCAGGAATGGCGGCATTCCCAGAAACAGATTCAGCAGAAACCCCAGGGGCAGAGTCCTCATTGGTTGCATTCCCCCCCTCATCAAGAGTTTCACTATCAGTCTGGTAGTCCACCAGGGCAGCTATCAGCTCAGCCCTAGACTTATCCACAAAGTCTAACTCCCTAGCTTCACAAGCACTCTGGAGAGCCTCCAAGCTCATCCGAGTTAATTTGCCATTCGCAATAGACTCCATTGTTTGTAATGCAGTTACCTTGTACACAACTAAACCTTAATTCAATAAAGGGCAAATATCCTTTGTAAGTGGCACGGTTATACACTGATTCTTAAAACCATAAGCATCCCACCGCTTGCCACCAGTGTGAGAGAACGGATCTCAACGACCGGTGGGGGGTGTCTGTACTTCCGCTCCCTATATGGTGGAGGAGAGGCACAGGAGACCCCAGCCAAGATTCTCTATTCGGTAGCAATGGTCGAGCAATCAAGGCCTAGCTTCTCAGGAGGTGATGCAGGCTGGTTCTTAAGTACAGTGTATCCCCAAGCCCCCACAAAGGAATATCCACACTCTGTATTGGTTAGAACACAGTCTTTATATAATCAATAGTTAAGGTTATGTACATTCATCATGATAACTCACTTTGTACTCCGGCAAAATCTTCAATGACAAATATTTACAATCCTAAAGTGGTACCACCCTAGATCTTATTAGAGTGCATGAACAATACTGTACAATGTCACACAGACCAGTAGAGTGAAACCAGCAATAGAGAGAGGAGAGAAAATAAGATGGTTCAGCAATAGGCAGAATACTGACCCCTACCACTAGGCACAGTTCTGTGTGGAGATCCCCCCACCTGGGCAACCTGTAAGAAAAGATATAGCTCAAGCCCAGTCCATATATTGCTCTGCAAGTCTTATTTTCTCCTATAATGTTTTTACCCCCCCAATGTACCTGGTGGAGTCGAGTTCCTCGAAAAGGCGTCGACAAGCGTCGAGGGACTCGCTGTTCGGCGACGGGGAATCGACGGCCCTTCTTGAATGCCTTCCCTTTCAAGCGGGAGGCACGGGGCGTCGAATGTCTGTCGACAAACGAGGTGGAACGATGTCGAAGAGGCGGCAGCTTCGTCCGAGCGGTGCTCGTCGGCGTCGGGGCGTCGGCGTCCTGCAAGGCGGAGGTGTGCGGGGCACCTCGATGACAATAGTTCTGGACCGCAAAGATTGTAGAGACGGGAGCCCAGCAAGGGCGTCGAGTCGTCCGAGTCTTTGAGGTCGTCGGGTGGCGGGAAACCCACCGGCAGGTTTCTCCTCGGCGCATTGGTCGTCCTCGACTTTCTCCGGCAGGATAAGCGGTCGACGATGCGGTCGAGAGAGTCCTTCGATTGAATGTTCTTAGGCAATGGAGCGGACGGCTCCGATCGTCGGCGGCACGGCGTCAAGTGGTTCCCACGGCTGGGCAACACAACTTCGACGGGCCTCCAGCGGTTCCACAAACCTGCGAACCCTGGTCGACGGCAATGGACTTCGACGGCGTCGATGTCCGGGTGCTTAACTTCGATCTCCTCGGCGGTCCCGTCTCGGGTCGACAGCCTTTCGAGGGTCTGTCTTCCAGGGCGCTTCGGCGAAGATGGAGCGGTGCTCGATGGTCCCTCGGAGCACGGGAAGAGGGCGCCTTACCAGGTCCTCTCTCGGGTCAGCCCTCGACGAATTCGACAGCCTTCGGATCGGTCGAAGCAAATGCCACAGCAAGTCTTCTTCTTCCAGCTGGACGTTGAGGATCAGCAGTTCCAGTTACTCTTGAGTGGAGACTCAGCTTCTGAACGCTTCTGAACTGAACACTCTTCCAGTGGTGAGAGGTCCCCAGATATACTATCCTCACTCTCATCCACGCTGCTGGCACACACTCAGCAGCCAATCATACTGCAGGGCATTCATGCAGTCAGTCAGCCAATCAGGCACACAGTGCATTCAGGCCACACTCCTCCCTTCCAGACACTCACAACAAGGAATGTGGATTGGGACAAGTACCCAGCCATTCAACACTACACACTGCATTCAGGCCAGTTTCGGGCAGGGCTGTCTCAGTCTTTGTCTCACATGCCAGAAACCAGACAACCACAACAAGAAGTGCATATTGGTCACACACTCCATTCACCCAGGTCCCACCCACAGGAGGTACCCACAACATACAGACACTGGGAAGGCTCCAGCCAGTCTAGCTGGGCCTTCACCACAATACCATACATGGAACTTCCACCCAACAGCCAGTCAGGGGGAAGGGACAGAGTCAGGGCTTCCCAGGACTTTGGGAAAAACAAGACAACAGGCAATAGAAAGCAAGAGACCACAGGGGCCATCTTGTTTTCTATCAGGAATCAACTGATCCCAATGGCAGGGCCTGGGTATCCCAAAATGGAGGACACCCAGAGCACCTGTCAAGTTCAGCATGGAGCTGCCACCAGCCCATACCCTGCTCTGTGGGCCACCCACAGGTGCCCAAAAACATACACTAGAGGCACAGGGTTGTACCCCCTACCCATGGGTGCCATAAGGGTATCCCATGGGTCTGTTCACCAAACCAAAAGAGAGCTGCACTGCCAGGAGTCCCAAATGGACTCCTGGGCAGAAAACATGACAGAACACACGATAAAAACAGTAATAGGACAAGAATTCAGAGGCCCTGTCCCTCAGATGCATTTCCAGCATCACAGCACCTTCAGTCTTTTTGAGGTTCCTAAACCTCTTTGAGTACTGGGAAGGCATTTTCTCAAATCTGGCTATTAATGCCGGCTTCACAGATTCATAATCCATATTCTCAAAGGCACCCAACACCATTACAGCATCACATCCTTTCAGGGGGAGCCTAGACAACAGCCAAGGGATTAAATCATGCCCACTGATTCCTTGAAGACCATAGGTGTAGTCAAACATACCCAGACAATCCAATACATCAAGTTTTGATTCATACATACTCACTGCTTCTTTGGGCAGGCAAGGCCTCTTGGGACTTGCAGACCTAGAGGACCTTGGGAACGGAGTAGATTCAAGAGACCGTTTTTTCAAATCTATTTCATGTTGCATTTCCAACTCTCTGAGTTTGATGTCTTGATGCTTGGATTCAGCTTGAGCTTTCAACTTTTTGAACTCCAACTCTAATCTTAGTGTCTCAAGAGAAACATATTCTGGGCTTAATGTTGGACCTTGTGCTGTCCCAATGGAAACAAGCTGAGGCAAAAGGGCAGGCCGTGGCAAAGAGGGGCTCTCTCTCTGAGACTCCTCTCCCACCTCTGACTCCTCTTGCAGTTTGAAGTTAGACTCTAAACTGTCATCCTCATCATCATATTCCACATTACTTGGGATAGTAGGTGTTACAGGCCTACCACCCAAACTTTGGTGATTCAACAACCTTGCAATCAATTCACATTTTCTTCCTTTTACAGGCAGACCCGTGGCTTTGCACATATCTTTCAGTTGATCTATTGTCAGAATAACCAGGGCTGTATCATTGAAGTATTCCATATTTGGCATTTTACAATTGCTTTAATTTTTGATGGTGCTTAGCCTTGTGGCTTGTTTAGTTTGGCACAAGTATGGCAAATAGTCAATGTAACCACTCTACACAAATCCTCACTGCCTGCCACCAGTGTTAGGCACGATTGTATGCAGTAACCATGTGGGAGACTACACCAGTCTACACCAGACTTGTCCTCTTGGTATTAGATAACCCACCTATTGGTATAGGTCTGTATTTCACAAGTTGGAAGAGTGTCTGAGCAGCCAGACTTATCTCAAGAGGGTAAATGTGAACTGTAGAGATGTAGCATCGAAATCCACACATACAAGTATCCAAATAACACTTACACTCAAGGTTTTCTATTAAAATATTTATTTATTTATTCACCAGTCAATTTTAAATAAGCATTCTTTAGAAAGGGCAATATGCAACAATAATAATACACTTCACAACACGTTCTCAGAATCAAGATAAGCAAGTAGATACTCGTTAGAGATGCTTCATACACCCTTCCTACACCCTGAGTTGACTTCAGTTACTAGGACAGTATTGGCATTTATATATCACTTTTTGCACTTGATAATATTCTGAGGTTGTGGAAAAGGAAAAGGTTAGGGAAGGAGAATGTTTGACCGGTTCTCAGAGATTCTGAGCACTTTTCAACCTCTCAATGAAGTCTAGATAGGATCTTTCCCAGCAATAACAGTTTGAAACAAGTTATCACCTATGAGGGACAGTTTGAATCAAAGTTAATGGGTCAGAAGAGTCTGCAGGGAGCCAGTACACCAAAATCAATTTGAATAATGTCTATGGAACTGAGGCACTTCTTAGATAGCACAACGTTTTGTAAAAAGTTAGAGCGTTGTAGAGAATCACTGTTGGGCCACAAGATGTTAGGCTTGTGAAAGGTAGAGCTGAGATCAACTCTGCAAAAAGCAGCTAATGCAAGTCTCAAGTGAGATAATGCAAGCTACAAACACAAGAGGTACGTTCCCCTGTAGTCAACACAGTACCTCAGGTTAGAAGAAGAGGATCCAGCTGTCTTCCCTTCTGGTTGCAGTCTTACAGATCCTGGGTCTCAGTCGTGGGGACAAGAGGGAGGATGTCTGAATGACTTCTGCACTGCAGTTTGAAGGTCAGCAGCAGCTACAGGCTCTTTCCAGTTCAGCAGCACTTCACAGTTTCAGCTACCGGCAAATAGCGCTACTTCAGATCTTGGACACTTAATGGGCTTCCCTTGCTTCTTGAGTTCAGTACTCTTGTGAGGTGGATCGGGCTTTGGTCGTCCTGCTTCGGGAGCATCATCTGGATCTTCGTGAAGCTCTGGACCAGCTTAAAGATGATGCACTCGACTACAGATATCTCGACCCCTGGCACTCGGCTCCAGCATCAGCAAAGAAGTACAGCCAGTTGGAGAAGGTCTTCCAGCAAAGTTTGTCTTGGGGTTAGTTAGTCCCACCAACCCAAGGGAAGAGGTTGTCCTTTCTGGAGCTTCTCTAGTCCATTCAGAAAAGCAGTTTCAGCACAGCAGCAGGGCTTCTCCGGGTAGTTCAAAGGTCCAGGAGGATGCAGCAAGCTTTTCTTCATGATTACTTCATCGGATGTTTCGTCCAGTGGTAGACTCTGCCTTCAGTCCAGGAAACCTTGCCTTTTATGCAGGTTTCTCCCATTCATGCACAGCCTAGCTGTCACTCACACAGCAGGGTGGCTGTCCTGCAAGGACAGCCAGCTAGCCAATCAGCACTGGGTGAATTTAGGTTGTGAAAACATAAAAATTGATATGAGGCTGGGAAGCCCAAAAGAAACACACCAACACAGGTTACAAAGGACATACAAGTGCTTCTACAACAGTTACCAAAGTCAATTGACAAACGGATAGCTATTCGGCTCTCAGAGTAACGTAGCAAACTTCAACGAGGGTTTGATGCATTAGTAGAGAGACCGTACATTTGGAATACTTGGGCTTTTATATCCTTTATCCAGCCCTTGGCCAACCCCCTCGCGGGTTAACCATTCTTGGGATCAGGCCTAGGGTTCCTGGCCAGGTCAATCCTATAATGTATGCATTTTGATCAGTTCCGCTGATACAGTTGTTCATTTACACATAGGTCAGTAATAGGACAAGGTCTCAGTACGCGACCCCGACAAGTGGCCTGCAGGCATATTAATTATTCGTGTGTGCGGAGGTCACAACGGCCAGAATCTCACTCAGAATGTCATTCAGCCTCCATTTTGATGTTCAGGGTGACTTCCACATTACAAGAGAACCTAAAATGGCGACTAAATCCAAGATGGCGACTTACATTACTTTTCGTTAAGGTCAAGACCTTGCCGCGGAGTCTATTTACATGATTTTTAGACAACTTGGCGTAGGCCAATACACATTCAATTACTGCGATAGGAGGCATAATATTATTTCAATTCCAACAGGCCCTCCTTTTGGCCTATGCTAATATCATTTCTAATACTTTTGCAAATAACTCCATGTATTGTCATCCAGACATCCCGAATCATTGTCTGTAATATCTATAGCCATTAGGTCGTTCATCAGAACCTCTTGTAACACAAACTCTTTGGCTGCTGTATCTGGGGCATACATTCTATGCCCTATTGTGCTCACTGCTTGGGCACAACATCCCCCTAGCATTCCACATATAATCGGAAGACATTGAAAACAGAAACAAAGAAATAGGAGGATCCCCAAAATAACCAGAATAACAGAAAGCACCTTCCGACCCCAAGATCGTAAAGAATCCCAGAACCAGGTGCTAAAATTCCAATCTCCTACAGGGATATGTACTTCACAACTAAGGATATGCAAGTTCTGTATTGCTTTAAAAATTGTCGCCGAGGAATCTGGTATGAAAACACAGCAAGCGGACCCCACCAATTTGCATACTCCACCTCGTTCTGCCAAAATGACATCTAATGCCATCCGGTTTTGGAGTGCTACCAATCTTATTGCTTTTTGTTCTAGTGTCATATTGTAGAGTATGTCCGTGGTCCGGTTGATCGTTCTCTCCAGTACCCTTGCTAATCCCCTAATGTTCTCAGAGTTTGTTATTCGTCCCCAAAAGGGCACAACTGATTTTGCTATATCTCCCAATACTTGCCCAGGGGTATCTCCGTTCTTGTCCCGCCGTGGGCGAGCCTTAGAAACCTCCAATGTACTAGCTACAAATACCCCGGGTAACAGGATTCCTAAATAACAGGTTCCCTGCCAATCCTTGGGCAACCAGGGAAATGCTAAACTACCACAAACAAAATAAACAGGCCCCCCTACATATAGAGGCCTGTTTTCTCCAGTCAAATTTACAATGTTCATACAACCTTCAAAATCTCCCATTGACCGAGTGCCATTTCTTTGTACACAAAAGGGGACCGAATCAGGGCTATGATTTATAGAGTAAGAAGGAGGCACGGCGTCCTTATTGCCTATCAGAGCCATTTTAAAGGAAATTAAAGTTTGAAAAGGAAGAGACAGTTAATCAGACGGCCTAAGAGAAGCGACATTAGGTTTACTTCTAATTGCAAAAAGCGAGCATCCCAGGGGAGTTAATTCACGTTTTTCGAAATCATTCAAATTAGTTCCATCAAAGTTCCCTGAGATGCTATCATTCCAACGGCCAAAGAATAATGCACTAAGAGAGGCATAGCAAGCAGTCGTTAAAGGTAAAGGGTGAATATACCATTCTAGTCCCTTGTTCCCATGTTGCGGTAAATGAGTGCAAATCCAACAATTACTCTTATTAAAAATGGCATGCGTTGCATTCATTACTATCATTAGAGTGTTATTATGATACTTTTGTCTATGTTGGGAGTCTCTAGGGGACAGAGTGTGAAGGTGTACAGAGGGAGTCAAAGCAGTTGGTACAATCTCGGTCGGTAGTAGAGGTTTTAGAGGATAGATTTCTTCAAAGTACCAAAGTCCTACAGCAGTAATTGCAAAAATAACAATTATCATTATCAAAACACAGCAATACGTTTTCGGGGCCCAGGCACATTGTTCATTGTCCAGGTTGGTCACCCCCTTATTCACAAGTCCAGTGCGGGGAGCAGCAGTGGAGGTGGCAGGCATTGTAGTTCCTCAATCGACGACCCCAATGTTCGTTTCTGGCGACGCTACGGTCGCGCGATTTCTTAGTCCTTCCCAACCCTATCCAGCAGAATCCCTTTTTCTTCCTGTTGTTCAACAGAAACTTTCTTATACAAAAGAAAACTTTCAATCACTTCT
Organism: Ambystoma mexicanum; assembly: GCF_040938575.1. NCBI lineage: Eukaryota > Metazoa > Chordata > Amphibia > Caudata > Ambystomatidae > Ambystoma > Ambystoma mexicanum. The sequence goes on along the minus strand of NC_090924.1, from coordinate 720,450,172 downwards.
CTTTCCCAAATGCACGGAAAAACCCGTGCCGTAGTTCTATTTTCTTCGTCGAAGGTTGTACCTGGTGGTACCAAAGATTGTTTGATCCGAAAATAAGGTGTCGTCACTTCCTGAGGGAAGCGACGTATCGGAGGCGACGGAAGTCGCAGAACTTGAAACAGTGTTTTCCGGAAGTGATTTTTCAAAAGAGTGCGGAGACGAAATGGACTGTTCCCCAAGCTCCACGGGCTCAGAGAAATTCTGCGACGCACTCACAGCGCTGTTTGCTACTCCAAGATCAGGGACTGTAACATCAGCGAGGGGATCTGCTTCTTCTGTAATGTGTGGCGTCGGGTGAGGAAGTTTCTTGACATGCGTCGCGTGGATCCAGTGTTTCTTCCCAGCCACCCGCAATGCTGTCCGGGTGACAAACAGCACCTGGTAGGGTCCCTTCCAACGAGGAGCGAGACAGGAAGACCTTTCGTAGGCCTTCACTAGGACCCAACTTCCAGGCTGTATATCGTGTCCTGGGCCCGTGAACCGTACAGGTAAAGTTGAATATACCTGGTGATAAATGAAATACAGGTTTTTAGTTAACTGGTTACAGTAGTCTACAAGCAATACAATTTCCACCTCTCTCAGGGCTTTAGGTTTTGGGAGACCCCAAATGTTAGCAGGTCTCCCCATCACTACCTCAAATGGAGAAAGCCCAGTCTTAGTTTGAGGTGTGGTACGCATAGCCAATAATACAATAGGTAAGGCATCTGGCCATTTCAGTTTGGTATCGGCACATGTTTTTGCAAGCTTATTCTTTAAGATACCATTATGTCTTTCCACCAACCCAGCACTTTGAGGATGTCTAGCTGAGTGAAATTGTTTCTCAATATGTAATGCTGTGCATATCTGCAAAATTACTGCTGCAACAAAATGAGGACCATTGTCCGACCAAATTACCCTTGGGAGCCCAAATCGAGGAAAGAATTCTTTTACCATAATCTTTGCAGTGGTCATGGCGGTAGCATCTTTAACGGGGAAAGCCTCGACCCATTTACTAAAGGCACAAATAATTACAAGAACATATTTCAGATTGTTACACCGTTCCATCTCAATAAAATCAAAGTGAATGACCTCAAAGGGAACAGAAGGGGGCCCAAAGCTTCCCCTTGGAGTTACTGTCCCCTTACCCACATTGTGCTGTAAGCGGATCATGCAGTTCCGAACATGATGTTTTGCAGTCTCCGGAATCTTGTTATTCACCCAAACTTGTTCTAACATTTTCGTGATCTGCTGAGCACACATGTGTAGGACCGTGTGCCATCGTAACCATTGCCAGTACATATGAATCAGGGAGCAACCATTTTCCTTCAGATGTATCCACCCAACACCCATCATCATCTGGTTTCCCCATTCCCTCGGCCCACCTTTTAGATTCCTCTACTGTAGCATCAGTTTGAATATCCCGCACAGACCCAATACCTTCATCCATTACATAGGCATCTTTTGTTTCTCTTAGCGCATACATGTCTGTGCTAAGGTCTGTGGCCGTTTGCCTGGCTATCAGGTCTGCAAAGGCGTTCCCTTTTCCCACATCATCTATGACCTTACGATGTGCTGCCATTTCATGATCGCTAACTGCCTAGGGAGCGAGAGTGCCGAGAGCAATTGCACTATCAAGGGGCCATGCTGAATCTTGGTCCTATGTGAGGTCAAGAACCCTCTTTCCGACCAAAGCCTCCCAAAGTTGTGAGCCACCCCAAAGGCGTACTGGCTATCAGTATATATATTTACTATATGCCCTTCGGTGAGTTCACAAGCTCGGGTCAATGCTATAATCTCTGCGGCCTGCGCGGAGTTATGCGAAATTCTCTTAGTTTCCACAACTTTACTCAATGTAGTAACTGCGTAAGCAGCTGTAGATGTACCATCTGAAAGTTTGAAGCAGGAGCCATCACAAAACAGCTCCCCTTCTGCATTGTCCAAAGGAGTATCTATAAGATCTATCCTTCCCTTCGTTTCTTGTTCAGTGGTATACAGACAGTCATGTAATTCTTCGTCACTGCAAACAGTGTTTTGCGGGAAAGGTAAGAGTTCAGCCGGATTAAGAACACAACACCTCCTAATTTGAATGTGAGGGGCAAACAGAATTAATTCATACCTTGTTAACCGTGCAGAGGTGAGGTGTTGCGTTTGGGTTTTGTTCAATAGGATGTCTACAGAGTGAGGTACCATCAAAATCAAATCATGGCCTAGGACCATTCCCTCACTCTGTTTTACAGACGCGGCAGCAGCAGCGACATCTCACAAACATCTTGGCAAAGCGCCTGCAACAGGATCAAGGGCGGAGGAGTAGTAGCCGCACGGCCTATTCTTCCCTCCGTGTTCCTGTGTTAACACAGCCAAAGCACATCCATCACATTCATGCACAAACAACACAAAGGCCTTGTCATAATTTGGAGTACCCAGAACCGGTGCAGAGCATAACGCGGTTTTGAGAATCTCAAATGATCGTTGATGTTCCGATTTCCATGGCAGTGGCAGAGAAATGCCCTTCTTCGTCAAAGCCAACATCGATTTTATCACTAGCGAAAAGTTTGGGATCCACAACCTACAGTAAGAAGCCATACCTATTAAGGCTCTGACTTCCTTCTGTGTATTTGGAACAGACATGCTAGAAATGTGTTTTATTCTTTCAGGTGTCAATCTTCTCCCCTCCTTTGACAGGAGGTACCCTAAATAGGCGACCTCCTGACAACAATATTGACATTTTTGGAGCGAAGCTTTATGACCATTTTTTGCTAGATGAACAAGCAACAGTATAGTGCCTTCTTCACAAGCACTTTCAGAGTCTGCAGCCAAAAGCAAATCATCAACATATTGAAGCAGTGTACAAGTAGGTGGCAATTCAAGGGTGTCGAGCTGCTCTTTCAAAGCTCTACTATAAATGCTTGGACTTTCAGTATACCCTTGAGGTGCCCTAGTGAATGTAAATGAGTGCCCCCCCCAAGGTAAACGCTAACAAATATCTACTTTCCTTATGTATAGGAATGCTAAAGAAAGCATTTTTTAAATCCACAACGCTGAAGTGCGTAGCCATAGCAGGGATCGTTGTCAATATCGTCGTTACATCAGGCACGATTGGAAATTGTGGGGCGACAACTCTGTTAATAGCACGAAGATCAATTATGAACCGGTATGGGATTGCATTGTCGCCTTTCTTATATACAGACAAGATCGGACTGTTACACAAACTACCTGTAATCTCCTTGATCACCCCACGATGCCCAAAATCGGAGACAATGCATTTTAAAGCACGCTCGCCCTCAACTGATATTTTATACTGCGAAATGCGTGGTAGTTTAACTCCATGTTTCAAAACTATTTTAACGGGCTCAATCTGCAGTACCCCGACATCATTGTCGTCAACCGCCCATAAACATTCCGGGACAATGCTAAACTCAGGAGGTAAACGTCGAATCAGAAACTGAGAATTAGGAAGTTGCTGTGGTGAAACCGTCAACCGTACTCCATCAGAGGAACAATGAATTACTGCATTCAATTTCTTTAACAAATTCAACCCCAGCAAATTCTCTCCACAGTTCGAAGTCAGAAGAAAAGGGCAATGGTCGGTAAAGGGACCCAAAGAAACAGACACCGGTGAAGAAACCGGACAGACAATTGGTATACCAGAAAACCCTACGAAAACATTTGTTTGCCCTGACAGTGGAATGTTTGGAACCCGAGAATGATCAATGGAGCACTTCTGTGCTCCAGTGTCTATCAAAAACTGGTGTTTCCTATTCCCTACTAATAATTCAACGTAGGGGCCTTTCTGATTAACGGGAATAGGTGAAGGTTCCAAACCCTGCTTCGGGCAGTCCTAATGAAATAGAGTATCGTCAGAAGGAAGCTCTTCAGAAAGGTAGGCAGCAGAAGGGTGATCAAATATGTTCCTTGAGTCCACACTCGAGGTCTGATTTTCCCGTGAAAAAGGTTGCTGAGGATCTTGCAAAAACAGACCTCTATCAGGGCCCCCTGCTCCAGGGCGGCCCCTAGCTCGTCTACCCATACTCCCAAACGCACTGTTTGACCTTTGTCGAAGGACGAGGCATTGTGCTCGCCAATGACCTTCCTGGCGGCAATAAGCACATTGATTAATATTTACAGAACCCTAAGGAGCATTTCCTTTTGGGAGATACTGGCCTCTAGTCTGTGTCATGCCTCCTCTGGGGTTTCTAACAATTTCTTGTAATAATACTTTGGTTTTCAAATCTCCTTTCCTCTTTTCTATTTTCTCCTTCTCATTATTAACACGGTTCTCATAATACTGAGCCATGTGCAAGACCTCAGATTGAGATTTTGCCTGCCAAGCGCTCTCAGAGGACATAATCTGTGACTGGATGTCGGGCAACAATCCACGTACAAATTTGTCCACAAACAACCTTTTCCCAGACTCGGTACCCAAATCCTGCCCACTGAAGTCAGAAAATACCTGCTCGAATCTATTAAAGAATTCGGTGGCGCCTTCAGTTTTCCCTTGAACACAGGCCGTAAGCTTGTCCCAAATAATTCTTTTCTCTGGAATTATAGTTTTTAGTTTTGCGACAATTCTATCAGGCAAAGTAAGTATTACCTGTGGTGGTTTCTCACCTGCTGGTCTTTCCCCATCAATCCTAATCATATTATCCCACGTATCTCCCAACCCTGGCACATCGTCTATTGTCCGAACCTGCTTCCATACATCTACGGGTAGGAGTACAGGGAATAGCAAGTCAATATCACTTAAGGTGAACACAGAGGACTGCAAGACAGACTCTATCTCTTTGTAAAACCACGTCGGGTTTTTCCTGATATAGGAAACTGATTATCTAATAGTGTTCACTTCCTGTCGTGAAAACGGAACGTGAACGAATTGCGATACTTAATGTGCAGGGATATCCACAGCGGGTGCACCAGTCCCAGCGTTGGCGGGAATCTCAACCTTTGGGACAAAGGTCGGAGGAACCTCTCTCATAGGCAACTGAGATATAGGTACCTCCGGCCGCTTACTAAGCAACAGAGCCAGGTCGAGCGCTAAGGCAGCCGAAGAAGTGTCGGGCGAAAAAGCCCTTTTACAAATCCCCAACAATTCTATGGGGCAACTAAACTTCTTTCTTACACATTCTTCTTGCAGGTACTGTACCATTACCTGAATTACCTTTCTTTGCATTTCTACTGTATACTGACTATACGTGTCATATACTTCATCTGGCGGAATCGATGAATCCGAGATCCATCGAATCGCATCTTTGGTACAAATCCGTACTTCCTCAGGTGCCGATCTATGACACGGAAGGAACCGTTTCTGTACATACATACTATTGTCTTTGTCATCCTCATCTCGTGACTTTTCAAAGTCCTTCCTATACTCAAACAATTTTTCAACATGACCATATACTTTCTGCTCTGTGTCCCTCGAAAGTGCCAAAGCATTTAGATCTCTCACGCATTGTGGAAGATCCGAATTTTGTAATCTACCCCACATCACACATAAATGAGTCCCCAAACCTTCGATAAAAACATTTTTCTTGGGAAAACTGTTCAAATTAGATAATGTGGAAAAAACATTAACTTGATCACCTTTCTCCATACAGTGCTTAGCCCATGCAAACAATTCCTGTTTCTTATCTGCAGAAACAGTATTACGAGTGACGATCTTTGATCCTGCACCTTGATCAACTTCAGTCAATACGGGAACACTCGGGAGCAGAGGTGCAGGTAAATTTAATAAAGGTGCAACTATCGGCGCAGGAGGAAGGGGCGGTGTGATAGGTGGAGGAACAACAACTAGAGGAATAGGAATAATAGGTTGTACAGGGGGAACAGGAATAACAGCAGGAACAACAGCAGGAATGGGCAGAGCGCCCAAGAAAGGATCATACGGAGGTGGCGCAGAGGCACCAGGCCTGCGTTCGTTTAACAATTTTTCAATAAATTCTTCGGAAATATGAAAATCTTTAGAGGGGTATATTTTCTGGATTCCAAGTGAAAAAGCCCTATCCATATTTTTAACTGATTCTGTTTTTCTTTATCATATAACAATGCTTTTTCGGCATTTGTTTTATGACGGCGTGCATGTTTATCCCTACTTTTAAGCTGCTGTAACGCTTCTTTTTTCCAATTCTGTAAAACATCAAAGGCTGCAGGTCTAGCCTTCTTTTTTTAGCAAGACCGATTCTAGGTATTCAATACGGGAGATCTCAAAACTGCCATTGATTGGCCACTGAAATTCGGAGGCATGTCTGGTCTGTCTGTGCCAAATATCATTAAATACTATGCTACCAATGCCATACTTACAGTACATAGTACATGCCGGCGACCCCTCCTGTGGTGCCGGGCGGCTAAATTCCAAAGATTGTCGATCGCCGCGGAACAGAGCCCTAAAGCAGCTAGACAATTTCCCAGGCATTTCACAAAAAATTGGTGTTACCTGGTCAATAATTGTGTCTGCAGATACAATACGCCAAATTCAAATTGTCAGGGTTAAATTAAGAGCCAGGTCACGACTGCACCTGACCAAACCTAAGGAGGACCTACGGTTTATCAAAGAACTTACCCAACAAATTTTACCTTGTGTTTGGTGGTTTCGACAAATCTGCCAGCCTCAAAAATGGACCCTCGTCAAGATGCCGTGTCAGACCACACGACTATCGTCCAAGGATCGGATCGTGCAGCGATGGCGAGGTAACGCGTCTCGTGCGGTCGGGCCCGCAAAATCATACCGTCCGATCCCGGTTCGATGGTCTGCGTCAACCTTCAATGATCCGGCATCAATCTTGAGGGTCCCTATTCGGGTGCCAACTGTGAAATCATAAAAATTTATATGAGGCTGGGAAGCCCAAAAGAAACACACCAACACAGGTTACAAAGGACATACAAGTGCTTTATTTAAAAGCTACAACAGTTACCAAAGTCAATTGACAAACGGATAACTATTCGGCTCTCAGAGTAACGTAACAAACTTCAACGAGGGTTTGATGCATTAGTAGAGAAACCGTACATTTGGAATACTTGGGCTTTTATATCCTTTATCCAGCCCTTGGCCAACCCCCTCGCGGGTTAACCATTCTTGGGATCAGGCCTAGGGTTCCTTGCCAGGTCAATCCTATAATGTATGCATTTTGATCAGTTCTGCTGATACAGTTGTTCATTTACACATAGGTCAGTAATAGGACAAGGTCTCAGTTCGCGACCCCGACAAGTGGCCTGCAGGCATATTAATTATTCGTGTGTGCGGAGGTCACAACGGCCAGAATCTCACTCAGAATGTCATTCAGCCTCCATTTTGATGTTCAGGGTGACTTCCACATTACAAGAGAACCTAAAATGGCGGCTAAATCCAAGATGGCGACTTACATTACTTTTCGTTAAGGTCAAGACCTTGCCGCTGAGTCTATTTACATGATTTTTAGACAACTTGGCGTAGGCCAATACACATTCAATTACTGCGATAGGAGGCATAATATTATTTCAATTCCAACAAGGTAACCAAGGAGACTAAGGACAGGGAGTTTCAGGCACCTCCCGTGCTTCCTGTCAGACACACTGGAGCCAGAGGCGGGTTTCAGTACTGAAGCCCGCCAAACGCAAAATGAACAAAAGGGTTAAACCTGGTTTGGTGGACAGAGTAAAACCCAAGAAAGACGGCACTAACAAGAAATGGCAAAAAAAGAAAACCGGGCCATTTTGACACAATGGTCACCCAAGGGTGCTATACTGCAGCTGAGGGTTCAGCCTTTGGTAAAAACGCACAGTGGTAGGAAAATTAAACCACTGCCACCAGCCACCAGCAATTTAAAGTTGTGATGGTAATATAAAAATGTTTACATGAGGAAGCAGGAAAAGGGGCTAATAAGTAACCCCCCTCCACCACCCGCTCTCCACATCTCCACATAAGATGGTGTGTGCTGGACCTACATAGGAAATAGGTAGTAGAACATTTCTTTTTGTGAATATGAAAAATGGGGTGTCAACAGGGGTGTCCCGCTCACACTCTTCCTATCCTAGGTGTACAGATACCCATTATCCCTCATGCATTGACTTTTATCAGACTGTTTTTTGTTCTGCTCCCGGTTGACAGTAAAGCTAGTTGGAGAGATTTTTCGACACATGGGCGCTACCTTCCATAGCAAAATAGAGTCAGGCAAAATAACTTATCAACAAGGCATACAACATGGATTTTGGTGTGGGGGACACACATTGTTTTTATGCACTCCTACAGGCCTAGAGATTATTGTTGTTCCTTTGCATTACACCAACTAGACAACAGGGTTTGAAACTAAGATTCAATGTGCAGGAGCTAAAACCAGCTCCTGGGTGTCGGGCAACATTCAGTAGGCAGGATACTGCTGGGTAACCAGGAGTGAGTATGCAGCGAACTGTATATCTATCAACGACCTTATATGCACACTTTATAACTTTTACCCATGTTGTGTTATCCACTATATTTAAATATGCCCTCATTTTTCTTTATTTAATCCCAAGCACTCAAAGTTATTTTCACATCTGCATGTTTTTCAGACACCAGTTTTCTTGGGGAGCTAAAGGTATCTCCTGCCAACTGTTGGTTTTCTGATAACCAGGCTCTGGTAGGGTAGAAGTAGGAGCTAAATAGCTCTCATATCCTGGCAATATTGAACCCTGGCAAGCATGTATTTCCCAAGACCCACAGGGATAATACCATGTCGAAATTCTGCCCACAGTGTCCCGGGAGGATAGCTCAGCCGCAATGTGCTTGCCTTGGAAGCAAGACGACATGAAGCAACACAGGTTTGATCCCCGGTCTGCGCTTAGAAACCTCTGGGCATTTAAGCGCATTATAAATACGCAACTAAGACAACAAAAAAACAAATGCGCAACTAAAAACCAAAAAATTCCGGTAACAGCGCCTCGATGCCCGCGGGCTGTGTGAGCGCTGTAAAAATGCTAAAATAAATAAATAAAGTATAATTCAAAATGTGTCTGGCGGGACACAGAAGGTGTGTAACAGATGTCTTCTAAGAGACCTTGCCAAAGACCACCGCCCGGCATGCCAAAAAGGTGAACCACATGCTCTTCGGGAACTATGTGAAAAGCACTGAACTTCATAAGTCATTGCGGAATCTGAAGCAGCATACTCAGATGCTGATAATCTAGGTCAGGGTATCAGACGCAGGGTCTGAAACGACCACCCTTGCACCCCCCTCCCCCCACCACCCTACCTCCCATGCTCCAACAACCAAATAAGGATGTGCTTTCAGAGAAAGCCCAATGGCACATCCTCCAGCTCAGACTCCCCAGCATGAGGGGAGGAGTCCCCGGCCTCGGGCGGGTTATGATGGAGTGCCCGGCCAATTGAGAAGCTGCTAAAATCTACAAGCACGGGCACCAACACAAAGGTAGCTGATAAAGAAGTGCTGTGGGCTCTAACTTGAAACAAAATAAGATACACCGCCCCCCAGCATTGAGCAGAGTCTCCACTGATAAAGGAACAGAGAAGAGTGGGAAACAGACCTATACAAAATAGACAGGGAAGGGAAATTTAAAACCAAAACCTTCCGCAGCAACACTTACGGTCGTCGATTTGTCACAGAACGAAATGATGCTTATTGCACTGATGAAACAAAGGGCTCCAGTAGATATCTCACACTTTGAGAATATGGCCGGCTACCAGGAGGTTGATGCCAACATGTTAGTCTCAACCCCGAGACCTATCTGAACTGCCTCAGAACCAACACCTCAATGCCCAAACAAGTGGTTGATGCAGGCATCTGAAAAATCAGGTCAAAAATGGTCTTTCATGGGAAAAACTCAAAACTCCTGCCAAAAGAAAAATAAGCAGGACAGTTAGTGAACTCTCTGCTTTCAGAGGTCACACGGTCACATAGGTCACATGGTCACTGGCATGCTCTCTGCTGCTCTGCAGGCCCTACACTCCCTGCCATGCTATGTTGGTGAAGTGTGGTTTTCTATTATAATGCTCTTGTTGGAGTCTCTCCTAATTTGGCTATCGTGGTCTTGCGCCTCGAATGCCATGCCTTGTTATGCCATTGTTCTGCTCGCATCAGAGCACTTTAATGACTTTAGGGTTGATATCTTTATTTTTACCAGAGTCTTCCATTGCTTCTTCGCTCGCCACCAGGTTTACACCCTGAAATGTTATCGGATTAAGTGCATCATCATGTTGCAATTCTGCTGATAACAACTTATCCGCTTTGCCCACCAATTGCTTCCCATGGCCCGAATATTTTGCCTTGCATTATTGCTGGACTGATACTTAACTTTTCCTATACTACCGATCTTGACTCTGCATCCTGTGCTGTACATTGTACCAATTTTACCAATTTCATTTATGTTTACCTGTACCCCTGATGTCGCCCCTTGTACCAGGCACCCTTACCTATTTTGTCTGAAATGATAACCTGTAACCTGCTTACGCCTGCATATCTGATGTAGCTCCAGTACCATGAGTTGGAGGGAAAGGTGCTGTAAGGAGAAATCTTTCCTAACAAATCTAACTGTTTTCTACGTACTGAAGTATCTGTAGGTGTATTTTTGCAACTTGCCAGGTATCTCAGATCTGACTGTCTTCTGCTTGCTACTGTGTTCCAAATGTAGATGTATTTTCCAGCTTGGCAGGTGTCTCAAATGTAGGTGTTTTTTGCCCACGTGCCAGGTATTACTGTTTTCTACTTGCTACTGTGCTCCATATTTAGGTATTGTTTTTTCCCACTTGCTAGGTACCGGGGGGGGGGGGGGGGGCGGAGGTGGAGGCCGTAATTGCAGCACACTAGACTTAACGTCAGGGGAAGGGATATGGTCCACAGTTGAACAGTTGATCGTAACAACGGGGGTAGGAAAGAGCACTGCCACTTACCAACCTTATTAAAACCTCACCCTTTTGCATACACCTCTCAAACTCTGAACTAAACACAACCATAACTCTATAGCACAACAAACTATGCGCACTCCACTACACCACAACAACGAAACAAACCACACTTCGCCTCGCCCAACAGTGCATGACGGCTACCAACCGAAAAACAGACTTAGGCTCAGCGAACGGTGTCAACCACACTGAAACTGCTAACAGAACATCACAGTTCTCTTGCTTGTTCTCCCACTCAGTCCTGCTAACTTACCTACCCCGCTAGCTTTACAGATCCACCAGAGCACCAACTAACCACGCAATACATGTCCTTGTAATGTGCATAGGTAGTATTTAAACACATATTATGGTCTATTCATTAAATGTACAGTTATCATACACTTTGTATTGGTCTGGTTGAACTTTGCGTAAATTGATTCACACATATTTGGGAGTTTGGCCCATGAATAGTCGTGGGTCACCAGGGGCAGATGATCATTCATGCATTGTTTTAATACTTGTTCAAGCCAACCCATAGAAAACAGGCTCCAGAAGGGTAGTTCAGATTTGTATTTTTTTTTAAATAAATCCCCATGCCCCTATTCCCATCGTAGCTTGCTTCTTCACCTCACTGTTACTGCTCCCGCTGCTATTCAGACTTGACACAGTAAAAGGCCATATGTTCATGCAAGGATAAGCAGAAGGTAGTCTGACTACTATGTCTATTAAAGGGCAGAAGCTGCAGTGGCAGGGAGCAGGAGAATCACGAGAAGTTAGGGATGGAGCCCTTAGGATATTACTTTTATAAAAACAAACCTGTTGTCTACAGAAACAAATATTTTCCTCAGTGTATTTGCGGTTCAGCCTAAATATGTGCTTTCATTTTTCTCTATCCTTATAGACCGAGGGAGGGATCAGTATCACGGGACAACTGCCGAGCTCTACAAGGCTATCTGCACATAATGGTGTTGGCAATTTATTTATGGTAGTTATGGTGGGGAAGTAAAAAAAAGTTTAATAATGATTAAAGCAAGTACACACTGTTGGCCCCCTTTGGGCGGGGTTGTGAATTCTAAATGATCACCAGGAGCCTGTCTCAGTCAACTTCTCTTTATTCTTTCCTCTTTTTGACTGCCTCTTTCCTTCCCCTGTCCCTTCGCTTCCTCCCGCTTCCCGCTCCCTCCCACTGTCTTGTGCCTTCTGTTTTCCTTTAAGGGGCTCTGCCCTCATTCCTTCACAACACACACGTCTTAATAAATTAAACTTGACTTGATTTTGTAGAATTTATATAAAAGGTTTGCATTTAGAGAGTTAGCATTTTAATTATAAGCTTGATCAAAGTTACATTCTTTCAATGGGAGAATGCATTTGGTATAATGCAAAAATACAGGGGTTTTAACACAATGTTTCCTGTTGTAGCTTTCACTGTCACATGTGCAATGAAAAAGGACACTCACAGCAATTGAGTGTCTTGTTGAAGGACATCTTTCTATTTCTTCAATGCAAAGAAATGCCTTATTCTGTTCCCTTGTATGCTTCTGATATCGTGTTTGAAAGGCAGTCAATATCAGTAGTTCTTGACTTTGTTCTGAGCATTATGATTGGCTGAGAGATCAATAATGACTCCCATGTGCTAATGGGTATTATGAACTGTATAGTTGTGTATTTTTGCGTCGCTAAGTCTGTCGTGGCATTATGAAAAGAGAGTCGACGGGCTCTCATGTTTCAATTGAAATTAAAAACTGCAATTTCCTCTTTATTGCAGTAAAGTCTTTTGGGTAAGCATTTGAAAGGCCAGGAAAGGAAGACGATATGGCACCCCAACTCTTCATTGTTGCCTGGGAGTATGGATCAACCATCCCACAGATGTTCTCGTGGTTTTCTGACATCACTTGTTCAATATTCAGGTAAAAGAGCACTCAGTCGTCATCTTTTAGTGGCTTCTTGGCACATTTGGTCAAAGCACATGAGGTACAATGAGGCTCTATCCTTAAGCATACAACTTTACTATTGTATGCTTGACGGCTTCATTTTAATTACGTTTTAACGTGTTTTCATTGAACACAGCTCTTTGTAATATTTACAATGTAATTTATATTGTAGACCAGCCATGTGTTGTTTTGACAGATTGGATTGTCAGAAATAAAGGAAACCTGCTTTCAGGAAGCGTGCTTCCTGCTGACACGGTGTACTGACAAGTGACCTCATCTGCTTGCAAAGGATTCAGTGTTACGCTGAGATGACGCACACTGCAAATGACTTAATGAAATTTGAAATATGATTATTATGAATATGGTGCACATAAAAAGTGTGTAACCCAAAGCAAAACAAGAGAGAATAACAAAGATGGCGTCATACTCCCTACCACAGCAACCCGCAAAGAAGCCGCCATGTTGTCTGTTAAGCAGCGTGAAGGGAATTCCCTAGCTCCGAGGAGGACAGACATCCTGGGCTCAGGCCAGTTTGCTGCATTTGCTCTGTAGAGACCTGGAAATAACGGTTGTTATCGAACGAAAACAGAAGCCAACAGGATATAAATGAACACTGCATCCGCACTAGCGGCATTACTAGCTGTGAAAGTGTAAGATAAAAGGTGTTATTGTGTAAAGCAAAGCCATGCTGAGGGAAATGTAGCAAGAGCTTAGCTTATTTCCAGTTGTTTGAGCAAAGTACATTAACAAAGAGCTCCTTTCAGTTACCAAGGATATAATCATCTGGAACTGTTCGCACGAGGTGGATACAGACCGCTATTGTGCAAAAGCGCCTTCCAAGTCAAAGCCACATATTTACATGGATCTGATGATGCATACATCCTCTTGATAGCTATGCGTTGGGGCCTGTTAGGGACAGAGTGCAAGACTCATAGATGTATATATTGTATAGAGAAAGTATTTAATTATATGCTGAGTTTATTGTGTATTGTATATTAATATTAAAATATATCTGCTGTATGTCTGCATGTATACACAGGTTGTAGGATGCTTTCACGCTTCAGTGAGGCCTCATTGTGCTAGAGGACAAGAAGAGGGAGTAGACACGGCAACAATGGTCTACTTGCAGAATGAAAGCTTTCAAGACGCGTTTTCAATTCAAAGTGATATTGCATCAAGGAAACCTTGCAAGGGAGGCGATTTCGTAGCTGAGCGGTTAATTTGAGAAGGTCGGGACACCCAGTCTTTCCTTCTTGAAAAAAGGGCCAATCACCAGGTTGAAACTGGATGTGTCGGTGAAATACTAAACAGCTGTCAGGGATGAATACATGATACATTGAAATATATGTGGTTTATAGTAAGATACAGACACTGTATGTGTATATGCACATACTATATCCTGAGATGCATACATCATATACGTAATCACATACTTTAATTGAGAGTGAGAGTTAGACATACTGTTTACTTTATCATCCAAAACAGCCAACTCGCCATTACATCTCTCCACTATTTTGGCCCCAGTTTATTTTTGATGAATGTGTTTTGTTGCAGTTTATTACGTGGTCACTCTCAACTCAGGGAGTTCCATTCCCTCCTGATGAATGTGGCGCACAACAAATCACTATGATTTTTAATCAGGTTCTACTTGGTAAGGCCTCCAACCTGTCTTGCACCCAACCCCAACAAGTACCACAAGGGGCCACAATGGACTAAAAAATAAGGCCGGTATGTAGTTAGAATATATATATATATATGTATATATATATATATATTTATTAATTTATTTAAACCAAATTTGACAGACTAACATCAGCCACCAGTGCTGTGGCAACACAAGAACAAAAATGACTTCTGTACTGAGATAACACTGAAATATGCAGTCACAATTATTTATTTTTAAATCAACCACCAATACTGAAAAATTACAATTCAAGACACACAGTGATTGCTGATTTGGTTATGATACTTTTCTCCCAGCAACCCCCACCCCCCAAACCTCAATTAGATCTGACCCCTCTGAATTGAAGGCCAGTGGCAGAGAGTGGGAACACAATGGGAAAATCGTTTTAGGATTTTAATAAAATGCACTCTTTGGAAAAGGGGGATTCAAGGGGCGAAATCATTTTTGTTTTTCTACTTGTTACCACAGATGCAATATGAGGGACAGAAAAGCAATGGGAATTTCGTTTTGCCACACCTAAAAAGAACAGGCAGGGCTTAGTGGTTCTGGTCAGAACACAGTGGGAGCAAGGGGGCAATTTGGTTTGGCACCCTGCACATGTAAAGGCACTACCAGACTTCACACTTATGAATTAAAATGAAGGGGATCAATGGGGAATTTCGTTTTGCACCCTGCACACTCACGTGGAAACATGGTTTTGGGATAAATTATTTTGGCAAATCTTTTTGTCTATACCGGCTCAAAACACACTGGGAAGAGATTGTTGGTTTCGAATGGCAACAAGACCCACCCCGGTGATTTATATGGGGGAATTAATTGATTTACTTTAATTAAATATGCTAAGGATCTACACAAACAAACAGGATTTTGCTATGGGTAAATAACAACAACATTTCTTGAAAAATTCAGGGCCTTCACTATCTATGCTTTGGGGTAGTTTTACTTACAGGAGAGGCCTTGAAATGGGCATCAGGGAACATCAGGGAACAGCTGTGTCTGAATCCTCCAAGTGATCCCAGTCAGCTTCTAATACTCCTGGTTCCTGTCTGCATTGCAAGATTTAGGAATCTCTGCTGGGATGTTTCTCGCCAGATTGCACCAGCTATTTGCCTCCCGGAATAAGTGGAAAAAGTCCAGTTCTAATGCAAACGGATCTACTTATAAGGCAAATGATATCACTAACTTTTCATGATTTGTGTCAAAGGGATTGGCTGGTTTTCTCTACCCACCTCCCACCTGTTTGCTAATAGGACAAGGAGATGGGGTGAGGGAGTCAAGACAGCTGTGGGAGCAGAAACCTTCATCATCCCACTTTGACAGGTGGGCGCGGCATGTTTTAAAACTCAAAAATCTCTCAACATGGCAAGTACCCTATATTTTCAAATCTTTACATGTATGAATATATTTTTAAGAACTACATTTTAAGGTGAATTAGATGATGCTAGTCTGAAGTCGGCACGCCCTTGCTATGTAGAGATACATTTTTCTTCATTTACTCAGGAGTCATATCAATGAAAAATATGCCACTTTATAGTTCTTGTGTTAATTATTTCCATCACACAAACTTTCAAATCTCTCGGAATCAGGGGAAGACCCAAACCAAATTTTCATTAATAACTTTAGTTATGTTTATCAAACAACAATCGTTTAAGCATGGTTCAAAGGGAGTGACTGTCACCTTTAATACAAATCTGAGATGACCATTGTGGCAGCTACACTGCCCTTTTTATGCAACAAAAGGTATTGTTCAATTAATCAAACTGCAGTTTTCACAGGCCTCTTTCACTCCAGCCCCAACCCTTGTTCCTTTCACTATCATTTATCCTTAAACATGTGACTAGCAGAGGCTGGCTCATGTTTATATTAGCCTATCTCCTCTGTGAGACCCTGATAGCACACCAATGGACATTTTATGGGAATTGTGACCTCAAGTTCACTTCTGCAGAGAGAACAGACATGGGCTTGTGCACGATGGACCCCAGCTGGCCCATTAGAGCTGGGGGTTTCCAAACGGCACTTTAAGATGAGTAGCAGCACTCTAGAGATAGATGGGGATGCAGATTCATACTCATGCATCAAATCAATAATGACAACTCAATGGTTTGGCAAAGGGAGTCCGTTTAATGACAAGTACAAAAACCGGGGAGGTCAATAAACATCAGCAATCGCTTGATCTTCCTTCTCACTTCAACTCCAATTAATTTCTGAAAAAACATGACATTTATACTAAAATCCCGTCATCACTGATGTATAACTCTTAAAATTAGCATGCAACTTGATTGGTTCTAGGAAGGTAACTTAACTATACGTACTTTATCTGTATATGGTAACGGGAGAGGGGATTGGATAATCAATGTCAGGTGGGGCAACTAAGCCCTTCCTTCAAAATGGCTACTGGAAACATCACAAAAAAAGTATGTGTCTCATTGGTTCTAATAACTATAGGACCCTGGATTACATGGTCCACTATGATTGGGTTGGTATCAACCCCACTCACACTTTTCCACTTGAGCTTATCAGCCTCCAGAATATCCGACCAGGTGCAGGGAGTTTGCCTGCACCCCCCAGGTTCCCTCCAATTGATGTTACAATCAATCATCACTTCAATGGTCAGGTGTCACCTATTTCTTTGTAGTTGGCCTCGAGTCTGCTTCTTGGTCTGGTAAAGTTAAGGCGTCTGAGTATGGCCAAGGTCCATGCGTAGGTGTGAAAGTTAAATCCCTTCAGGTTGCCTGGTCACGTGATTCTGACACCGTGAAATTGGCTTTTCCTTCATGCAATTTCATGCATTTGATTTAATTCTGCCAGTTGTCTGCCATCTGTGGCTTATCTTGACCTTTCCGAACAGGATACTCTGTTCTTCTTTTTTATTAATTGTATCCACTGTCGGTCTTTCTAGCTGATACGACCTTGGCTTCTTGGCATGGTTATCTCCATCTGAGTTTCTCCCCGTCTTTAATTCTCGATTTGTTTGCTGCAAAACTCTCCTCTTGAGACCTTTAGTAACCTATGGTTGATTCTGCTCTTGTGCGTAGCGGAAGTAGACTTATATATAAAGTGCCTTTTGAGGTAGATATATGTGCAGGTGGCGGTAGCTGCAATCTATTTTACTACTTAAGCATAAGCAAGGCTCATGATTTCTGTGCTTCTTGCGGTTACTTTGCATATGTACACATGTAAACTAACTGAATATCTTCTTCGAGCATATAGCATACGTTTTCTGACACCTTGACATCAATTGTTTCACTTTAGGCTTGGGATGTCACTTATCCATGGTATTTTATCTCTTTTTGTCATCATTCTCAGGTCATTATATCTTCTATATTTAAGTCAGTCCGGGTTCTTATGATGTCACCATTCGTCTTCCTTCAGTATCTTCTTAGCTTCTTCAGGTATTACATTCTGACAGTCGCCATACTGTCTCACTTGTCGATACGGTTTTCCCAATTAATATCTTACTGTCCAGGTTTTCTTACTTCAATAGGTGCTGTTATTCTGATAGGTACAGGACAGAGCCCATCTGCAGCTCTCTGCTGGTTTATTTGCTCATCATACGTCACATATTTCGGCGTAAATGTTCCTGGTACTTCAAAATGGGCAGTTGGAGTGTGATTCGTGCTTGGCACCTCCTCTACAGGCTTATCAATCCTTACCGTGGTATACATCTTAAGCAGTGTATTTCCTTCGTATATTTTTAAGTAATGGCCCTGATTGATGATGACAACAGACCACTGTCTTTAGGGCAGCAGAGGAAAGGTCTTGAAGGTTAAATTTCATGTTTGGAGAAATGTAACCTGCAAGCAAATGGCTTTTAAACTCACACATAATGCATTTCCATAAAGTCTTATGAGGCTTTCACAGTTTCAAAATACATGAGTATCACTTCTGGATTGTCCATATGTATGGGGCAGGTATATGAGTAAACCATGTTCAAACTTTGAAAGTCTAGTGAACATTTTCTCTGTCATTTGGATGAGGGAAAAAACAAACGGGAAAATATTTTATTTCTTGTACATCCAAAGAGCTTGGTTTCACTTTAGTTCCTTGGAGCACAATCTGGTATTCCATAAAAGATAATGTATGCACCGTCGTTTCTTTATGTATAAGTGCAGCTCTCCGTGGATTGAATGACATGGCATTATCAGCCATATGTCTTTCTTTTCCTTGCTGAAATGCATTGTACATATTTTCACAATTTTGGCCCACTTTCTTCCCTTTAGATTTTAGCCCTGTATTTGGTTCAATAGACTTTATACTTCTGTGGATTTTTATAAATGACTCTGGACTCTTGATTTCTAGCATTCAGGGGCCATATTTCACCCCACAATGATACAGGAGCTGGTGCGCCCCCAATGGGCAAAAATGACTCAGTGCCTCAGAAGAAGGACAGAGACCTCTTCACCAGCCATGTTGAGTTTCTG
Source organism: Ambystoma mexicanum (assembly GCF_040938575.1). Taxonomy (NCBI): domain Eukaryota; kingdom Metazoa; phylum Chordata; class Amphibia; order Caudata; family Ambystomatidae; genus Ambystoma; species Ambystoma mexicanum. Next base: position 720,431,275 of record NC_090924.1, on the reverse strand, counting down.
GACTAAACAGTGTGTCGATTTCCTGTCTCTTGGCCTTTGACGAGTTTGTTATGGAGTATGGTACTGTATGTGTTGTGTGTTTCCCAGTTGCATTCATTCAATTCATTTTTCTTGACATTGGAAATGTTTCAGATTGTATGGTGATACATTACTGTGTGTTGAGATTTTCCCTTTTGTGAGGATATCATTAATTTTCTATTGTCAATGGAAGGGTTTAATACTCTATAAGGGGTGCAGTGCAGTGTGTTGTGATCTTCCCAACGGTGAAGGTCCATGACAGTAACAGGTTTTAAAGAAAAGAAATAATAATGTATTAGTGCCAATGCCACAGCTCCTCCCACTGGCATTGCCACTGGATGACACAATCAATTGGGAAAAAGGTCAGGGCCAACTGAGTTACAATTTCAGTGATGGTGTAGAGGTGTAGGAATTGCAAAATAAGGCGGCGAATGACACCATGGAATGGGAAGAAAAAAGGTGGTCAGACCATGCCTTTTTACGTTGTTGATGGAGCTGAGGTCCAGGAAGTGCAGGAATGTACTACACCCGAAGATTAGGGTGCTCACAAACATTCTGACACTGCAGGTATTGTCCCAACCCCTTAATTCCTGGACACAGAGGATTTACACTGTATGATGTGGGTAGAAGTGGTATTTGCACATCTTGGTGTACATTGTGTGCCTGTTAAGGAAGATAGTAGAAAAAGTGCATGGGGATCTGACTACACAGGTCAAGTTGCAATAGGGGGCATCTATTGATGTACACTATGTATATCCTAGCAATCCGTGACTTTTCCCCAAGCACTGCAGCACCCTCAAATGTCACTGTCAGGGATCTTTGGACTGCCATCTACCCATACCATTAGCAATCATCCCAGAACCCCTGATGCTCTCCTCAGCACTCTTTCAACCCAATCGGACAATCTGATTGTATTTATTTATTTTGCACATTTGTAAAGCACACAAAACCCATGGGCATCGAGGCGCTGGTTGTGAACAAGGGGGGGATAGAGGGGTATAGGGAGAATAAAGGGGTTGAGGGAAGTCAGTTTACAGATGTCCCAGAACAAGTACAGGGTCAATGGGAAAAGGGTGCAAGTCCTTGTGTCATTGGAATAAAATCTGCTTCAATTGACTGATTGATTTGTTATTTATTATGCGCCTATAAACAGGTGTTTCAGCAAAGGGATGGCGAACAAAGGGAGGACGGGACAAACAATCTTACGAGGCCTAGTGTCATTTAGATCGTGCAAGTGTGCAACAAGAAGTGCCAGGGTTTATTTATTTATTTATCTCACTTATAAAGCACGAAGCAGCCCGGAGGCATCGAGGAGCTGTTAGAACTGGTTACTCACATTTCAACAGGATCAGGTAAATATCATTACACTATTGTCAGTGAGTTTATTCAAATAGCAATGTTTTCAGGGCTTCACAGGAGATCCAGTAGGAGGTTTTGTCTATAAGGGTGGGGGGCAGGGTGTTCAACAGTTTAGCAGCGATGTAAGGGAAGCTGGTGTACCCTTCTTTAGTGTGTCTGCATTTGGGTAGGGCAATACGGTGGGCATATGGTGTTCTGGTTGGTCTGGTGGAGGGGGCTCTACCTATTTGCTGAGATAGGTACTGGGGTGCAGTGTTGGAAAGGCATTGATGGGTAATGGACATAGTTTTGAAGACAACGTATTTTTTAATTGGCAGCCAGTGTACTGATCTCCTGGACTCGTCGATATGATCTCTCTTGGGGATACTGAGGGCTGCTTGAAGCACATTATTTTGGATGACTTGTAACCTCAGGGCATTTTCTGCAGAGGTGCCAATGAAGAGGGCGTTACAGTAGTCCAGTCTTGAACCAATGACAGCCCAGGCGATAGTGAGGCAACTATCTGTGGTTAGAAAGGGTTTAGCATTGTTGAGTAATTTCTTTGTGGAAGCTGCTGAGGAGGAAATGGCGTTTACATGACGGGACATAGAGAGTGTTGAATCGAGGTATACCCATAGAGTCTTGACGGATGCCGATACTGGGATCGCAATATCATCGATGATGAAGGTAGAGTATTGGTCATTGAGGATCTCAAGCAGCTCTGGGGAGCCTACCGTAAGGATTTCAGTCTCCTCTCCATTTAGACACAGGTGGTTTTTTGCCAGTCAAGTCTGGATGGTGGCGTATGTGGCATTGAGAGAGCTGGAGTCATCTGCATAGTTGCCAGTGAGTGGGAGCAAAATATGCCTGTCATCAGCATAGTTAGTGTAGCCTATGCCAATGGAATCAAGGATATCAAACTAGGGTTGGGTGAATATGTTATATAATGTCGGAGATAAGCATGAGACCTGAGGGACTGCGCAGTGGATAGGAGTGGGAGCGCGAACACTCTCAGGAATCTACCTTGTAAGAAGGAGGTTGTCCAGGCTGTGGGTTCCGTTGAGAAGTTGGCTGCAGTCCTGACATGGTGGCAGAGGATTTTGTGATCCACCAGGTGGAAGGCTGCTGATAGGAGGAGGAGGGCAGGCTTTCCAGCATTCCTGATATCATCCAGTTGATTTTTTAGTTCCAGCAGTGCAGATTCAGTGCTGTGGCCTGGGAGAAAGCCTGATTGCCTCATTCCTAGTGTGTGGTTAGTTTCCAAGAAATGTTGGACTTGCAGGTAGGCCGTTCTATCGAGTATTTCTAGTAGGAAATGGACTTTGGTGATTGGCCTGTAGTTGTTGGGGTTGGTGGGGTCTAACGTAGGTATTTTTAGCAGTGGGAGCACCCACGCTTGCTTGAGGCTAGAAGGCACTAGGCCTATGGAGAAGGAGGAATTTATGAAAGAGGAGATAATTAGAGCCAAGGCTCATTCCCTGATAATAGAGGATGGGCATGCATCTCCTTTGCACCTGGTGGGTTAACGACAGTTAAGGATGGCTTGGACAGTTTCTGTTATCTCTTTAAATTGGAACAGTGGAATCCAACCCAAATGATGGTCCGGCATAGTGTGGGGCTGAGGGTGAAGGGTGGTTTGGTGGATTTGCATTCTTTTGTTTGGTTTAGCATATCGATTTTGTTCAGGATTGCTACCTGAATGTCGGTACACCAAGCTTCATTCTAGGTGATTAGGGGGTCGGGGAGTGATGGAGCTTCTAGTTCCCTAAATATAGTTAATATTGCTGTAGTGTCACATTACGCATTGGTGATTCTGGCGTTATAGGAGGAAGATTTCGCTGTAATGATAGCTAGTTTGCAAGATTTGGAAATGTTGTGTTCTGCCCTCGTAGAGTCAGATGGATTTATTTGCCATATTGACTCAGCAAGGCTTTTTTTGTTGCTGAGTTCTCGCAGGTCTGGGGTGAACCAACGGTTCAAGTGTCTAACTGGGTTGGATCTCCATGGTGTTGGAGGAGCAATCTTGTCCACTACCGCGGCTAGAGTGGTGGTGAAGAGGTGGGCTAGGACATTTGAGTCATTGGGAAATGGCGGTTCATGGTTTGGGCTGTCCAGCAGTGGTAGGACATTCTCTTTGGTGAGCTTCCGTGAGCTTCAATAAAGCACTGGGGGAAGAGGGAAAGTGGAGATCTTAGGTTTCTTCTGATTGATAGAGAAGTGGATAATGTGATGATCCGACGAGGGCAAGGTGTGTTGGAGTGTACTGTGATCCAGCAGTTAAGGTCTGCAATCAAGTCCAGAGTTCCGCCTTTGGAGTGGGTGGGGCTGCTGCCACAGTGCTTGAAACTGAGGGATTCTGGGGCTTTAACCAGGGAGGCAGTATGGGGGTCCTCAGGTTCATTGAGGCCTAGGTTTAGGTCACCAAGCAGGATTATCTTACAGGAGATCATGAGGGTGTCTTCCAAGATGTGGAGGAGTTCCTCATTGAATTCCTGTGATGGGCCCGGAGGGTGGTAGATGATATGAAGAGTGATGGAACAAGTAGGGGGGGGCAGCTTTAGGGACAATATGGGGCTCATTATAGGTCTGGCAGTAACTGTGGCAGTGATACCGGTGGGTTGCCACCAGATCAGTAAATATTTACCAGCACCTGACTTCCCGGTAAATCCCCATTCCCATAGAGTCCCATAGTTATCCATGTGAATGGCGACCATGGAAGCACCGGCACCATTGCTAACAGTGCTGGTGCTTCTGTGACGGTCTGCCTACCATGCCTGCTGGGCCCGGCAGGGTCAGACCTGTAAGGCACAGCGGCTCCAGCAGGCAGACCTGTAGTATGCCACTCCAGAAACAGCAGTGTCAGTAAACTTACCGGCACCATTGTTTCTAGACTGGCATACTTGTAAAGAGCCCCTATGTCTTCATTCCCTTGTAGTGATGAGTTGACTTGTCTAACGGGGAGGTTGTCTTTGGCTACCAAGGCCACACCTCCACCTCTAGCGTTGGGCCGGCCTTTCCGGTATATTTTATAGCCTACAGGGAGGGCAAGAGCAAGTGCTGGGCCAGAGGCCTCATGAAGCCAGGTTTTTGAAATGGCTAGGGCATCGAGGTTGCACGAGGAGATGAGGTCAGAGATATCAAGGGCGTGCGCAGGTAGTGAGCACAGGGCACATTTTAGGTATGGCTCTTTTTCTGGGATGGGGTTGCGAGACATTGGTTTTAGAATGGTTGGTATGGCAGGTGCTGGCCTATTAGGTGGTTTCGGGATGAGGTTTGGAGTTAAGGTCTGGCTCATGGGTGTAAAGGTCTTGGAGTGAATAATAGCTGGCAGCCTGGGGCTAGATACAAGAGATGCAGTGAGGGTTTCTGTGGCAGGGGAGCACACTATTAAGCTAACAGCATTGTGATTCACAAGTACATTTGGGACAGAGACTGTGGTGCAGGATTTACAATTAGCAGGGGAGTACATCTTTAAGCTAACAGCCCTGTCATGCATAGGTACATTTGTGAAAGAAACTGTGACAGAGGCATTAGAATGAGCAGGGGAGTACATCTTTAAGCTAACAGCCCTGTCATGCATAGGTACATTTGGGATAGCGACTGTGGCAGAGGCATTCGAATTAGCAGGGGAGCACATCTTTATGCTAACAGCATTGTCATGCATAGGTACATTTGAGATAAAGGCTGTGGCAGAGGCATTAGGATTAGCAGGGGAGGACATCTTTGCGCTAACAGCATTGTCATGCACAGGTACATTTGGGATAGAGACTGTGGCAGAGGCATTCGAATTAGCAGGGGAGCACATATTTGCGCTAACATCATTGTCATGCACAGGTGTATTTAGTCTGTGGCAGTGACCATTGCAGTGGCAACTATGTTTAGGGCAGATTGGTTGATAACATGGGTGGGTTCAAAGGTGGTACAAGCAATAGCCTGCCTAGATTTGTTTGACGTAAAAGCAGCATTGTTAGGGGGACTAAGCTGCAAAGGTTCTGGGTTGGGCCCAGACCGGTAATGAGTGTGATTACTGAGGCAGAGATTCCTGGCTTTGGTGGGGCGTTGGAGGTCAAGGCACAGGGGCTGCCTTGTGTGAGATCTCAGATGTCAATGGCAGGATCTCAGGAGAAGTTGAATGGCGGTCAATCTGCAGGGGCAAATGCCTGGAGTCTTTTCTTTGGATTGTGTAGAGAGACAGTTTGCGAGGTAACGTGGGTACCGCAATTTCCTGGGAGCTCAGTAAGTTGGGCTGGTGAAGGGGAGTTTTGGTACAGCTTTGGCGGGCTTGCAATGGATTGAGCGAGGTCTGGAAGAGTCGCAGTGGTCTGTGGGCCGTGGAGCTCATGGTGAGGCACCCATGTGTGAGGCTTTGCAGGGCGGCGGCGGAGCGTGTGGTTTAAGGCAGGGGAAGCCGTTCTGGAGGCAGATTGGTGTCTCTGTCCTTGGAGGGTATTAGGACCAGCTCATGGATGCAAGGAATTGAGAGGGTGGTGGCAAAGGGATGAGGGGGGCACACAAACAGTTGATGATCCTAGGCTTAGGTGGATTCACATTTAAGGTACCAAAATAGGACTCAGACCAGGTAAGTTGCTTACCTTAAATTAGCATAGTGGTGACCCTTGTTGTGGCTGTCTCGCGGGGGTGCCAGGGAATATTGCACCCTTGCGCCATTGCTGGCAAAGATCGGCAGAGACAGGTTCCAGTGGCCTTTGCTTCTTTTCTTTGTTTGTGGCAAGCTGCGCCGCCCAGATTGTGAGCAGGGCCATGGTTAGAGCGTGAGGCAGCAAATCAACTGGGCTTGAGTGCCGAGCAGGTTGGGAGCCTCCTGGGGGCTCAGAAACAGTGGTGGCCATCTTGTCAGGATTTATGGCTAAAAGACTACCTTTGGGTGTGCAGTTCGAGCAGCATCTCATTGTTGCTGAGGTTGCTGGTGTTGTGGTCCCCCAAATATGAAGGAAACTGGCAGAGATTGGATCCAGTGGCCTTTGCTTCTGGCCTTCGTTTGTGGCTGGTTGCTCCTCCTGGCTTGGGAGCAGGGACATGGTTGGAGCATGAGGCAGCCAATCAGCTGGGCTCCAGTGCCGAGCAGACTGGGAGCCTCATGCGGACTCAGAAACAGTGGTAGCCATCTTGTCAGGGCTTATGGCTAAAAGAGTACCTTTGGGTGTGCAGTTAGAGCAGCATATGGTTGTTGTTGAGGTTGCTGGTGTTGTTGTCCCACAAATACAATGGAGACCGGCAGAGACTGGTTCCAGTGGCCTTTGGTTGAGGGTACAGGGTGGAGTGCACCCAGAGCATCAGGGCCCTGAGTTAAGTGCAAGGAAGGCTGGGACTACATGGGGAAATCCCAGCCCGGTAGTGTAAGGTTAGCCAGGTGGCAGTGCAAGGTGGTCCAGGTGACAAGTGCAGTGGGACTGGTTAGCGGGGGGTGGTGTCCTGTAGGACTCAGAGGACACTGACAATCCATTCAGCAGAGGGAGCAGGAGAAAGAGAAGGTTAGCAGGCGAGAGGGAGCGAGAAAGAAGAGGAGAAAAGGAAGGTCTTGAGGCGCTGCTCGGAATTTAAGGAGATCCGGCTCACGGCAGAGAGAGGCAGGGAGGCCATTCCAGAGGCAGACACCTGTAGAGGAGAGAGATCTACCCCCCATTCTCTGCTTGGAGAAGCAACTCACCCACAGGGAATTAGAATTCGACGAGTGGAGCAATCTAGGGGGAAGGTACTTAGGAACAGAGAGTTGAAGATAGTGAGGGCCACGGCCCCAGAAAGCCTTGTGGATGATGCAGAGGGCCTTTAACTTGATCCTTGCAACCAACGGGAGCCAGTGGGGGATTTCAGGGCCAGAGAGATGCGGTCCCTAGGCTTGAGGCTAAGGATAAGACTTGCAGTTCCTGTTATGGATGAGCTGAAGAGGGCGTAGGGTAGAGTTAAACAGAATGAGAAAGAGGCTGTTGCAGTAGTCCAGCCTAGAGAGAACCAGAGCTCTGGAGATGATAAGCTTCTTGGGGAAGGTGAGAAAAAGGAGAATAGCTCTGAGGAAATGAGCCTTCTAAAATTGTTTTCTGAAAGGCCAGTACGAGTGCTCAGAGCA